>NC_083323.1:63932229-64581255 GCF_963455315.2 Globicephala melas | reverse complement strand
TGTCATTTTTTTAAAGTTCGTGCTCTGCCCCCTTTCCTCCTGTCTCAAAATCAGTATCCAAATAAGGTCCGTAAATTGCAACTGGCTGGTATTTTTATCAAGTCTCTTTTAATCTATAGATTTTTAGGGATAATTTAAATGTTCTTTTAAAAATTTAACAGTCTTTAAAGCTGTAGGTAATTGTGTTAGTTTAGGACCATAAAAAGGTACAATTTGATTTGTTCATAAATTGTTTGGCAAAGGTAGCTATGTCAGATAAAACAAACTTAGTAACTTTATGAAGTGATTTATGTCATAAATGGGGCAACAGGCTGCTGATCTCTAAGGAAGAGACCATCTCTAATTTCACCAAATTGTGAAAAGCGGGAAAAACTTTAGAACTGAAGAAACCATCAGCATTATAGTAAAGAAGAAGGAGTTTTATTTTCTGAACATAATTCCTTTTGTCATACCAAACACATGTCAAGCACTCATTTCAAAAAAGAGAGAGAAGAAAACCACATATTTCTTTACATTCAACTTGTGCTACATGAAAGTCTGCCTAATTTGCCCCCCTTTCTGAGCTATCACACTATGCAGCACATGGGGGATATCAGTTAGAAATGTACTCAGCCACAAATAACAGAAAACCAAGAGAAGCTTATATACATAGGGATTTGTTTTTCTCGTATTACAAGGACTCCAGGGTTCAGATAGCTGTTCTATGGTGTCATCATGGACCAAAGCTCCTTCTAATTTTTTGCTCTGTCATCTTTTTCGTGTGGCTTTAGTCTTCATGGTCACAAAAGAGCTGCTGTACCACCAAGCATAGTGTTCACATTCTAGGCAGGAAGAAGAGTGAAGGGTGAAGAGCGAAGGCAGAGGTTTTTCTCTTAATGTGCTTTTGCCTTTTGGTTTGGAAAAAGATGCTAAATTAAAGTGCAATTCTGATGCTACATCCTGGAGTTAGATCAGACGTCATAGGTTAAGGGCATCGTCCTCCTTAGACTACCCTCACTTCAGACAACAGCCACAAGCTTAGGGGTCCCAGGCCACCTGCACTTCCGAACAACTGAATACAAATTCAGAGGTTCCCACTATCCTCTTGGGTTCTGTAATTTGCTAGAATGACTCATAGAACTCAGGAAAGCACTATACTTATTATAGTTCTATTAGAGCAAAAGGATACAAATCAAAACGAGTCAAAAGAAGAGACCCATAAGGCAAGGTCTGAGAGGATCCCAAATGCAAAACTTCTGTGTCCTCAGCATGCATCATCCTCCTGTCACTTCAGTGTGTATCACCAACCAGAGAAACTCACCCAAACTTTGGGAAACCAGAATGTTTATTGGAGTTTTATTAAATAGCATGATTGATTGAATCATTTGGCCACATAACTGAACTTCAACGCCCCTTGTCTCCCAGGAGGTCTGGCTGATTTCATGTGGCTCAAATCTCCAACCCTTCAATCACAAGGTTGGTCTTTCTAACATGGCCATCTCCCATCTTGAAACTACTTAGGGGCCCATCCTGAAACTACTTAGGGACCCACCATGAGTCACCTCATTAGCATAAACTTAGGTGTGATTTAAGGGGTCTGCCATGAATAACAAAGATCTGTCCATCACTCAGGAAATTCCAAGCGTTTAAAGGCTCCCCCAGGAACCAAGGACAAAAGCGAGCCAAATTCTTTTTTATGACACGCCTTAGCTCCTCAAAAGGCTGTAACTGTGTTCCATGGCCACCCCTGGCTGTAATGGAGGCTGGAAAACAAGGTTTTAGGTTTTACAGCCTCTAAGACAGAAACAGACAAGGGAAAACACGGTTGGAAATGGAGTTGAGTCAGCCCACAATGTCTGCCATAATCATCAACTGTTTGGACATTTGAAAACTGAAGTTTTACTCAGCTTAAAACAAACTCCCTTTCATTTTACTTGGGACTTGATTTTCTAAACTGTTAATTTTATAACCATAAGACTGTTTTCTCTCCCTTGTTGCAGGAATCCTAACAGTCTCCAAACCTGCGAATCTCAAGGAAGCAGCTTGGACTGTGTGTGATCCATTTTGGTTGAATTAAGAGAAGAGTCATTTCTTAGGTTTTCACAGCATTTTTAGAATTTACAAATCGTAAAGTGTCCCATGTAAAAACATGCAGCACAGGGGAACATACCAGGTGGATCCAACCGTGTGAGGTTAAACAAAACTTTCTGAGATTAATAGCACCTCCTAGAGTCAGTGTGAGAATTAAATAATAGAGCATAGCTGAAACACTTGAGTCAATGCCTGACACCTAAAATTGTTTATCATGAATCCCACAGTGACCTTTATCAAGTTCACTCTTCATGCTTAATCAAGTTTACTTTGATTCCCAAGGCAAGGCTTAAACCAAGTGGAGTCTAGAATCTAGACTCCAAATTCTCTCCACTAGACCATGGTGGTTCTCCACATTTACTTCTCAGAGAACCAAGAATTGACCCCTCTAGATAAAAGGCATCTAGGTAAAGATGTAATCCCCAAAATTGCTCATATGTTTAGTCCCTGAAATTCCCAGAGATAGTAAATATCCCTAACATGTGATGAGGCTGTCAACATTTTAGTAGGCATGCATTTTCACTAATTTAATGTCAGACCTATTAAGACCAAAAGCATTCTATCCAAGTCTCAGATGACTTTTGCGATTAATAACCTCCCACGTGAACTACTGAGAAATAGTCAAGACAGAGTAGCCTGTACATGGTAATCAACCATTGTTACATCTCAACCTTGAGGAAGGAGAGAAGTTGTATTTAACAATGTGCAAAGTACTTTTTAGTGCCTCAGTTTAAAGACTCAGGCTGTCAAAACAACCATTAATTTTCCCCACCACCCCCATTGCTGCTTGAAGTGGACGCTGTACACATGTTTTACAAAAATGCTTCCTCTTCTGCTCTCTGTTGACAGAGGTTTCCATGATTTGGGCAGCAGTTCCCACAGAAACAACTGAGATGGGAATTGCCCAGAACTGAAGAGGATGTTCCTGGGTCTTTTGGGGGTCTGCCTCTGAAACAGTGTGCCATTTTTATAAAGTTAGAGGCATAGGAAGCTCAAAGCAGTCATTGAACTTATTCCTGCTGTCCCCATAGCTGAAAGCCTACTACATTAAAAAAAAAAAAAAAAAAAAAGACAGCCTCTTAGGTCCAAAGCCAGAAATGACAGTGTATTTATTCTAAGCTGTTACTGAACCTCCACTGTCACATAAAAACTGCCCTACTTAAAAGTCTAGACCTAGGCAACCTCAACTAGAGATGTGCACAAGTCAGCAAATGGCCCCCTGGCCACAGTTAAACATTCTTTTAAATTTCACCACACGCCAAGACATATTGGAATTAAAATGACAAAAATTAAAGACAGAGAGACTATTAAAAGCAGCAAGGGAAAAGCAACAAATAACATACAAGGGAACTCCCATAAGGCTATCAGCTGATTTTTTTAGACACAGTTGGCTTTAAAAAGTAATTGTGGGGCTTCCCTGGTGGCACAGTGGTTAAGAATCCACCTGCCAATGCAGGGGACACGGGTTCGAGCCCTGGCGCAGGAAGATCCCACGTGCCGCGGAGCAGCTAAGCCTGTGCACCACAACTACTGAGCCTGCACCCTAGAGCCCGTGAGCCACAACTACTGAAGCCCACATGCCACAAATACTGAAGCCCACACGCCACAACTACTGAAGCCCACACGCCTAGAGCTCGTGCTCCGCAACAAGAGAAGCCACCACAACGAGAAGCCCACGCACCACAACGAAGAGTAGCCCCTGCTTGCTGCAACTAGAGAAAGCCCACAGGCAGCAATGAAGACCCAACGCAGCCAAAAATAAAATAAATAAATAAATTTTAAAAAATATATATGGGCTGTGTCTCAAATAATATTATGTATCATTGTTAATTTTTTGCATTAATAATAATGCAAAATTATTATTTTGCGTTAATAATGATTGTTGGGGAATCTGGGTGAAGGTATTCTAGGTGTTCACTCTACTATTCTTTCAACTTTTCTGCAGTTCACTATTTTTTTCAAAATAAAAAGGTAGGAGTAGGGGGAGGGAAGAGAAAGGACTGAGGAGAAATGGACCCAAGTTAGGAACCTCTCCCTGTTGTCTTACTGTTTGGAGAAGAAAGTACTATTTCAAATCTTCGGTAACTGTCACCACGTCTGGTTCGTGTAATTTTTTTAAAGTTTAAAATTATTCAAAAATCATTTTAATCCCTATGAAAAGCATTCATTCATGTTACATTTATTTATCATGCAGCTACTGTGGATTACCACCTGTGCCTGTTGTGGAGAATAGAAAGTGAAATGAGGGACAACCTCTATCCTTATGAGCACAGTGTCCAGTAGAAAAGACGAACATTAAAGAGAAAGCAATTTCTGACAGAATGGTGAGCTGAGGGAAGTGATTTTTGTCTTAGCTCCCAAAAGATTCTTAAAGACCCTTCAGTTTAGGAATGGAAACTAGGGAAGGGGCAGACCAGCAGCAGAGAACGATAAAGCAAACCCTATGTTCCCATTGTGCTTGGATAGCACCAAGTCTGGAGCTGGACAAATAACAGATGTGTGTTTAAGAACTGGAGGGCATTGAATAGCCACCATCTTGTGGAAGAGTTCACGTTCGTCTGGAAGCCATCAGGGAGCTGGAAGAAAAATTACTGTTTCCCCCATAGCTGCTCGTTGTGAAAAGCAGGCACCAATGGAGACCAGAAGAGTAGGTCAGCTGTCTGAAAAGCTTAGGCACACAGCAGTTGAAGCAGGACAGACTTGCCATGCAAAGATGCCACCCGAAAGTTTCTGACAGAGAAAGATACATTCCAGAATAAACCATGTCCTAATTCTGAGAGACTGTTAGGGGGTTTGTTCAGAGTGAATAGAACTGGCCTAGAATCTTTTGAGTCTTTAAATTTCATTCTAACTCATATAGTATCTACTTCTTCCTATGTCTTATAGAAACCAGCTTCGTAAGTATTATGGTTATATGTTCATAAAGAGAGGTTTTCTGGGCCAATATATGCCAAAGTGTTCATGAAATATTCATGGGTTTTCTGGAAAAAATTATTGCATGGTTAAGAAAATCTGGAAGTACCAGATTAAATGAAGACAAAGACGTTTATTTACTACAGGACTTTTCAGAGCCTTCAATATGCTAACAGTCACTTTGAATTTCCATGAACAGAGTATACATTGCAGCATCTCCCAAAGGTATTTGACCATGGAACTCTTTTATTAGAGAGCAGACTCATAAAATTGATCATTGATGATGTTGTCACGTATATTGGTAATTTATTTAGGTGTCCAGCCTGTTGTAGCTCACTGGCCTTCATACCTAGTACATCAAATCCTGACTGGGGTGTATAGTAAAAAGAGCTCTATAAGTTCATGCTTTGAGGTTTTCCTTGCCTCCCTCCCCTTTCTCTTCAAATATTTAGAAGTGACATGAAAATATAAAAAGAACATTAGAAGAACATTGTCAAATTCAAGCACAAGATAAACATCTCTGATGGCACAAAGTGGTGTACAGGAATAACATCACAGGCCTGCCAAGCTCTGTTCCCAGAGTAAGCTGAACAGCCAGAGATTTTAGGTCCCATGGGATCAGAGAGACTAACAGTGCCTCATGCAAAATATGGATCCCGCGGACTTTGCTGGAGGTCCAGTGGTTAAGACTTCACCTCCCAAAGCAGGGGGTGAGGGTTCGATCCCTGGTCAGGGAGCTGAGATCTCACATGCCTCACAGCCAAAAAAACAAAACATAAAACAGAAACAATATTACAACAAATTCAATAAAGACTTAAAAAAAAAAAAAAGATAGGGATCCGGGGCCAGACTTGATTCTTAAAATTCAACATTGAAAGAAGGCTGAGAATAAAAGCTGCTAACACCAGAAATTTCCTGGGGACTAGAGGTTACATAACTGCACACCGAGACAGACAGCAAAAGCATCCAGGACCTGGCTCAAGCCTAACTCTGCCCTGTGGCTGGATCTGCTGTCCCCCCAAGAACTGCATGGACCTGCGATACTGTCAATGACACCATGGGAAGAGAGGCCTGAACTGACAGAATAAACCACTAGATGTGGGGAGTAGAGGAGGGTGGTGAGCACACAGAAAGACAGGAAAAATAACTCTACACAAGAGGAGGCAGCAAATCAAATAAAGAAGCAAATAGACTACCTAATGCACTGTGGTAACCTAAAGGGGAGGGAAGTCCAAAAGGGAGGGGATATCTGTATGTGCATGGCTGATTCATTTTGTTGTGCAGCGGAGGCTAACACAACAGTGTAAAGCAACCATACTCCAATAAAAATTAATTTTAAAAAAGAAGCAAATAGGGATGAATGTTAAGAAAGATTGCCAACAAATCAACCTGCAGATAAGTTCCCTCTGATGAAATGAAAACAGTATAAAAATACGGATATTTGGGCTTCCCTGGTGGCGCAGTGGCTGAGAGTCCGCCTGCCGATGCAGGGGACACGGGTTCGTGCCCCGGTCCAGGAGGATCCCACATGCCGCGGAGCGGCTGGGCCCGTGAGTCATGGCCGCTGAGCCTGCGCGTCAGGAGCCTGTGCTCCGCAACGGGAGAGGCCACAACACTGAGAGGCCCGCATACCGCAAAAAAAAAAAAGAGGATATTTGGATACTAAAAGAAATCAAGAAATAGCACTTATTTTTTAAAGAACAATATTCCATGAAGAAAAAAGGGTAAAATGAAATGAGAACTGATGGGTGTTTAAAAAAGGAAAGACCAAATGAAAATTCTGAAAAAATTTCCAGAATGTAACATTGACTGATAAAGAGGAAAAATAAAAATGACCATTTAAAAGATGTGATCCTCATATTCATGTCTAACCGAAGTTCCAGAGGAACAGAAAACTGAAAAAGAGAGGAGGAATATTCAAGGAGATAGTGACTAAGAAGTCTCCACAACTAAGGAAAAATATGAATCCTCCCACTGAAAGTTCACACTGAGTGCTGAGCAGCATAAATAAAAATAACCTGAAACCTCGGTACATTACAGTAAAACTATAGTCCGTCAAGAGTAAAAAGAAAACTTTAAAAACTGCCAGAGGGAAAAGCCAAATTAACTGCAAAACAAAAACAAAACCAACCCAGTGAGACTAACAGGAGATTTCTCATTAGCAACAGTACATGTCAGAAGACTAGAGAGTAAGACTTTCAAAGTGTTGAGAGAAAATAACTGTTAACCTAGATTCTATACCCACAAAAACTAACTATTCAAGATTGAGGGCTAAAGACATTTTAAGATATACAAAGACAAAAACTGTTTCTACATTCTGACACTTACATTCTGAAACAACTGCTAAAGGATTTGCTTCAGCAAAAAGAAAAAAAAAATCCAGAAGAAATAAGTGGGATTCAAGAAATAGTCGTGATCAAAAAAAATTGATAAAAATAAGTTACTGTTTATTGTAGCTATTTTTTTCTTCCTGATTTATTGAGATATAATTGACATACAGGTCTGTATGACTTTAAGGTGTACAGCATAATGATTTGACTTACATACATAATGAAATGATTATCACAGTAAGCTTAGAGAACATCTATCATTTCATATAGACACAAAATTAAAGAAATAGAAAAAATAGTTTTCCTTATGATGAGAACTCTTAGTTTTTACTCTCTTTACAACTTTCAATACGTGACATACAGCAGTTAATTATATTTATCATGTTGTACATTATATCCCTACTACTTATTTATCTTATAAGTGGAGGTTTGTAACTTTTTACTTTATTCACCCAATTCCCCCTCCTCCCAGCCCCTGCCTCTGGTAAACACAAATCTGACCTCTTTTTCTATGAGTCTGTTTGTTTTTGAAGCATAATTGACTTATATACTATATTACTTCCTGTTACACAACATAGTCATTCGATATTTCTGTACATTTCAAAATGATCACCACAATAAAAAATATATATACAAAGATAAATATATACAAATATACAAAGATATTACATGGTTATTGACTATAGTCCCCACACTGTATATTTCATACCCATGACTCATTTATTTTTCAACCAGAAGTTCATACCTCTTAATCTCCCTCACCTATTTCTTTTCTCCCTCATCCTCCTCCCCTCTGGTACCCACCTGTTTGTTCTCTTTAGCCGTGAGTCTATTTCTGTTTTGTTATGTTTGTTCATTTGTTTTGTTTTTTTCAGATTCCACATATAAGTGAAATCATACAACATTTGTCTTTCTCTGTCTGACTTACTTTACTTAGCATAATACCCTCTAGGTCCATCTACATTGTCATAAATGACAAGATTTCATTCTTTTTTATGGCTGAATAATATGCCATTGTGTCTATATAGAGGGTATATATACTACATCTCCTTTATCCATTAATTTATTGATATGCACTTGTTACTTTCATATCTTGGCTATTGTAAATAATGCTGCTATGAACATAGGGGTGCATATATCTTTTCTAATTAGAGTTTTCATTTTCTTCAGATAAATACCCAGGAGTAGAAATGCTGGATCATATAACAGCTCTATCTTTAATTTTTTGAGGAAACTCCATACTGCTTTATTGGTGCATAGTGGCTGCACCAATTTACATTCCCACCACCAGTGCACAAGGGTTCTCTTTTCTCCACATGCTCACCAACACTTGTTATTTGTCATCTTTTTTATAATAGCCATTCTGACTAGTGTGAGGTGATATCTCATTATGGTTTTGATTTGCTTTTCCCTGATGATTAGTGATGTTGAGCATCTTTTCATGAGTCTGTTGGCCATCTGTATGTCTTCTTTAGAAAATTGTGTATTTTAGATCCTCTGCCCATTTTTTAACTGTGTTGTTTGTTTGCTTGCTTGCTTTTTAGTGTTGAGTTGTATGACTTCTTTGTGTATTTTGAATATTAACCCCTTATGGAATATATCATTTGCAAATATCTTCTCCCACTCAGTAAGTGGCCATTTTGTTTTGTTGATAGTTTCCTTCGTTGTGCAAAAGGGTTTTAGTTTGATTAGGTCCTGTTTATTTATTTTTGTTTTGATTTCTGAGGTGACAGATCCAAAAAACATATTACTAAGACTGATGTCAAAGAGCTTACTGCCTATGTTTTCTTCTATGAAATTTTATGGTTTCAGGTGTACATTTAAGTCTTTAGTCCATTTTGAATTTATTTTTGTTCATGGAGTGGGAGCATAGTCCAGTTTGATTCTTTTGCATGTAGCTGTACAGTTTTCCCAACACCATTTTTTGAAGAGGCTGTCTTTTCCCCATTGTATATTCTTGCCTCCTTTGTCATAGATTAATTGCCCATGTAAGTGTGTGTTTATTTCTGGGCTCTATATTCTGTTCCATTGATTTATGTGTCTGTTTTTGTGCCAGTACCATACTGCTTTGATTACTATAGTTTTGTAGTATAGTTTGAAATCAGAGCGTGTGATACCTCCAGCTTTGTTCTTCTTAAGATTGTTTTGGCTATTTGGGGTCTTTTGTGTTTTCATACACCTTTTAGAATTATTTGTTCCAGTTCTGCGAAAAATACCAATTGTGTTTTGATAGGGATTGAATTGAATCTGTAGATTGCCTTGGGTAGTATGGTCATTTTAGGAATATTAATTCTTTCAGTACATGAACATGGTATAGATTTCCATCTGTTTGTGTTGTCTTCAATTTCTTTCATCAGTGTCTTATAGTTTTCCCAGTACAGGTCTTTTACCTTCTTAGTTAGATTTACTCTCAGGTATTTTATTCTTTTTGATGTTCTTGTAAGCAAGTTAATTTCTCTTTCTGGTAGTTTGCTGTTAGTGTATAGAAATGCAACAGATTTCTGTGTATTAATTGTGTATCCTGCAACATTACCAAATTCATTGATGAGCTCTAATAGTTTTCTGGTAGCATCTCTAGGATTTTCTATGTATAATATCATTTCATCTGCAAATAGTGACAGTTTTACTTCTTCCTTTCCAATTTGGATTTCTTTTTCTTGTCTGATTGCAGTGGCTAGGACTTCCAATACTATGTTGAATAAAAGTGTCAAGAGTGGGCATCCTTGTCTTCTGCCTGATCTTAGAGGAAGTGCTTCTGGCTTTTCATCATTGAGTATGATGTTAGCTGTGAGCTTGTCATAGACGAACTTTATTATGTTGAAATATGTTCCTTCTATACCCACTTTGTTGAGAGTTTTTTTTTATCATAAATGTATGTTGAACTTTATCAAAGATTTTCCTGCATCTATTGAGATGATTATATAGTTTTTATTCTTCAATTTGGTGATGTGGTTTATCACATTGATTCATTTGTGGATATTGAACATCTTTGCATCCCTGGGAGAAATCCCACTTGATCATGATGTATGATCCTTGATAGGGATATATTATTGGATTCCACTTGCTAATATTTTGTTGAGGATTTTTGCATCTATGTTTAATAGTGATATTGGCCTTTAATTTTCCCAAAGCCATGGAAAGCAAAGATCTTGACCTCCAAGGATGGGGCTTTCTAGAGTTTCCCTGCCATGTTCTCTGTAGAGAAATGGTATTGTCTCTTCAAAAAATGACTGTCTTTACATATGTAGTGTATCTGTATTAGTTATTTATTCAATCATGACAAGTCACTCCAAATGTAGTGACTCAAAACAGCCATATTTATTATCCCACAGCTTCTGTGGGTCAGGGGTCTAGGCACAAATTAGCTGGGTCCTTTGTTTCAACATCTCTCATGAGCCTGCAATCAAGATGCCCGTCTGGGCTAAGTCATCTCAAGGTTTGACTGGGGAAGGAGATGCTTCCCAGCTCACTCACGTGGCTGTTGGCAGGATTTACTTCTCCATGTGTTGTTGGACTGAAAAATTCACTTCCTTGCTGCTGGCTACCGGCTGGAGCCTGCCCCCAATTCTTTGCCATGTGGGTCTCTCCATAGGGCAGTTCACAGCATGACAGTTGGCTTTATCAGCATGAGCTAGAGTGCCAGCCAGACAGAAGTTGCAGTCTTGAGTAACTTAATCTCAGAAGTGACACCCCATCACTTTTGCCAGATGCATTAGAAGCAAGTCCCTAGGTGCAGCCCACACTCAAGAGGAGGGGATTGCACAAGGGCATGAGTATCAGGAGACAGGAATCTTTGGGGGCATCTACCTGCCATAGTATCTGAATCATACTCCAACAACACGGGGTCCAAGAAACATAACCTTCCTTATTTTCCTGTAACAAGTTCTATTTTGAGCTCCATTCCTGAAAGATGACAGTCTGACCTCTGTTAAGTCAGAGCTCTCTGACCCATTCCTCAAGGTTAAAATTTCAGGGAGATTGCAAAGGGAAATTACAGGTATGCCTTGGGGAGGGAGGGCTGATGAGTCCTCAGTGTCATCTGTCCTCATGGGTCACCACTGCCATTCCTGCCTTCACAGTCTCTCCAGGCCCAGCTGACCTCCTGGAACTTCTGTGCCCAGCTATAGGGCATCCTTCTGCTTTTTCCTGACCAATCATGGACAAGGGGACTCTATAGGCCTTGGTGAACCTATTGCCTAACGATTCTCTGAGGCATTCCCTCTGAGTTCTTACAATGACTCCATTTCAAGATGGCAACTTCAGAAACTCAGCCCTCTGTATTTCCATATCCTTCTCTGTCCTGCCTTCTCTGCTAGATGCTGCCTGGAAGCAGCAGCCCATGCCCTTCTCTCTGAAGCTCACTTAATATCTCTTTTCTCTCTCATGAGCCTGGGGGCCTTTCTCTAGGATTAGGGAGAAGGGAAAGCCCTGTCACTCCCTTAATATTTCTCCAAATGTTTGCTTTATGTCCAAAGTCCTTTCAGTAGTCCTTAGGGCTTAGACTTTTGCAAACCAAAGTTAAACAAATGTTTTTTCCTAGCTCTTCACTTTGACTTATCTCTGGAAGCAAAGAACTCTGCACCTCCTAAAAAGAGGGGTGCAGTGGGCAATACCAAAATGCATTTGCTTATAACTCCCCTGAAAATTTTTTGAAGCACCTATATTTGGTCATGAGAAGCCCCTGGAAAAACCAATGTCAGTTGGTTTGTAAATGAAAAAGATTGCTGACATCTTTTAAGCATTTATTATATGCCAGGCACTGTTGTAAGCACTTTACTTGTAATAGCTCACTTAATCCTGTTAATATCCTAAAGATGTAGGAATGGTCATTTATGAATGGGGAAATACAAGCACAGAAAGCTCAAACAACTTGCCCAATGCTACACAGCAAAGAGTGGTGAAGTAGGGTTGGGGACCCAAGAAGCTGGCTCCAGAGACTGGACTCTTAACCACTAAAGCCAACTACTATTTTTGGAAACACCAGCCTTCCAAAAGAGAGTAGAGATCAATGATTACAAACTTAATTGTATATTTTTATTTTACATTCTGAAATACCTCAGACACAAAAAGGTATGAAGAATAATATCAAAAACCCTTGCACCCACCACTCAGTTTAAGAAATAAACCATATACAAACGATGCCCAATTGAAATCCCTGTTTCCTCTTACCAATCCTCTCCCCCACTTCCTGCCAGAGGTAATCACTATCCCATTTGGTGTTTCCATTCCTACGTATAGCTTGAGTTTTCACTGGCCATGTATGAATCCCTTCACAGTTTATACCAACACTTGCATGTTTTTATGCTGCAATTTGTCAATACACATCTTTCTGCAACTTACTACTTTCAACAAGATAAATCTCAAAAACCTCACGGCGTTTCAAGTCAAACATTTATATCCCCAAACAGAGGAGCTGTCAGGGAAGTGTCTACTTGGGAGAACTTGCTGTAGAAACAGCAAGATTAAGCTTTGCCTGTATGCAAATTCCTCTTGGCTGAAGGGGGAAATGCACCAGGACTTCGCAGGGCCCAGTATGTGCCCCCTTCTCCCTGTTATGTTATTGTAAATGTTGTGAGCTGAGATCAAGATTCTGGGAAGACAGAAGGAAAGCATTTGGTCTTTCATGATTAAGTATGATGATATTACCAGGTTGAGAAGATTCCTTTCTATTTCTAGTTTGTTGCATGTTTTTATCATGGCAGAGTGTTGGATTTTGTAAAATGTTTTTTCTATGTCCTATACGCTTTTGTATTAGCTACTTATTGCTGTATAACGAACAACCCAAAACTTAGTGACTTAAAACAGCATCCCTTTTAGTGACTCTTGATTCTGTAGGTCAGGAATTTGAGCTAGACTCAGCTGGTCTCACCTGGGACTGGAGTTGGATAGTCTAAGATGGTCCCACTCAAATGGCTGGCAGAGATGCTAGCAGTCAGCTGGAACCCTTTTCATGTAGTCTGTCATCTTCTGGGTGACTAGACCAAACTTCTTTTCGTGGCAGTCTGAGAGCAGTGATGCAAGAAAGTGAGAGCAGCAGTCGCAAGTCCTCTTGACGACCTGTTTGGAAATCACAGTTTGTTCTCTCACATTTTATTTGCCAGAGGTAGTTGCAAAGGACAGCCCAGTACAGCTCAGATACAAGTTCAGCTAGGCTCAAACTTCTAATGGGAGGAGTGACATTTTAATCTATCGCATTCATTAAAGGTCTTTTATTCCCTCCTCCTGAGACTCTGAGTGACATCTTCCCATAGTCTTTCTTCCTCACTCTTCTTTACTTGAAATTCCAGGCACAGCATTCTCTTGGGTAGATAAGAACCAATAAAGATCATTTGTTCTGTGGCTTATAACCTTCTCCCCAAGGAAAAGAAAGAAGCTAAATAAATTTCACTCTTAGAAGATAAGTAGAAACGTCAGATCAGGGCAATTTACTGTTTGGTACCAGCTCCCATAAACACGGTTGAGAAGCATAATCTTAAAGACTGTAAATAGAATTCAGTTTCTTCTGTTTTCTCTTTGGAGTCTGGTATTTCTCTTAACTAAGTGCATTTACATGATCTATTTGTTAATTGTTTAGAAGCAGCTGGTCCAAAATAAATGCAGACAATGATAGTAATTTGCATATTTTTTTATTATAATTAAAGTTCCAGAAACAAGTTTGAGCCTTTACAACGTAGAGCAGTTATGCAAGACTATGTTTTGCAGAACGTGCTCATGGAAAGTAAAGGATGTTGACACCCTGGATTTGTCCAGTTGCCTGAAACCTTAAAGTTAACCAGAGTTTTCAGCACTCCACTGTGGAAAAAAAAGAAAGAAGTAAATCATTAGAAAACATTAACAACTGAGTTATTAAAACAAAACAAAACTTCTTTCTAGAAGCAGTGCACATTCAATTTCAATCTCTTGCAATTAGAGAGAGGCACTCAGGCCTGTAAATCAAAAGAAGAGGTTCAATTTTAATCAACACAAGGATGGATGAGGCATATTTAAAAGATTTCAGCATCAGAATGGAAACAAAGTGTGTTCTGGTGCTCAGTTAACCAGAAAAATTGATTGATAGTCTGAACAATCCAATAATGCAAGTGAGTTGGGATTTTTTTAATTTAAAGTAGAGCCAATTTTATTGTTATTGATAATAATATCTACCACATATTGAAAATTATCACATGATTTAGTGTATTATATAAATTATTTAATCCTCACAATAGCTCTGTGGATTAGTTTCCTAGGTCTGCCATAACAAATACCACATATTCAGTGGCTTAAACAACAGAGATTTATTTTCTCACAGTTCTGGAGGCTAGAATTCCAAGATCAAGATGTCTGCAGGATTGCTTTCTTCTGAGGGCTATGAGGGAAGGAGCTGTTCCAGGTCTCTCTCCTTGGCTTGTAGACGGCCGCCTTCTCCCTGTGTTTGTACGTCATCTTCTCTCTGTATGTGTCTCTGTCCAAGTTTCCTCCTCTTCTAAAGGCACCGGTCATATTGGACTAGGGCTCATCCTAATGACCTTATTTTAATTTAATCATTTTTAAAGACCCTATCTCTAAATATGGTCACATTCTGGAGACCCTATTTCCAAATACAGCACCAGGGGGTAGGACTTCAACGTATAAATTTTGGGAGAAGACACAATTCAGCCAATAACAGATATATATTCCACATTTCACAGCTAAGGAAATAGACCGAGAAAGATTGCTACTTGTCCAAAGTCTCCAGTTAGTAGCAGCAGAGCCAAGACAAATCCAGATCTGTTGAAGTCCAAAGCCCAGCTGTTAACCATGATACTATACTACTGCTTTTACTAATAGTCAGGTGGATCTTTTCCCATCAGTATCCCCACCCAGTTTCAGGCTCCCATACCCCCAGGGGCTTTATTACCTTATACCAGCTATTCCTCCCCTGCCAGCCTCCAGTTATCCCCACTGTCCCCTCCCCAAGGTCCAGTTGAATATTCTAGCCAGGGCTTTCCTCCAATGAGAGTCCCTGAGTGGTTGCCCCCATTTCCAGTCTCCACCACCCCTGCTTCTATCACTACCACCTCCACTTTCTAAGCACTCACTAGGGAGACACCCCTGGCTTTCTTTGAATCACATTTACGCTAAATTTCACAAAGGCTCTCTGCGCCTCTCAACCCACTAGCCTATAAATCAAGCAAAGACAATGAATTCAGGAGATCATTTAAGAGGCCTCCGAAATAATGTGTGTGCTCACTGCACACCTGTCTCTCTCTCACAACTCACCTCCTTCATGAGTCTTTCCTAATCCCTCACATACCCCTTCCCAGTAGAACAACTTGCCCCCTCCATGCCTTATAGACCCCAGATAGACTTTTATCAGACAACAGCAATACCTTATTGTGAATATTTATTTTCATATCTGCCCCTCCACCAGACCGTGAGGTAGAAGCTGTGTCTTACTCATCGCTGAATCCCCAGTGTTTAGCATTTTTCTGTACTTTTGGTGAGTATTTAATAAGTGCTTGATGAATGAATGAATGAACTCTACCCAACACTTTAAGATCTTTCCCCCACCCAGCCAAATGATGCATAAAATTATAATGCTAGATGTTATAATATGAGCTTTGGTTTAAGAACTTGTGCCTTACTAAAGGATGAAGGCTCTTCAGTTGTTTAAGCCTCAGTGTGAATGATTTCCTTAGGGGGGCATGTACAGGGATGTTAGGAGACATGGTTGCTCGAGGTGCCTAATAAGAGGTGAAGGAAGGGGAAGATATAGAAAGATAGATCAAAAGACCAGAGGAGCCTTTCCTCTTAAACAGCTTTTCAGAGCAGCAGCTCTGGTTGCCATAGCAACAACATCAATTTGTGGTACTTCCTTTCAGCTTCCTACCTGCCTGTGAGGAGGACCTGAAAGCCACAACCTCTTAACCCAGCAGGGCATTCTCCTGGCATCTCTTGAGAGTGGGAGTCAGGATAAGACTCAGGGAGATGGCAGCCTGGGCTGAACCAGCTTGAAGAAAAGAAGCTGAGGGGAGCAGGGCAGGACCACACTGCTGCCAGGAGGTGAAGGCTAACACGTGGGCACAAGTGACACAGGAATAAAGGAGTAAGCTGCAACAGTCGGCAGATAATCGCAGCTGGGGCCACAGTTGTCAGAGCTGATTACCAAGAGATCCTTTTACTTAATTGATTTTATACCACCTCCTGACTGCAAAATTGGGAGCCTCAAACAATAAAGGCAATTTTCAAAGGTCAGCTGCTTGCTCAAATGGACACCCCACACAGAATTGTTTACTGGAGCTTCTAATGACTTATTCTTCTCAACCAAGCCAGAAAATGTTTTTCTAAACAAGAAATGGGAAGAATGCCAGATCTATAAATAGGAGATGATTGTGGATGAGGATTTCGCTACAGTAGGTAATTAGTAGTCTTCCTAATCAAATCAGCAGCTTTGTTGTCAGATTTGCCCATTTCTGCAGCAGAAATATGATTTGGAAATGCTAACAAAACAGAATTGTCTTTCTAGTTTCTTCTTTCTGCTCATTCTAAGTCTAGAGTATAACTCAGATCAAAAATATTTTTTTGCAAGGTATGAGGAAAGGCGAGACAGGGGTAATCATAAATTCTATTTGATACATTTATTAATCAATTTCACTTATTTGTTGCTGTGTAACAACCAAAAATGAAGACATAAGAATTGTGAATTCAGATAAGAATATTGGGTCTTCTAAAGGTTTTCTTTTACAGAGAATTCTCTTTTCTATCAACACCAAGGGGAAAATTTATCCAAACAATTTCTAGAGTTGATCATGGTTCATTGAGGAACAAAACAGCGGAAACATGCAATTTCACGGCAACTCACACAAAGTTCAGCCTCTCATTACCAGCAACAAGTCAAATAATTTACTTAGCGACTCTGGTGCTGACATTTAGTCTTTCTCACATCTGGTGCCCCAAGTGTGCTGCATTTAATAAACATGTTTTTAAGCTGGTAATTTATTTCCGGCACTATTTTTGCTTCTTTATACACCAAACTTCATTCATGGGGAGGAAACATGTTAATTCTCTCATTGTTAAGTGGCCTTTCTTACTATATTGCTATGAGATTTTACAAAGCATGCGAATCAGCATGGTCTTAGAAATCAAGCCTAGTATAGGCGGTAGGTTGACATTCTGTACAACAGTCAGAAGGGAAGCATCGAGTCAAGGTGGGGTGGGAAGAGGCTCTACCTCAAAACATTCCCTGAATCCAAACAACATCAGGAAATCACTCTGATGTATCTCATGACCTCTAGATGACAGTGTGTAGTGTTTCATTGTCCTGCCATATATTAAGATGAAAAATCAAATAGAGCTAATTTGATTTGGTTTATGAAATTTTTATGTCAAAAAACGGGCAGATGGAGATGCCGGATAGTTACAGAACAACCGAAGATTATTTGATATGTCCTCTGAAATAGAAACTCATTTTACTTTTTACAAAATCTAAATGGATCTCCTTTGTATAAGAATGGCATCCATGCGTCCATGTGGCCTTTGTTGACGCTCTGAAGGGGTACTTCTCAGAGGACAGAGCATCAGCTCATCAAGGGGAAGGCAGGTAGATGGACTCGGTAGTCTGGTATGGTAGACAGGGACTAATAAGCAGCTTGCTTCCACTCCTAGCTTTGCCACCAACAACCTCTGTCCTATAACCTGAATCTATGGGTCTCTATATCAGTTAGCGAATTGCCATGTGGCAACAAACCACACCCCAAAACTTAGTGGCTAAAAACAGCAACCACTTATGATTTCTTGCAAATCAATGCTGATCTGGGACAGGCTTCACTGAGCTCAGCTGGGCTGTGCTCATCCCTCTGGGGTCAGTTGGCAGATCATTTGGGGGCTGGTGGTCCTAGGATGGCTTCAGTTTCATGCAGTTAATCTCGTCCTTCAGTAGGCTCACCCAGGATTGTTCTCATGGTAGGGGGCTGAGGGGTGGGCAGGGGAGAGATAGAGGAAGAGAGGAGGGGAGGCGTGGGGAGGAGGGAAGAGAACAGGTAAGAGAAAGAGCGAAGAAGGTAAGGGGGGAGGGGGAGAGGGAGAGAGAGAGAAAGACCTTGGCATCTTGAGACCCAGGCTGGGAACTGGCCCTCTGGCTCATCTCCCACATTCTCTTGGCCTGTCCTTTTCACAGTTGTCTTGAGGACTAAATGAGATGGTCTCTGTGTGGACTTTATAAATCATAAAGTGTCATAAAGCAGATATAATGTAATAAGACATCCACTGACACGTCCTGAGTGCTGTCATTCATAAGATACACAGACTTATACCCTCACTAGAGGTGAAGCCAGTGATGACATTGTGAGCAGGGGATGTCATGTGAGATATTTTATGTATTTCTGTCCTTGTTCCACAAGCTTTGAGGTAGCTTGCTACAAGAATGCATATGTAAAAATACCAGCATACCATAAATAAGAACAAAGAATCAGGACTAAGAAAAATATAATTGATAGTAGAAAATCAAGACCCAGGGTTAGAGGTGGTAAGAGACACCACCCCAAATATGCAAGCTGTAAGGACAATGCCATGACCATATTTGAGTCTTATATTTGGTTCTGTAGTTCCCAGAAGTAAAGCAAAAAGAGATGTGTTTCCCCAAGTATACTACCCAAGTACTATACCCAAGTTGATCTGCGGTGGTACAAGGCTGCCAGCATGCACCCACCCTTCCCACCCTCTGTGGACCAGTTGCTGAGAAGCCCTTCAGCAGGTGGCAGTGCAATGCACTTTCTGTCCAGGTCTCTCCTCACCACGCTGAATGCTGGGTATTGCAGGGAGAGGAACAAGGAACACTCTGGGCTCTCAGCTGCAGGGTGTAGAGAGCTCACCAAGGCCAGCAGCAGGGGCTGTGTGCAGGCTGTGGTGAGAAGAACCGGGGTTTGTGAGACAGGATGAAGGGCAAGCGATAGGCACTTTTCTATTCATGCCAGTGACACGTTTCTTTTTTAAATAAACTTAAGTTTTCAAAGTAGGTTAATACAGATATCAATGTTAATTAACTAAGAGTACAGATGATGTATAGGTAAGGCAGACTTGTGAAGCTCTGATGTAAATGCCTGGAGTTTGGGAAGCAGCTCTCAAACATCCATTTATGAGCACTGATTGCCAGTGAACTTCCCAGGATGAGTTAGTAGCAGATATCTCTCTGCAGAGTCTCTGCACTGTAGAAGCCATGTAAGACTGGCATGCAGGAAGAAAATATTAGAAATATATCTAGATGTAACAATATGAAAGGAGTCAAGCTTTAATAGCACTTAAAGATTCCAACTGAGACAGACACCTCACCTGCTTGGTCAACTTGCTAGATGTTGACTGCTGGGTCTCCCCACCCTGTGGTTCTCAGGGTGTCTTTGGGAGAAAGTGGAGGTTCCCTAGGTAGAGAGTTGACACATTTTTGTTCACTTTCACCAAATGGCCACATGTTGGAGTTCAGATGTGCCTAATTAAGCAGCTGTATGGAATGTAGCATCTAGTTTCAACTAAACTAACTTTCATAAAATGGAGAGGATTCAAGAAATGTCAGTAATAAACACAAGCAACAAAAACAAAATGGCAGGACTTCCCTGGTGGCACAGTGGTTAAGAATCCACCTGCCAATGCAGGGGACATGGGTTCAAGCCCTGGTCCGGGAAGATCCCACATGCCGCGGAGCAACTAAGCCCGTGTGCCACAGCTACTGAGCCTGCGCTCTAGAGCCCGCGAGCCACAACTGCTGAAGCCCGTGCTCCGCAACAAGAGAAGCCACTGCAATGAGAAGCCTGCACATCGCAGTGAAGAGTAGCCCCTGCTCGCCACAACTAGAGAAAGCCTGCGTGCAGCAACAAAGATCCAAGGCAGCCAAAAATAAATAAATAAATTTATATGAAAAAAGAAATGGCAGAGCCTGCACTGCTCTGATTCTTAGAACAGACAAACTTTTTAGGAGTTGCATTATGTGGTAAAACAGGGATTCATCATATCTGACCAAAAGTCAATCTCCACATTTAAAATTAATAAAAAGACTACTTAAAATACGGATTTACCTCCACTCTCGTTAATGATGCGACTTGCCCTGAGTTTTTATTGTGCCTTTGATATTAGCTAATGGAAACATGAAGCCATCAGGATTAGCAAGACATTTTTAAAAGGAAGCAGCCTGAACATTCATCATCATAACATCATATTGTTCCATTAATGAATAAAATAAGAAAAAAGTTACATTTCACCTTCATCCCATCCTTTTAAATTGCTATTTTATGTATGCTTTATAATATAGATAACATAGTAATATAATAGCACGTGTATAGAATTTATAAATAAATCTATACAGATTGGGAGAGCATGCTGACATTTTATTCACTAATGAGGTATGTAATTAAAACAGCTGGGATACCACTGCTCTAAACAACTAAAAACAAATTAGCTGGTTGAATGGAAGTATTAAACTTAGAATCACTACATTTGGAGAACACCCACAAAATAATCATTTTAATTGTAAAATAGTTGATCTAAGACTAGACTTTCTGTTAGCGGTCTGATCACAGGATGTGTCACCCAGGGGCCACTTCCAGGTTGTGACATTGATGTTATTGTAGCGCGAGAAACTCATTCAACTATTTTCTGTGGCCAATGGTCAGGCATCTGAATTAACCAAAGTTAGCTTCAAACCATTCATATTTAACTTATGCAAAAGAGGGTTGCAGAACACAGTCCTACTTTCTGCCACTGGACATTGTTAGCTGAATCATTAAAAGATAAGCCAGAAACAATATGTGTCCATCAATAGATGAATGGTAAAGAACATGTAATGTATAATATATAATATATATATATAATATTATTCAGCCATGAGACAGAGGAAATGCTGCCATCTGTGACAACATGGATGGAGCTTGAAGACATTATGCTGTGAGATAAGTCAGACAGAGAAGACAAATATCACGTAATACCACTTATATGCAGAATCTAAAAAAATCAGAACTCATAAAAACAGAGAGTAGAATGGTGGTTACCAGGGACTGGAAGGTGGGGGAATAGGAGGGGTGCTGTGTAATGGTACAAATTTGCAACTAGTAGATAAGTAAGTCCCAGAGACCTAGTGCACAGTATAGTGATTATAGACAAAACACCGTCATATAAATATCAAACTTGCTGAGTGACTAGATTTTAATTATTCCTATCACAAAAAAAGAAATGATAAGTATGTGATATGATAGAGGTGCTACCTCACTGAAACAGCAATCATGACTTCTGTGGATATCAAAAACTATGAATCCATATGGAACTCATTCAGCCTGACCCAAAGCTGGCTTCTGTCATAGAGCCACATTTTGAGGAAAGGTCAGTAAAAACTCAAGCGAAGTGAAGGGTGCACAGTGGCCATGAATGAACAGGCCAAGATGAAGCTCATTGGTTCCTCATATAAAATGTTGGCCCTGGAGACCCAGAACTGCAGGATAGAGAGAAGAGAGCTGTAACATTGAGGTGAAAGGCCTATGGTCCATGAAATAGTTGTCATTTATAAAAATGGGGTCCTATATTCTCTGAGTCTAACCAGATGGGATGATGTCTATTGCTCTGGTCTGAATTTTTGTGCACCCCCAAAATTCATATGTTGAATCCTAACCCCCAAATGTGATGGTATGAGGAGGTGGGGTGTTTGGGAGGTGATTAGTGCTTTTATAGAAGAGGTTCACAGAGATACCTCACCCTTTCCACCACATGAGGATACAGGGAGAAAGAGCTGACTATGAACTCGGAAGAGGGCCCTCACCAGAGCACAACCATGCCAGCACCTTGTTCTTGGACTTTCCAGCCTCCAGAACTATAAAAATAAATGAATGTTGATTACAAGCCACGTAGTCTATGGGCTTTTGTTATAACAGCCCGAAAGGACTAAGACATCTATGGAGTTCGTTCAAGTTTTCAGGTCAATAAGGATTAGTGCTTACCAGTATGAAAAATTTTAGACTAGTTCCAATGGGAAAAGGTATTCTTCTGCCATTTTATTGAATTTTAGCAATGAGGAATGGTACCAGATCTCAGCTGAACGGTGCCAGGGTGTCCCTGACCTTTGAAACAATTTCCCTAGGACTTTAAGACAGGGGTCCCCAACCCCTGGGCCGCAGACCGCTACCAGTCCTCAGCCTGTTAGGAACCGGACTGCACGGCAGGAGGTGAGTTGCGGGGGCGCACGAGCAAAGCTCCATCTGCCGCTCCCCATCGCTCCCCATCGCTCGCGTTACCGCCTGATCCGTCCATGGAGAAATTGGCTTCCACAAAACCGATCCCTGGTGCCAAAAATGTTGGGGACCGCCGCTTTAAGAGATAGGTCCCTTAGGCAAGAGCCAACAGAAATAGAACCATTGAAAGATAGCCTGTATCCTTTAAGACATGTAATTTGAAGGGAGAAATGATGAAATGAAGGAAGCTCTCGCAGCAAATGCAAGCAGAGGCAATGGCCTCCACAGAACACCCAGGGACAGAAAGTAAGAGGTTGTAGCAGTTTTTCAGGATCATCTAAAGAAAAGAGCATCTGATAATTCCTTATTCTTTAGACCAAAGTAACCATGGATACAGATGAATCATCAGTAAGTGTCTTTTGAGAATAAGCAGCTCTCTTTGCTCTAGTTCTTCATGCACCCAGAAGCCTCCTGCGCTCTTTGGGCTCCTAAACAGATGGAAGCACCAGAAAGGGCACTCCTTCCTCCAGGGGCTGGAGCTGGATCTGGGCCAGGTACGGTTCATGGCAAACACATGTCTAGGACAGACTTGCCACCTGTGAGTTTAGTTCTTGTAGCTCCTTCCTCCAAATCTGATTTTTTTCCATGTGTACAAATACAACGGAGCTTCTTAACCAGCAAACTGAGGCTCCAAATCATTAAATGATCACATCCCTCAAAATAATTTGCCTGTTTTACGCATGTCCTCATTCATTCATTTATTCATTCGTCATTCTACAAATATTTATTCAGTGCTCGCTGTGTGCCAGGCAGTGTTCTAGGTGCCAGAGTGAACAAAAGGGACAAAAATTCAGACACTGACAAGAAAGACAGTAAATAAGTACAGTTAGATGATGCTAAGTACTGTTAGTATGATGGAGGAGGGGAATGTAAAACAGGGAAAGAGAGTGCCCGCTGAGGGAGGTGGTGTCATTTTAAATAAAGTGGCTAAGCAAGACCTCACTGAGGAGCACACATCTGAGCAAATTCTTGAAGGAGATGTGAAAGAGCAATGTGATATTTGGGCAGAGAGTATTCCCGGTGAAGGGCACAGCCAGTGCAAAGCCCTGAGGTCGGAGCGTGCTTGACATGACTGACGAAGAACTCATGAGGACACAAGGGAGAGGGCTGGGAGGGAGGCCTGTTGTGCAGGGCCTTTGTTATCTACTGTAGCTTCTACGCAGGATGACATGGGAAGCTACTGGAGGGATTAAGACAGAGGAGTGGTGCTATCTGATTTAACCTTTCTCCTTTAACTGTGGAGCGTCCCGAGCCATAGCACCAGTTAGGAGACTACAGGAATCTGCGTGTGTAGGAGAGACGAGGGTGACCTGGACCAGAAAGAGAACAGTGGTAGTGGTGAGAAGTGGTCAAGGAACTTCTCACCTTTTTTTATTTTTTTTTTTTAAGGAACAAGAAACCAGGTTTGTGACGAAAGAATGGTCAAGCATGACCCCAAAGTTTTCAGCCTGACATGGAAGGATGGAGCTGTCCTTACCCGACAGGAAGGACAGTGGGGAACGCTGGCTGGGAGTCGGGGCGGGATTAGGAGTTCGGTTCTGGACATGCTAAGTTTGTGATGCCTGCTAGAATCCAAGGGGAGGTGCGAGGTGGGCAGATAATTATTTGAGTCAGGAATTCAGGAGAAAAGTCCAAGCTGGAGATGTAAATTTAGGAGTGTGGGCAGGTCGATGATCTCAAATGACAAATGAGATCACTAGCCAGTGTAGATGGAAAAGGCAAAAGGGCCAAAGGTGAGTCCCAGAGCATCCCGGTGTCTAGGAGTCCAGAAAACTAAGGAGAAGCTGGCAAGGGAGACTGAACTGAGGAAAAAGCAAAATCAGGAGAGTGCGGTGCCCAGAACCCAAGCCAAAAAGTGGTTCACAGAGGAGGGGAGAGCTGTGTCACAGCCAGTGACACTTCCCAGTGGCCGCTGCACTGACAATGCAGCGGTCATAGCGGTCTTGGCAGCAAGAGCTGGTTCAGTGAAGCAGGGGAAGCAAAAGCCTGATTCGAGTGAGTTCAGGAAAGAAGTAAAGGAGGAGAATCTAGATGGGAGTAGAGAGAACACCCCCAGGGAGCTTTGCTACCAATGGGAAGTGTGGGGTGGTGCCTTTTAATTTGTTCCGGTTTGTTTTTTAAGATGGGAGTAACAACAACCTATTTGCATACAGAAGTGATCATATGGAGTCAGATTGGTGAGGCAGGATGTGGGGAAGAATTGCTGGATGGGTGTCCTTAAAGAGATGAGAGGAGGGACTTCCCTGGTGCGCAGTGGTTAAGAATCTGCCTGCCGATGCAGGGGACTCGGGTTTGATCCCTGGTCCAGGAAGATCCCACGTGCCGCGGAGCAACTAAGCCTGTGCGCCACAACTGCTGAGCCTGCGCTCTAGAGCCTGCGAGCCGCAACTACTGAAGCCCACGCGCCTAGAGCCCATGCTCCGCAACAAGAGAAGCCACCGCAATGAGAAGCCCGTGCACTGCAATGAAGAGTAGCCCCCGCTCACCGCAACTAGAGAAAGCCCGCGCGCAGCAACGAAGACCCAACACAGCCAAAAATAACTAACTGACTAACTAACTAACTAACTAACTAAATAAATAAATAAATAAATAAATAAATGGAGAGCTCTCGGAAGAAAAAAAGGGATGAGAGGAGGTGGGATCCTAATCATACTAATAAAGAAAATAAGCACATACCAACTAACATTTATGTGCTTACTAAGCACAAAGTGCTGCTCTAAACGCTCGACAAACTATCTCATTCAATCCTCACAGTAACGTTGCAAAATGGGAATAGTTACAGGTGAGGAAACAAAGGCTCACAAAGCCCCAGAGTTTGCTCACCCCAGGTGCTCTGAATTCCGAGTCCAAGCCCCTCGTCCTCAGGCCACACGGCCTGCTTTTGTTTTTGTTTCAACACCCACAGGAAGGAACCGCTCCATTCTCAGGAGGCAGGTCCCAGCGTGGGTGGAGGTGGAATCAGGGTGGGGACTTGAGCTGAGGGTTCAGGGACCAGATGCACTTGTCACAGGGAAAAGTGGGATGGTGGTAGGTGTTTGGTGAACACCCAGAGAAGATCCAAAGAGAGGAGGAGACCCCTGAGGAGCAGCTGGAGGGAATGGGGAAGGAGATGGTGAGCAGAGGACAGAGAGACCCGTCTCAGAAGCCAGGCTAGAGGCCCGACTCCATCCTCCAGGCCAGTAGCTGTTAGACTCGGTTTGCATTGCTTTGCTCTTGGGTAGTGGGACTCTTGATAAAATGAAACGTTACACACGAAGTCCAGTAAGCAAAGCGGGCTAGGAGTAGAAGAGAGACTACATTTCGGCAGATGTGGCCCCTCGTTGCCCCTGGAAGCCGCTGGGGAGGGGGAGAGGGAGGGTCGCTCAGGGCCCAGCTGTGAAGCGTTTGAGAGTTAGAGCCAGAGAGTGAAAGTGGGGGGCTTGGGGGGCTTGGGGGGCGGCGGAAACAGAGGACAAAAGGGAATTGCTAGGACTGATTGTTCAAGTCTTATTTTCTTTCTTTCTTCCTTTCTTCCTTCTTTCCTCTCCCTCTCTTCTTCTTTCCTCCTTCCCTCCTTCCTCCCTCACATCCATCCTTTCTTCCTTCTTTCCTAATAATTTAGGCAGAAGGTGCCGGGGCTTGAATACAAGCACCCCAGGGTTTCTGATCCCCACTAAAATGTGAAACCACTGCTCTGGGTATACAGGTGTTGAAATACCTTTCTGGGCCCAGGATGCAACAGCTCCTGCCCAGATGCTACATCAGCAAACACAACTCAGCCAACTGTCATGTCCCTATAAAGGCTCTACTTGACTAGAAATGCAGTCTGTCCAGTCAGCCGATACCCACACGCCAAGCCAGCTCTGGGCTCTATATTTGTTTCCTTGCTCCTTATTCATTTTCTCCTTTTCTCTTCCTTGTTACTTATTCTTTATCCTATAAAAGTTTCCTGACTTCCGCCCCATTTTCCTGTTCTCTGGACCCTTGAGAACAGAGACTACCTGCTACATAAAGTGTTAAATAAAATTTGTTGGCATCCCCTAAATTTTCTTCTTGAATCATTTTTAACACAGGGTGCAGAAGGGCATTCTCTCCTCCCCCGCCCACTTCTCCTCTTTCCCCATCTTCATCTTTGCTTTATGTTTTTTCCTTCCTTTTTTTTTTTAATATTAGCAAAGCATCCAGTACCTACCAAAGAACACACTGTCTTTTCAAGTGTCAGTGTCTGTACTGTGAGCACCTGGGGTATAACCATGTGTGATGTGCATGGAAGCCTGGTGTCTGATCAGAACCTGCATGGAGCAGGCACTCAGGAAATGGCTGTTGAATTATGAATGACATAAGGGATGATATGCAGGATATTTCAAGTTTGTTAATCTCAGATACTAAGGTCCTTTATTCTCATATTTAAAAAGAAAGAAAGAATGGGAAAGAGGGAGGGAGGGAGGGAAAGAGAGAGAAAGAGAAAGGAAGGAAGGAAGGAAGGAAGGAAGGAAGGAAGAAAGAAAGAAAGAAAGAAAAAGAAAGAAAGAAAGAAAGAAAGAAAGAAAGAAAGAAAGAAAGAAAGAAAGAAAGAAAGAAAGAAAGAAAGAAAGAAAGAAAGGAAGGGAGAAAGAAAGACTTCTCTGGTGGTCCAGTGGTAAAAAATCTGCCTTCCAATGCAGGAGATGTGGGTTCAATCCCTGTTCGGGGAACTAAGATCCCACATGCCGCCGGGCAAATAAGCCCGTGTGCCACAACTACTGAGCTCACACGCCTCAATCAGAGGCCTGCATACTGCAAACTACAGAGCCCACATGCTCTGGAGCCCACGTGCCACAACTAGAGAGAGAAAACCTGCACGCCACAACTAGAGAGAAGCCCACCCACCACAAGGAAAAATCCTGCATGCCTCAACTAAGCCCTGTTGCAGCCAAAATATAACAATAAAAAGAAAGAAGGAAAGAAAGAAAGAAGGAAGGAAAGAAAGAAAGAGAGAAACAAAGAAACAAAGAAAGAAAGACAGAAAGAAAGAAAGAAAGAAAAAAAAGAAGTGAAATAGCAGCAGTGTTTTTCAGGTGTACAGATGCTGGTGACTGATTTTAATGTTCTCTCGGTCCAAGCCTCTAATAACCAGCACTGCCTGATTTCTACAGAATAATGGCCATTTAATAATGAGCCTGCAGCACTTCAAAACTCTGAATCACTACAGGAGCACAAATTATGTTCAGTGGGATTTTAGAGTTGCACATTGCACTGTGACAGGCAGACGCTGGTACTGACTGTAATGGCCCCTGGAACTATTAGACCAAAGATTGAATGACGATCAGGCATGGGGAGAAGGAACTCCTACAACTGCAAGGGGAGGGGAGAGGCAGACTGGATGGTGCTGTGACCCACTAATGTAATATTCCATGGTCATGATTTATAATTCTTAAAAACTGGCCAAGTTTCCTATCAGTAGAAAACTGGTTAAATGTATTCTGTTCTATCCACTGGAGCACCACACAAGGAAGGAGGTACAGCTATGTATAATGACATGGAAAGAAGCCCACAATCTGTTTTTTGTTGAAAAAGCAAATTACAGAAGATTATGTATATATAAACAATTTAATTTTAATTTTTAAAAGTAAACTGTGTGTGTTCTGGGGGAGAAAGGGGTGTTAAATATGGCTAGAAAAATCCAGATGGCTACAGACCAGGCTATTGGTGGTGAACTCTGGGGAGTAAGGTTGAAGGAGGCCAGGAAGTAGCAGGTTTTCACTTTTATATCCTTTTATACACATTCATATTGCCTGAATTTTTTGTAAGTATGTATGTAGCATTATAAAAATACATAATCAGTCACCCATGTGTAGGTCACCACGGTGAGTGGTAACTTTCTGTTAACCAACATGAATATCCTGTTTCTTTTTTTTTTTTAATGATTTTTTAATAGATTTATTTATTTATTTATTTGTTTATTTATGGCTGCGTTGGGTCTTCGTTGCTTCACGCGGGCTTTCTCTAGTCACGGGGAGCGGGGGCTACTTTTCATTGCGGTGCGCCGGCTTCTCATTGCAGTGGCTTCTCTTGTTGCGGAGCACGGGCTCTAGGCACGCAGGCTTCAGTAGTTGTGGCTCACAGGCTCAATAGTTGTGGCTTGTGGGCTCTAGAGCGCAGGCTCAGCAGTTGTGGCTCATGGGCTTAGTTGTTCCGCGGCATGTGGGATCTTCCCAGACCAGGGATCAAACCCGTGCCCCCTGCATTGGCAGGTGGATTCTTAACCACTGTGCCACCAGGGAAGTCCTACCCTGTTTCTTATACGGGGGAGCTTGCAGCATTTGGAGCAAGAACAATTGCCCTGTCAGAAGGTCAAGAGAGGGAACTCTACTGTACTTCACTGTACAGTAGAGACTAACACAACCTTGTGAAAGAACTATACTCCCATACAAAAAAAAAAGAAAGAAAAGTCAAGAGACCTTGTCTTGTTCCTCCTCTGCCCCAGCCAGCTGTGTTCTCTTAGGCAAGTTACTTCATCTTTGACCTCTATCAAGAGGATGGAACCAAATTTCCTCTCAACTTCTTCCCAAGCTCAAAATTTCTAAAGAGGAAATAAACTTCAGGTAAGTGTCCATTTGAAAACCTGATTCAGCCGTAACTTCCTAAATATGGTATTTCCTTAGTGAATCGAACAGTTCAAGATTTTGATGAAAAAGAATTCAGTGAGTATTAAAAAAAATCTATTGGGCTATTATGCCCAATGCTGATTCTGCAATAAACAACTATGCTTACTGCCCATGAGATTGAACTTTTCTCAGTTCTCTGATGCTGTTTGTGGTTTGCCCAAAGTTACCAAGAACTGCAGACTGCTTTTCCCCACAGCCTCTTGCGGCGTGCGTATTTCTAACTCTGGAGGAAGAAATATGGAGTTACAAAAGGATTCGCTGTGGAGGGAAATCTAAGCAGCTAGTAAGCCATACAAACTTTATGACAAAATGGGGCAAAATGATTTATTTGGAACCTAACTAAACAGTTAAATATTAAAGTGGATAATATATCAACACCACGAGACTTCATGCAAACCCAGGAAACCAGGAAATTTCAGTTCTATTTCAATGATAAATACATTTTAGATCAAGCCTGTCTAACAGATTGTGTTTATCAGTCTGAAGGAGCATACTTAATAAATAAGCGGCTTAAATACCTTTTCTCAAATGACGTGACTACCATGTGAAGAAATATGGCCTGGAGAAGAGATGCATTAAAACATCAACCGTAACAATAACACAGGGTTTCCATGAATTTCCATAAAGACAGTATGTGCAGTTCATGAAAGAAGGTTTGTGGATACTGGGACAATCGGGCTGGGACAGCACAAACACCCCAGTCAAGACTACCCTTGTTTCAGGGAAGCCCTGCTTTGATGGCCCCACTGGAAAAGTCTAGTGGAGGGTTGTACTCCATGCTCCCTGGCAGTTCTGTGCTTTGGAGTCAGAGAAGACAGAGGTTAAATCCGTCTCCACTTCTCGCTAGGGCAAGCCATGTAACTGAACCTCAGTTCTCTCGTCTGTAAAATGGGATAATACATAACAACACAGAAACATGGTCACACACGATGAAAGTATACGGGTAAAATGACCTACCGCTGCTGCTTCAGAGTGAGCACTCAATAAATATTAGTCTCAAAAAAAAAATAAAATTAAAATTAAAAAAAAATTTAAAAAATAAATATTAGTCTCCTTCCTTCCAAGTAAAGATTCTATTTCCAAAACCATTGGCTACCTGAGTGAATTTAGGAGCTATTTTACATTCCTGGTCTGATGATTTCACTGAGGCAAAATGGACCACCTAAGTAAGCTTCTTAAGAAGCTCTCTAAAACTATTTTCTTATTTGTAAAATTGGAATTACATCTCCTTTCCAGCCTACTGCATATCGATGTCATGAAGACAGATTTTCTATTTCTGCAAGTAATGAAGTATTCACACAACATCATTATTACTATGCCCTTCTGATGAAATGGCAGGTAGAACTTCTCTTTCCTAGGTTTTGACATTGGAAAACTGAATCCAGAGAGGTGAAGCAACCTGTTCTAGATCACACAGCTTGTTAGGGACAGACCTAATAGTAGAACTCGGTCTCCTGAAGCTCAGAAAAGTACAGATACCTCTGGACCTCAGCCGGGAAGGGGAATCCATCTCTTAAAATCTCTATATACTCCAAACTCCAGAGTCTACCTCTAGACAACTCAACCTGTGGTACTCAGATACTCAGATGGCTAAAATAAATGTAGTATTTTAGCCTGTGGTTGTGTGTATTCCGTAGTATCCCCTTAGTAGACTTTGCACAAAGTCTAATATAAAGGAGGCATTCAAAATTATTTATTGAATGAAAGAATGAGAGAGTGATTGAGTGGATGAATGAATAACAGGAATCCCCAGGGAAAGAACAAGGGCCCAATTAAACGTATTAGTTATACACATATTGGGTCATATGGGCATATACATAAACACCTGAGGTACAAGTAATCAGAAATGTACAAATAGATTTTAAGACACTTACTCTAATCTCACCTGAAGAAAGAGAAGAACAGTTTCAAAGTGATTTTAAAATCATATTTGTAAGAAAGGGGAAGAAATTTTTGTGTCTCATTTTCAGTGAGAATTGCTAATACGTCACACAGCTAACTGAGAAGGGTGCTTTTTTTGTTTTGTTTGTCCGCCTGTTTTTGCCAAAGCATAGAGTGCTTGGGGGAAAATATCTGGAGACTTATGGGAATCTTAATTCCTTGAGACAGAAGGGAGATCAAAAACCTTGTACTTTTCAACACATTTCACATGCCAAGGAATTTTACAAAGAAAGAGGAAGAAATTAATCTATAAAATGTATTTTACAAAGAGAGAAGTAGATGTACTTTTCCCAGGAGAATATAAAGTTGGCAGACTCAACAGTAAATGGCCTGTGGATGAAATACAGCTGCGGGGGGAGAGGAGAATTGGGGGTAAGTGGTCAAAGGACAGTGCTAAGGCCACAGGGGTAGAGCCTGGGAGCCTGGAGGGAGGAGTCAGAGGAACCTGGCAGCCAGTGCCCACGCTGCTCTCCAAGGAAGGAAACTGAGACCCTGGAACAGAACGCCTCTCATGTAACATTACATCAGTAGCCTTCTAGGGGTCATGGCTGGTGACAGAAATTTAGGTAAGTGGGCAAAGAAGACATTCAGGGGAGATGAGGGTCTCAGAGCAGCCTGAGTCCTTGGGCACATACCCTACATTCAAATGAGGACCCAGAAGAGAAGCAAAATGAAGGTAGCATTCAACCTGTGAACAGAGCCAAATGGCTTTTTTTTTTTTTTTTGCGGTACGCGGGCTCTCACCGTTGTGGCCTCTCCCGTTGTGGAGCACAGGCTTCGGACGCACAGGCTCAGCGGCCATGGCTCACGGGCCCAGCCGCTCCGCGGCATGTGGGATCTTCCCGGACCGGGGCACGAACCCGCATCCCCTGCATCGGCAGGCGGACTCTCAACCACTGCGCCACCAGGGAAGCCTCCAAATGGCTTTCTGATGCAATAGGCTGTCAATGAAAATAATCAATAAACAATCTATAATAGGAATATAGGAAAAAGGGTTTTATTTGAATCAAACTGAGGACTATAGCCCAGAAGACAGCCTCTCAGATAACGCTGAGGAACTGCTCCAGAGAAGCATGGTTTTCAGCAGTTTTATATCTTGTCAGAACAAAGAACATCAAACACGTCAGGGATACATTCCTTCAAAGTTTCAAAAAAACAGGTCAGCACGTACACAGTGAGTCAGAATGGCCTTGGCATCTGGGAAGGAAGTCCTATCATCGAAGGAGTACCAGCATTGCATCCCAGGAAGGGAGGAACTTAGTCTTTATTTTAATTTTATTTTCTTATTTTTTATTTTTTTAATTGAAATATAGTTGATTCACAATGTTGTGTTAGTTTCCTGTGTACAGCAAAGTGATTCAGTTTTATATATATATACATACACATACATATTCTTTTTCAGATTCTTTTCCCTTATAGGTTATTACAAAACATTGAGTATAGTTCCCTGTGCTACACAGTAGGTCCTTGCTACTGTATAAAATAGGTTATCTATTTTATACGTAGCAGTGTGTGTATGTTAGTCCTTAGCTCCAAATTTATCCCTCCCCCTCCTTCCCCATTGGTAACCACAAGTTTGTTTTCTATGTCTATGTTTTCTATGTTTATGTCTATGGGTCTATTTCTGTGTCGTATATAAATTCATTTATATCATTCATTTTTTCTTTTAGATTCCACATATAGGCGATATCATACGATATTTGTCTTTCTCTGTCTGGCATACTTCACTTAGCATGACAATCTCTAGGTCCATCCATGTTGCTGCAAATGGATGTCTTTATTTTTAACATGGACGTTCTTTACTTCTGGTCAATGTGCCCTTCTCCTTAATAATTAAAGCAGATATACAATGTATGTTTGATAGGCCATAAACACACTGTTCTGGCTAGCATCAGGTTCAAGTTAACTCATGTATAAGCCAGAATGACTTCCCCGTACCTCAACATGTGAACATCTCTTTTATCAAGGCCCTTTAAGAGATTTCCATAAAGAAACAGCCTGGACTCCTGCTGTGAGGAGTCACAGTTCTTCCTAGCCCTCAGGGACCAGGAAGGTCACATCCGAAACCCCACAGCCAAAGCTAAACACTTTTTCTGACATTCAGTTTCAATCGGACTGTTTGACTGTTTTTATTTAATGTCCAGCCCAAGATGGACAACATGATACACTTCTATTTTTCTTCCAGAAAGTAAACAAATATAAGGTTTTGCACAAGAGAAAAACAATGAAAGCCAAATGTGGCTATCATTCCTCATTAAAAGTTGAAGTGTCAAGTTCTAAACCCCGAGGAAGCCGCTGAGAGGCAATAGCTGGGAGAAATTTATGAACTAGAGAAAGGAAGTGATGATAGATAGTGAAAAGTAATACAATTGTGCTTTCCCCATCCCTCTGCTATTTCCCAGGTCTTGCTGAGGGGAGCCTGGGCTGTAGCAGGAGTTTCCAGCACAGGCCAAAAGCCACATCTGTCATCCTCTAGCCCCAGCTGCAGAAAACTCTCTCTACTTCGCTCACATCTGGAGGGATGAGGTGGGGGAACTCTCAGCACAGCAAAGACCACCCCGTGGGCAGCAGATGAGACCTTCCATAACAACTCAGACGTCATCACCAGTAAAAACAAAAATGCCTTATCTCATTTAATCCTCACTACAACCCAATAGAAAGGTACTATTTTAATCCCCATTTTATATGTGAGGAAATCAAGGTTTAGAGGGATCAAGTAACTTGAAAGAGGTTTCCAACTATCAAAGGAGGACCCAGTATGCAATCAATATGCCTCTTGTCTGAGGATGGGGTGCGGTGGGGATGAGGGGAAATGGCAAAGTGCCCCTTTAAAAAAAAAAAAGAACAACGTATGCCTCCTACATTTTCTAGCTGCTCATGAATAACGTGAGTAGGGCAGTACGTTGAGAGGAACACACAAGATGACAGGTGTCAAAACAGAGCAGCCCCCAGCGAGCACTAGGGCAATGGTAAGAATCACCGTTAATCCCCAGCATCCCTGGGAGAAAGTGGCATCTCCCCCACATTGACCTGTAGAGAGACGGAGGCTTCACCACGTGGAGATGGGCCCAGGGCCATCCAGAGAGGAGACAGAGTTGCAGGAAGGGGAGTCCAGTTCCTACCCGGTCTGGAACGCTTGCCCCCCAACTCAGCCGCTTTCCCAACCCTTCCTGCACTCCTGGTGTGTACCCCGAGCTGCTGTGCATACTTATTATTTTACTCAATGCACATAACAGCCTGGTGAAGACGGCACATTACTGTGCACTAAAAATCGCCTCGTATTAGAGCTTTGAGACTTCCAAACAAAACGCGTGTATCTTTACTTTTCAGCCCCTGTGTTGGTACCAAGATTTGGGCATTCTGAGAACAGGCAGGGAACACATTGTCTATTTTTACACTCTTTCAGCTCGGGGTCTGGAAGACCTAAATTAAAAGAGAAAAAAGGACTTCCCTGGTGGCGCAGTGGTTGACAGTTCGCCTGCCGATGCAGGGGACACGGGTTCGTGCCCCGGTCCGGGAAGATCCCACATGCCGCGGAGCGGCTGGGCCTGTGAGCCATGACCGCTGAGCCTGCGCGTCCGGAGCCTGTGCTCCGCAACGGGAGAGGCCACAGCGGTGAGAGGCCCGCGTACCGCAAAAAAAAAAAAAAAAAAAAAGAGAGAAAACAAAATCGTATAAAACGGGTAGAAGATTAAAGTTCTCTGAGTGTTAAGTTGTGGGGGGTGGGGAAGGAGAAAAGTTTATTTCTCATTTTGATTCGACCACCCCAGGTAACAAGCAGTGCCTCCGGCCACCTTTTAACATCACTACAAGCATAATGACTCTGCAGACAGTCTCTGGAGACCTTACCTTCACTCATTTGAAGCCGGCTCTGAGATTATTTTAAATAACGTTTTAATTTCTTCATCCCACCATGATAGTATTATGTGTTTGCCTCTGAAGATCCTTTATGACATTATGTTCTCAGAATTAGCTGTGAATCAGGAATGAGTCTGCCCCAGAGCGGCTCCGTTTCCTTGATATTATAAAGTGAAAATTGCATGTCTAATAATGCATAACTGAGTTGTACTGTTCTGTACAGCTGAGATGAAAAACCGTTTGAACCAAAGGAAAAATGTAAAACCTCACTTTGGGGGCGGGGGTAGAGACATACTCAGAAGAATTTTAAGGGCGGTGTTCTGAACTTTGTCTTTGATTCTTAATAGCATCCTAAAACATACCCTGTGGGGGTAAGAGGCTTTCTCACTGGGCGGTGGTGACTGGGGTGCGCGGGGAATGGAAGACTCCTAACTCCTGTGGGAGGCACGGTGTGCTGCCTAACAATTCATTAAACTGTGCATCTGTTTCATGTGGTTTTCTGTGTTTGTGTTATAGTTAATGATTTTTTTTAAGTTTGCTTGTTTGCTTTAAAGATGCCTACCTATGAACAAGGCAGGATGCCAAGCTCCATGGGTTTAAGATGCCTTGTATCTGTTCTGTTCACTGCTGAATCTTCAGCACCTAGAAAAGTGCTTGGCTCACAGTAAGGACCTGATAAATATTTGTTAAAAAAAAGATTATACATAGGAAGAAGACATTCATTCATCCATCCCTTCACTGAGGTAGGCTACTTGAAAAAAATGCAGATACCAACTAGGGCTTATGTTCATGCAGTAAGTCTGGATTGGGACCTAGGAATCAGAATGATTTTTAACTTTTTTATTATAAATATATTCAAGCATAAAGAAAAAAAGAGAATATGGTATACTTACCACCTACACACCCATTTCCTAGACTAATAATTGTTAACATTTTTACCATGTTTGCCTCATCAATCTTTTTGTTAAAGTGTTTTCAATAAATTATATTGACACCATGAAAATAAGAACATTTTCCTTCTTAAAGTCAATATCATTATACAGCTAACAAAATTCATTAAAATTCTTTATCATCCTCTAATACCTGATCCATATTCAAATTTTGTCAATTGCTCCAAAAATATATGTTACTCCTAGTTTAGTCCTACCAGGATCCAACCCACATTATATTTGGTTGTTATATCTGTTAAGTCACTTGTAACCCAGAAAAATGCCCCCCTCCCATTTCTTTGGCCAGGCCAGCTGTTCCTCAGAATGGCCTACTTTCTGACATTGTCCAACTGTTAAATTTGCAGTGTCATTTAACTTATTCCAGTCACCCAAGCATTTCGTGTAAACTGGAGTTTGGAGATAGAGGCTGGATTACATTCTGGTTAAACACTTTAGGCAAGATATCATTATTGATGCTGTATCATATTGCAACACATTGCAAAGTACATCATATCTAATTGACCCATTATCAGTAAGCCAGAGACAACTGTCATGCCTCCATCGTAAAGTTCCATTTTTCTTTTTAAATCATCAGATAATCTGTGGAGTAATACTTCAGCAGCACTGGAGCATCCAGTTCTCCATCACTATATATATAATGGCTTTCGCATCTGCTGATGATTCTTGCCGTAATCGATTACTACATTAGGGGTTGCAATATGATGATGTTTTTCTTTCTAACATTCATCCAACATTTATTAGCTGATAATAGGAGAGAGAAAGAAAGAGTGAGAGAGAGAAAGGGAGATGTATCTCATCAACTGCTCCTTCTGGAAAGGCAAGGTAAAAAATTATTTATTTAAATTATCACTTTTCAGAGTAAGGGATAGGTGACAAATGGTATTGTGTTCATTTTGTTTTGTCTTTGTTTTTCTCTTTTCTGAGTATCATTTTATAGACTTACAGATTTGTATCTATTCAGTGTTTTATTCCATTGCAGTCTTTCTTTCTGAAGCTCAAATTGTCCCATCTCTGGCCAATGAGAACCAATTATTGGCACAGAAATGTAGCCCAGTCTCACCTTGTACCCTGACCCAAAATCAGCCATTTCTCTAAAAGAACCCTGATTCCTTTCAGTGGGAATAATGGTTAGAGATCAAAATCTGGGTGTTAGGGATACTCACTGTTACTGAGTTGTTAATGCTTCTAGGTCCTTCCAATGGATAGAGGTAGGGGGAAATATACATGTATATATTTTTAAATCATATGTTCATATTGAAATTTCCAATTCAAATTTAACAATACAGAGGTCTTTAACTTTTTTGATTTTTAACTTAACACTGCTTTTCTCTTATACTAAAAATTTACTTGCTAACATTAACATATCACTTATTTGCTTTATCTTGCAATATATATTAGTTTCAAAATTAAAATATCAGGGACTTCATTGGTGGCACAGTGATTAAGAATCTGCCTGCCAATGCAGGGGACATGGGTTCGAGCCCTGGTCCGGGAAGATCCCACATGCCGCAGAGCAACTAAGCCCGTGCGCCACGACTGCTGAGCCTGCACTCTAGAGCCCGCAAGCCACAGCTCTTGAGCCTGTGTGCCACAACTGCTGAAGCCCACGTGCCTAGAGCCCGTGCTCTGCAGCAAGAGAAGCCACGGCAATGAGAAACCCACACACAGTAACGAAGAGTAGCCCCGCTCACCACAACTAGAGAAAACCCACATGCAGCAATGAAGACCCAACACAGCCAAAAATAAATAAATAAAATGAATAGATTTATTAAAATAAATAAATAAATCAGCTAACTGGTATGATTTTTTTTAATTAAAATAATATTATAACTTTTTTTAAAATCCTGAATTAAATTTGAGATTTTTTGTTCTGAGAATATATCCCACTAAGCAGGTTAAAACATTGTCTTCTAGACTTAAATAGACCTTTCTCCAAAGAAGACATACAGATGGCCAGTAGGCACATGTAAGATGTTCAACGTCGCTAATTGTTAGAGAAATGCAAGTCAAAACTACAATGAGATACCACCTCACACCAGTCAGAGTGGCCATCATTAAAAAGTCCATAAACAACAAATGCTGGAGAGGGTGTGGAGAGAAGGGAACCCTCCTACACTGCTGGTGGGAATGTGAATTGATGCAACCACTATGGAGAACAGAATGGAGGTTCCTCAAAAACTAAACATAGAACTACCATATGATCCTGCAATCCCACTCCTGGGCATATACCCAGAGAAAACCGTAATTTGAAAAGATACATGCACTCCAGTGTTTATTGCAGCACTATTTACAATAGCCAAGAGATGGAAATGACCTAAATGTCCAACGACAGATGAATAGAAAAAGAAGATGTTATACATATATACAGTAGAATCTTACTCAGCCATAAAAAAAGAATGAAATAATGCCATTTGCAGCAACATGGATGAAACTAAAGATTATCATCCTAAGTGAAGTAAGTCAGAAAGAGAAAGACAAATACCATATGATATCACTTATATGTGGAATCTAAAATATGGCACAAATGAACTTATCTACAAAACAGAAACAGACTCACAGACATAGAGAACAGACTTGTGGTTGCCAAGGCGGGGGTGAGAGAGGGATAGATTGAGAGTTTGGGGTTAACAGATGCAAACTATTATATACAGGATGGATAAACAAGATCCTACTGAATGGCACAGGGAACTATATTCAATATCCTGTGATAAACCATAATGGAAAAGAATATGAAAAAGAATGTATATATATATATATATATGACTGAATCACTTAGCTGTACAGTAGAAATTAACACAACATTGTAAATCAACTATACTTCAATAAAATAAATTTTAAAATATTGTCTTCTAAAGCATTTAAAATAATTTGATTTTCTTGGTATGTTTGTTACCTATTTGATATATAATTACATTTATTTATTTTCAAATTTAAGAATTCTCTTTTTGAATATTAAAAGAGTCACTTGGTCAAAACATCAGAATCAAATAAAAATGTACATGAGTCTTGATTCCCTCCCTGTCTCCTCCATCTTGTAATTTAAAAAAAAATTATTTAAATGCTTCCACTTTTTTTCTTCCTCCGCTTCCTCCTCCCAACGTTGCCTTCCTGAACTATTCAGTCCTAAAACTCTTAGCAGGTCAGAGTAAAGCATGTGGCTATGGAGGAAGGTAGGCATTGCTGTGATGGCCCAAAACAGGGGGCCAGAGCCCAAGCTGGGTAAGGAGGACATCCACAGGTGGCAGGGGCTGGGCATGGGTCATCAGAGCCCAAAGCAGGGTGAGGAGGGGTTCACCTGGGAGGGCTACCTGGTGCAGGGTGCTGGAGCCCCAGCAAGGTGAGGGCTCTGGGCAGTGGTTCCAACTGATGCAAGTATCAGAGTACAGGTGGAGTGAGGAGAGCATCTGCATAGGGGTAGAGGCAGTGATGGGAAGTGGGTTACACCAGGTGGATTGAGCAAATACGTGACTATATTAAGGAAAATGGGAGCCAAGTTTCTCAGTGTCAGAGAAGGGAGTTACAAATAATAAGTAGAAAACTAGAATGAATCCTGTGATATTAGATAGGAATTGGAGATATCAAGGTGAACTCTGTTTTGAAATATATACATAGACATAGAAATAAATACAGATGTAAACATATATACACAAACACACATATATATCCATCTGTCTACTGAGAGAGCCTGAGAGCAGTGACACCCCAACCGGAATGGGCACAGCTAGCACGTAAATCTTAGTTTCTAAACACCATTCACCACGAAAAGGAACCAGGGATCCTTGGAGAAGTGACCAGTTCCAGGGCTGGGTCAGGGAAAGTCCAACATTAGAACATCTTGTGCCAGAAAACAAGCAAGAACTCCAAGAATAATGACACCATCTAAGAAGGACGAAGAAGCTCCTACTAGTCCAATCTGGGACAATTTGGGTCTCAAAGTAAGTAATGATAGGACAAATTATAATCCATGAATAAAATAGGGAATCCCGATATTAATTAGTTAATCAAAAGTTTGTTGAGAAACGATATTTACATAGTTTCAAAGTTCCTTCCCATAGGTACTTAACAATTACAAGGGAAGGGAGGGAGGGAGGGAGGGGAAAGAAAGAAAACCACAAAGAATAACTTCTGTGCATGTGTAATTTTGCACTTATGCAGGTCTATGCTTAAAATACATTTCTAGGAGTGGAATTGGCGGGTCAAAGGATAAATGCTTCTTTAATTTATTACCCTATAATGTATTGCCACATTCCCCTGCATAGTACCAGTTTACATTCCCACCACCAATACACAAAAGGACCTGTTTCCCCTACAGCCTCACAAACAGAATGGGTCTCGAATTTTCGTCAATGTGACAAGTAATTTGCGTTTTTGTGTGTGTGAGTGTGGTTGAGAGTTTTTTCATATGTTTCAAGGTCACAGAAATTCTGTTAAGCCCCACAGGCACCCACAGGGTGCCAGGTTTGGAAACTGCTCCATTGTCCTCTGTGGTTTGCATAGCTAAGAAGAAGCACTGAACTAGTCAATATTGTTTATGTTTACTGGTTTTCACTGGAGTTGAGACAGACAAGGGAAGATAAGTTTGATCTATTTAAATATCACCTCCACCATGAAACAAACCTTCCCCAGCTTCATTGAACTGGTCTTAGCATGGTGCCTCCTGGCGTTTTGTACATACATCTATTAGCACTTATCTCACTGTATTAAATTTACTTGTCTAACTGACTGTTCCCACTGGGGTTTTGAGTTTGGAAGATAAAACATTATGCCTAATTCAGCTTTAGATCCTTAGAATCAAGCCTAGTTTCTGGTACATGGTAGATGCTCAAGAAGTGTGAGTTTGAATCAATGAATATGCAAAATGTATAAGATAAATAAGTACTAGGGATGCAATGTGCAACATGATTAATATAATCAACACTGCTGTACGTTATACATGAAAGTTATTAAGAGAGTAAACCCTGAGTTCTCGTCACAAGGAAAAAATATTTTTTCCTTTTCTTTTGTATCTATGAGGTGAGGTGACGGATGTTCACTAAACTTACTGTGGTAATCATTTCAAGATGTATGTAAGTCAAGTCATAAATGCTGTACACCTTAAACTTATACAGTGCTGTATGTCAATTACATCTCAATAAAACTGGAAAAAGAGAATAAAATAAAAACCAAAAATCAACTGAAAAAAGGAATAAGCAATTGATTAATAGCACTGGTGTTAAATTCACACTCAACTCTAACATAACACTTCTCTATAAACACACACAGCAGAAGGGAAATGAACTTTCTTTCTTGGACACCTTGAACTTTAAAGAATCATTTATTTCTGGCTTCTGATCTCTGCCTAGCATCGCTCAGCTTCACTGAGAAAACAAGTCAGTCTCCAGAGTTCCTGATCCCTTCCCTTCGCCAGGGCGAAGGGGTAGGAGCCCAGCTCCTTCCACAGGGATATCTGGGGCCGCCCAGAGGGAAGGTCTCTGCACCCCTGCCTCAGCAGCACATCTGTCTTGTTTCCAGGATATCTGGAGTGAGTAGACTTGTCCTGGGATCCTCTCTGATGCCTCTCCTTCCTCCCTCTATGCTCTAGGGAGTTGCACTTCATCTTTGAAATTTTCATTACATTCGGGTTAGAGCCCCATCATTTGAATCCAGAAGGTTATAGGCATAATGTTCTGCCTTGACTACTGGGGTTCCATTTTTCTCCCTAAGGGAGAAGTTCTTACACATAAAACAGTTGCTACTAACGATGCACCTTAGGAAACTAAACTCACCGTTTAACAGTCTCCTTCCCAGTTGATGGTCATATTTACTCTGAGAAATATTTTAAATCTGTCTTAGAAGACAGCCGTGTTTCTATTACAAAGCGTTACTATAAAAGTGTATGCTGAAAACCCCGGCAGCCACAGACACAAACAAAGTAGATATGTTTAGTCACATCCTTTGTAAGTTAATTTAAAAACATAGAAAGATTGCAGAGCTGGTCTTCAGGAAAGCTGTTCTGTGTAATAATATTTGCACAGTTGAATTTTGTCGAAAGCTTTCTCTTGAATTTTGTCGAAAGCTTTCTCTTGCATCACTTGGACCCCTACTGAGACACCCCATCCATCTTTCCAAGGACTTCTGCCCTCTGGATTTTGTTACCAGGCTATTCAACTCCTGTGCACCCATCAGATGAATGGATAAAGAAGATGTGGCACATATATACAATGGAATATTACTCAGCCATGAAAAGAAACGAAATTGAGTTATTTGTAGTGAGGTGGATGGACCTAGAGTCTGTCATACAGAGTGAAGTAAGTCAGAAAGAGAAAGACAAATACCGTATGCTAACACATATATATGGAATCTAAGAAAAAAAATGTCATGAAGAACCTAGGGGTAAGACAGGAATAAAGACACAGACCTGCTAGAGAATGGACTTGAGGATATGGGGAGGGGAAGCGTAAGCTGTGACAAAGTAAGAGAGTGGCATGGACATATATACAGTACCAAACGTAAAATAGATAGCTAGTGGGAAGCAGCCGCAGAACACAGGGAGATCAGCTCGGTGCTTTGTGACCACCTAGAGCGGTGGGATAGGGAGGGTGGGAGGGAGGGAGACGCAAGAGGGAAGAGATATGGGAACATATGTATATGCATAACTGATTCACTTTGTTATAAATCAGAAATTTGCCCCAACCCGACTTGAAGAAATGTGGTTCCCCCACACAACACGCTCTTTGATGTTCTGAGTTGTGTACTTACTGGCTTGTTTATTTACGGTTTGTCTCCCTTCACTAGAATATAGGGTCATGAGAGTGGGAAACTTGTCTGTCTTTTATATAGCGCCATCCCAGCATTTAGAATGATTCCTGCACCTCAAAGGCGCTTTTATAAAGATTCCTTAGATGAATGAATGAATGAGTGCCCCAGTGCTTTTGCACATGCTGTTTCTTCTATTTAAACTGTCCTTCCCCCACAGTTCTTTATGACTTAAATCCTATTTCTCTTCCCAAACTCAGTTTCAATGTTAATCTCCTGAGAGGTTTTTGCTATCATTTCCCTTCCCTCCCCCTGACCCCCTGCACACACTTGGGTTTCTCTTGCTTCTAAGCTCCCATTACACTCCTTCTCCATGCATAAGTCCCAGAAACAGTTGGCTGTTCACCAAAGACTAAAGTTCCTCTTCCATAGTGTAGAACTGTTGCCAGAAAGTGGCTGCCTGGCCACGGCATTACATGGGCCAATGTGACTAAGCTATGACAAATGGCTGTGTGCACCACTTCCAAACCTGGCCCAGAAAGTCTTCCTGTGCAACACTTCAGTGTCCTCTTTCCTCCACCTGAGGACTGGATGCAGAGGATCTGGAAGAGAGCTCGAAGGCCATGGAGATCACGGGAGCCGTGTGAGGACTGCCTTCCCAACACCTCATTACTCTAACAGAAGAGGGAAACAATGTCTGTGTGGTGAGTCACCGAGGGCTTTGGGGCTGTTTGTTGCAGCAGTTAACCAATCTAGCCACCAAGCACATCTTTACCACAGTACAGAGGACTGCTGCTGTTCATGTATCTCTCCTTCTCTACAGTCTGTGCTCCTTGAGGCAAGGACCGTGTGTCACATCCCTACCTTACCAGGGCCTCGTTCAGGGTCTGGAACATAACAGTGTGCAGTTAATATGTCTGACAGCTGGTTCATGACTCCAGAAAAGACACACACAGGGCCAACCCTTGGTTTTCTTCCTAACAATCTTTTCCCCATAAATCCCTCTGCCATTTCCAATAGAGAACTTCTTGTATATATGGTTTTTACCTTGTGCATCACTTGGACCCCTACTGAGACACCCCACCCATCTTTCCAAGGACTTCTGCCCTCTGGATTTTGTTACCAGGCTATTCAACTCTCAACCTCTACCCAAAGAGCTCATTCAAGAGAAGTACTTTTGAGAAAGCAATCTGTGCCTATGATTAATTCTACCCTTCCCTGGAATGCTTTATTTTTTTTTGTTTTTTGTTTTAAACAGCACTGTTTTCCTGTTAAAAATGAAATAAATTGTGCCTAACTTCTCTTCTCTTTTCCAACCTAAAGTTATCATTACTGCTTCTGACATTGGTAAATTTATTTGGTGAGCCCTACATTTAATTGAGAGCCTAAAAAACCTAGGTGGGAGTTAATTCTATTTCTAAAACAAAGCATAAAACCTAAATGAATTCTATAGTAGAAAATGAAAATGAAATGTTCAGTTCTAAGCTCATGTCCAGACTCACCACATCAAGTAAACCACTTAGATCAGGTGGAGCATCCTTTCAAATAATTACTACTAATAATGAAAGGTACCATCTCGAGGATCTATGTGCCAGACACTACAGTAGACGGTTGTAATGCCATCCTCACCACAACAACAGAAGATAACAGTTATCCTCATTTTTAGGGTCACCATATAATCTACTCAGGGCACTTGAGGCAGTGAAAGGAGACTTTTTTAAAAAAAAATTTTATTTTTTGGCTGCGTTGGGTCTTCATTGCTGCACACAGGCTTTCTCTAGCTGTGGTGAGCGGGGGCTACTCTTCGTTGAGGTGCTCGGGCTACTCATTGCAGTGGCTTCTCTTGTTGCAGAGCTCAGGCTCTAGGGCAGGTGGGCTTCAGTAGCTGTGGCTCGCGGGCTCAGTAGTTGTGGCACGCTGGCTTAGTTCCTCTGCGGCATGTGGGATCTTCCCGGACCAGATCGAACCTGTGTCTCCTGCATTGGCAGGCAGATTCTTAACCACTGCGCCACCAGGAAAGTCCAGGAGATGTTATTAATAAGGATTCCAGGACACAAAGCGTAAGCCAAGATTGGCCAGGCAAGGCGGGGCATATGGTAACCCAGCTCATGTTCCAGCTAACAAAACCCTGACCTACAGGACCAAGTGCCTGACCAGTCACACAGCTTAGGAGTTGGCAGGATTCAAAGACAGGTCTGTCTGATGCCAATGCTCATGCTCTTTCTACTGCCTTTGTCTGAAGTACTGGGGACGGTGGGAGGAGGCGGGCAGATGGGGGGAAGCGGAGAGAGAGGGTGATGAGATGATGGATCTGGTTACATCAACGTGCTCAACCGGGTCAGCCTGGTCCATTCCACAGGCTGCCTCTCCCACTGCTTAATTCATATCTCCCCACATTCCAAACCACAAAGAGCCTGTAATGGGAAACAGTCAACACATGTTGACTAGCGATAAATTTTCCAAATGATTTTTCTGGGAGAGAGAAAGAGAAAATGAGACAAGAACGAACTGAAAGAGGCTTAAGAACCACAAGGTAATCTAACAGAGGTTCACCGGAAAAACCAAACTAACATATGCAGGAGATTTCACAGACCACCATGGATTTTGAGCTACAGGAACCATAAGTAAGAAAGGAGAGAAATATATACTTTTAACAGAAGGTATAATTTATTTTTCAACCTATAAGACTATTTCATAACCAACCGACGGTATTAAGGAATTATTTACCAGTGCATATGCAGATGGGCTTACATAATAAGGCTTTCACAATAGCAGGTGTTTCTCATAAGGTTAGAAAATACATCCGACTTCTACAGGCTGCATTGTTTCAAAGCAGTTACTTTTTAAAGAAATGTTTGACTTGTGCATTTTATATTCACTAACATGTCTTGATTGCCTCTGAAGAAATATGAAATGAAAAGAAACGACAGGTACTTCAAACGAAAAAAATAAAAAAGCAAAAATCAGTCACTCCCCAGGGGCATCTTACATGTCAGTTCAGACTATGCAGCTTGCTTGATGTAAATCTGTTTATCACTCTTCAAGCGCCGTAAACAGATATTCACTTGTTCATTCCACTCCACACCCCAGCACATCCGTTAAGGGAAGGGCATAATTATTCCAGCAATTAAACCTACCAAATGTTAAAAATGACTTTGCAAGGAGCACCATAGAGATTGGACTGGGAAAGCTTCAGAATAGAAAAACTCAGTAAAGAAGACACCAGAGAGAAAGACTGAAAGAGAGGAAAGAGAGAAAGAGCATCGTAAAGAAATCTGCATCGTAAAGAATCTGCATCGTAAAGAAATCTGAGGTGGGCTCAGGGGCCATAGAGACGGGGCTGAGGGGAAAGCTGGGTTTTCCATTTAGCTGATGGCTGCAGGGTCTGATGGCTTAATCACGTGCTTATCAGTTCACTTTTCCATTAAATCTCTGAGGTCCCTGAAAAGTCATCACTGACAGTACACGAGATACAGCGAAACGAATATTCATATTTCTTAAACAAGCTCAAAAACTTGTTTAAAACTGATGCTGCTGTCACTAAAATCTAGCTTTTATTTCTACCTTTCTGTGTAGTTACATCTTAATGTTCTCCTATACTAAAAGATATCAGAGCCCCTCCTGAAACTCACCTGACAAGCTCTGTTTGATTCATTCTTTTTTTTCTCCCTCTGTTCAGGGATCTGAAGAAATTGGGCGAGGCCAGCTCACCCCTCACTAATGCTGTGACCCAGATAGGGTCTGTTTCTTTCAAACAGGAAGAGTTTTAGCCTCAGGCTAGTGATACATCCCAGGCTACAGTGAATCCACAGTTTGTATATGAGGGATGTTTTTGCCTGGGGTAAAATGTAGGCATCAGCCCTTAATTTCTTCTGAGTTTATAGAATGGACGGAGATTCAGGAAAATTCTTTACTCTTCAAAAATGCTCACAAAAGGAACTTCCCTGGTGGCGCAGTGGTTGAGAGTCCGCCTGCCGATGCAGGGGACACGGGTTCGTGCCCCGGTCCGGGAAAATCCTACATGCCACGGAGCGGCTGGGCCCATGAGCCATGGCCGCTGAGCCTCTGCGCCATGGCCGCTGAGCCTGTGCGTCCGGAGCCTGTGCTCCGCAACGGGAGAGGCCACAACAGTGAGAGGCCCGCGTACCGCAAAAAAAAAAAAAAAGTTGCCTCTAGCAGATACTCATAGTCAAGTAAACTAATATTTGTCATTATAGCTAAATAACCTTGTAGCCACTATGAATCTCAAGCCATATACCCTGGGGTCAAAAATTATACCTTTCTTTTTATAACTCAACTTAGTTTCTATTTTAAATCCTCCTCCTCCTCCCAGAATAGTGGAAGCACTACTTCTCCACCCTCTCCCTGGGATGTGCCGCCATAGTGAAGTGATCAAAAAATAAACATTGGTGTCTGTCCCAGTTCCTGGCACACAGCTCCTAAAACCCTTGTAATTTCCTGAGTGATAAAAGCCCTAGGAGCATCTTTTGCTCTCATATTTGGCCTTTGACTCTGGTCTCTGACACAGAGTGTCTAAATCCCTTGGAATTTCCTAAGTGATAGTAGCGTCTTTTGTTCTAACGAGGCAACTCTGGGTGGGCTCCTGGATGGCTCCTGGATGGGGGCTGGTCACCGGAAAGACCGAGCCACGATTAGAAGCTTGGAATTTTCAGCCCCGCCCCTTCATTCTCCAGAGAGGAGAGAGGGGCTGGACGGAGTTAAGAATTGATCACACCTGTGTCCCAAAGCATGGTGTTCAGAGAGCTTCCAGACTAGTGAACACATCTACACCACGTACTGGAGGGGTGACGCACCCCAACTCCAACTCCACAGGGAAGGAAGTTCCTGTGCTCCCGGACCCTCCCAGACCTCACCCTTTGGATCTCTTCATCTGGTTGTTCATCTGTATCCTTTATCTCACCCTAAAGTAAGTGTTTCCCGGAGTTCTACGAGCCACTGTAGCAAACACTCAAATCCAAGGGGGAGGAGATCATAGGAACCCCTGATCTGTAGCCAAGTTGGATGGAAGTTGCGGATAGCCTGGGGACCACCCACTTGTGATGGGCAGCCGAAGTGGATGGAAGGCAGTCTTGTGGGACTGAAACCTTAACCTGCAGGATCTGATGCTATCTCCACATAGATGGTGTCAGTTAACTTGTAGGTCACCCGGCTGGTATCAGAGAATTGCGTGGTATGGGAAAAAACAAACCCACATCTGGTGTCAGCAGTGTTGTGAGTGAGGTCATAGCGTGAGAGCAAAGGAGACACACAGGGAAGTGTAGGTTTCCTACGCAGCCACGATCCTGGAATGCGAGCCGGCATCAGGTTGCTGTGGGGTCAGTGTTCCCTCTCGTGACCCTGCTGTCTGCTCACATTAGGCGCTGCTGAAATGCCAAGCGCTGATGCTGCAGGGACACGAAGTCCCGGGCCTTTGGGGAGCTGCCGGAGGCCACATCCTCCCTGTGCCGAGCCCGGGAGCCTGGCTGCCTCTGCAGGCCCTGACTGTGCGCTCTGCTTGGGAGCAGGGTGCAGGTTCTCCCTGCTCTCACCACCTCTCACCCCCCTCTGCCCACCCTGGGGACAAGATGGAGATTTTTCTTTTCTAGTCTTTGAGAGATCACACCTCCCTTCAGTGTCTGACCGGGAACTTCCATCTATTCTTCAGAATCATTTCCCTGTTCCTTGGAGTTGAGCCTTTTGAAAAAAAAAAAAGGCAAGAAAATTCCCACCCCTGGATTTTGAAGCCAGAATCCTCACTTTTAACCATGAAGCTTTATCGTCTTTACTTTTTTCTGGCTGTATGTAGCCCACAAGTAAGCAGGTTTTTGCCTATTATTACCGAAATTACATTTCACAATATAATCTTGTAACATTCCAAGAAAACCAAACTTGAACACGAAAAGCAAGTGTTCTTATCCATGCTTCACTACAAATTACTTTATATAACATAGTAAAGGCCAATATTCAAACTCTCATAAATAATGATTATGACCTTAACAAATATACATATATATGTAAAAGTAAATTGCTTTATAAACTAAAAAAAAGGATTCCCACACTTATATACCTCTACCCCATCCGCTTCCCTCTGACAAGGAGCACAGGACCAACTAATTGCTTGCATGCAAAAGAGACAGAAGGAAATTCAGGGAGAAAAGAAAACTCTGTTGGTATCTTAAAATAGTCTTCTGCCACAACATAATGTAAGAGTTATGCTTTTGTAAATAAAATGTTTATAGAACATTTTTCATTCAATACCCTGCTGTCTACAACTCTGCAATTAAAATTAATATAATCATCTTGCATATTGCGCCCAGACTAATTTTCTAAAAGCCGACTCATCAAATTACATCTGAACTCAAATCCCTCTAGAGGCTCTCCTTTGTCTCCAGGATATAAGCCATGCTCAGTCTTTTCCGCAGCAACAATGGATGCCAGAAGACAACAGAACAGTGTCTCCAAAGTACTAAAAGAAAGTGTAACAAAAACTATGTATTCTGCTAAACGATCATTAAAGATAAGGGCAAAATAAACACATTTTAAATATACAGAAACGAAAAGATTTTTTTTACCACCCACACGCTCTCTATATAGAAACTACTAAAGGGTGTTCTCCAGCAAAAAGAAAAGTCAAACTAAAGGTATGATGTGAGCAGCCCAATGAACCCAGAAATTGTAAAATACATTGGCACCTTTCATTAACTAGTAACTATAGTCAGTCAAAAAGCGCCATCAGTTACCCCCCACCCCACCCCTGCTCTACCCACGTGTTACTGAAAATAGCAACAGGGTCCAGGACTGTTCACAGCTGACCTTTGACAACATTCTCAATCCAGCACATGAATCTGAGCTTCCATAGCCATTACTACACCTCTAGCTTGCTGTTACGTGTCGTTCTTTGTGGGAGTCTATTTACTCATCCAAAAAAGAGTCACACAAGCATAAAAGGCAGGACCTCCTCTGCTGTCCTTGGACCTCTGGCTTCGGAGCCTGTGGGGGAGGTCCTGGAAATGCTGATGGACAAGGGCTTGGCTTTGAGACACCACTGGTGGTACTTGCTGAACAATTACCCGGCGGCAGAAAAAAAAGAAACAAACTCTCAGAGCCACTGTGGTCTGGCTGAATGTGCGGAGCAGGCGGAGCCTGGGGCCTCCTTTTCGGGAGATCCAAGTCTTGACTACTGTTCCAAAAATAGGAGGTAAAAGCCAGAGGGCTCCCCAGTGGACTGGAGACCTAATTTAGATAGAGCATGCAGAAGGAAGCCTGAAATCTGAACTGACAGCAGATAAAGGGTTAGTATGCTTCTTCCAATACCTGATCCAGGCTCCAAATGAGAGAAAGCGATCTCAATGACATCACATTATTAAAGGCATTCATCAGCATCCCTAATCAAAGTGTGCTCACTGCTTTGGGGCTGCTGCCTCCCCTGTAACAAAGAGCCTGATTCTCGGGCTGTAGGTAAGTGGACGAGAGCTCAGGTATGATCCTTCTGGTACTGTGATGCCAGTGAGGACCCTCGTCACTAACGTCTCTCCTTCAGAGTGGTCTGCTGATTTCGGTCATGGGTGTAACTAGATGGATACGGCTCCTCAGTGAAATCTGTCTGAAACAGGTCTCACCTTAGATGTCATTGAGGCAACCTGCCCTTCACCTCCCCTCTCACCCCATTTATTACATCTTATCGCATTCTTTACATTTACAGATTTGCTCCCCATAATAATAAAACACCTTTATTGCCCCTGACTATGTTGCAAAACCAATGCCAAGCACTTTAGACAAATTATCTCATTTAATCCTCACTTCAACTCTGTGAAGTAAGTGCTATTATTATCTCCTTTTTAAAGATGAAAAATCTGAAGTTCTGAAACTGGGTCATGAGCGCCAGAGCCAGAATTCAAACTCCTGGCTGTCTGAATCTTGAGTCTAAGCCCAAAAGCAGCAACAGTGCTGTTCATTCATTCACAAATATTTATTGAACAACTACTATAGATTATTCTAAGCTATATGTTAGGAATAAAACAGGCAAGGGTCCCATTTGCAAGAAACTAACATTCTAGAGGTTAGAAAACAGACAAGAAACAGTAAGTGATAAATGAAAACGATAATCCAAAAAGTGATAAAGGCTAAGATTGCAATAAATGAAGCGAATATGCTAGAGAATGACTAAAGCAGGTGTGTGGCCGGGAGGGAAAGAGTGACTTCAGTCTGTGTGGGGAAGACCTCAATGAAGAGGTAACCTTTGGACTGGGACCTGTAGGATGAGGAGGGAAGAGAAGGCCAGGCAACGGCTTAAGGTGTGTTCAAGAAATAGAAAGGAGGCTCGTGTGGCTAAGGGGAAGTGAACAAGGAGATTCTACCTGATGCTGGAAGTGAGGTTTTTTTGTTTTGTTTTGTTTTTTAACATCTTTATTGGAGTATAATTACTTTACAATGGTGTGTCAGTTTCTGCTTTATAACAAAGTGAATCAGTTATACATATACATATGTTCCCATATCTCTTCCCTCTTGCGTCTCCCTCCCTCCCACCCTCCCTATCCCACCCCTCTAGGTGGTCATAAAGCACCGAGCTGATCTCCCTGTGCTATGTGGCTGCTTCCCACTAGCTATCTATTTTACGTTTGGTACTGTATATATGTCCATGCCACTCTCTCACCTCGTCCCAGCTTACCCTTCCCCCTCCCCGTGTCCTCAAGTCCATTCTCTAGTAGGTCTGTGTCTTTATGGAAGTGAGGTTCTATTTTCAGTGTAATAAACAGCAAACTTCTCCTTTACCACCAATTCTACAGCACTTAGCGATGTGTTCAAGGTACATGTAATAGTCACTGAAAGACAGAACAATACCCAGCTTCCGGCTCTAAGGAAGGAGGTACAGAATGGTGGATCCTGTATCGACCCAGGATGCAGAGTGTTCTTCCTCCCACCTCTGCTCTCCCCTGCGAGCCTGACTGGTGGCTAAAAACTCCAGAGACACAGCAGACAAATCAAAGGCTTTTTGCATTTTGTGGAACACCTGTATAAGGCGTAGGAGATGAATGTGTCATTGCTGGGCGCGTGTGTGCGGTTCCCCTATATACGATCTGCGTAACACCTTCCTTGTTTGGCTACACGCACCATCCTCTTCCATCTCTGGAGGACAAAACATGTGTAACGTATGGGAGGATGCCATTTCCCTGTGGAGCGTAGTTCTCGTTTTGGGGTGACAGATTCTGCAGAGCCATGCTTGCTGCTTCCAAGGCGCCCTGACACTGAGCAGGACGGGAACTTGGTGAAGAATCACACCAGCCTTCCCAAGGATGCGGGACGAAGGGCTTCAGCCAGTCTGTAGCTGACACTGTTTGCCCGACTCTCTTCCTTCACACTGCTTTTCTCGTCTGTGATATGCCATCTGATGAAAAAGGTTTTCTGGTTATCTCCAAGCCACGGACTCACTGTACAAAGCAAGCATGCAGGCCCCTTTAAATAGTCGTTTGGCGTATTCTTATTTGGCTGAGAATTTTATCAGCCTATCCGGACAATGCTTCTACACTTCCAAGTGCTGTAGACAGATAGCACATAGATATGGTCGGAGACAACACCTGGCCTAGAGAGGCAGTACTCTTCTCAGGTTCAGCCCATAGAGTGCCTGTGACCTGAGTGAACTTTGACCTCCGCATTCTACATCTTTATCATGTTTTCCTACCATGCTCACCACTGCCCCACCCCCACGTGACATCATGCTATACTGAGAGAGGCAGATGTAGAGAGGCGGCACAGCTTTAGAAGCAGCACTGGTTTCGAATTCCAGCTTTACTACCACTAGCAGTGTCACCTCAGGCAAGCTACCCAACCTCTACGTGCCTCACTGGGCCAGTCTCCAAAATTAAAACAGTGCTGAGAAAATTAAAATGCAAAAAGCACCAGAGCCCCTGGCTCGATATCTGGCATCATTCAGTACTCAACCTTCTCGTCCTTCCCCTACAACCACACGCCCATCCCCTTGGTTCCCTAAGGACACTGGCTAGCACAGAGGAAGGTGCTCACACATTCGTTCTCATGAAGGTGCTAATACCCATTAACAGTTTTATGTGTTTCTCTTCCCAGGGATATCTGTGTTCCAGCCACCAAAGCTGAATCCATGGCAAAGAATTTCTAGTTCTGAGATTTCATGCTACGTGGTCATATCGGCAGAGGGTAAGAGAGCCTTCTCCTAACTACAGCTACAGCACATCACCCTATACCAAGCCTGCAGAACAGGCAAACCAGGGCTGTCTGTGAGTTTACCATGCCCTATCTCCCCTTCTTCATGGTGCTACCATAGTTCACTCAGATAGAAGAGGCTGACTGAAGAAAAACTACATAAAGCTTTGGAAATAAAATTTTAGACAAAGCAAACTTTTACTGACTCTTGGAGGTAGATCAAAACTTCATTAACTCAGAAAAGCATGAAAGTCTATTCATTCAGTCCTGCAGCCTGATTCACTTTAACGCTTTCATAAGTGCTGTGAAAGTCCAGCCTGCTCTCAAACAGCTAACTAGCCAGGATGTGTCCTCTTTCAAGCCCCTCTGCCTTCACATCTCCTCTTCTCTCTGTCTGGAAAGCTCTTATCACCCTTTCTGCACCTGGCAAAAGCCTATTCATCATTGCAGGCCTAGCTCAAATGCCATCTATTCTGTAAAGCTTTTCGAAATCTTCATCCAACCATCCAGCAAAATTAGTCACACAATTCTTTATCTCCTAATGTTTTGTTCCTACTTTTGGCGTAAGGCTTACCACAGTTTATCCACACAGCACGTTATAGTACAGTTAGTGGTCTGTGCTCCGTCTCCACACCAGACTGTGAGCAATTAGATGGCAAGAGCCCTGCTTTATTCACATTTGTATCCCTGGTATCATGCACTGTGCCTGGCATGAAAATGTGCCCCCCGTAAATGTTGGTGGAATCAAACTCATTAACTTTGGGGGAAGGACTGGATCCCTTCAAGCTTCCATTTCCTCCTTTATAGGAGGTGACAAAGATGTCTACAACAAAACATCAACATTCAGATTCAATGATATGTCAGATGTAAAATATTATCTTGCACCCAACATAAACCCTTGTATGTCATTAGCTCACTAGGAACTGATTAAATTCATCCATTCAATAAAAATTATTGAGATGCTGTGTCCCCAGCGAATCTCAGTAGACACGATAAGCAATGACCCTGATGTCATAGAGTTTATATCTCAGAGAGAGAAGACAGCTGATGGCTGGTACACAAATAAATATAACAAAAATTGCTAGTGATAAAATGCTTTGCAGAAAATTAAACAGGGTGTTGATACAGAAAGCTACTTGGGCAAGGGAGGTGGTGGGAGAGGCTTCTCAGAGGTGACGTTTAAGCTGGAATCCACGTGACCAAAAAAACTTGTGAAGATTTGGAAAAAGAGCACTTTGAGCTCTCCAATGGCAAGTTCATACCCTGAGGCAGGTACAAGTTAGAAGTCTCTATGAGAGGAAAATGAGGTAAGTATGATGAGAGCATTTTTACTTAAGAGAGGAGTAGAGGAGATGAGGTTGGAGAGGTAGGTATGGGGTAGATTATTTGGGGACTTAACAGACTAGGATAAGGAATTCATATTTTATTCAAGGTGCGATGAAAAACCAACTGGTTTTAAGAGTTTCTTAATCAGGGTAGTGATGTGAAGTGATTTATGCTTTTAAAAGTTCACTCTAACAAGTGCTTGCTCCTGACTGTAGTAATCTAGGAAGGAGATGATGACTTGACCTTGGCTGACAGAAGCGAAGATGGAGAGGAGAGGATTTGAATACGTTTCAGAGATAGAGCCAAGAGGACTGACTGTGGAAAATGAGGGAAAGTAAGGAACCAAGCTTGATGTGGAGATTTTGACTTGCTTCTGGGTGAGACTAAGTTTGAAAGTACAGAAAATATTTTCAAACAACTAGCAGTAGGTGTACTTTCCCCTATTTCTCCTGCTAAGTACAATTAAAAATCCTGGACATTATTTATAAATCAAATATAAGAAGACTCTAAAAAGTAGAGAGGAGGCAGATCAGCTAGGGACTCTGGGACCCAAAGAACACAGTGGTGAATACCCTGGGCTTTCCTTTTGCCTCGTATATCCCAAACGTGGGGCTAATGAGGATAGCAATCCAGAAACACCAGGGGGCACAGACCAAAAAAATTCCCCCAAAAGCGTGCTCTCTCTAACCAAAAGACTAGGAAAGGTACAGCCAAGCAAGACAGAAACTTTCAATTTCTTTTTAATATTTATTTATTTATTTTGGCTGCACCAGGTCTTAGTCTTCACTGCGGTAGGTGGGATCTTTTAGTTGTGGCATGTGGACTCTTAGTTGCGGCACGCATGCGGGATCTAGTTCCCTGACCAGGGATTGAACCCCGGGCCCCCTGCGTTGGGAGCACGGAGTCTTACCCACTGGGCCACCAGGGAAGTCCCAAGACAGAAACTTTTAGATAATACCTATTCTACTCCAGGCAAACACTGCAGAAAAATCTGTGGCCCCACTCTCATCCACACCATCAAAACCAAGTAGGAAGCCTAGTCTCCCACCCTTGTAAGGCTCTAATGAGGAGCTCTGATACCCAAGGGGCTGGTATAAGAAAAGGCCAAGTAGGGAGCCAGGAATTTTACCCCCACTGGCCGGTAACAAACACCCCAACCCTCATGGTATTCATGGAGACCACATGGGGCAAATGGACTTCTACCCCCACCCAGCAATAATGAGGTACCCATTCCCCCTCCCCACTGGGATGGGGTCAGAAGAGGAGGAGGCCTGATGGAGAATCAGGACTTTCAACACCACTCAGCAATAAAAAGACTGCCCTTACCACAGTGTCAGTGGAGACCACAGTGGGAAACAACACTCCCATCTCCACACACCAGTAAGGAGGAATCCTCACTCTCACCCCCACCACTTAGGAGGCTGAATGGAGAACACAGATCTCTACCTCCAACTGACAGTAACAGGGTGGTGGTGCTCCTCCCCACTCTCCTACTCCACCCCACCCCTGCTGCCAGAGAAGTGTCAGATTAAATCAGTTTTTAAAATAAGGATTAAATAAAGTCCAGAACCTCATACGTAATATGAAAATGTCCAGGTTTCAATAAAATAATTCATTATACAAAGAAATAGGAAGCATTCAAACTGAATGAAAAAGACAGTAGATGCCAACACAGAGATTTCAGAGTTATTAACATGACCTGATTTTAAAGCAGCCACAATAAATATGCTTCAACAAGCAACTACAAATATGCTTCAAACAAATAAAAATAGGAAATAAAAGGTATAAAGAAAAACCAAATGGCAATTTTGGAACTGAAAAATACAATGACTGAAATAAAAATCTCAGTGGATGCGCTTAACAGCAAAAGGAGAAAACAGGAGAGAAACAGTGAACTGAAAGACAAAACATTAGAAATTAACCTGAAAAATGGAGAAGAGAGACAAAAATAGTCTCAAAGATCTGTGGCATTATTTTTTTTAAAAAAGATCTAACATTTATGTAATCTGAGTCTCACAAGGCAAGGAGAAAAATGGCAGGGCTGAAAAAGGACTCTAAGAAATAATGGCTGAAAACTTCCCAAATTTCCCAGGAGAAAAAGACCTACAGATTCAAGAAGCTAAGCAAATGTCAAACAGGATAAACCTGAAGAAATCCATACCAAGACACATCATAATTAAACTTCTGAAAGCTAAAAACAAAGAAAAAATCTTGAAAGCAGCCAGAGAAAAATGACAACTCACATATAGGAAAATAACAATAACAGCAGATTTCTCATCATAAACCATGGAGGCTAGAGGAAGTGGTATTATATTTTGCAGTGCCAAAAGAAAAGAACTGTCAACCAAGAATCCTACATCCAGTGAAAATATCCTTCAGCAATGACATGGATACAAAAAATTTCTAAGATAAAGGAAAGCTAAAGTCTTACCACGAAACCTACCCAAAAAGAATAGCTAAAGAAATTTCTCTAAACAGATAGAAAACAATACAAGGAGGAACCTTGGACTATTAGGGAACTAAGTAAATACAACAGGCTTTCCTCCACTTGAGTTTTCTAAATTATGTTTGAAGGTTGAAGCAGAATTTATAACATTGTCTGGTATGGTTCTAAATGTATGTAGAGGAAATATTTAAGACTGTTATATTATAAATAGGGAAGGGTAAAGGGATATAAAGAGAGGTAAGGTTTCTATACTTCACTTGAACTGGTAAAATGACACCACCAGTAGACAGCAATAAGTTTTATATATTTATATATATATATATACATGTGTATATATATATGTGTATGTATATATATGTGTATATATACATATATATGTATATATACACATATATATAATGTAATAGAGAACCAATAAAAGAGCTATATTAAAATATATACTTTTTAAAAAGATAAATCAAAATGGAATTTTAAAATAGATTCCAGAAGCACACAGGAAGGCAAGGGGAAAAAAAGAAATGAAAAAAAATAGAACAAACAGAAAACAAAAAAATAAAATGCCAGACTTATGTCCTAAAATATTGATAATTACATTAAATATAAATGGTCTAAATATATGAATTAAAAACAGAGATTAGCAGGTTGGATTATAAACCATGACCTAACTATATGCTGTCTACAAGAAACTCACTTCAAGTATAATGATATAAGAAGGTTGAAAGGATGAAAAAAGGCATATTATGCTAACATAAATCAAAGGAGTGCAGGAGTGGCTATATTAATATCAAGCAAAGTAAATTTCAGAACAAAGAAAATTATTAGAAACAAGAAGAGACATTACATAGTGACAAAGTAATCAATCCACCAAGAAGACATAGCAATCCTAAATGTACACGTACCAAGAACAGAGCTACAAAATATATGAAGCAAAAACTGATAGAACTGAAATGAGAAATTGACAGATTCCCAATTATAGTTAGAGACTTCAACATTCCTCTCAAAAATTGATAAAATATCTAGGCAAAAAATCAGCAAAGACATGGAAAAACTCAATACCCTCAACCAACAGGTAGGAATTTATAAAATATACACTTAACAACAGCAGAATCCATAGTTTTATCTCAAGTTCCCACAAATCATTCACCGTATCCTGGGTTATAAAACAAACCTCAACAAATTTTAAAATAATAAGGATAATAAGGGCATACTACAAACAATTTTATACACACAAATTAACAATGAAGAGATCGATCAATACCTCAAAAACCAAAAATTAGCATATATCACTCAATATTAAATAGATCATTTGAATAGCCCTATAATATTAAGGAAATTTAATTTGTAATTTAAAACTCCCAAAAAATAAATCTCCAGGCCTAGATTGTTTCACTAGAGAATTTGGTCCAACATTTGAAGAAGAATTAGCACCAGTGGTACACCATCTTTTGCAGAAAATAGAAGAGGAAAGAACATTTTCCAATTCATTTTGTGAAGTTAGTATTACCTTGGTACCAAAACCAGACAAGCAAGGAGGGAAGGAAGGAAGGAAAAAGAAAGAAAAGGAAGAAAGGGAAAGAAGGAAGAAAGAGGAAAGGAAAGGAAAGGAAAGGAGAAAGGAAGAAAGGGAGAGAAAGAACACGGGCCAATATCCCTCATGAATATAGATGTAAAAAAAAATTCTTAACAAAATATTAGCAAATAGAACTCAGAATTATATAAAGAGATTTATATACCATGACCCAAAGGGATTTATCCCAGGGATGCAAGGCTAGTTCAATATTTGAAAATCAACCAATATGATCCACCATATTAAAAAGCTAATGGAAAAAAAAAAAATCACATGATCAGTAGTGCCAAAAAAGCATTTGAAAAACATTTAACACCCATTTTTGATTTGAAAAAAAAAACTTTGAGAAAAATAGAAATCAAATGCACTTTCTTCAACTTGATAAAAACTTTCCTTATGTTCCTTCATGGAAATCCTTTTTATAAGTCTCTCCACCTTCATCTTTCCAAAATTTGTTGGTATCTTATTTCCTAATGCCCTGTTGCCTTTCTTTTTGCTGTTCGTGATTTATTTATTTGTAATCCTTTACTATTATTTTAGTAGGATCTGAGGAGAGGGGGGAAAGTGATGGTGCTTATTCCACCCTCTTTATCCAGAAGTCCCTACTCATTCTTTTCATTACCACTCCCTCTGAGAAGTCCTCTTGCTGATGTTAGACCATGGAAATCTCTTAACTCCTAATTCATTTAACATATAACTGTCTTCTGTTTCATTTTTATTAGCCTTGTGAGTCCACATCTAGGTTTTAAGCTTTTTAAAGTAATAATGGCTTTTTATATTTCTATTTACCCACTGAATAGCCAGTGGGTATATCCAGTATTAAGTGTTCACTATTTGATTGCTAAAAATAAGTAGATTAATTTTATGAATTTATAATATGACCCCATTCCTATATTCCAATTTAATTTTTTATTAATGTTTTAATGTGGTGGACGAATGAACATATTACATCATGGATTTCACAATGCACCAGTCCTATTATACATGACAGCTTATGGGAGAAGGGGTAAGAGTTCACGTCCAAGTCCCCAAATGAAAAGCACACTGCCATCTCCTGGATCAAAGCTAATAATGCAGCCCTTGAAAAATGACATGAGTACAGCTCCGAGTAAAAAGCAGATCTATGAAAAGTAATTATAGGTGAAAATGAGACTCTTTGCTCTCCTTCTAACAAATGTTAAGGATAATATAATTAAAGTCAATATTGATCACTATGGTAATGAAAATCTTAGTCCTGAATTCAGGTCATTTACAGCTAGTTAAGGTGACCTGTTAAAACTGTCTTCCAAGTTCATCTAAGGAGCCGCATTCCCTTACATGATTTTCTCCTTCTCTGAATGTCCACCCAGCCTGGACTCAAAGCTCTCATGTGGTCGATATTAGAGAAAACTTTGTTCTGCTTTGCTCTATCAAAAGCAATGACAATTAAATGAAATGAAAAATAAGATGGCAAATAGGCAGTGCAACCTGACTGTAGCATTTCAGACTGCAGGCTGGAGTTTTTACCACAGACTAGAAATCCACATTTTGACTGGCTCTGATTATCCAAATCAGGCTTTCTTGGATGGGAAAGAAGGTGATAGGGTGAGTCAAAAGGGCAAAGTCCAATCCCAGGTACCCAATGTAACAGACAAAATCAAAATCAAGCCAACATTTGGGGACTCACAAGCATTTCTGCATTCTTGTGTGTTTCCCGGCTTTTCTTTTTCCTTTGGGAAGATTCTCCCATTGTTCTGGGAAACACAATTCGGGGTTTGGTCAAGGGAAGTCCTGAAAGCAGGAATAACACAAGTGCCAAGTGCAGAGGTTGCAGGCTGAGATGCTGAGCCTTTAAATGTAAGGCCCGTCTTCATAGAGAGTAGTGAAACTCTGCAGAGACTATGAGGTTTGCTCATAAACTGTGAGGTTTGGAACTGGGCTTGTTTCACCCGACTTAGGCAGCTCGTAGTGGAGAAGGGGCACCAGTGCAAAGAAGCAGTGGGCTCCGGGAGCAGGGATGCCTGTTCTCTTTTCTGTCCCCTAATGCTCTGATGGCATCCTCAAGTATTCGGTAACGTTTTGTTAAACTCTGCCTTCTGGTATCAGCTGAGTTTGGGAAGCTAGTGGAGAGGCCTGTACCCACACGTGGGATTAAACCGGCCTGGGGAGGAGCGAAGCCTGGAGGCTGTGAGGGAAGCCTGCAGCAGCCGTCCAGAGAAGAGCTGACAAGGAGCAGTTAGGATGGACTTGTGCGCGGGTAAGCACTCCCTGGGCTGCGTGTCGCTGGGACCCATTAAAGCCTGGTGTCTTCCAGTGACACAAGGAGGCAGCTCAGGTTGTTTGGGGGCATCAGAGTGATGAATGATCCCCTAGAGCTGAAGCCCTAGTGATGATACCTAAGTCTATTTAAGTCTGGTATTCTGCATCTTGGGGGCTTCACATGGCCTTACTGTTTGGTCTGCAGTAGAACCGAAGGCAGATGGGGGCCATCTTACAGCATCCTCACCCTCTACTAACCTCAGCCCAGCTGTTACTAAGGTAACAATAACCAGAGCTATAAGGTAGGAGTGCATAGCACTAAACTGACTCAGAACGCTCACCCTGGAGACTCATGGATACTCAAAGTCAAGTTGTGAGCCCGGGACCTCGGCTTCTCCAGGCCCCACTCAGGCAAAGCTCTGAACCTGTGGGAGGCGGCAGGCTCCCTACCTTACGCTTCTCCAGTTCCCCAGTTAGATCACCCTTTTCACTTCTGGATTACCCTAAACTCCACCTTGGCTTTGGTGTCCCAAGGCCTGCCTTTGGAGTTTTGCAGAATCCTCTTCTCCAAAGCATGAGGATGGCGTGGGTTTTATCAGATAAAATTATCTCTGCTAATGGGCCGATTCGCTCAAATTCGAACTATTATAAGGCCTGGGCCGAGTAAACTGTTTGTGTTTCCAAGAGGTGTAGAATAGGTTTTCCAGGCACTGCAGCAAGCCAGTGGGGAGACGTATCTGGCAAGGGGCCCTCTGGCACTGCTCAGAGACCGAGAACACGATCAAGTCTACAACCAAGCAGAGCTTCCACCCTTGCCAGACTCTCTGGATAACACTGCTTGGGTCTTGAATTGTAGTCTCCTGGTGCTAAAATAAGATCAGTAGCTAGAGAAACAGATTGGCACACCAGTGGTCTCTATCTATTGCTGGCTAATAAATACATGAGTGCTTTCCTTTGGTCCTCTTGCCATCCTAATAAACTACCACTTGACCAATGAGCAAGTAACTAATCACAGAGAATTCCAGGATGTTTAGCACTCACAAAAGGCTTCATACAAAGAGTAGAAAAGAGAGGATGGAACATGATATAATCTTTGGGATATCAAACCAATGACCACAAAACAGTGACAACTTCTTGGTCTCAACTTGGCCTTTTGCCACTGCAAATGCACTCCTTTCCCAAAATTCAGGATCTGCCTTGATGAATTTTTGCTCTGATGTCACAGAACATACATATTCCATGATTCCATGGAATCAAAAAAGCAAATCACTATAAAAAGCAAAATCACTATATTTTATTATGTAAATGGACTCTATAAAGTAAATATCAAAACAATTTATTGATGGTAGAAACTGGGAGGCAGGGAAAATAGAAGAGAAACAGGTATCCCTGTATGCCGGTAGTTAAAACACACGACTATCATATACAGACACAGCCATTTCCCACCGCACACGCGGGCGTGCATACACACACAAACATGTACTTCCCTCTCTCTGGCCCAAGGAAAGACAGACATTTCTGCACACTGCGTTCTGACTGCATTTTTGGGACGTCTCTTCCTCTTCAAAGCCCGGTCTGATATTTATTTTAGATCCAGGTCCCATGCACTAAAGTACTGAAGGAAGAATACCCTTCCACATCCTACGGGTCCCTAGAAAGACCTTGTGAAAGTGGAAAAGGGGACTCTGCTTGGTGTAGGAAGGTGGGGCCTCTGACATGGTCAGTATGGGGCACTGACTTTGGGGTGTGAAAAATGCGTAAAAGGGGTCAACTGAATGGTGACAGATGGAATTTTGGTGGTGAGCACACACTATAGTGTATATGGAAGTAGAAACATAATGTTATACACATGAAACTTACATAATGTTATATATAAACCAATGTTACCTCAATAAACAATAAATTCACTTTCATTTTGACTCCTATGCTTTCCGCCACGTACATGCTATTTTCTGACGATCCAGGGGGTGGCAGTAATAAAGAAATCCCAGCTGCCAGCCTGCCTCTCCCCAGTCCTGCTTTTGTGTTATCACGAAGATTGTTCAGCTGTGACTGCAGCGTAGAAGTAAGAGTGTCTAAGTCAGTCTGACCTCTGTTGGACTCCCAGCTTCACAGGACAGCCTATCTCTCTGAGCATACTGTGAGCATTAAGTGAGATGATATATGCAAAGCCCTGGTACAGTGCCCAGCATACAACAGAGCGCATACAAATGGTAGCTAACAGTATCACTAGTCTGTTTGAACCGTTAGGACCAATACGAGAGTTCCACAAAATTCCTATTCCCTTTCCACACTAATTTAGTCTTCAAAAAATGTTTGCGGGTAGGAGCTCTCTGAACACAGTCCTGTAAAAGAGAACTGAAATAATCCCCATTGACGATGAAAAGGTCTTTAACGTTCAGGCAAGTGCTTTGAGCCAAACTTAAAAGGCTCTTCATCTGGATTCTTCAGCCCATTCTATAGTACTTGAATCCATTCATTCATTTATTCAGCAAATATTTATTAACTTCCTATTATGAGCCAAGTAATGTGCTATGGAAACCATCTCTTGAAAACACATTGCACGTTTATATCCCACTGATATGCAGACTAGTTCTAGTTCCCATTGAGTCCACACTCAGTGGTTTGTGGTGTAAAACTTGACTCAGTAAAGTCCATATCATTACTGGATTCCATGTGAGGAGACCTGATAGAGGTTTCTGGAACCAGCACAGAGTTCTGAGTTATATCACTATTCACATGACTTTGAGCAAATAATTTAACCTAAGTGCTGCCCTAAATCTCTCAAGTTTCAAAGGTCAAATAGGACGAAGTGTCAAGAAAACTATACAGCACAGAGCACACTGTTGTGATAAAAACTGTATGTTCTCTATGGTCCTGATTCTTCGGGACAAAATTCCAGATGTATTCTAAACGGTGCTGCAAATTCCATTCTGCTACGTGATTAATGGAATGATTGAGTCATCTACCCTTGTGTGTCTTCCCCACTCTGGCTATAGGAATGGCTGTTTTTTTAAACTCTCCTTTTGTAAAACTGAATTAATTCAGCATCACTTTTGCCTGGTGTTTGTGGACAATACACAGCAACAACTGTCTCCAGCTCCACTCCCTTCCATTCAGTGAGCATTTACCCTGCGCCCAACTGTGCTCTGCTCTATGCAAATACAGTAGGCCTCCACCCCCAGACAGGAAGCAACTCGGGAGGCTCATCAGTGAAAGACAACCGGACAGGGGTTGGAAGAGCATTTGATGTATTTCAGTAGCGTATTAGCAGCTGAGAATCTCTTATTACTGACAACATTTTCACACACTTTTCAATATTTCTATACTCAACCTTTATTAAGTTGCATATTTTATCCTGATTTCATCGGCCCCACACCACCCAAGGGATGTCCTTGGTTTCATGAAACTATTTTCCCCCATCATCGGCCTCAGGGTCATCATCAATATGTTCAATTTGATGGTTTTAAATGTTGGTCAGTAAAGCAAGCAGATTAGTTTCAGTAGATTAAACCAGACCACTGGAACTCAGGCATACCTTCCTCATTTACACTATTCCCCAGAGATAATAAACAAAAGAAGGATTCTAATGAGGCCTAAATTTAGTTTTACCCATGTCAACTACATGGCCTGTTCCCTTTTATTCTCTGACCCCTCAAGCTGATTATTTCAAAACGTGAAGTTTAAATGCTGCAGGGTCATTATGTAAAATATAAGATCCTCCAGGAAACACACCAAATGACAAGTCTACTACTGCTCTTCTCCCTGCGACCTCTCCTGCGTGAACAGCACTGGGTTTTGCTGTGCCATTAGGGAACTGCCGTCACAGCAATTTCCACTTTGCCATTTTACTACCCATCTGCCACTCAGGACAGTTAGAATGTCGTCACCCCTCCCCCACCTACCCAGATCCCACCTGTCCTTTGAGGCCCGCTCAGACCCCACCTTCTCCCTGCAACCTTCCCTGTCTGTTCCCCACATCTCCAGCTCCAGAACCGTACCTCCGTTGAGCCTTTCATCACTCTCAGTCCTGCTGGCTTTGCAGCTGTCAGCACAGCACCAGTCGCTGCCAAGGCACCACACGGATTCCATGAGCTACGTGGGAATCTACTGTCTCCCATCTCCCATGTGCTCGGCTGGTTGCCATCAGAGAAGTCAACACAAAGCGAAGGAGTGCTGTCTTCTTAGATAAGCTGCCCACGGCCCTGGATCCTGGGATAGGAAGAGCCTAGGAGAACTGAGACACCAAGCCCTCCGCAGGCCCTCTGCACTATTAACCACAGTCGCCACAAGAGGTGCATCTAGTGGGGCACACACAGCAGATGAACATGTATGAAGTACAATTACCCAGAGGCCTTTTCTGCTTACTTTTAAACTCCACAGTAAGCATCAGTTAATGAAGGTTTCCACATACTGAGGTTCTCAAGTAGGAGCAGCCCTTTTCAGATGTAAGGAATTCTGCCTCCTCACCACTGCCAGGTTGGGATTAGAAGGCCACGTGGACTGCTGTATAGAAGTAAAAGACATCACTCATCTTGTTAAATGTCCTACGGCTAGATGAGCTGACGTTAGGGCTGAGTTAAAGGGAAGCTATCCATCCTCAGGCTTCAAGGGGAAATAATTGAGTTTTTATACCTATACAAGCTCAATAAAACAATCATGTTAAAAAGGATTTTTAATCAAGTCCTCTTGTTGCCCCAAATTATTATTGATTTTAATCCTACTGATATGGGGATAACCCATACTACGTATAGTTTCATTTTTCTTCTCTTTTCCAAGTGATTTCTGTGAAAAAGTTGTGAATAGTGTAATTCTCCAGAGAATTAGACATTCTGCTTTATTTTGTAATGCCACCCGCTTTATAACTCACTTCATGAAAACAATTGAATCTCTCACCTCTTTTTCAAAAGCCAATGTGCCTGAAAGTCTACTTTCTACCTTTTCAGATTTTTAAAAGCATGAAAACAAGGTTTCTTTAACCACATCTGTGAAGATTAGCTGTAGCAAAATGTCTGCAATCAAAGCCAATCAGAAGCAGCCCCCAAAAAAGGAAGGATTTGGTATGTGGTAAACTAAATTGATAGCTTCTTTGTGAGTTGGTTTCAACATCACTGAATCTAAGGAGAAACTGTTTTCCTAGAGCCAGGATTAATGAGGGTCCTACATTAAATAACCACAGTGAGAGAAGAAATGCACTAACTAATCTAGCCTAATCTAAGAAGAAAGGTGGTAAGACTGATCCATCAATAAACGTTAACGGAGCCTCTGTCATGAACAAGGCCAATGTTAGCACTAAGAACACACATGACAGTGTCACGACCATCAAGGAGCTTAAAATCTAGTATGGAGTCAGGATGCACGCACATGAAAAATTAACAAATAAAAACAAATGAAAGGAGGGACTTCCCTGGTGGCACAGTGGTTAGGAATCCACCTGCCAATGGAGGGGACACAGGTTCAATCCCTGGTCCGGGAAGATCCCACATGCTGTGGAGCAATTAAGCCTGTGAGCCACAACTACTGAGCCTGCGCTCTAGAGCCCACAAGCCACAACTACTGAGCCCACGTGCCACGACTGCTGAAGCCCACGCACCTATAGCCCATGCTCCGCAACAAGGGAAGCCATTACAATGAGAAGCCCGCACACCGCAACGAAGAGTAGCCCCCACTCGCCACAACTAGAGAAAGCCTGTGCACAGCAACGAAGACCCAACGCAGCCAAAGATAAATAAAAAAATAAAATTAAAAAAACAAACAAACAATAAAACAAACGAAAGGAGACTGTAGCCAATCAAATTCAAACTCTATCCCATACAACAGCCTTGATAGTGCATGGAATTGCCTACAACCCCCAGGGCAAGTCAAGGGGCTCATGACATGTTACATGACCTCCACCTATGCTGATCCCTCTGCCAGGACCCTTTCCCTCCCATCGTGCACCTGGACCATCGTTCTCATATCTCAATTCTCATATCAAACACTGCCTCCTCCTTCCCCGTGCCACCCAGTCTGACTCAGAGCTGCACCCTCTGTGCTCCCCCAGTGCCCTCTCCAAACTATCAAGGCACTCGTGACACTGTACTGCAACTGCTGGTTTATCTGACTCCCCAGCTACACTGCGAGCTACTGGAGGGCAGAAACTGGGCCTGTGTTTTCCCCGGTGCTTAGTGACCTACCAGCACATTACAGACACTCAAGAAATGTTTGAATAGACGTGAATGAATACGACCACGCCCTGTGGATTCTCCCTCCTTAAGATATCTTAAACTCAACCTGTCTTCCATCCCTTTGCACCAGTCAGCATAGTATAGAATGGTGGTTGGGCAAGTAGCCTTTGGATACAGACTACCTGTTACCAGGTGACCATAGGCAAGTTACATAACCGATATATGCCTCAATTTCCTTATCTGTAAAGTGGAGATAACAGAACCTACCTCCTAGGTTTGTTGAGGATTTAAATGAAAAAAGACATAAAGCCCCTAATGTCAGGCAAATAGGCAGTACTTCATGTTACCCATTATTATTAGTTCAAATGTTATTTCTCTCCTGCATGCTTGTATTCTTCAATTGGTCTCCCTGTTTCTAGCCACACCATCACCAATCCACTGCTCATCACCGCTACCAGAATGATTTTAAAACTCAAACCACATGTCACTCTCTTTCTTAAAACCTTGAGTGGTTCTCCATCACTTTCAGAAAACCAGCTTCTCTGTCACTGCGTGGAAGGCCCTTCATGCCCTGGCTCCCACCCTCTCAGCCACCTCCCCACGGCCAAGCCCCCGCAAGCATCCTCCTGCCTATCACCTTCTTATTAATGACTGCAAAATCCCTGCAAAATCACCTTCTTATCAATGACTTAAGAAAAACTCAAGTCATTCAAAATGCATTATTATTATGTATAAGCTATACTTTATGACTACATTTCATTGCCTGTTTATATATCATAAGACTATACATTTAGCAACATATAACATTAATAAACTCCAAGCATGTTGTAAAACACTGAGCTATACAAATTATGAACCATGAACTGTGGAAATTATCTTTTTAAACAGATTGATTATTCTTCAAGTAATTGTAGGCATAATAATATGTATGCTGCAACAAAAATAAAGTCTTAAATTTGACTGTCTTATTGATGCTAACAGCTATAGGATGGTGACCTAGTATTTTTTTAACATGACAGCCTCTAAAATTAAATTGATTTTAGCAATATTTACAGGATGCCCAAAATTTGCTAAGTTGCTACTTTGAACATTTACTAAAATTGATTCCTACCATCAATTCAATTAAATTTTATATTCAATTACATTTACCAAGTGGGCACCTAACTATGTGCAAAGGACTGGGCCAGCGACCATGCAGAACAAGGATAAGTAGAACACTAGCCTGGATTGCAAAAGCTCAGACACCACACTCACAAGAACCACGCACACGCAAGTTATACACTAATTACTACCTGAAACATTCCTAGTTTTTAAACTTTTACACCTTGCTTTAGATTACCTGCATTCAGTTGACATATAACATGGACATGGATATCATGAGGAAAAACAGCTGTAGCACTGAAATTTAAGTATGCTGTGACTCTCTAAGTAACCTATTTAAAAAGTCTAACTGAAAGTCTCCTTTCAACATAAACACTAAAAATACACATCCTGCAACTAAGCAATTTTGTGATAGTGAACTGGCACAATGGTACGAAAACATTTTATAATGAAACAATCTGATATCTAATTAACTCCCTCTATGTAACTTTATTCATATGCTAAGGAAGCAACCTTGTCATGTGGTTACAAAAACTCGTGAAAATATTTTTAAAAATGTAACACTTACGGGGCACTGAAGAATGTATCTAAACTTAACATTTAAAATGACTTATAGGACTTCCCTGGTGGCACAGGGGTTAAGAATCCGCCTGCCAATGCAGGGTACACGGGTTCGAGCCCTGGCCCGGGAAGATCCCACATGCCACACGGAGCAAATAAGCCCGTGCGCCACAACTACTGAGCCCACGCTCTAGAGCCCGTGAGCCACAACTACTGAGCCTGCATGCCACAACTACTGAAGCCTGCGCACCTAGAGCCCATGCTCCGCAACAAGAGAAGCCACCGTAACGAGAAGCCCGTGCACCGCAACGAAGAGTAGCCCCCGCTCACCACAGCTAGAAAAAGCCCAAACACAGCGACAAAGACCCAACGCAGCCAAAGATAAAAATAAAAAAAATTTTGTTAATAAAAATAATAAAATAAAATGACATAAAACACCGATCTTTACAAGTATACCTCATTATTTATATTTTTATTTTCAGAAAAAAACTTATAAATAGTTCACTTAAGTATATTTCTCACTAGTTATATCACAATTCACTTTATATTTAATTAGCTTACATCCAAAAACGGTACTTTTCCTGTATATCATTTTCTTAAAAAGCAAAACATTTTATTTTCAGTAGAAAAACATTTACATATGAAATCCAAAGGCAATAATTTCAGTAAAAATGGAAATCAACCACCATATCTTTTCTTGAGTTCTTCAACAGAATTACCATTCAATCCTGATTTGTCTATGTGATTGAATAATACACGTGCAACTGAAAAAGAAAAAAAATTCATTTTAATCTCCATTTTTAAAAAGTAAAGCAAAAATTAAAGGGAGTAATCAAATCTGTTAAATATTTTTTACATTATAAAGCAATCATTAGGATTATTTATAAATTCTAATTCAGATATTTAAAAAGCCAACCTGAGAACAGAAAACTATACAGCAGTCCAATGATGTTTCTTAGCAGAATATTTTGCTTTGGCAGTAAAAAAATTTCCCCTACATCCTCAATGACATTAACTTTGCAGATGAAACATAATTCATTCTGTACTACCCTAAAGATTTTTGACCTGTGTAACAAGTATACTTTTACTTATTTAATATTCCAATTAACTTTTTCAAAATTTAAATCATTTTATTTTAAAAGAAAAATTTATATCACTACTATAAATTAAAAATTAGCAATAACATTCACAAAAATCATGTTTGATGGGCAAGCTGTACATTTTTATAATAACAATTAAAAGTTAAAAAGAGATTTGCTTATGAGTCATTTAATATCTTTCATACCACTGAAATGGCTGGTCTACACTCAACACTATGGAAAACGCTATTATAGTTCATACATTCCTCAACATTAAAACTAGCTAACAGTTTTTAATAATAATGACAATAATAAAAGACAACAGCAGCTACTATTTATTGAATATTAAGTTACACGCCAGGAACCACTGTAAGTGCTTCCCATGTTTAACTTAGTGGACAGTGGTGACCCCACCAAGACAGTACTGTTGGTAGAGGCCAGTCTGAAGGGCCAGCTCACATTCTTTGAGCACACTTCAAGTTATCACATCATAGTGGCAAGAAATCCATTCACTCATGCACTTATACTAAGAGGTTATTATGTACTAAGCACCGTTCTACACGCTGAGGCCTAGAGAACAAGGTAGACAAAGTTCCTGCTGTCATGGAGCTTCCATTCTATTAGGGAGAGAGAAATAACAAACAAATACTTAAAATACTGTCAGCTCGTTCTGTATTATGAAGAAAAATAAAGCGAGGTAAGATGACAGAGGGTGATGAGGAAAGGGAGGCAGGCAGTTACTGTGAGTAGGCCTGTGAGGAAAGGTGTCTCTGAGGAGGTGACTATTAGGTGGAAACTGCATGAAGTGAGGAAGAGGCAGGGGAGGATAGTCTAGGCTGAGGGGTAAGTCAAACACAAAGACGCTGAGGCTATAAGAAGTTTGGTAATTTGGTATATTAAAAAGACACAAAGTCAGTGAGGTGGGGCAGAATGACTAAAAAAAGTGATAAAAAATGAGGTCTGCATTCAACTGAATGCAGATAATACTTTCAGGGACTGTTTCTGATTAAAGATTAAGCAGAAACTTCTTTTGGTTTACCCCTATTAGGAATCTCTCTAAATTACATGTCCACTTCCCTAAGTTCAACATACAGAGTATTTTTCTTAGTGATTCAGATTCAATGTCACTGCTACATGCATAAAGAAGAAACAGAAAAGGAGCCCAAAGTATGTTTAGTCCAGAAAGTATCTGAAAATCATAGTTTTTGCTATTTTTAAAACTAAAAAACTGGTACTCCTGCATTCTAATGATTTTTCTCTTTTTCCTAAAACTACAGTATAGCCTTAAAACTCCAAGTACAACTGACCCTTGAAAAACACAGGTTTCAACTGCACAGATCCACTTACAGGCGGATATTTTTCAACAGTAAACACTACAGCACTACATGATCCACGGTTGGCTGAATCTGTGAATGAGGAACCTCACATCCTGTGGACCGACTATAAAATGTACGTGGATTTTCAACTGTGTGGAGGGTTGGCGCCCCTAACTCCCATGTTGTTCAAGGGTCAATTGTAATTGAAGTTTCTCCATAGTTTGATTTTACTTAAATTAGCGTTCCCCAAAACTGACATTTTATGCCAAAGACTGAGATGTAGAAATAAACAAGGGATCTAACTCTTCAGGCTCATCACCTGCCTCTTTCTACCCTCTAACTTTACAATCCAGCCACACTGCACTCCTTTTAATTTTCTGAGCTCAATTTGCTCTCTCCTGCCTCAAAACCTCTGCACATTCCCACCTCCTTCATCTGACTCCTGCACTTTTTTGAGAATTCAGCTTAAATCAAAGAAACTCAAGGAAATTAGCTCAAAAAAATGGGTGAGACCTCCGATGCACCCACGCCCGGTTGCAAGCTCCTGTGGCAGGAACCCTGCACGAGCTCCATCATGCCAGGAGCTCAACCATTACATTATCACTGTGTTTTCTAGTAGAAGAGCCCAGAACACCTCAGTTTAACTCCTGGGTCTGGCTTCCTAGCTATGGAACCTCGGTCAAGTTCCTTACCTGTGTATGCTTCAGTTTCCTCCTTTGTAAAACCAAAATGATAATCATACCTACACCTCACAAAGTTGTTGTCAGGATGAAAAAATTTAACTTTACTTAATCTAATAGTAATTCAATTTAATTAGCTTAATTGTAATTAATTTAATTGTACATAATTGACATTCAATAAATATTTGCTATCATTTGTTGAATAAAGGAACACACAAGAATAAAGAGATATGAAAAAGCTTTCTTCACAGAACTCACTTTTCTTCTCAGGTTCTGACATAAACATCACTGCCATATCAAACCTTCTTAGTTCAGAAAGTCTTTGTAAGATTTCAAAGATGAGTGATGGCTTTTCTTTCCTGAAATAATCCAAATAAAAAAACAAATGATCAATTAAAAGCAGCTCATTGTCTGCTTACTAAAATAATATTTCCAATTATATATAAATAAGGTCTTCATGTATCATTTTCCCCTGCATACTGTCTATATTTTAAGTGCCCAAATGAAGAATTTTATCAAGTCAACTGAAAAAATCGTAATATTCTTAAATGTGTGGCACAGCACAGACGTTTTTAATCTGCTATAATATTTGCCACTTCCATACTCTACCTTTCTCTAAAAAAATTTTAAGTCATTTTTCCTCCTAATCATTTCCTTTTTCATTGTTTGTACTTGTCATCTCTTTACAACTTCTGCAACAGCTAAATTTATAAGAGAGCTAATTTTGCTATACAAAAGGTAATATGACATGAAAAAGAACGAAGTTCCCAAATCACTAGAAACAGCTGAGCATTACAACATGAAAGCATAACTAAACTTACTTACTCAATGTAAAAGTCATGCAGAATTTTAATGATATGGTTGAATACATCTGGATCTAGATTTTTCTGAAACAGCTTGGGATACAAGGATGGTTCAATTTGCTTGGGAAAAATATAAGGTGTTAGAAAATTCAATTATGGCAACATTCCCAATCACAAACTATTTATGTAATAACTGCTTAGTTCAACATAGTAAAAAATAACTATTATGCATTAGTATTCAATGAATAATAATGGAGTCATACTGAAATGCAACTATGATAGAAGAATGAAAGTTAGAGGAACTATAAAATAATCACTCTGTTCCAGACAGAGAAAAATCTCATGGAGAGATGTGTACTACCCAACAGAAACAGGAAATGAAAGAGAGCTCTCAAGGACCAATAAAAAGAATTAGAAAGTTTAAAAAATAGAACTACTTGAAAAAGACAATGCTAAAAATCCATTATTTGGTAAATTTCATATGAGTTAATTCTTTTTCTTGAGCAAATAAAAGCTCATTTTCAGGAAACTGACGGCCTAAATATTGCAAGCATTGCTTGGCACACAGAAGGCACTCAATGTATTTTAGCTTCTTTCCTCATCTTGAAGGATGAAGAATTAAGTTTAAGTCATGATGTATGAAATTAGATTAAGTTATTTTAGAAAACAAAATTTAACACAGAACCTTTTTCAGAGGTTCACTGGTTGCAAATATTTAAAATGGTCTGACCAGGCTGATATACGTATCAGGCAAGGGATGAGAGCATTTTCTACAATCATATTATAAGCAAATATAGTACTATTATTATATAGTGACCAAAGAAGTTCTTTGACCTCTAACTTACAGGAGAACTACCACCTTCCTCCCTCTTACCTTCAAATATTGATACAACATATCTGGAGAATTTTTCAGTTGTCTGAAATCAGATTCAAGCTGAAATGAGTTTGCAGGAACTGGAGGAAGAGCAGTCCTGATAAACTGAGCAGGTGTTTTGTCTACCTCTATAGAAATCTTCTCACTGAAAGTCCGACATACATCCTTTTTCAAATTGACTTCAGGTCTGAAATATTTCAGAAGCATCAAACAATTAGAAAAGAACCACAGGGCTTCCCTGGTGGCGCAGCAGTTAAGAATCTGCCTGCCAATGCAGGGGACACAGGTTTGATCCCTGGCCCAGGAAGATCCTACATGCCGCGGAGCAACTAAGCACGTGCGCCACAACTACTGAGCCTGTGCTCTAGAGCCCGTGAGCCACAAATGCTGAGCCCAAATGCCACAACTACTGGAGCCCACGCGCCTAGAGCCCGTGCTCTGTAACAAGAGAAGCCACCTCAATGAGAAGCCCGTGCACTGCAACAAAGAGTAGAGAAAGCCCGCAAGCAGCAATGAAGACCAAAGGCAGCCAAAAATCAATAAATAATAATAATAAAAAAGAAAAACAAAGAGAAGAACCACAAATAGTCAAAGCTTATATAAGGAAACATCAACAGAGATTTTTAAATTTCTGACTTTATTAATACTATATTATCTATTTATATTCTGCCAGTAGTAAATTCTTTCAGCTGATAATATATGTATACTTTTGGCAAGACAGATTATACTTGTGCAAATTTTCAGATGCTGGTTACGTAATGACTATTCTCATTAGCTGAGCTAATAGCCTGGCCACCTTTTGAGAAAACATTTCTATACACTGCATTATTATATCACATATACTCACAAGTCAACCTTTCACTCTGAATTATGTGAATTACCACAGTTTCAAGAAAGATTCCAGGAAGGAAGAAATGCTTCCTCCTTTAAAAAAAAAAAAACAAAAAAAAACTGCCTACTTAAAGTTTTCCCACAATCTATAATGTCACTGTAAACAACTACTAAAGTTCAAAGTTTAAAACGAAAAAACCTTTTAATAGGACTGTTGAGTAGCAATGCAAAAATATATGAATAAAATTTCAACACCCCAAAGTAAACTACTAAACTATGTCTTTTATATTCTCATCATTAAGAAAATGCATGACTTTTTGAAAAATTCCAAACAAAATTTAAAGAGCCCATGAATATCTTGAATATTAATGGCTAGAATAATAATGCCTAAATTCTACATTGTTTATGAAGCTTCCCTATAAAAAATTAAAAATCCTGAATTACAAAGTGAAACATATTTACTGAAGTTCTAGAAAAGAAAATGCACAAAATCAATTTGTTCAAGATACTTTCATCACTGTTTGCAGACGACATGATGCGATACATAGAAAATCCTAAAAATGCTGTCAGAAATCTACTAGAGCTCATCAATTAATTCAGTAAAGTTGCAGGATAGAAAATTAATACACAGAAATCTCCTGCATTCCTATATACTAACAACGAAAGATCTGACAGTGAAATTAAGGAAACACTCCCATTTACCACTGCATCAAAAAGAATAAAATACCTAGGAATAAACCTACCTAAGGAGACAAAAGACCTCTACTGTGAAAACTATAAGATGCTGATGAAAGAAATCAGAGATGACACAGATGGAAGGATATATACCATGTTCTTGGATTGGAAAAATCAATACTGTCAAAATGACTATATTACACAAGGCAATCTACAGATTCAATGCAATCCCTATCAAATTACCAATGGCATTTTTCACAGAACTAGAGCAAAAAAATTTTTAATTTATATGGAAACACAAAAGACCCTGAATAGCCAAAGCAATCTTGAGAAAGAGAAACAGAGCTGGAGGAATCAGACTCCCTGACTTCAGACTATACTACAAAGCTAGAGTAATCAAAACAGTACAGTACTGGCACAAAAACAGAAATACAGATCAATAAAATAGGCTAGAAAGCCCAGAAATAAATTCACACACCTATGGTCAACTATCTACGACAAAGGAGGCAAGGCTATACAATGGAGAAAAGACAGTCTCTTCAATAAATGGTACTGGGAAAACTGGACAGCTACATGTAGGAGAATAAAATTAGAACATTCTCTAATACCATACACAAAAATAAACTCAAAATGGATCAAAGAACTAAATGTAAGCCTGTATACTATAAAACTCTTAGAGGAAAACACAGGCAGAACACTCTTTGACATAAACTGCAGTAATACCTTTTCTGATCCACCTCCTAGTATAATGAAAATAAAAACAAAAATAAACAAATGGGACCTAATTAAACTTAAAAGTTTCTGCACAGCAAAGGAAACCATCAACAAAACGAAAAGAAACCACAGAATGGGAGAAAATATTTGCAACCGAAGCAAACGACAAGGGATTAATCTCTAAAATATACAAACAGCTCATGCAGCTCTATGTCTAAAAATCAAACAACCCAATCAAAAAATGGGCAGAAGATCTAAACAGACATTTCTCCAAAGATGACTTACAGATGGCCAAAATGCACATGAAAAGATGGTCAACATCACTAATTATCAGAGAAATGCGAATCAAAACTACAGTGAGATATCACCTCACACCAGTCAGAATGGCCATCATCAAAAAATCTACAAACAATAAATACTGGAGAGGGTGTGGAGAAAAGGGAACCCTCCTACACTGGTGATGGGAATGTAAATTGGTACAACTGCTATGGAGAACAGTATGGAGGTTCCTTAAAAAACTTAAAACAGAACTACCATATGATCCAGCAATCCCATTCCTGGGCATATATCTGGAGAAAACGATAATCTGAAAGGATACATGCACCCCAATGTTCACTGCAGCACTATTTACAACAGCCAAGACATGGAAGCAACCTAAATGTCCATCGAAAGAGGAATGGATAAATAAGATGTGGTACATACACATAATGGAATATTACTCAGCCATAAAAAAGAATGAAATAATGCCATTTACAGCAACATGGATGGACCTAGAGATTATCATACTAAGTGAATTAAGTCAAAGACAAATATCATATGATACCACTCATACGTGGAATCTAATTTTTTTAAAAAAGATATAAATGAACTTATTTATAAAACAGAAACAGACTTACAGATATTGAAAACAAACTTATCGTTACCAGAGGGGAAACATGGAGGGGAGGGATAAATCAGGAGCTTGAGATGAACATACAAAAACTACTATATGTAAGATAAATAAGCAACAAGGACCTACTGTATAGCACAGGAAACTCTGCTCAATATTCTGTGATAATCTATATTGAGAAAGAATCTAAAAAAGAATGAATATATGTATATGTGTAACTGAATCACTTTGCTATATACCTGAAACTAACACAACATTGTAAATCAACTATACTCCAATAAAATTAAAATATATTTTTTTAAAAAGATACTCTCTCTTATTTCTAAAGTCCTCAGTGTGGTAAAGGAATAGTGATCATTCCTTCAGCAAAACCTCTCTTACAGTTAAAAGAAAAACTACAATGTAAAGTTAGATAGTTCAAAAAACTATGTGGATGAGTACAAACCAGAAGTCTCATCAGCAATATCTATTTTCTAGTGGGATTACTGCCATTCTAGATGACTATCAGATAAAAGTATTTCTACTCACTGCAGAGCTGAAGTATCACTGATTTCTTCTATTTTCAATACTTTTGCTTTTGGGATATCACTTGTGGGCAGAAGGTCATCCTGGCTTGAGTTCTTCTTACTTGTGCCAGCGGTTGCTGTTACCTTTGCTGGATTAATAGGATTACGCTCTGGAGCAGCAGCAGTAGTAGTGCTATCTGGCACATCAACAGTCTGTATCAAATTACCAGTTTCTTCGATAATAAGCTTCTTGAGTGGTTTCTAAAACAATTAAAATCAATTCTTTGCATCAACATACAAAGGTTTCCTATTTTAGGGGCACAAATTAAAAGGTTACAGTGTTTTTACAGCCAACATCCCAGTTGTAAGTAAATTCAATTTGGAGTCATACTGCCAGACTACCATATGTAGGTCTAAATGGGGGAAAGAAGATGCATATATAAATAATTACAAGGCAATGGAATATGCATTATAAAAGGTACAGGTACAAAGTGCTAAAAGAACAGAGGAAGGAAGATAAAAATTGACATCGGGGGGCTTCACAGAAAAAGTACCCAGGAATGGCAGTGTTGAAGGGTATGGTCAGTGGAAAGGTGAGAAGTCCAGTAGGGCTGGTGCAAGGGGAGGAGAGGTGGAGACAAAGCCTGAAAGGCTGCTTAAAGGCAGCTTATAAAGGGACTTGTGTGCTGTATCAAGGAGCTTGAAGTTTATCCTAGAGGCAACAAAGCCAAGAAAAAAATATGACCAAGTGACATCAGTATTGTGGGCTGAAGGCAAGTAGAACAAGGCCAGGCAATAACCTGCATTCTGTATGAAAGAAAAGATCCTGCATGCCGCAACGAAGATCCTGCAACTAAGATCTGATGCAGCCAAATAAGGAAATAAATAAATATTTTTAAAAAACAAAAACAAAAACCTAACTGCATCCTCTAACTGCTGGATAAAACCAGCCTAGAATTAAAGATTTGCCAAATAATTTACACAAAGTTGGCAAGTACCTGACCACAATAATGGTTTTTAATTTATTAATATAAATAGCATTCACTATTTATTTCAATCATAACAGGTGGCAAATATTTTCAATTTCTTCCCAAGCTTACATGTAATACTCTTTGCTTTTTAATAAAAGACGTTCTTTAGTATACTCTAAGTTTTCATTCCAACTGTACAGTTGAATTTTAAATCAGAAAGCTGCAAATATAAAAACTTTTGACATATATACTAAACTCAGTGTTAAAACCAGGCATTCCATTAGCATAACTAAGAAAAGACCTAATGGTAACAACTGAGTGTTACTAGATGAATGCACATAAATAAAAAAGCTATTAAAAGTCTGTTAACAGAATCCCGTTAGCGGTTCTATCTTTAAGGATAATCATGTTAATCTAAGGCCTTTGCTTTGCTGATAACTATCAACACCAATAGTTTTCCATCAAGATATTGACCAAGAATGGATATGTGTTAGTGTTAAAAAAATAGTGTTAAAGAACAGACTATAAAAAATAGACTATAACTACTGAATTGTATCAATGCAGTTCCATTTAAAACCAAATCCTTTCATTGACAACAGAGGTGTAAACATGATCCTAGTTAATGAATTTCCTAACAGATGATCTCTTTCAGGGTAGACCAGTGGCTACTGAGACCTGCTCAATGCTACTGATGGCTGGGAGGGATGAGGGGATGACAGTATGCTGGTAACAGGAGTGAAACACAAAAGATACCACTACAGTTGAAAGATGTAAGAAAACATGAAAGGATCAATTCATCTTTTTAAATTAAGATTTAGAAGCATACATTTTATTTAACTATATTATATCATTTCAAGAAAAAGAAAAGAGAAATAAGAATAAACAGAGGGCTTCCCTGGTGGCGCAGTGGTTAAGAATCCGCCTGCCAATGCGGGGGACATGGGTTTGAGCCCTGGTCCGGGAAGATTCCACATGCCGCGGAGCAACTAAGCCCATGCGCCACAACTACTGAGCCTGCACTCTAGAGCCCGCAAGCCACAACTACTGAGCCCACGAGCGGCAACTACCAAAACCCACGCACCTAGAGCCGGTGCTCCACAACAAGAGAAGCCACGGCAATGAGGCGCTCGCGCACCGCAACGAAGAGTAGCCCCCGCTCACCGCAACTAGAGAAAGCCTGCGTGCAGCAACAAAGACCCAACACAGCCAAAAATAAATAAATAAATAAATAAAATTATTTAAAAAAAAAAAGAATAAACAGAAAAGGAGAAAGAGACAAAGGAGACCAAGCAGAAAGGTGAATTTTTGATATGGGGAATCAGGAAAATGAAAAAAATAAAATATTTTAGTGGAGACCAAGAGATCAGGACAAACTCTCATTTACTACCATCCTACCTAGGAACCCCAGGCCCAGCTGACCTACATTACTGCTCTCCTACAGTCTCTCTATAGAAGATATATTAACAGTACTCCCCGCTGCAAACCCTCAAGCACAGGAGACCCCAACCGAGCCTCTCGCTTGAATAAAGTAACCCCAGGACTCTTTTTTCTCCACCTCCTGGGCCTTCCTTTCTTTCCTGACCACTTTCCTCAGTGTCCAGGTGCCCTCACACATATATGACTGAAAAGGAAATTAACATTTGTTTTACGTGAAACTGCCTTAGCATTATTGGACATTATTTCCTTTGATCTCAACTAACCTGTGAGTTATTCTCAACTTAAGTAGAAAAAGTAAGAATCACATAGGGTTCACACTCGCCTAAAATTTTAAAGCTTATGAAATGGGGCTCAAATCAACTCAAAAGCATCATACCAAACTGCACCTACTATTTTTTAAACAATGCCCACTTTTTTAAATGGAGACCTATTATAAAAATAAATAGCAATTTTTTCCCCTTCCCACTAGGATAATGATTTTGTTTCTGTTGGATCAGTTACAAAATGGTTTACCCCAGATCTCTCAATTCATGAAGGTGTTCTGTTTTGAGATCCAGCCACAAAAGATTCAAATTTATGTTGCATTTTCACAACTATTAACATAAACTGATTTTTAAACTGAGGGAGAAGAGTACCCAACAGATTTATAAAAGCTGTTTAGGGTATACTGGCCATGGGACCTTCTTCCATACACAGATTTCTGATTTACCACATGGTAATGTCTTTATAATTATGCACAGCAGAAGTCTGACAAAGGCTTTGTTTTTACCTTTTGAATTAACTTCTGTGACAAAGTTTTACAAAGAGATAAAAGTTTAAATCACATTGGATTAAACATTTAATCACCTTTATTGTTAAGAATAGAATAATAGCAAGTGAATATGATATATGAAAATGAACATGATATATGAAAATGTATGAAAGCAACTAAGATTTATGCCTGGCACATGAAACAATTATTATCTCAGAAAATTCAAGAATAAAGTCAAAATAAGAACCCAAGAAAAATATTAAACAAAGAATTCCTCTATCTCTTACTAACTTGAACTATGAGCTTGGCAAAACACAAAACTTTCTTTGCCTCACCTTCTTCCTTTGGAAAAGGAGGATAAAAATATCTGCTCCGACTTCCTTGTAAAATTGTTATTTCTCTCAAAGCATCATCCATGCATAACAGTTACTTCTAGGGTGTAGGGAGATCATGATCAGTGAGGGGCACACAGGGAGATTTTTGGAAGCTGATACCTTTCAATTTTTTGACCTGGTTGGTGGTTTCACAGATGTTCACTTTATTCTTTAAATCTTAATTTGTTCTGTGTACTTTTCTATATGCATTTTATCTTTCATAATTTCTATATATAATACCATGTAAATGTTAGAAATTACCATAGAGTCACACACTATATAGGTGTGTGTATATATATATATATATATATATATATATATATATATATATAAACAAAACAAACCACTGAATTTTACCAGCTACTCTTTCTGTTCCAACATTGCAGGAAAAAACTGGCTTTGCTGGATTTAATGAAAAACAGTATGGCATACCAAAAACAATGTGCAGTGTATATTCTTAAGAATAACTCTGCCTATACAGGCAATACCTTGGAGATATTGCAGGTTCAGTTACAGACCACCACAATAAAGTGAATATTGCAATAAAGCAAGTCACATAAATCTTTTGGTTTCTCAATGCATATAAAAGTTATGTTTACACTATACTGTACTGTTTTAAGTGTGTAATAGCATTATGTCTTAAAAAAACATACATACCTTAATTAAAAAATACTTTATTGCAAAAAAATGCTAACCATCATCTGAGCCTTCAGCAAGTCTTTTTGCAATAGTAACAAAGATCACTGATCACAGGTCACCATAACAAATATGATAGTAATGAAAAAGTTTGAAATATTGCAAAAATTACCAAAATGTGACACAAGGACACGAAGTAAGAAAATGCTATTGGAAAAATGGCGCTGATAGACTTGCTCAGCACAGGGTTGCCGCAAACCTTCAATCTGTAAAAAACGCAGTATCTGCAAAGTGCAATAAAACAAGGTATGCCTGTACTAGATTTCTGCCAAAGTGCTAACTTTAGATCAAACCCCACAGAAGATGCAAGACTACTGTAATAAAATCCCAATTTCAAGTAATAGTAATAGAAATAAAAATATTTAATTACAAAATGTAAAACAGCTCCAAATTCCTCTAAAGCCAGAAAATATGTAGAAATATTTAGTGTTAAATTAAAAGTCGCTTTAAAAAGTTACCCCAGAACTTTAAACAGCTCAATTTTCCCCAATTTGATTATGCCAATATTCCTAAGAAGTATTTTTTAAAGATTCTAAAAATGGCTCTTGGAAGAGATTTCAGCATTTCTTTTCAGAGTCTACTAACTCAACATTTGTTTTCAGCTCTTATTAATAGAACACTGATATTTAAATAGCAAGGGAAAAAATTAAAGGGCCTTTACTTACAGTTGATCCAAGATGAGGTGGATTATCAATGGGTTTTATCACGTTTTGCCTTTGAGTAGAATCAAGAAAGACATCATCCCAGTGTCCTTTCTCAATTAATTCCTTGAAAATAAATTTGTAACCATGACTATCAAAATATGCTCAAGTTAATCACGCAACAAATAAATGTGTTTATGCTTCAGAAAATAAGACCATATTTTGGTGGAAAGAATGCATACCTTTTTAATTTTGGAAAGTTCAGTCACTGCCTGCTTATTTCCAGGTTCCAGAAGTAAAACAGTTTCAAAATCTAAAATGAATTTTTAAGAAATATAATAAATTAGTGAAAATACTTTATGGAGTTCAAAAAATTATATATTTAGTTAGTAATCCCATATTTATCTCAAGAAGTTTTACTCAGGATGCTAGGAAGCTGGTGAGCAATAATAAGAACTAACATTTACCAACTGCTATTCTAGTTGCTTTATATGAATTCTCATGTAACATGACTACAACTCTACTTTACAGTGAAACAACTGAGGCCTTGATCTAGAGGTCATCTAACTCACCAAGACTCACACTGTTAACAAACGACAGGGTAATCACCAAACATAAGACAGAATCTAAGAGAATCCCAGATAATGGAATATTATTAAGCCTTAAAAAGGAATCAAAGTCTGATATATGCTACAACATGCATGAGCCTTAGAGACGTGCTAAGTGAAACAAGCCAGAGACGAAAGGACAACTACTGTATGATTCTACTCACATGAGGTACTAGAATAGTCAAATTCAGAGACAGAAAGTAGAATGTTGATTACCAGGGGCTGGAGGAAGGGGGAATGGAGAGTTATTGTCAAAAGGGTAGAATGTTCCGAATGGAACGATGAAAAAGTTCTGGAGATGTGTAATGGTGATGGCTGACAACAATGTGAATGTACTCAATGCCACTGAGCTGTACACTTAAAAATGGTTAAAACAGTAAATTTTATGTTATGTCTATTGTACCATGATAAAAAAATGCATGGGCTACAGCTGAAGCCAGACTTAAACTGCCAGATTTAAATGAACATTCAAAACACAAAGGCTGAAAACCAATTATATAAGCATTGATGTGTCAAGAAGTTAGAAAACCAGCAAATTCAGCCAAAAGACAGATGAAGGAAGGAAATAAAAAGCAGAAATATGTAAAACAGAAAACACACAAGAGAAGTAAGTTGGTTCTTCAAAATAACTAACAGAATACGTAAAAGATCATGAAAAAATAAGAATAACTAGTATCAAGAAAAAAAGCGGGGGCATCACTACAGTCTCATATTATCCTCTACCTCCTGGTTGCTGACTCCCTTTTCATTCTTGCCTTTTTCTTGCTTTTTTCCTTCTCACCTATAATTTGAATTTTTCATTAATTTTGGTCAGATTGTACTGTATGCTATTAAAAGATAACCAGGTCCACTATGGAAGCTGAATTCCTTCAAATCTACAAACGTATTCATGATCTAAACTGTGAAAGAAAATGTACTTTTCTAGGTTCTGTATCCTTGAAACATGGGAAGGCTATGCAAATCTCTGCTTCTATAACAGGAGTGTCAACAGGAAGAGTGAGGGCCGGGTGTTATAAAAATAGTCTTACCTTGTTTGGCCTCATTAAGCTTTCCCAAAAATGTTCTTGCAGTTCCCCTTCTGGCAAAGGCTTTAGAATATGAGCCATCTAATAAAATAGCTTGTGTGCAGTCTTTTTCAGCCTCTTCATACCTATTAAACATGATAAAACGACCAAGTGGAAAAATGTAGCTTACAGCAAACTTCATATAAACTGAGTTTCTAGTATAAAAATATACATATAATTTCAATTACCAGCTCCCAAATCTGTGTTTGAGGGAAAAGACTAATTTTTAAATTTTTTATTCTCACCAAATTTTGGAATCATCTGGTGAGGGAAGAGAAGGTATCAGATTAAGGGGAAGTCAGGAATGAGTCTGCTGGAAGGATGAAATTAATGATGATAAAATATGAGTAGAGCAGACAAAAGAACACCACTGCTGGCAGTGTACCTCCCCTCCAACTCTCAGTATGTACAGGTACTATAATAAAAATTATAACTGGCATTAAATCTCCAAACTTCATTAATATTTACCCACAGTACACATCACCTAAGGAAAACAGCACACACAGAACTCAGAATCCATTATATACGTGAAAGCATACCACCTACTACTTTTCATAAATTCTACTCAGTCATGCAACCAGCAATTAATTCAGTCTGAGTACTGCTTTATGACAACAAAAAGCTAAGAAAAGCTAAAAAAAAAAAACAAACAATAGAAAAAACTTGAGACCCTCATATATATTAAAATGACATTAATGAATTATTGTGAATTTATTTGGCATAATAATGGTATTGTGATTATGTATGAAACATCCTTTAGGGATGAAATATCATAATGTCTCTGATTTGCTTTACAATAATTCGGGGGGAAAACAGCTGAAACAAGTATGACAAAAAAGGTATGGCTAGTGAACACTAGATGATTTGGTACATAGAGTTTATTATGAAAAGTTTCATAATAACAAATATTTTTTTAAAAAAGAATCTTCTGTGATGACATTCTTCCCAAGGCCTAAGTGAATGCCATTCTACATTCAAAACAAGACCTAGGGTGAAAAAGATTAAACACCTCTGAATTCTTTAATTCACTTTTCAGCAAGAGAAAGAACATGTTTGTGTGTGTTCGCGTCCATGCCCCAACCAGTATATTTTCTACTTGACTGATTATATCATTCTCCCATTCAAGATACTGCATGGTCCCCACATTTTTTACAATAAAGTCTGCAGAGCACAAAGTCGGGGGCTTGCATGATGCTCCAGCCTTATCTCTGTCACTGCCCCTGCATGCCAGCCACCATACGGACCACTTGTCCTTTCCAGAGGTACCATGGAATTTCCCACTCCTGTGCCTGTGAACCTGCACGAGGACACTCAACCTGTTTTTTCACCTCACTAATCATACTATCCCTTTAGATCTCGGTTCAGGTCAAACTCCTGTTTGAAAGAGTTGCTCTTCTCCTTGTTCCTCATCTAGTCTGTAATATCTGACAGCAGTCACTATGTAGAAGAGAAAACTTCTGATATTAACTGAATCTAAAACATACACTAGAAAAAGATACAAATAAGAGTCACATAGGGAGACCTTCAAGATGGCAGAAGAGTAAGACGTGGAGATCACCTTCCTCCCCACAAATACATCAGAAATACATCTACATGTGGAACAACCCCTACAGAACACCTACTGAACACTGGCAGAAGACCTCAGACCACCCAAAAGGCAAGAAACTCCCCACATACCTGGGTAGGGCGAAAGAAAAAACAGAGACAAAAGAATAGGGACAGGACCTGCACCTCTGGGAGGGAGCTGTGAAGGAGGAAAAGTTTCCACACACTAGGAAGCCCTTTCACTGGTGGAGACAGGGGGTGGGCAGGGGGGAAGCTTCGGAGCCACAGAGGAGAGCGCAGCCACAGGGGTGCAGAGGGCAAAGCAGAGAGATTCCCGCACAGAGGATCAGTGCCGACCAGCACTCACCAGCCCGAGAGGCTTGTCTGCTCACCGGCTGGGGCGGGCGAGCTGAGGCTGGGAGCTGAGGCTCGGGCTTTGGTCGGAGTGCAGGGAGAGGACTGGGGTTGGCGGCATGAACACAGCCTGAGGGGGCCAGTGCGCCACAGCTAGACGGGAGGGAGTCCGGGAAAAAGTCTGGACCTGCCTAAGAGGCAAGAGATCATTGTTTCGGGGTGCGCAAGGAGAGGGGATTCAGAGCACCGCCAAAACGAGCTCTAGAGACGGGCATGAGCCACGGCTATCAGCGCGGACCCCAGAGACGGGCATGGGATGCTGAGGTTGCTGCTGCAGCCACCAGGAATCCTGTGTGCAAGCACAGGTCACTATCCACACCGCCCCTCCCAGGAGCCTGTGCAGCTGCCACTGCCAGGGTCCCATGATCCAGCGACAACTTTCCCAGGAGAACGCACACGGTGCACCTCAGGCTGTTGCAACGTCACGCCGGCCTCTGCCTCCGCAGACTCACCCCACATCCGTAACCCTCCCTCCCCCTGGCCTGAGTGAGCCAGAGCCCCCTAATCAGCTGCTCCTTTAACCCCATCCTGTCTAAGCTAAGAACAGACGCCCTCAGGTGACCTACACGAAGAGGCGGGGCCAAATCCAAAGCTGAACGCCCGGTAGCTGTGTGAACAAAGAGAAAGGGAAATCCCTCCCCAGAAGCCTCAGGAGCAGCGGATTAAATCTCCACAACCAACGTGATGTACCCTGCACCTGTGGAATACCTGAATAGACAACGAATCATCCCAAATTCAGGAGGTGGACTTTGGGAGCAACGATATATTTTTTTCCTTTTTCTCTATTTGTGAGTGTGTATGTATATGCTTCTGTGTGTGATTTTGTCTCCACAACTTTGCTTTTACCATTTGTCCTAGGGTTCTGTCTGTCCATTAATTTTTGGGGGGTTTTTTGTATGTTTTTTAGCATTTGTTATCATTGGTGGATTTGTTTTTTGGTTTGGTTGTTCTCTTTTTTCTTTTCTTTTCTTTTTTTATTACTTTTTAATTTTTTTATTTTAATAACTTTATTTTATTTCTTTTTTTCTCTCTCTCTTTCTTTTTTTCTCCCTTTTCTTCTGAGCCATGTGCCTGACAGGGTCTTGCTGCTCCAGCCAGGTGTCAGGCCTGTGCCTCTGAAGTGGGAGAGCCAAGTTCAGGACATTGGTCCACCAGAGACCTCTCAGATCCACATAATATCAAATGGTGAAAGCTCTCCCAGGGATCTCCATCTCAATGCTAAGACCCAGCTCCACTTAACAACCAGCAAGCTACAGTGCTGGACACCCTATGCCAAACAACTAGCAAGATAGGAACACAACCCCACCCATTAGCAGAGAGGCTGCCTAAAATCATAATAAGGTCACAAACACCCCCAAACACACCACTGGACACGGACCTGCCCACGAGAAAGACAAGATCCAGCTTCATCCACCAGATGCAGGCACCAGTCCCCTGCACCAGGAACCCTACACAACCCACTGAACCAACCTTAGCCACTTCGGGAAGACACCAAAAACAACAGGAACTACAAACCTGCAGTCTGCGAAAAGGAGACCCCAAACACAGTAAGTTAAGCAAAATGAGAAGACGGAGAAACACCCAGCAGATGAAGGAGCAAGGTAAAAACCCACCAGACCAAACAAATGAAGAGGAAATAGGCAGTCTACCTGAAAAAGAATTCAGAGTAATGAGAGTAAAGATAATCCAAAATCTTGGAAATAGAATGGAGAAAATACAAGAAACGTTTAACAAGGACCTAGAAGAACTAAAGAGTGAACAAACAATGATGAACAACACAATAAATGAAATAAAAAATTCTCTAAAAGGAATCAATAGCAGAAAAACTAAGGCAGAAGAATGGATAAGTGACCTGGAAGATAAAATAGTGGAAATAACTACTGCAGAGCAGAATAAAGAAAAAAGAATGAAAAGAATGGATGACAGTCTCAGAGACCTCTGGAACAACATTAAATGCACCAACATTCAAATTACAGGGGTCCCAGAAGAAGAAGAGAAAAAGAAAGGGACTGAGAAAATATTTGAAGAGATTATAGGTGAAAATTTCCCTAATATGGGAAAGAAAATAGTCAATCAAGGTCACGAAGCGCAGTGAGTCCCATACAGGATAAATCCAAGGAGAAACACGCCAAGACACATATTAATCAAACTATCAAAAATTAAATATAAAGAAAAAATACTAAAAGCAGCAAGGGAAAAACAAAAAATAACATATAAGAGAATTCCCATAAGGTTAACAGCTGATCTTTCAGCAGAAACTGCAAGCCAGAATGGAGTGGCAGGACATATTTAAAGTGATGAAAGGGAAAAACCTACAACCAAGATTACTCTACCCAGCAAGGATCTCATTCAGATTCGATGGAGAAATCAAAAGCTTTACAGACAAGCAAAAGCTAAGAGAATTCAGCACCACCAAACCAGCTTTACAACAAAGGCTAAAGGAACTTCTCTAGGCAAGAAACAGAAGAGAAGGAAAAGATCTACAATAACAAACCCAAAACAATTAAGAAAATGGTAATAGGGACATACATATTGCTAATTACCTTAAATGTAAATGGATGAAATGCCCCAACCAAAAGACACAGACTGGCTGAATGGATAAAAAACAAAACCCATATATATGCTGTCTACAAGAGACCCACTTCAGACCTAGGGACACATACAGAGTGAAAGTGAGGGGATGGAAAAAAGATATTCCATGCAAATGGAAATCAAAAGAAAGCTGGAGTAGCAATTCTCATATCAGACAAAATAGACTTTAAAATAAAGACTATTACAAGAGACAAAGAAGGACACTACATAATGATCAAGGGCTCAATCCAAGAAGAAGATATAACAATTGTAAGTATTTATGCACCCAACATAGGAGCACCTCAATACATAAGGCAAATGCTAAAAGCCATAAAAGGGGAAATCGACAGTAACACAAACATAGTAGGGGACTTTAATACCCCACTTTCACCAACGGACAGATCACCCAAAATGAAAATAAACAAGGAAACACAAGCTTTAAATGATACATTAAATAAGATGGACTTAATTGATATTTATAGGACATTTCATCCGAAAACAACAGAATACACTTTCTTCTCAAGTGCTCATGGAACATTCACCAGGATAGATCATATCTTGGGTCACAAATCAACGCTTGATAAATTTAAGAAAATTGAAATTGCATCAAGTATGTTTTCCAACCACAACGCTATGAGACTAGATATTAATTACAGGAAAAAATCTGTAAAAATTACAAGCTCATGGAGGCTAAACAATACGCTACTTAATAAGCAAGAGATCACTGAAGAAATCAAAGAGGAAATCAAAAAATACCTAGAAACAAATGACAATGAAAACATGACGACCCAAAACCAATGGGATGCAGCAAAAGCAGTTCTAAGAGGGAAGTTTATAGCAATACAATCCTACCTCAAGAAACAAGAAACATCTCAAATAAACAACCTAATCTTACACCTAAAGCAATTAAAGAAAAAAGAACAAAAAAACCCCAAAGTTAAGAAGAGGAAAGAAATCATAAAGATCAGATCAGAAATAAATGAAACAGAAATGAAGGAAACAATAGCAAAGATCAATAAAACTAAAAGCTGGTTCTTTGAGAAGATAAACAAAATAGATAAACCATTAGCCAGACTCATCAAGAAAAAAAGGGAGAAGACTCAAATCGACAGAATTAGAAATGAAAAAGGAGAAGTAACAACTGACACTGCAGAAATACAAACGATCATGAGAGATTACTACAAGCAACTATATGCGAATAAAATGGACAACCTGGAAAAATGAACAAATTCTTAGAAAGGCACAACCTTCCAAGACTGAACCAGGAAGAAACAGAAAATATAAACAGACCAAAAACAAGCACTGAAATTGAGACTGTGATTAAAAATCTTCCAACAAACAAAAGCCCAGGACCAGATGACTTCACAGGCAAATTCCATCAAACATTTAGAGAAGAGCTAACACCTATCCTTCTCAAACACTTCCAGACAAAGACGTCTCAGAGAAAGAAAATTACAGGCCAACAGCACTGATGAACATAGATGCAAAAATCCTCAACAGAATACTAGCAAACGGAATCCAACAGCACATTAAAAGGATCATACACCATGATCAAGTGGGGTTTATCCTAGGAATGCAAGGATTCTTCAATGTATGCAAATCAATCAATGTGATACAGCATATTAACAAACTGAAGAATAAAAACCATATGATCATCTCATTAGATGCAGAAAAAGCTTTCAACACAATTCAACACACACTTATGATAAAAACCCTCCAGAAAGTAGGCATAGAGGGAACTTATCTCAACATAATAAAGGCCATATATGACAAACCGACAGCCAACATTGTTCTCAATGGTGAAAAACTGAGACCATTTCCACTAAGATCAGTAACAAGGCATGGTTGCCCATTCTCACCACTATTATTCAACATAGTTGTGGAAGTTTTAGCCACCGCAGTCAGAGAAGAAAAAGAAATAAAAGGAATCCAAATTGGAAAAGAAGAAGTAAAGCTGTCACTGTTTGCCGATGACATGATACTATACATAGAGAATCCTAAAGATGCTACCAGAAAACTACGAGAGCTAATCAATGAATTTGGTAAAGTAACAGGATACAAAATTAATGCACAGAAGTCTCTTACATTCCTATAAACTAATGATGAAAAATCAGAAAGAGAAATTAAAGAAACACTCCCACTGACCACTGCAACAAAAGAATAAAATACCTAGGAATACACCTACCTAAGGAGACAAAAGACCTGTATGCAGAAAACTGTAAGACACTGATGAAAGAAAATAAAGATACAAACAGATGGAGAGATATACCATGTTTTTGGATTGGAATAATCAACACTGTGAAAATGACTATACTACCCAAAGCAATCCACAGATTCAATGCAATCCCTATCAAACTACCAATGGCATTTTTCACAGAACTGGAACAAAAAATTTCACGATTTGTATGCAAACACAAAAGACCCCGAATAACCAAAGCAATCTTGAGAAAGAAAAACGGAGCTGGAGGAATCAGCCTCCCTGACTTCAGGCTATACTACAAAGCTACAGTATCAAGACAGTATGGCACTGTCCACAAAAACAGAAATATAGATCAATGGAAAAGGATAGAAAGCCCAGAGATGAAGCCACGCACATATGGTCACCTTATTTTCGATAAAAGGAGGCAAGAATATACAATGAAGAAAAGACAGCCTCTTCAGTAAGTGGTGCTGGGAAAACTGGACAGCTACATGTAAAAGAATGAAATCAGAACACTCCCTAACACCATACACAAAAATAAGCTCAAAATGGATTAAAGACCTAAATGTAAGGCCAGACACTGTAAAACTCTTAGAGGAAAACATAGGCAGAACACCCTATGACATAAATCACAGCAAGATCCTTTTTGACCCACCTCCTAGAGAAATGGAAATAAAAACAAAAATAAACAAATGGGACCTAATGAAACTTCAAAGCTTTTGCACAGCAAAGGAAACCATAAACAAGACCAAAAGACAACACTCAGAATGGGAGAAAATATTTGCAAATGAAGCAACTGACAAAGGATTAATCTCCAAAATATACAAGCAGCTCATGCAGCTCAATATCAAAAAAACAAACAACCCAATCCGCAGACGGGCAGAAGACCTAAATAGACATTTCTCCAAAGAAGATATACAGATTGCCAACAAACAAATGAATGCTCAACATCATTAATCATTAGAGAAATGCAAATCAAAACTACAATGAGGTATCACCTCACACCAGTCAGAATGGCCATCATCAAAAAAATCTATACACAATACATGCTGGAGAGCATGTGGAGAAAAGGGAACCCTCTTGCACTGTTGGTGGGAATGTAAATTGATACAGCCACTATGGAGAACATTATGGAGGTTCCTTAAAAAACTAAAAATAGAACTACCATATGACCCAGCAATCCCACTACTGGGCATATACCCTGAGAAAACCATAATTCAAAAAGTCATGTACCAAAATGTTCATTGCAGCTCTATTTACTATAGCCAGGACATGGAAGCAACCTAAGTGTCCATCGACAGATGAATGGATAAAAAAGGTGTGGCACATATATAAAATGGGAGTACTACTCAGCCATAAAAAGGAACGAAATTGAGTTATTTGTAGTGAGGTGGATGGACCTAGGGTCTGTCACACAGAGTGAAGTAAGTCAGAAAGAGAAAAACACATACCTTATGCTAATACATATACACGGAATCTAAAAAAAAAAATGGTTATGAAGAACGTAGGACGCAGATGTAGACAATGGACTTGAGGACACCAGGAGGGGGAAGGGTAAGCTGGGACGAAGTGAGAGTGGCATGGACATATGTATACTACCAAATGTAAAACAGATAGCTAGTGGGAAGCAGCTGCATAGCACAGGGAGATCAGCTCAGTGCTTTGTGACCGCCTAGAGGGGTGGGATAGGGAGGATGGGAGGGAGACGCAAGAGGGAGGAGATATGGGGACATATGTATATGTATAGCTGATTCACTTTGTTATAAGGCAGAAACTAACGCACCATTGTAAAGCAATTATACTCCACTAAAGGTGTTTTAAAAAGTCACAAAATAGTTCTTTCAAATTAAAAAATACTGTTAACTTGTCATAATATACTTATGTGGTTATCAACTAAAGCAATAAAACACAATAAATTAGAGCTCTCATAAATGTAAATATAATCACCTATTAGAAGGTATTATTCTTGGCACTAGTCAAACCTAAAAATGTAGGCCTTACAATTTTTAAATCATGTGCAATTCTTGAATAGCAAAATTCAAAATTTTCCTAAGTTAGTAAGATATGCAATGATCTTTTACTCTGACTAATCAAAATAATACACTTCTAATGTGTCTATTAATTTCAATGAGGTTAAATATACAATCAAAATTTTCTTATATGATAGAGGTTCCTATCCTGAGATCCTGTGAGAGACCTGAAAACTTGGTTGGGAAAAATACTGTACCCTTATTTTCATTAACTTTCAAATGAAATGCAGCTTTCCTTTCAAATACAAGCGTAGATAACAAACCACAGTAGTAAAAACAGTACCTATGACTTTGTCACCAATAAAAATCAGTTATTTTCATATCACATTACATTTGTTACAGACATCTTTAAGATAACACAACTACTTCAGGAATACAGTGGCAGTTTAACCTGCTGTTTGTTTGCATGTGATCATAGTATCCCTGTTTATAAATGCTCTTACGACACAGCTGGCCAGCTACCAGGCAACGCTGTCCCTAGCAGTCACTCGGATGCCAAAGAATGAAGCCATATGTTATCACACTGGTATAATGTAATCATCTGTGCTGCTTTCTGGGCATTACCTAGACATACTGGTTGATCAATATGTGGAAGATGTGTCAAAGAACACCCCCAAATTCTAGTGGCTTTATTCAAACTTTCACAATAATATGTCTTTAAAAAATTTTTTAACTTTAACTTGCCTGTATTTTTATTTTTAACTTGCCTGTATTTTAAACATAGTTTCTCATTTTGTACTATGTTAATTTTTAAAAGTATGTATACCAATGTATCACAAATTTTAATATTTTTAAAACTCTATTTCAACATAGTTGATTTCCTTTGTAATCCTAAATGTATCACTATGCAGTTAAAAACATTATCTTGAGAAAGGTGCACCATGCAGCCCAAGTGGTCTACGGCACCAGAATAGTTTAGAATCCTTACTTATAATATTTATAGGAATTTTTAATTCTGTAACTAGTGTGTAAAGTATTATTACAACAGATTCAAAGACATAGTTTCTGTCATCAGATATTATCCTGCTGACTGTCCAACATGGAGCCCTTGAGTGCATCCAGAAATATGTGGTTAGTATCACAGGACCAAGTTTTAGTTGTATATGTAATCAATCAGCAGTTTCAATGACAGCAATTCCCTTTTGTTATATATGTATACACTTCCAGGTAAGATTCTGCCCAAAGGGTTCTGAGGTTAAAAATAACTTTCAAATCACTAATTCAGAATAACATAAAGAAATAAAAGAAGCGTTAAATTGTGTAATGCCAGAGCATTAAAACTGGAAAAATATTTTAGAGCTAACTTTTACTGAATATGTACTATGACACACATACACAACTCTCTCTCTCTAACTTTAATGCTTAGAAGTAAATGAATTAAATTTATTATTTAGCTAATATGCCAATTTATGGTAAATTTCATTTTTCATCTTGAAAAGAATTAAAAGTAACCAATACTTACTTCTGAATCTTCAGATAGGCCATTGCTCTATTAGCTGGAAGAAGGGCATTAGCGCCATCTGCTGCTATCCCTCGAGTATAGCATTCGATTGCTCTTTCATATTTCCCCTCTTTGAAAAATGCATTCCCCTGTCATTTTGGAAAGAAGTATGGAGAAGAATAAAAAAGAAAATGCAAAAAAAAAAAGTTAGTTGAATTCAAATCTTTAGCAACACTGCAAGTATACCCATCATTATTATATCAGTAATTAAACTATATTTTAATTGCTAAAAATCCATGATACTTGTTTTAGGATCTGTTAGTTTGGATTGCTTTTCCAATGGTGTTAACCTCTTTTCAGTACTAAAAAAAAGTATGCTACTATACTACCTTGCGGCATTAACCATTATTTTATTAATTAAGATTGGACAAAGCTTAAATTAAAAACACATTTTAATAAATACAGGCCCAGGGGTTTCCCTGGTGGCGCAGTGGTTGAGAGTCCGCTTGCCGATGCAGGGGACACGGGTTCGTGCCCCGGTCCGGGAAGATCCCACATGCCGTGGAGCAGCTGGGCCCGTGAGCCATGGCCACTGGGCCTGCAAGCCTGGAGCCTGTGCTCCGCAATGGGAGAGGCCACAAGAGTGAGAGGCCCGCGTACTGCAAAAAAAATAAATAAATAAAAAATAAATATAGGCCCAGGGGCTTCCCTGGTGGCACAGAGGTTAAGAATCCACCTGCCAATGCAGAGGACACAGGTTCGAGCCCTGGTCTGGGAAGATCCCACATGCCGTGGAGCAACTAAGCCAAGGTGCCACAACTACTGAGCCTGCACTCTAGAGCCCGTGAGCCACAACCACTGAAGCCCGTGCACCAGAACTACTGAAGCCCGTGTGCCTAGAGCCCGTGCTCTGCAACAAGAGAAGCCACCACAATGAGAAGCCTGGGCACCGCAACGCAGAGTAGCTGCCGCTCACGGCAACTAGAGAAAGCCCGCGCACAGCAACGAAGACCAACATAGCCAAAAAATAAATAAGTAAATAGAATTTTATAAATAAATAAATAAATATAGGCCCGAATATTATACTCTTCAGTAATATTAGAATCTGTACAGGGAATTCCCTGGCGTTCCAGTGGTTAGGACTCCACGCTCTCACTGCTGAGGGCCTTGGTTCAAACCCTGGTCAGGGAACTAAGATCCCACAAGCCACAAGGCACGGCCAAAAAAAATAGAATCTCTACAGAAGAATTTCAAAACTCAAATAATTTTTGTGAAAGAACAGAGTATCAGACTGTACAGCTCACTCTTCAGTAACATTAATATACCTAAACATAGGATAAATTAAACTGTATTGGAATGTGTATACTAGAGTTCACTGTAACATTTATTTCTAATCAGAATCAGATATATCACAATCAATAATCATTCCATAAGTATTTGTTGTGGGTCCATGAAAGGCTATAATATGTTAAATTAAATCTCAACTCAGGATTTCTAAAGAAATTTTTATGAGAAATAGTTCAGTGGGAGTTAATGAAAAATAAGTAAGAATGAATTGTAATTTATTTGTATTTTAAATTTATAACCACAATATGTAAATATATGTTAAAATGCTCAAAAATAATTTGTTTCCTAAACTTAAATACTTTTTTAATATTATGTATTAAGTCATCAATTACTCAAAGTTTTAATTAGTAGGCCCTAGAAGTTTTAGTATATTTAAGTTTCAGTTTCTACTGAAGAAGAATTTTAATATAATATTAGGAAAGACAGAAACTTAACTGATACACAAAAAGCTAAGAGTAAGCTCAGAGAAACATATATTTGTTGGAATCCTGGATTACCCGATCTTTCTCTGAAATGGCCTGCTGTTTATTCTGTTGCTCTTCAATTTGTTTTTTCTCTCCTTCAGCTGACTTAATCATTGTATCAGCTTCCTCCGGATATGAGTTTTCTTTGGAAGTTAAAGCCTAGGAGACATAGCAGTCAGCTAAAATAAAACAAGTAATGGAAGACGCATACATATTTGACTTTAAAACAATAAATTATTCAAATATATTAGAATTCCTGCCACATTTCAAATAATTAAAATAATATTTATGCCAATTCAAAATCTTTCTACTTACTAAAATAAAAAGCAAAGAAATTTAATGTGTATCTTATTCCAATTAAAATAAGTAATATTCACTAAAGACAGTTGTTCATTTATTTATTCAACAAATATTTATTGAATTTCTACACTGTTCTAGGAACAATTTTCAAAAATAAAGAAGGTATTTGAGACCACATCACCAAATTTCTCAAATTTAATATTCATAGTCATTATTTGACCTAGGACAAAACACGAAAATACACAATACAGTTCACAATTATAATCAAGTTGATATATCTACCAACAGATTTTATGTGCAATAAGTAATGGCAATATTTAAAGGCAGACTTTCCCCAATCATTGTCACTTTTTTATCAAAGTTTCAACAGATGGCAAAATAATTATAACTGATTCAACAGCAAAGTAAAAGGAATATGTAACTGTTCAGTATCATTTGACAGCAAATTTTACATTTAAGTACCTATTTTCTTACTGTTAAAAAATTAGTATTATTTTTGCTATATAGACCATAAAGATGGAGCAACTTTAAAACTATACAAAATCAAAGAAATATGCAAAAGTACAAAAATCAAAGCACAAGCCAAATCAGAAAAATCAGTGAGATAAAGAAAAATGATTCTGACATCTAGGAAAAAGTGAAGCAGCAGTAGTTCTAAATATCTCAGACAACTTTTTAAGATAATAACTAATTAAGAATCTTTAAATACCATTATACCACCTCTAGCTTACACATTTGTTTAGTAAAAAACTCTATAGTACAAAGAATTAAAAGTAGAAAAATGTCTATGTTACATAGTACAAAGTCTATGCAAAAACCTTTACTTTATCAAATAAAAGTAATAAGTAATGTACTTAATTTAAATAACCAGTTTACCTGATTAATTTTCCTGAGTTCATTTGTAGCTTCAAAGTTATTGGGTTCCAGTTCTAATACTTTTTCATAATCTGAGTAAAACAGAAGATAAAGAATATTTGAAAGGCATATGAGATTAAAAAACCGGTATAGAACAACAATCATTTGCTTACATGTGACAAATAGGTAACTATCCTGTAGCAAAATTAAGAGGAACTTAGAAACACTAACATTATGCCACTGGACTGCCTCCATTCCCCCAGGACAGACAAAACCCTGACAGAATCCTTGTGACAGATCACCTTCTTCTACCAGCCCCGGGAAGAATACTTGCTATCATAAGTTATACTTCATAAAACCAAGAAGGAGCACAATCTTTCAGACATCAGCGTCATTCAGATTTTGTGATTTGTACTATGCAAACCTATTTTATGGAATAATGGAAGGCTTAGAATTTACAAATAAATAAAAATGTGTTAAGGCTTTACATGCATTACCTCTAGCCTCATAATAGCCAACAAGATGTTTTAATCCCTATTTTACAGATGAGAAATTGAAAATCAGAGAAGATACGTAACCTTCTCCTGGTCACACAGCTCATGGTCAAATGAGAATTTGAACCAAAGTCTAATTGGTGGCAAATAACATGCTCTTTTCCCAAAATAGCAAGACACAGTTTAAATTGCAAAAATGAGTTTTATTCAATAATAGACAGATCTCTGAAGGTCGTAACTGTCATTCTCTATTATTCTTCATATAGCATCAGTTAAATTAAAATTTTAAATAATTTTTTAGATATGGATGACTTGGAAAATATTAATACCTTTTTTGGCATCCTCTAATTTTTGCAAAGCAACTCGAGCAGCACCTCGTCTTGCATAAGCCTTTGTATAACTTCTATTCAAGGCAATTGCTAAATTACAATCAGACTCAGCAACAGCAAATCTACAATTTAAAAAAATAAATAAAAATCATCTGTTAAACCAAAACTTCAAAAAATTTGTTTCTGAAATCTCTGAAAAGGGAATTTACTTCCCAACTGAAGGCATGTTTCCCATCTCCTTTTAGTGAAGCCCACTAAAATCAATAATTCCTGATGGTGAGACTTGAGCACTACTCCCTTTAAAGCAAAGAACAAAAATGCCCACTATCACTGCTTTTTCTCAGTACTGTGCTAGAGGTCCTGGCCAATGTAGTTCCATAAGAAAGAAATAACAGCCAAAAGAACTGTAAAGGAAGGAACAAAACTGACATTCTTAGATGATATGATGGTCTACCAAGAAAACTCAAAAACAATCTGGAGACACTGTTAGAAATAATGAAAGTTTAGCAAGGTGGCTACTCTACTAGAGATCAGCAACAAAAAACTCATAAATTTAACAAAAGATGTACAAGATCCATATGCAGAAAATTACAAGACTGTCTTCAAAGACATCAAAGAAGTAGAGCAATTTCACATTCATCTATAATAAGACACAAAAACACAACAATATAATTCTCTCCAAACTGATCTATAAATCCAAGCAATTGTAATTAAAAGTTTTCAAGGAATTTGACAAGATGATTCTAAAATTTATACTGATAAGTAAAAGTTCAAAAATACCCAACATTCCTAAAGAATAATAAGGTAGCAGAATGCCCTATACCAAATACCAAGAAATTATAATTATAATGCTATACTAATTAAAGACAGTGTGGAATGGTTATAGTAATGGGCAACAGATCAATGTAAAGAATAGAGAGATGAAAAAGAGATCCGTGCAAACTTGACATATGACAACAGTGGAATTGCAGATTCATGGGGAAAGCATGGATATTCAACAAATAGGTCTGAAACAACTGGGATATTCATGTGAAAAGATATGAAACTGGAATTCTACCTTCAGCATATATAAAAAGACTTAAGAGTGAAAAGTAAAACTTTTAGGAGTAAATATAGGAGACTGTTACGAACTCAGGGAAGGAAACTACTTTAACAAATCATATTTTTCAAAGTGCCAACATTTTACAAAAATCAATAAATGAAACACATTAAAATTAAAAATTTCTGGGACTTCCCTGGCAGTCTGTAGTTGAGACTCTGAGCTCTCAATGCAGGGGGCACAGGTTCAATCCCTGGTTGGGGAACTAAGATCCCACATGCCACATGGTGGGGTCAAAAAAATAATAATAATAATATATTTTTAAAAAATAAAATTAGGCGGCGCAGTGGTTGAGAGTCCGCCTGCCGATGCAGGGGACACAGGTTTGTGCCCCGGTCTGGGAAGATCCCACATGCCGCGGAGCGGCTAGGCCTGTGAGCCATGGCTGCTGAGCCTGCGCGTCCAGAGCCTGTGCTCCGCACCGGGAGAGGCCACAGCAGTGAGAGGCCCACGTACCGCAAAAAATAAATAAATAAATAAATAAAAATAATAATAAAAAATTATATTAAATTAAAAATTTCTGCTCACCAAGACTCCATAAAAAAAGGAGGACCAACTACAAATTGAGACAAGATAATTATTATAAATAAACACTAAAGAATTAGTATCTAGAATAAAGAACTCTTAAAAATCAACAGCAAAACAGCCTAACAGAAAAATGGTCAAAAGATAAAACAGACATTTCACAGAAAAAAAATAAATAAGTGGTTAATAAACATATAAGAAGATGCTCAACCTCATTAGAAATTGGGGAAATGCAAGTTAAGGTCACAGTGAATTACCATTTTACACCCCCTAGACTGAAAACAATTCAGAAGCCCAATTATACCCGTGTTGGTAAAGATACGGAACATTCACTCTTATACACTGCTAACAGGAATGTTACAACTACCCTTGTAGCAACTGGTTACCACCATTTAAAGTTGAACCTGTGCACATCCTATGACCCAGCACCAAGAAATAGGTACAAGAGTATTCACAGTATCACTGTTGTTAAATAAGAAGGGAAGGAGGGTGGAAGGCAGGGAAAGAAAGCAGGGAGAAGAAAAGGAAAGAGAGAAAGAAAGGAACAAACCAACAATCCAGCAACCGGAGAATGGATACATAATGGTATATTACTAAAAAGGAACTGCATATAACAGTGAAAATGAGAGATCTACAGCTATATGCAAAATACAAACAAATCTTAGAAAGATACTATTCAAAGAAATAGACAAGCCACAGAAGACTACATCCAGTATGAAATACTTTTAAAGCTCAAAAATAAGCAATGTTATACAATATATTATTTAAAGATACATACATATATAATGAACTTTTTTTTTTTTAAATCAAAAGAATGATATACAACTCAAGATAATGGTTTACTGGGAGGGACAAGGGTCAGGATATGGAAAAGAATATCAAAGGTAGCTTCAAAAATAATGTTCTGGTTCTTAAGCTGGGTGGCAGGCTCATGCAGGTTTATTTAAAATTTTTCTTCATCACTTACATAGTGTAGATATCAAATATTATAAAATGTAAATATTCCCCTAATTTGTCAGGATATAAATAGCACGAGTTTCAAAGATCTAAAAATATTCTATTTAAAACAGTAAAAATTCAGACACCAATATAGTTCGTATTTCCAAATAATTAAAACAGTAAGCATGTCCTCCTTGATGGTATTTGTCTTTTTAAAATTTCTTACGATAGGTCAGTTCCCTGCTTAGGATTAAGACCATACACATTTATGTTCTTCAACATTAAGTATTTATTTAAAGGGTATGACTTAAACAAATGTTGAAACACATTTTAAGTTTACCATAATAAAAGTTCTCTGTGTTAAATAGTGGATAAATAATTTTTCAAAATAATGAAGCAAAATTAATTTATAAAAAATTTTTACCCAGCTAACTTTTTTTGCACCTGTGAATTAGGTAAAGCGCATCATTACTCAACTTTTAGAGGAGGAACACCGCGGTAAAGTGGGCTACAGGAGCAGGGTTTGAGCACCTGAATGTTTAAAATGGCTTAAGTAAAAGAACTAAATAAAAGGGAGTGAGTTACAAAAATTTGTAGTTGAAAAGAAATGTAAAACTTTTTCAAGCGTCCCCACACATTTTATCACGAAAGTTTTTTTTTTCAAGTCTCCATATACACATACAATATTCACACACATTATGGAAACTCCTTACTTTTTCAGTCTAAAGTACGCTGATGCTCTGTTTGTTGGCAACACAGGGTTATATGGGTCAGCACTCATGCCTTTGGTGTAGCATTCGATCGCTTCATCATATTTTCCTTGTTTGAAGTGTTTATTACCCTGAAAAAGCATACGAGTCAGATATATACTGGCACAGAATTCCACAGCCATTTTCTTTCATTATTATCCATCTCTTCCTATCTCATTAGCCATGTGATCAAGGCTCACAGGAAAGGCAAGGGAATTAAGCAAAGTGGTCTTTTTACAAGTGCTAAAATTCACTACATAGTCATAGTTTGGTCACAATCCAAGAGCCCTGGCAGAAAAATGAGTAAAATACCTAGCATTATATACTTCTTGTTGACAATATGAACCCACAGAAATGTAACAAAAGAAAGGCATAAAGATAAATTTTAATCTGGAAGAGTGCCACCTCTTTGAAAAGCAATACAGCCAGTTTTACAATAATGAGGCATTCCTCAGGGAGATGTTGAACGTTCCAAAGAGCAACCAAAGATGGTCTGTGATATGGAGGAGTGGGATATAACGTCCATGTCAAGAATCACGCACTGATCTGATTAGTATTTCAGTCTACTACTTAAAGCCCTGGAGTAACTCTGTATGCTCCAAGCACTTTACATATAATAATTCATTTAATAACACAACCACCCATTGAGGTTTAGTAATAATATTAATCTTATTTTACAGCTGAGAAAACTGAGTACACACAGGCAATTTAAAGAACTTGTCACAGGATGTGAACCTAGATAATCTGGTTTCAGAGCACATACTCCTAACCACTACACTGTACTGCCTCCCGATAGCGATATAGCCAATAACAGCTTAAAGTTTGAACACCCCCTAAATTATGCTGTAGAAATCTTGGGATGGACATGATTTTCTACATATCCTGCTTACTTGAAGGAACCAACGGCTAACCTAAAGAGTACCTTTTCTTTTAGAGCAAGAGCCTTTTGTGAATCTACATGAATCCCATCTTCTTCCGACTCCGATTCTTGAGACACAGAATCATGGGTACTCTCTTCTTTGTCAAGCTCATCAAGGATACTGTCCTGAAATCAAAAGTAGGGAAACAGTGTTCATAATTACATGACCATTAAAAACAGAAGATAAACTCCGCCCCCCCCAAAAGAACATTCAACAGAACATTAAGTTGTCACAATCTAAGGACCTAAAGGCCTACAAAAGCAACTCAAGTAACCTCTCATTCTTAAGACTAAACCCAGACAAAAGGGTATTCTTGCTTAGAAAACCAAGATCCAAACCACTTAGAGAATCTGACTTTGAATTCATAAAGTAAGCTAAGTCAATAGAGTCTAAAAATCACCCCTAAATCACAAACTATTAGCAGTGAAGTATTATTCCTTTACGTAAGAGAAGTTTGCAAATAACCCCAAATCTATGTAATTGCATCCAACAGCAGAGAAAGGTTTTATCTAAAAACCTTTTTTTCCTCTTATTTTTAAAACAAAAACTGCTTGTAGAGCACAATTAACTCCTGATTCTCACAGCAACTTCATGTGTTTCACTTGAAGGAAATGACAAATAGAAGTTAGTTAACTCACTCAGGGTCACTCAGCTAGTAAGTGGCCAAATGAGGATCTGAACCCAGGCAGTCTGCCTCTTCCAGAGGGCTCTCAATGACTGTATTATACTGTTTCTCAGTCTATTCCAAATATAGCTGACTCTACCAAAGAAAATACATAACATGCTAGTCCAGCAATTTCCAATCTCTTTTGACTCACACATTCCTTTCATGGTAATGAATCATTTCATGGACCCCATCAGTATTTTTTTAATCATTTTTTTAGCACATATAATAAAAGAATGATTTTTAGTTAGAGATTTTTCCTTTTTTTCCCGCACCATTTGGCTCACGGGATCTCAGTTCCCCAGCCAGGGACTGAACCCAGGCCACGGCAGTGAAAGCCCAGAATCGTAATCACTAGGCCACCAGGGAACTCCCTAGTAAGAGATTTTAAACCAGTAACCATTAAAGAGTTCATTAAAACTCATGTAAATGGGGCTTCCCTGGTGGCGCAGTGGTTAAGAACCCGCCTGCCAATGCAGAGGACACGGGTTCAAGCCCTGGTCCGGAAAGATCCCACGTGCTGCAGAGCGACTAAGCCCGTGAGCCACAACTACTGAGCCTGTGCTCTACAGCCCGTGCTCTGCAACAAGAGAAGACACCGCAATGAGAAGCCCGCACACCGCAACAAAGAGTAGCACACCCTCTTGACGCAACTCGAGAAAGCCCGCACGCAACAACGAAGACCCAATGCAGCCAAAAATAAGTAAAATAAAATTTAAAAATTTATTTAAAAAAAACTCATGTAAACAAAAACTTAATTATTATATAAACAAAATCCTTTCTGTATTTAACAATATACTATTTTAAATAATTTATGTAGGAAAAAATTGTTGATAAATTAAAAAACAAAGTAAGACCTATGCTTAGTTTCATTGAATGAACATTCAAAGATGGACTGAAATTTAGCTATGTGTTTTAGCATGAAGATTCTAGAAATTCCATCAGCCTACCAAGATTAAAGCCAAGACTGTCCAACCCTGTTACACAGACATGTGTAGAAAACTAACAGCAGCAGAACACCAAAGCCGCTGCTCAGATCTGAACTAGAATGGAACAACCATGACTGCACTGGCCACACAAACCAGGAGTTCAATCAATATCTGTTGAATGCATAAATGACTGTAGAAAGCAACTCTCTAAGAAATCATCTGACATGATGCCTTTTAGGAAAGGGCATTCTAAGAAGATTCCAATTTATGAAAAGGAAAAGGCTACATAGAAGGGGATAAAGTTACAAAAAATGAAAGCAGACTAAATAATACTTAGCAGAGAATAAATCATGTTCAGAAAGTATCATTTCCAACAGTAATAAATTCAAGACCCAAAATCATACTTCTCTTGCATCGAGACATCACTAAAGCAGATGACATACTATTTAAATAATAATGTGTGCTCTCTCTGGACTCAATTAGCCTTGGTTTCATTAAGAAAAATACAACCAGGGCAGAAGACCTAAATAGACATTTCTCCAAAGAAGACATACAGATGGACAATAGGCACATGAAAAGATGCTCAACATCACTAATTATCAGAGAAATGCAAATCAAAACTACAATGAGGTATCACTTCACACCAGTCAGAGCAGCCATCATCAAAAAGTCTACAAATAATAAATGCTGGAGAGTGCGTGGAGAAAAGGGAACCCTCCCACTCTGCTGGTGGGAATGTAAATTGGTTCAGCCACTATGGAGAACAGTATAGAGGTTCCTTACAAAACTAAAAATAGAGCTACCATATGATCCAGCAATCCCACTCCTGGGCATATAACCGGAAAAGACAAAAACTCTAATTTGAAAACATACATGCAGCCCAATGCTCCTAGCAGCACTATTTACAATAGCCAAGACATGGAAGCAACCTAAATGTCCATCGACAGAGGAAGGGATAAAGAAAATGTGGTACATATATACAATGGAATATTACTCAGCCACAAAAAAGAATAAAATAATGCCATTTGCAGCAACATGGATGGATATGGAGATTATCATACTAAGTAAGTCAGACAGAGAAAGACAAATATCATATGATATTGCTTATATGCAGAATCTAAAAAATAAAAAAAAAAGATACAAATGAATTTATTTATAAAACAGAAACAGATTCACAGACTTAGAGAACAAACTTACGGTTACCGGGGGGAAGGGTCAGGGGGCAGGGATAGATTGGGAGTTTGGGATTGACATGTGCACACTACTATATCTAAAATAGATAACCAACAAGGACCTACTGTATAGTACAGAGAACTCTGCTCAATATTCTGTAATAACCTAAACGGGAAAAGAATTTGAAAAAGAATAGATACATGTATATGTATAACTGAACCACTTTGCTGTACACCTGAAACTAACACAACATTGTTAATCGACTATGCTCCAATATAAAATAAAAATTAAAAAAAAAAAGAAAAAAGTGATACAAATGAACTCACTTACAAAACAGAAACAGACTCTCAGACATAGAAAACACTTTATGGTTACCAAAGGGGGAAGTGGGGGAGGGATAAATTAGGAGTTTGCGTTTAACAGATATACACTACTATATATAAAACATAAACAACAAGGACCGACTATAGCACAGGGAACTATATTCAATATCTTGTAATAAGCTATAATGGAAAAGAATCTGAAAAAGTACAGATAAGTGTGTGTGTATATATACATATAAAACTGAATCACTTTGCTGTACATCTGAAACTAAGTTGTAAATCAACTATACTTCAATTTAAAAATTAATTAAAAATAAATGTTTTATAAAAAGAGAAATACAACTAATTTGAAAAACCATTTGGCAGTATCTTCTAGTGCTAAATGCATATACAAACTATGACCAAGCAAATACCATCCCAGGTGCTATATCCATCAAAAGACATGTACAAGAATGTTCATAGCAGGTTTATTCATAACGGCCCCAAGCTGAAAACAACTCAGTGTATACCAATAGGAGAATGGATACACAAATTGTGATATATCCACACAGTGGAATTCTGATCAGCAATGAAAAAGAACAAACTACTGCTACTGACAGTACAGATCAATCTCAGACAATAACAGCAAAAGAAGCCAAACAGAGAACAGTGCATACCGTACGATACAACTGTAAGAAATTCCAAAACTGGCAAAACCTATCTACAATATTAGAGATCACTACAGTGGCCACCTTTGGGAGGTAATCAACCGAAAAGGGAGGTTTCTGGGATACGAGAAATGTTCTATATCTTGATCTGGATGGTAGTTTCTCAGTTTTGTACATGAGTGAAAATTCAGGAAGTTGTACATTTAAGATTTTGGGACTTTACTGTATGAATGTTATACCTCAATAAAAATGTTAAACAAAAAAGTGCAAAGAAAATAATACACATAAAAATCAGAATAGTAGTTACCTCTGAAGATAGAGAGGAGAAAAGAAGATGGGACAGGGAAGGAGCACAATGGCAGCTTCAATGGGATTGAAAAAATTGTCTTTATGTTAGGTGGTGGGTTTATGTATTCATTTTATCATGCTTTAGAACACGTATCTCTACAAACTATTTTGTATGAATCAAATATTACATAATGAACACTTTTAAAAAGACTAAAAGCCAGTGTGTATTCCAAATCAACCTAACAAAATCAACCCTTAGGGTGGGTCAGAGTCTAGAATAAGGCTGGCCAACAGGTTCCCGTTCACAGGTTGGCCTGACAGTGGCTGCTTGGAATACTGGGTAGAGGGTTATGAGGCAGAGTAACTAATTCTCCAGCTACACTGTGTCTCATGTGTGGGAGATGGGAGGCATGCACCACACCAGCCTAGAAGGGCCCTTCCTGAAATCAAGATAGCCCTAATTCTATTGTCACGCAGCCCTAGCCCTAAGACTAAACTCAAAGGCGTTCTCTTTTAGCCAGTATTCTACAGGTCCTTCAGTCTATTAAAAAAAAAAAAAAAATGTTGGTAGAGTCCTTCTTTTCTCATATTATTACTATCTTAGAATTCTGGCTGTTTAAGGGTTAGAGATGATGAAGAGGAAGGAGGTAGGCGCAACTATAGGTGGAGAGGTCTTTGTGGTGATGCAATATTTCCGTACCTTAATTGCAATGGTGGTTACCCAAATCTACAGGTCATAAAATGGCAAAGAAGTATACATACATTGCACCGATATCAATCTCCTGGTTTTGATACTGTACTATAGTTAAATAAGATGTAACCATTAGGGGAGATTGGGTGAAGAGTACACTGGATCTCTTATGTACTATTTGTGCAAAAGGAGAAAAAAAGAAAAAATAGGAAAAAAGAAAAGAATTCAGCTGTTTCAGCCACAATTCACTGATAGAGAACTGTAGGAGAAAAAATCATCTAGTTAACTGAACAGCTAGGTTTTTTTGTGCAAAAGGAGAAAAAAAGAAAAAATAGGAAAAAAGAAAAGAATTCAGCTGTTTCAGCCACAATTCACTGATAGAGGACTGTAGGAGAAAAAATCATCTAGTTAACTGAACAGCTAGGTTTTTATTCCACACAAAATAGTCTATAAGAGAAAGACACAGGTCCTAAGAACTCTACATGATTTTTCATTTAATCCATGACTGTTAACTAACTCCAAGTAAATTTTACTCAAATACTAAGAAGCATATAACCAGATTAACTTACCACATCAAGTTTTGCCCATGCCTCATAATCATAAGATTTTATCCTGTTTTTTGTGTTTTCATCTTTGGTTTTTTTAGATGACTCTTTAACTTTGCCTTTCTTCTTTTTCCTAAGATTCCCATTTCGAATAGGAGGTAAATTCTAGGAAGGGAAAACAACACAACGTTTTAAGACTGCTCTTTTCTTTTCTGTATAACTAGCGATGTTCAAAATTCTCACTGAAGTATATTTTCAAGTAAAAGTAATTTTTAATTTAATTTTCAAGTGGTTAGAAATACCAATTAACTCATTTATAATGATAACTTATGCCTGAAAAGTTTAATTCATCCTTTGACAAATATTGAACATTGTTCAGTCATAAGAAAAGTATTGATATTACCTAGAAATTTTAATTATACACTTTGCATTTTAGGATTTGCAATCCTAAATTCAAAAACTGCCTGATCTTCAGCCTTGGTACAATGATTTAGCAGCAGTACAATGGCACACTGAACTGACTCCACATCATTACAAGCAGTATGAAAACGCTATCCGTATTTGAATGCACTGTCTTAAGAAAACCATTTGGTTGAGCCTAGGTACTACCTAAGTTTTTACGGCAATACTGTATGTTAATATATCACTAAATATATAATTATGTATGATACACAGAATTATATACAAACCCACATATTTTATGATTCTGTTCATTTACCTTAAAATTATCACATGGTCTTCCTTTCAGGAACTATTCACTAAACCTTAAAATGTCTTAATATAGTTAATACAATTATTACAAAGACTTTAAAAAGTAGAATTTTTCAAAATGTTGGCAGAAAGCAAATCACTTCAATCAGTATTTCCACAAAACATTTTAAAGGTGGTGCTTTACTTTAAGATAGTTTTGCTGGATGCTAAAGTAGGAATTTAATTAAGCAATTTACCTCTTCAGGAACACCACTCTGTCTTCTAAGTTCCATATCCTTTTGTTTAATGTCTTTTTCCCAGTTTTCTAAATCCCTCATAAAGTCTTGTAACTCTTCTGCATTTTGTTTCACTTGTAGTTGTAATTCAATTGCTTTACTTGCTGAAGTCATTGTGGCCTGCACAGTTTTTATCAACCAACCTCTGATAAGAATTAAATAGAATTATTTGGTTTATTTTTTTTGAAACCCAGCTAATTAATGATCTTTACCTCTTCATAAATGGCCAAGATACATGTAAGGAAAGGAACCTACAGTGATGCAGAAGAAAGAAAATATCAGTATATTATGCTTAAAATGAGTCAATCAATGTTTGCTGAATAAACAAATGCAAAGTAAACAGATAGGTTGGGCATCCATGCAACGTGAATGAAAAGCAACAGGGAGGAAATCACTGAAAATTAGCAAGCAGCCTATGGTAGCAGATTGGCTGCTCATCTCTGGAGTTTATAAGTTTAGCCTAATTACCTCCTTTACTCTTTTTTTTTTTCAACATTTATTGAACTTTGGCTATGTGACAGGCCCTGTATCAAGATTTAGGGATGCAAAAACAAGACAAGGTCCCTTCTCTAGTGGAGGAGAAAAGAAAATGATCGAAGTACTGAGTAACAAAATATTATGCTAGGCAGGGTTTCTCAACCTTGGGACTACTGAGATTTTGGGCCGGATAATTCTTTGTTGTGGGTTGGCCGTCCTGTGCATTGTAGGATGGTTGGCAGCATCCCTGGCCTCTACTAACTAGCTGCCAGTATTACTCCCTTCCCTCTGGACTGTAACAAGCAAAAATGTCTCCGGACATTTTCAAATATCCCCTGGTTGAGAACCACTGTGCTAGCGGTACATGCAGATGCTAATGGGGCTGACCACAAAGGACAGGTATAAATCAGACAGTAGAGTGGCAGGTTCAAGGAAAGAGTCCCCAGAGGTGCTGAAATTTAGCCATGTTTCAAAAGGGGCCAGCCAAGTGATTAATGTGGAGGAGTGGGCCAGGAGAATGAGGGACTGGGAGGGAGAATAACGGAAGAGAAGACAAATATGGGACAGATCAGGAAATGCCAGGCCATGAGATCTGACCTACAGTCTGAAAGCTGTGGGAAACATTAAGGTGGTAAAATAAAAGGGACATGATGACTCATTAGATTGAGGAGTTGGTGAGCAGAGAAGGACTCAAAGGCTTAGATTTCTGGTTTGGGAGCCTGGTAAGATTAGTGGTACCACCCTGAGTCAGGAGTCACAATTTTAAAAGGAAAAGAGGTTTCAGGATTGCAGAACATGTGTAAAGACAGATCTTTTTCAGTTTGGGATAAGGTGACTGAGTTCTTATGGGACATCAGGACATAGCCAGTATGTAGTTACAGAGGGCTAGAAATATAAATTTGGGTGTCACTAGCATAAAGGTAGAAGCTACAATCATGAGATTTGGATATGTTTAATTACTGTGACAATGGGGGGGGCGCTGGGGGAAGCCTGAAGAACACATATCTAGGGAACAAACCAAGGAAGAAATGCCAACACAGTAAAAATCAGGCAGTGGCATCTAGAGAGCTGGGAGGAAAACTTGGAGTACTGTCACAGAAGAGAAGTTTTAGTTCAAGAATACGGAAAGTTAGCAGTGTCAAAGGCCACAGAAGTCACATGGAGGAAATAAAGTGCATTATATTTAGTCATATAAAGATTTAGTTTTAATGGGATTTTTTTTAAGGAGAGAAATAAAATGAGCTGAGTAAATGAGATTATATGGGGATTAGCATAATTTTGCCTTTCATAACCTAAAATTGCCCACGAGTATAGGGGGGAATTGAGGAGCAAGGTAAAAGAAAATATAGGAAAGGGGATGCGTGATGCGGCAAGGTCCCCAAAAAGGTGGGAGGGAATTCAAAGCTTAAGTGTGTATGGGGTGGACAGGGGGGTGAGGGTTGGTTAGGATGGGAGAGACAGAAGAGGGCAGATTCGTTTAGGAGGAGGAACAGATGTTTGCAACCGCATATAGGTCTTCTGACCCCCCGGCCTTGCGTCAGAAAGTAAACTAAACTTAAGCTTCTTTCAGGCAGTGCCCATGTTTGATCACATACGTATATCTCATTAAAAAACAAAGCTAGTACAATGTTTTGCCGAAGGACTCAAAAATGTGAATAAGGGCTTCCTTGGTGGCGCAGTGGTTGAGGGTCCACCCGCCGATGCAGGGGACGCGGGTTCGTGCCCCGGTCCGGGAGGATCCCGCATGCCGCGGAATGGCTGGGCCCGTGAGCCATGGCCGCTGGGCCTGCGCGTCCGGAGCCTGTGCTCCGCAACGGGAGAGACCACAATAGTGAGAGGCCCGCGTATTGCAAAAAAAAAAAAAAAAAAAAAAGTGAATAAAAGCGCAGCAAGCCACTGAGATACGTTGGGGGGTGGGGGGGAGAAGAAACCTTTTCCATTTCACCTATCACCTCTGCTCCCACGGAACCTGCGTCCAGGCAGGCAACCAGAAACTTCCAGCGCCTGGGGTATCAATTTCATACCCAATATCCGGGCGAGCATTGCACACCCACGCCAAAAGGGGGCGGGCCCCACCGAGGTACCCTAGGGAGGGTGGATCTAAGGTCCTGACCAACGCAAATCGCCCAATAATCCAGGCAGCCGGGGTGGAGAGACCGACAGCAAGGCTGTCCGTCCAGGCCCGGGCTGCTCGGGGCGAGCCCCTCCCGGAACGAGCTCGCCGGTGCGCCTCTACCCTAGACACCGCCGCGCCGCCCCAACGCCGGGCCCTGCCGTCCGCCCTTGCCCTCTCGGCCTCACCCGGGACCCACGGCTGCACCCCTCCTCCCGCAGGGCGACCCCAAAAGCCTCCTCGCTGCTGCAACCGGTGATAACCGCAAAGCCGGCTCACCTTAACGTGCTGTTACCGTCCCCACTGCCGCAGCTTCCCGCCCGCAATGACTCACGCCGGGCCCCGCCTTCCTGGGCTTTCCCACAAGTCCCCGCGTGCCCTCGCCCCGCCCCCTGGAGCCGAGTCGGAGCGTGCGCAGAAGGTCAGATACACTGTGCCCTCTTCGGGGTAGAACCAGCCTAGAGCGTTGGCAGGTGTGTTAAAGCAAAATCTCCTGTTTTGCCTGCTTCCGGTATGACCAAACTTCACACTAGGTAATCCAAAAACTGCAGGATCATCCTGACTTGTTCTGATTCCCCAAATAATAACGCCTTGAATAATTCCTTGCATTCCCATCAGTTTTTTTTTTTTTTTGCGGTACGCAGGCATCTCACTGCTGTGGCCTACTCCCGTTGCGGAGCGCAGGCTCCGGACGCGCAGGCTCAGCGGCCATGGCTCACGGGCCCAGCCGCTCCGCGGCATGTGGGATCTTCCCGGACCGGGGCACGAACCCGTGTCCCCTGCATCGGCAGGCGGACTCTCAACCACTGCGCCACCAGGGAAGCCCTCCCCTCAGTTTTAATATTTGCCTTGCTGTGTGTAATGGTATTTTACAACCTTTGTATGATAATCATGTGAGAAAGTTACTGTTTGTCTACCATAAACAGGCTATGTAAACTAGTAACTCTAGCAATTTTTGTAGTAGTTTTTTTTTCTTTAAGTTCTTGTATTCGGCAAACCAGTTTCTCAGTCTGCCTACCTTGCACCTTTGCAAGTAAACTCTTTCCTTTTCTAAATATCTATTTCTGAGTCTTTCTTGGATGTGTGTCGGTATTAAGGTCTGTCTTTAGATTTCCCTGGCCACAAAGAAAAAAGAATATGAAGCTTTTAATATTTTGTGCTTCTGCTTCCTGTATGAGTGAACTTTCTCTCATTTTTCATGGCAACTCTAAAACTGTAAAACAAAAGTAATTTTAAAAGCCCACAAAAACAAACAGAAACAAACAAACCTTTCCATTTGAAATAGCTCTGTGATCTTAAACATTAGACCAAAAATTCAGATTAGTGGCTCTCAAGCTTGACTGAACTTTGGAATCACCTTGGGAGTGTGGGGAAAAGAAATACTGATTTCTAGGACCTCTCCCCAGAGACTGTGATTTAATTAGCACAGCCTGGGCATCCTGATTTTTTTAAAAGCACAAGATATAGCCATGCAGTTGAGGCTGGGACCCACTAATCCAGGTAAGGATCAGTGAAAAACCACCCTGGGGACCTTCCTTACAAAGTCATCAGCACATCTTTCCAACTGTATAATTATTTGGTATCTTTGTATTTTAAACTCATAGTAGTCAAATCATTAACTGTCACCAAAATATTTACTAAGGGAATGATTCTTTTGTCTTTTGTGTTGGCGGACAGAAAACTGACTTTTAAGGGATTTTTTTGTGTGTGTTTTAAAATTAATCTAATAATAAATAATTTTAAAACAGATTTATAGATGTTCTTAACAAAAGCAACTCTGTTGGGGTTTTTATGGGTTTTGTTTTGTTTTGTTTTGTTTTGTTTTTACCACACCGCAGGGCCTGCTGGATCTTAGTTCCCTGACTGGGGGTGGAACCTGTGCTTCCTGCAGTGGAAGTGCAGAGTCTTAACCACTGGACCACCAGGGAAGTCCCAAAGCAAGTCTATCTTTAAAAATTAATTCTGTCAGAGTCAACTGAGATGAGAGAGAAGGGGGCCAGCTGGCTGTTCTAGTAATACCTCATAGACCCTCTCACATCCTTCTGTCTCTCTCTCTCTCTCTCTCTCTCTTCACATAATAATCAGTTGTTGCTTGGTGAGTACAAAATCAAAGTGAGAGGAGTTAGTCAGATGGTCTTGATGGCCACCATCACCTAATCCTGAGGCTCCCACTGTCCTACAAAAAACTATGCCTGTAATGGCAGCCTTCCCTCTGCAAGGGAGGTTGAGGGTTTTTTATTATTGGCAGTCATGTGCTCATCTAAAAACAAGAATTCAGTAAATAAGGAAGGAGAGGAAGGGAGCAGATACTGAGGGGCAACCAGTAACCTCTATCAAAGGCCTTAATTATTTGTCAAAAGAATAGTGAATGAATGAGTTGATACTGCTAGAAATCCAGGCTCACTATAACCTGAGGAAGAAGGTTGAATTCTGCAATGCTGATTCTTCCACTTACTGAAAATGTAATCTGAATGTAATCTGTACACTGAGGCTTAATGTAAATTAAAATTAAAATGGAGAAGATAAAAATACCTACTGGAGTAAGAAAATGTATGTAGTTGGCCTACTTAGCACAGCTTGGGACATGGTAGGAGCTCAACAAATGTTATTTCCTGTCTCTCCCTCCTGTAAAGCTAAGGTCCAGACCCGGGGATTTAATAACTCTCTCCTACATCTCTCCCTGTCTCCCACTTGTCTGTCTGGAAGACCTCTGAAGATGTCTCTAAGAAGCACAAGTACTGGGCACCAGGAGATAAAGGTTAAGGTTGATAGCAGGGAAGGTAAACTGCCTCTCCTAATGCAAAATGAAATCTGTATAATAAGGAAGACAAGTAAGAATTGTAATAAGACATAAGCATGTTATTTTACATTCCTCATCTCACAGCAATGGTAATATTATCCCCATTTTACTGGTAAGGACGCTGACCTGAATAATTATGAAATTTGCCCGTACAGCCAGCAAATGACAGAGCCTGGTGAGGTACCTGGGCAGTCTGTCTTCAGAGCTGGCACCTGTGACTGCCCGTTCTACTACGCCCTGTCTGGCTCATTTGACTGTGACCTCCCTTGAGGAAGGGTAAGAGTGGCCCTATTTCTTAAATCTGCACTCTGTGACTTACCTGAGGCACTACTCCATACCTGTCATTTTCCTAGCATCTGTGGCCTAAATAATCTGTTTACAGGTGAGAAGTCTCCTTGTATCTCTCTGGCACTCCTCCTCCCTCAGTTTGGTCAACCTCTGCAACCACAGAAGCTGCATCCAGAGGTGTCCTTATGTTCCCTGTGTACGTGGTCAAGGGGACTGGTTACCAAGGCTAGGGACCACCAGTCTCTATGTATCCCCTCAGAGTCTATGTGCAATGCTCCTTCCGTTCTTTTTTTTTTTTTTTAGAGACTTTATTTTCTGAGAGCAGTTTGGGTTTACAATAAAATTAAGATAAGGGTACAGAGATCTCCCATATACCCCCACCCCAAGATATACATAGCCTTCCCCCTTTATCAACATCACTTGCCAGAATGGTACATTTTTTACCAGGTATGAACCTACATTGACACATCATAGTCACCCAGAATCCATAATTTAACTAAGGGTTCACTCTTGGTGTTGTACAGTGGGTTTGGACAAATGACTAATGGCTATATATCTATCATTATAATACCGTACAGAGTATTTTCACTGCCCTAAAAATCCTCTGTGCTCTGCATATTCATCTCTCCCCCTCCACGCTTACCCCCAGCAGCCATTGATTAGTTTTACTGTCTCCATAGATTTGCCCTTTCCACAATGTCAAATAGTTGAAATTATACGGTATGGAACCTTCTCAGTTTGGCTTTTTTCACTTCGTAATATGAGCTTCAGATTCCTCCATGTCTTTACATGGCTTGATAGCCCATTTGTTTTTAGCTGTGAATTATATTCCATTGTTCGACGTACCACAGTTTATCCATGCACCTGCCGAAGGACACCTTGGTTGCTTCCAAGTTTGAGCCATGATGAATGAAACTGCTAAAAACATCCATTTGTCGAGTTTTGTGTGGACAGAAGTTTTCAGTTCCTTTGGGGGTGTAATTATGAAGGAGTGTAATTATGAAGGAGTGCAATTGCTGGATTATATGGTAAGAATATGCTTAGTTTTGTTACAAAATCAAACTGTCTTCCAGAGTGGCTATACCGGTTTGCTTTTCCACCCTTGATGTCTGAGAGATTCTATTGCTCCATATCCTTACCAGCATTTGGTGTTGTCAGTGTTCCAGATTTTGGCCATTCTAACAAGTGTGTAATGGTGTCTTGTTTTAATTTGCACTTCCCTGATGACATATGAGGTGGAGCATCTTTTCATATGCTTATTTGCCATGTGTAGATCTTCTTTGGTCTATTGATGGTTGATATCTGTTAAGGTCCCATTCTTTAATTGGTTGTTTACTTTTTGTAGTTTCAAGCATCCTTTTTATATTTTGGATAATGGTCTTTATCAAATATTTTTGCAAATATTTTCTCCCTATTTGTGGCTTGTCTGCTAATTCCCTTGATATTGTCTTTCCCAGAGCAGAATTTTTTTTTTACTTGAAGTATAGTTAATTTACAATGTTTCAGGTGTACAGCAAAGTGATTCAGTTATATATATAATTGGGAGCAGTACTTGTTGGAATTAATGGTTTGGTTTTTCTGGAAGGAGCTCATAATAGAGGACTCCCTTCCAATTCCACCATATACGCAGCATCACCTTCTTTGGATGAAGATTGGCCTTTGGTGTGGTTGGTGATGGTTCATTTCACTTGCCCCACGATCTCTTCCATTACACATTGTTGTACAGTATCCACTTTTCCTCACCCATCACAATTTGTTTTAAAACTGGAACGTTTTCATTATGTTTAAGTAGAGAATCGCATGTGGAAATATGGTCAAGAAGATTTTTTTCGCTTAACTTACGTGGAACCCAAACATCAAAGCTATGAATATAACCAAGCTGGTGCAAATGATTTTCAACACTTGATTTGGGTATTTTGAGTAGGTCGACTATCTCCCATGTGGTATAGCCACGTTGATTGTTCTCAATTAATGTCTCAATTTGATCGCTATCAACATCAACTGGTCTACCTGACGGTGGAGCACCATACAGCGAGAAATCTCCAGCATGAAACTTTGCAAACCACTTTCAACACGTTCAATCAGTCACAGCACCTTCTCCATACGCTGCACAAATCTTTTGTGCATTTCAGTTGCGTTTTTACCTTTCTTGAAATAATAAAGCATAATATGCTGAAAATGTTGCTGTTTTTCTTCCAACTTCAGTATTAAAATGGCTACACAAAAATTCACCATTTTTGATAAGTTTTCTTTTAATGCATGCTGATATGCTGTCACAATACAATCTAACAAAATTGTTTCGAATGAAGTTAAAGACAAGCACTACTAGAGCCATCGTACAGAAAAAAATCAAACAGACTCTGGCCAACCCAGTAGTTCCCTGTGCTATACAATAGGTTCTTGTTTATCTGTTTTATATATAGTGGTGCATATCTGTTAAACCCAAACTCCTAATTTATCCCTCCCCACTCTTCGCCCTTTGGTAACCATAAGTTGTTTTCTATGTCTGTGAGTCTATTTCTGTTTTGTAAGTACGTTCATTTGTATCATTTTTTTAGATTTCACATTTAAGTGATATCATATGATATTTGTCTTTCTCTGTCTGACTTACTTCACTTAGTATGATAATCTCTAGGTCCATCCATGTTGCAAATGACATTATTTCATTCCTTTTTATGGCTAAATGATATTCCATTGTGTGTGTGTGTGTGTGTGTGTATCACATCTTCTTTACCCATTCATCTGTTGATGGACATTTAGGTTGCTTCCATGGCTTGGCTATTGTAAATAGTGCTGCTGTGAACATTGGGGTACATCTTTTCAAATTAGAGTCTCTGTCTTTTCCGGATATATGCCCAGGAGTAGGATTGCTGGATCATATGGTAACTCTGTTTTTAGTTATTTAAGTAACCTCTGTACTGTTTTCCATAGTGGCTATACCAATTTGCATTCCCACCAACAGTGTAGGAGGCTTCCCTACTGTCTGTTTAGGTCTTCTACACATTTTCTGATTCTGTTGTTTGTTTGTTTTATATTGAGCTGTATAAGCTGTTTGTATATTTTGGAAATTAATCCCTCATTGCTTGCATCATTTGCAAATATTTTCTCCCATTCTGTGTGTTGTCTTTTTGTTTTGATTATGGTTTCCTTTGCTGTGCAAAAGCTTTTAAGTTTAATTAGGTCCCATTTGTTTATTTTTGCTTTTGTTTCCATTACTCTAGGAGATGGATTCAAAAAACTATTCCTGCAATTTATGTCAAAGAGTGTTCTGCCTATGTTTTCCTGTAGGAGTTTTTTGGGGTTTTTTTTGTTTGTTTGTTTTGTTTTGCGGTACACGGGCCTCTCACTGCTGTGGCCTCTCCCGTTGCGGAGCACAGGCTCCAGACACGCAGGCTCAGCGGCCATGGCTCACGGGCCTAGCCACTCCACGGCATGTGGGATCCTCCCGGACCGGGGCACGAACCCGTGTCCCCTGCATCGGCAGGCAGACTCCCAACCACTGCGCCACCAGGGAAGCCCCCTCTAGGAGTTTTATAGTATCCGGTCTTACATTTAGGTCTTTAATCCATTTTGAGTTTATTTTTGTGTATGGTGTTAGGGAGTGTTCTAATTTCATTCTTTTACACGTAGCTGTCCAGTTTTCCCAGCACCACTTATTGAAGAGACTGTCCTTTCTCCACTGTATATTCTTGCCTCCTTTGTCATAGATTAATTGACCATAAGTGCATGCGTTTATTTCTGGGCTTTCTATCCTTTGCCATTGATCTGTGTGTCTGTTTTTGTACCAGTACCATACTGGGTTATTTTGTGCGTGTGTGGTTTTTTTTTTTTTTTTTTTTTGGCTGCACCACACATCATGCAGGATCTTAGTTTCCTGACCAGGGATCAAACCCATGCCCCCTGCAATAGAAGCACGGAGTCTTAACCTCTGGACTGCCAGGGAAGTCCTGAGTACCATACTGTTTTGATTACTATACCTTGTAGTATAGTATGAAGTCAGGAAGCATGTTTCCTCTCGCTCAATTCTTCTTTCTCCAGATTGTTTTGGCTATTTGGGATCATCTGTGTTTCCATACAGATTTTAAAATTGTTTGTTCCAGTTCTGTGAAAATTGCCGTTGGTAATTTGATAGGGATTTCATTGTATCTGTAGATTTCCTTGGGTAGTATGGTCATTTTCACAGCAGTGATTCTTCCAATCCAAGAACACGGCATATCTTTCCATCTGTTTGTGTCATCTTCAGTTTCTTTCATCAGCGTCCTATAGTTTTCAGCGTACAAGTCTTTTGCCTCCTTAGGTTGGTTTATTCCTAGGTATTTTATTCTTTTTGATGTGATTGTAAATGGGGTTGTTTCCTTAATTTCTCTTTCTGATAGTTGTGTTAGTGTATAGAAATGCAAGAGATTTCTGTGTTATAATTTTATAACCTGCAACTTTACCAAATTCATTGATGAGCTCTAGTAGTTTTCTGGTGACATCTTTAGGATTTTCTAAATATAGTATCATGTCATCTGCAAACAGTGACAATTTTACTTCTTCCTTTCCAATTTGGATTCCTTTTATTTCTTTTTCTTCTCTGATTGCTGTGGCTAGGACTTCCAAAACTTTGTTAAATAAAAGTGGCGAGAGTGGGTGGGCATCCTTGACTTGTTCCTGACCTTAGAGGGAATGCTTTTAGTTTTTCACCACTGAGTATGATGTTAGCTGTGGGTTTGTCATAGATGGCCTTTATTATGTTCAGATACGTTCCCTCTATGCCCACTTTCTGGAGAGTTTTGATCATAAATGGATATTGAATTTTATCAAAAGCTTTCTCTGCATCTACTGAGATGATCATATGGTTTTTATTCTAGCAGAAGTTTTTAGTGTTAATGAAGTATAGGTTATCAATTTTTTCTTTCACGGATTTTGCCTTTGATGTACCTAAAAAAGCATTACCAGGGACTTCCCTGGTCGCACAGTGGTTAAGAATCCACCTACCAATGCAGGGGACACAGGTTTGATCCCTGGTCTGGGAAGATCCCACAGGTCGCGGAGCAACTAAGCCTGTGTGCCACAACTGCTGAGCCTGCACTCTGGAGCCTGTGAGCAACAAATACTGAGCCCACGCACCGCAACTGCAGAAGCCCCTGTGCTCTAGGGCCCACGTGCCGCAGCTACTGAGCCCGTGTGCTGCAAGTGCTGAAGCCCGCGTGCCTAAAGCCCGTGCTCCGTAACAAGAGAAGCCACGGTGAGAAGCCCGTGCACCACAACAAAGAGTAGCCCCCGCTTGCCGCAGCTAACAAAAGCCCATGCGCAGCAACGAAGACCCAACGCAGCCAAAAAATAAATATTTTTTAAAATAAAAAATAGGGCTTCCCTGGTGGCGCAGTGGTTGAGAGTCCGCCTGCTGATGCAGGGGACACGGGTTCATGCCCCGGTCCGAGAAGATCCCACATGCCGCGGAGCGGCTGGGCCCATGAGCCATGGCCGCTGAGCCTGCGCGTCCGGAGCCTGTGCTCTGCGGCGGGAGAGGCCACAACAGTGAGAGGCCCGTGTGCCGCAAAAAAAATAAAAATAAAAAATATATAAAAAAGCATTACCAGACCCCAAGTCATGTAGGTTTTTTTTTTATGTTATCTTCTAGGAGTTTTATAGTTTTGTGTTTTCCATTTAGGTCTATGATCTATTTTAAGTTAATTTTAGTGAAGGATATAAGGTCTGTGTTTAGATTTTTTTGCATGTGAATGTCCAGTTGCTCTAACATCACTGACAGGTTGAAAAGGTTGAAAAATTGAAAAGATTACCTTAACTCCGTTGCACTGCCTTGGCTCCTTTGTCAAAGATTGTTGACTATATTTAGGGGTGTCTATTTCTGGGCTCACTATTCTATTCCATTGATCTACTTGTCTGTTCTTTCACCAACACCACACTGTCCTGATAACATAGCTTTATAGTAAGTCTTAAAGTTGGGTAATATAGTCCTCCTTTATTCTTCTTCAATATTTTATTGGCTCTTCTAGGTCTTTTGCCATGCCATATACACTTTAGAATTAGCGTGTTGATATCCACAAAATAACTTGCTGGAATTTTGATTGGGATTTCACTGAATATGTAGATCAAGTTGGGAAGAACTGACACCTTTAGTATTGAGTCTTCCAATCCATGAACATGAAATATCTTTCTATTTATTTCATTGTTCTTTGACTTTGTTCATCAGGGTTTTGTAGTTTTCCTCATATAGGTCTTGTGTATATTGTTTTAGATTTATACATAAGTATTTCATTTTTGAGGGGCTAATGTAAATGGTATTATGTTTTTAATGTCAAATTCCACTTGTTCATTGTGGTATATAGAAAAGCAATGACTTCAGTATATTAACCTTGTATCTTGCAATCTTACTATAATTGCTTGTTAGTTCCAGGAGTTTTTTCATTGATTCTTTCAGATTTTCTACATAGATGATCATGTTATTTGTGAATAGAGACAGTTTTATGTCTTCCATCCCAATCTGTATATCTTTTATTTCCTTCTCTTGCGTTATGGTATTAGCAAGCACTTGGGGTACAATGTTGAAAAAGAATTGTGAAAGGGATCATCTTTGCATTGTACCTGATCTTAGCAGGAACCTTTGAGTTTCTCACGATTAAGTGTGATGTTAGCTCTAGGTTATTTTGTAGATAGTCTTTATCAAGTTGAGAAATCTCCCATCTATTCCTAATTTACTGAGAGTTTTTATCATGAATGGGTGTTGAATTTTGTCATAGGCTTTTTCTACATCTACTGATGTGATCACGTGATTTTTCTTTTTTAGACTGTGGATGTACTGGGTTACATTAATTGATTTTTGAATGTTTAACCAGCCTTGCAGACCTGGAATCAGTCCCACTTGGTCGGTGGTGTATAATTCTTTTTATATTGTTTTGGATTCAGTTTGCTAATTGTGGTCTGAAAGCAGACATTGTATGGTTTCTATTCTTTTAAATTTGTTAAGGTGTGTTTTATGGCCCAGAATGTGGCCTGTCTTGGTGGATGATCTATATGAACTTGAGAAAAATGTGTATGCTGTGTTGTTGGATGAAGTAATCTATAGATGTCAATTATATTCAGTTGATCAGTGGTGTTGTCGAGTTCAACTATGTCCTTACTGCTTTTTTATTGCCAGATCTGTCCATTTTTGAGAGAAGGATATTGAAATATCCAACTATGATAATAGATTCATGTATTTCTCCTTTCAGTTCGATCAGTTTTTGCCTCATGTAGTTGATGCTCTGTTGTTAGGTGTATACAGTTTAGAATTGCTATGGCTTCTTGGAGAATTGACTCCTTTATCGTTACGCAATGCCCTTCTTTATCTGTGGTAACTTTGCTTGCTCTGAAGTCGGCTGTGTCAGAAATTCACATAGCTACTCCTGCTTTCTTTTGATTAGTATTAGCATGGTATATTTCTCTATCCATTTCCTTTTAATCTGTACATGTCTTTATATTTAAAGTGGGTTTCTTGTAGACAGTGTATAGTTGGGTCTTGTTTTTTGATTAACCCTGACAATCTCTGTCTTTTTTTTGTTTTTTTTTGGCTGCATTGGGTCTTCGTTGCTGCACGTGGGCTTTCTCTAGTTGCAGTGAACAGGGGCTACTCTTTGCTGCCGCGCGTGGGCTTCTCATTGCGGTGGGAACATCCAGGAAGATCCCACATGACACGGAGCAACTAAGCTAGTGCGTCACAACTACTGAGCCTGCACTCTAGGGCCCGCATGCCACAACTACTGAGACCATGTGCCACAACTACTGAAGCCCACACACCTAGAGCCTGTGCTCTGCAACAAGAGAAGCCACCGCAATGAGAAGCCTGTGTACCGCACGAAGAGTGGCCCCCGCTCGCCACAACTAGAGAAAGCCCCCGCCCAGCAATGAAAACCCAACGCAGCCAAAATTAATTAATTAATTATTTAAAAAAAGAATTCGCCTGCCAATGTAGGGGAAACGGGTTCAAGCCCTGGTCTGGGAAGATCCCATATGCCACGGAGCAACTAAGTCTGTGCGCCACAGCTACTGAAGCCCGCGTGCTTAGAGCCCGTGCTCCGCAACACGAGAGGCCACCGCAACAAGAAGCCCCCGCACCGTGACAAAGAGTAGCCCCCGCTCAACGCAACTAGAGAAAGCCCACGCGCACAGCAACGAAGACCCAGTGCAGCCATAAATAAATAAATAAATAAATGTCCTTCTAAAAAAATAAAAATAAAAAATATATATCTCTTCTGTTCCTTTTGCTCCTTCTTCTCCCGGTATTCCCATTATGTATATGTTACACCTTTTGTTGTTGTCCCACAGTACTTGGAATGTTCTGTTTTTCTTAGTCTTTGTTCTCTTTGCCTTTTGGTTTTTCTGTACCTATCGAACTATCCTCAGGTACAGAGATTCTTTCCTCAGCAGTCCAGTCTACTAATAAGCCCATCAAAGGTATTCTTCATTTCTATTACAGTGTTTTTTATCTCTAGCATTTCTTTTTGATTGTTGTATGATCAGGCCACCCAAGATGGCTGTTCTCTTGCTCTCTGTACATCCCTGTTCAACCAGTCCCTGCCTTACCTACACCCTACTCACATGACTGACCTTCCCTCTTAATCATATAGCCTAATCAGTAAATGTCTGCTACTTGCCCCAGGTTCCAGCAAGGGATTGTTCTAACCTTTAGATCACAATGTCTCCACTATGATAGTTTCACCATCATACTAGTGTTGCCACCATAGGGGGGCAGTGAGGGGCGTGCTGAGGTCAGTTCCCTCTATCACCGGTAACCTCGCTCTCCTCTACCCACCCACCCCCATGGTAGTGAATACTGCTGCCTGCCACCTGCTGCACAGAGCAGGGTGTTTCTCCAGGACCTTGCTTCAGGCATGTAAGATCCCCCTATCCACTAAGCCATTGATGTCTCTGTCCTCGATCCTGGGCTCTTTCCTCAGCCTGCAGGCTGGGCAAGTACAGGGCTTGCAGGCCTGTGGGGTGCAGCCCAGTAATTGTTTCTTAGAACATCCATCTCTTTGCTTACATTGCCCATCTGTTCTTGCATGCTATCTACTTTATCCCTTAAAGCCCTTAGCATATGAATCATAGTTGTTTTAAATCCCTAGTATGATAATTACAACATTCTTGCCATGTCTGGTTCTGATTATTTGCTCTATCTCTTCAAATTGTGTTTTTTGCCTTTCGTTATGCAAGCAGAGAGGGTAGGGAGTCCCCAGAGAAAGAGAACCAGGCATGGCTTTCTTGACAGAAGAGAAGGCATTTGGGGCCTAAGCCATTCTGTAATCTAAGCCTGGCCACAGTGCTTGCCCTTGAACAGGTCTGAGTATTTAATGATCTTAAGGGAACACGAGAATGCAGAAACAAAGGACTGTTATCAGGCAAGAGAAGTAACAATAGCAAAGATCAGGAAAAAAAAAAAAAAAGATAGCAAAGATCAGTGGTAAAAACTCCCCGTTCTGTTTCAGTAGTAAAGATTAACCTGGGGGCTTCCCTGGTGGCACAGTGGTTGAGAGTCTGCCTGCCGATGCAGGGGACACAGGTTCGTGCCCCGGTCTGGGAAGATCCCACATGCCGCGGAGCGGCTGGGCCCGTGAGCCATGGCCACTGAGCCTGCGCGTCCGGAGCCTGTGCTCCGCAAAGGGAGAGGCCACAACAGTGAGAGGCCCGCGTAACGCACACACAAAAAAGAAAGATTAGCCTGAAGAGCTCAACCACCACATCAGCTGGAAACTGAGGGGTGATGTTGTTGACCTTTTCTGACCCTCAACTAAAGCTTGGACTCTGTCAGACAGCCCAAGCCCCTCCATGAACATGCAGGGGCCCTTAGCTTAACACTTCCCCAGTTTTGCTGTTTGGGGTGACACTGCTTTGGGAAAGATCCCCAGTGTTCTCCTTACTGTGGCTGCAAGTGAGAAATCCTTCTTCCTCCCTATCTTTGGCCTGGTTGTCTTTTGGCTCGACACCCAACAAAAGGGGAACCCCGTTTTGGGGTAACAGTTTTTTCTTGATAGCCAGACACAATGTACCAGTAAAAGAAAGTGCTGTAAATAAATAGGCCTTTAGTAATGTGGTGGTGAGGTGTGAGGGGAGGGAAGGCATTCTGTAGTCCTCTGTAGGTCTGTCCTTCAGTCAGCCTATGCCTCTGTACTGTGAATTTCACAAGTGTTTCTCCCCGCTTGTGCGGAGAGGATGGATGGAAGGGGGCTGGAGTTGGGTAATTTCTCTTCTCCCACTTGGAAGGCTAGAGTTGGGTCTCTCCCTACCTGTCAGTTAGGCTCTGACAATACCCCAGCAGCTTAGGCTCTGGTGAACTAGCTTCCCCTCAGGGCAGACTTTGTTAAGAAGGACAGAATGCTCTGGAGTATTTCAAAATGGTTTCTTTTCTCACACCGGTGCGGGAAGGCTGAGGGGATTTTTCTCACACGTTTATGATGGGAGCTCCTGGAGGTACATTTCACAGCATTGTGCAGGCGCCCTGTGACTGGGTCCCCTGGAGTTTTTAACGCTCAGAGCCAACTGCACTGAACCTCCAGCAGTTATCGATTACAGTTCAGGTTTTTGAACCACAGCCCTGGTTTCTGTGTCTTCCTACATTCACCTGTCTTTCCAGTCCGAGGGCAGCAGTTTGCCTGTGTTCTCCCCTGTCTTACAGATCCAAGAAGAATCGTTGGTTTTTCACTCTGTTCAGTTTTTACTTGTTGTTAGGATGGAATGGTGACTTCCAGGCTCAATTATATGTGGAACCAGAAGCGGGAAGGGCTCTCCTTCCGCCCTTCACATTACAAGTCCACCAGGTGAATTCTCCACCGGTCTTAGCTAGAGAGACTTAGGTGAGTCAGGAACTTTACCAAGATACCACATCCTCCAGGTCATCCCAAAGAGTCACTAAAGCCAGAAGCATCACTCCCAGCCCTGCTCCACAGAAAAGGCTGGGAGACAGACAGTTGAGGGGGACCATATGCAAAGAAGAGACACATTTCAAGTTTTCTGAAATGACTTGAGACTCAGGACTCTACAGCATAGTTCAAGCCTTGCCCTGTGGGACAGCATCTGGTTCCCAATGTGATTAGGGGAGAAATGCATAACTGAGTGAAACAGGGAGCCCCAGTCTCCCTGTCTTCCATTCTAAGAGCTTATGCAAATTATGGCTGCTGAGTTAGACTTAAAATAATTACGTTAGTGACACCAAGCTCTAGGTTCCTTTCTTCTTCTGATGCAAAATCTTCCGCCTAGGAGGGGAACTCTTTTACAAACTATTTGGAATCAAAATACAGCTCTGTAACTGCACAAAATACCCACAGTTAGGAAGCTTCTTGTTGCAGTTACCTAGCTGACTACAAAACAATCGGGCCTGGAGGAGTCCACTGCCGCTCCAGCCTACTCGCTGCATCAGCCGTTACCCTCTCGCGGACCCTGTTCTGAGAGGATCTCACCCTAGAAAAGACCAAATACCCACCCTTGATCTCCATAGCCTGTTTTATTTGAGGCCCCAGTATGGGGGTGATTACAGTTTGCAGAGCTGTGTACCATAACAGCCATTAGAGTAACCTTGAATTTCTCTCAGCCATTCTTCCTAAGAACAATTGAAAACATCTTCACAGTAAGAATGTCATCAGGTTTGCCTTCTCACCAACCCCCAAAAGAGGAAATGGGGCAAACCCCTTCCCTTTGCATTAAAAGGAAACATGAGGCCTGGAGACCTCAAGGACTTATTCAGGGTTCCACCTCCCAGCAGGGCAAAGAGCTATTGAGGGTCCCCACCTTCTGTTTCCAAAATGCTGGAGGACAAAGATGTGACTGTTTCTCTAATTTGTATCATTTTCTCTCTTTCTCATATGGGCATTTCTGGATTGGGGAGTCCCTCCCAGTCTCCTCCATTCCCTCCCCCTCCAGCGCAGAGCAAATAGCATCTCAGTCCGACAAGAGCTCTCACTGCCCTCACGCCCCTTTCTAGCTCGAAGCTCTATTGGGTAGGAGACACCACGTAGGCTGTGGCGATGTACTTCTTGCCATTTCCGTAGGTTGACTTGTCCCAGGTATAGGTCTGGATGGCCAAGGGATGTCCACCCAGGCTTAACTGGCACCTGTGGGGAAAGATCAGCAAATCATAGGGACCTGCTTCACTCCACCTCCGTCCCCAAGCTGGAAGGATGAAGTTCAGCCCGCGCGGAAGGGCTCCACCCTGTCTTAGCCTCTAAGGGAGCTGCCACAGCTCGCTTCAGCGTCTGCCTCTGGCTCCCCACGTGCAGAGGGCCCTCTTAAACTCTGTCTTCTTTTCTGTCTTCTTAGAGAATACTGCTTCTCATCTGTCCTACAGGAATATTCTCAAATCCAACTCTAGAGCTGCGACCTCCAGAAATGAAATGTCCGCTTAGGGTTTCAGAAGTGGTTGGGCCCAGAGTCCTCAAATGTTAGAGAAGATGAGGGCCAGTGGTTTCTAACTGTACTCTCTGGGGCTCCAGCGTTCCCCCAAACAGCCTCAGGGGTCAAACAGAGAGGCTTGCAGCCCCAGGGCAACTCCATTTCTAACTGTTTTGTATATTAAGCTCCTGCATACGATTGCACTTGGAGGAGGGAGGGGATGTGGTTCTGCTGCTGGGGTGAAGGTTGGCAGCTACACGACTGATCTGATCAACTGCTTCACGTTCCAAGACAGAAAACCGAGGCCCAGAACAGTGATTTGTCCAAGCCCTCCTGAGCCACCAGGACTTACACTTTGCCTGGCCTGGCGATGAAGCACAGGGAGTAAAGGGCAAACTCAAACTCGGGGCTGCTGCCGATGAAAGCTGAACCCACTTCCTTGTAGTAGCCGTCCCAGCTGAACTGCAAGGCCAGCACCCTGGGGTAAGAATCCCCCTGCGAAGAGAAGGGCGGTAAAGGGGGTCTGCTGAGTGCCACAGTGCGGAGTCGCACGGAGGGTTGGCTAGGATTTGTCGAGGGCCCGTGGGGGGTCTGTGTGAGCTCCCTGGGGAGACTGGATTCTTTAAATCGACAGACGATGCAGTCTTCCCTGCTAGGGTATCTGAGTCCTGCGCACACCCTCTCTCTGGAGCCGCCAGCTCGCATCTCCCAGAAAGGCCACAGTCAGCATCCATGTGCCCGATGCCAGGGGAGCAGGGACATAACCGTTTCCTGTGGCCCTCACATGCGGAAGAGAAGGACAGCTTATTGCCCCCAAATTATTTCCAGGCTCAGGGCAGCAAAGGGTTCTTTTTTTTTATAAAAATATAAGAAGTTTAACTCAGACTAGCCAGACTGAAACTTCAGCTGACACCACATTCTAAGGAAATTCAGGTCTTTGGTTTTCCCCTCTAAGGATTCTCCCCTGCCCACACTCTCCCATCCAGAGAGGACGCCCTCTGCCCCCTGCCCCCTGCAGCTCGGGAGCCTTCACTGTTTGGAAGCGTCCTGGCTGGCTAAACCCTCTTTCCAGCAAATGGGGAAGTCCTATTCACGATCCCCGTTAGACTGCCAAGAGGGTCAGGGTGGGAGACAAGTCTGCCTGTTTGGAATTCAGAACGAGGACAGGATGTCTGGGTACTGACGGCGCTTTTCCAGCCCACGGGGTCAGCACTCAGTACTCACGGGCCCGTCACAGATGTGACTGTAATAGTCAACCAGGCCCTCCTTCTCCTGCATGTAGAAGTGGATCCAGTTATGGAAGCCAGAGACCTTGCCTTTTTTGACTTCACCTGTAATAAACAGATCAAGGTGGGTGATCTGGGCCTCCCCTCCGACCTCTTTCCCCACTCCCGTGCCAAGGCTGTACCCCTTCTCCAGTCTCTTATTCCTAGAATGTCCACCCCAACTTCCCAGAGTCCCTCACGCCCCTAACTCTCACCTCAGAAAGCTACACACACACACACACACACACACAACTCCCATTTCAGCTGAAGCCCTTGGGAGAGTTCCTTCTCCCCACTGACCCTGGGCCATTCTGAGATACTCCTCTAGCCATTTCCCTAGGAGCAAGCCAGACTTGGTGGGAGCCTTACGCTGGGGCAATGGGGCCTCCTTAGGAAACTGCTGACCAAGTCCTGGAAGCAGAGGACCATTGAGAGGTAGACAGCCAGGGCCTCAAACACGTCTCTCTTCTTACGTGTGCACCTTGGGAGCCCCGGTGTCTGGGCTTCTTTCTCCCTCTGATACTCCAGAAGAAACTGGCCCTCAAACATGGCCCCTCAGTCCCCTCCCTCTTGGCCAGGGAGCAGACGTGCCCTGCCCTGCGAGCTGGCTCGACTACTGATTCATCGGTGCTGATGCTGCCCTGTGCCTGAGGGAAGCATCTCTCTTCATCCCTCCAACTCTTTCTTCCCAAGCAGAGTAATCCCACCTAAGAAGACATGTTCAAAGCCGCCTGAGTCCCCGTCTTCTTTGCCTCTTGAATACAGCCCAAACCACATGTTTTTCAAGTCGTTGACGAACTCCTGTTCTGTGCTGTAGCGGTCTGGGGAGAGGAACACAGAGGACTGAGGAGAGGGGAAGGCAGGGCCAGATCCTGGAAAGCAAGGAAGGGCCACCTGCTCCAGCGTGGTGGGTTCCGCCAACATAGTCAGTTGTTCGCTCAGCAGTTATCTATGCCATAGATTCTATGGGGCGCCTGTTCTGTGCCAGGCCCAGGTCTAAAGTCTGAGGATTCATCAGGGAATCACAAGGACAAGATTCCTGTCTTTATAGTTTATATTCCGGTAGAGGAGACAGATAATAAACAAACAATAAACGGTATGATTTCACATAAGTGCTATGAAGAAGATAAAGCAGATTGTCCCATGATGCCTGGAGGTGGGGTTCGGGTGGGAGCTTTTCTAGAAAGGCCTCTCTGAGAAGGTAGCACTGATCAGAGACCTGAAGGGTAAGGAGTCAGCCATGCAAAGACCTGGGGGAAAGAGCCTTCCACGTAGAAGGAGCGGCAAGTGCAAAGGCTCCAGGACACCCCGGTGTTTAGAGAGCTGAGGGCCCATGTAGCTGGAGCACAGCCAGCAGGAAGGGAGAGTGGTAGGAGAGGAGGTCTGAGAGGCAGGCAGCTGCCAGCCCATGCAAAGAAGGTTGGAGCTCAGTCAAACCTTAACAATAAGAAAAATAGTTTCGATTTACTGAGTTTGTTCTGTGTACCTGGCACTGTTTGAGTGCTTTCAATCCTCACATAGATTCTTCATGTCAGGTTGTTACCAGGCGTTCCTGGTGGAGGAAATGGAGGTGGGGAGTGGGGAGGTAAAGAGAAGAATCAAATATAACCCCTGGGCTTTGGGCCTGAGCAACTGGATGAAGTATGGGGTCATTTATGAGATGGGGAAGATGAGGAAGGAGCAGGTCTGGAGGAAGAGGCAGGAACCGTGAGTTCTCTTTACCCTAAGTTCTGAGTAGATGCCAGTTAGACAGGCAGGGAAATGTCAGGGCTGGAGATCTGAATTAGAGAGCTAGCAACTATCGACGGTTCACTGCCCAGAATTGTGTGTAGAGGACGCTAAAGAGATACCAGGCATATTCCCTCCTTTCAAGGACTTAAAACACGGTTGGGTGGTCCAGTGGTTAAGAATCCGCCTTCCAGTGCAGGGGATGGGGTTTCGATCCCCGGTCAGGGAACTAAGATCCCACATGCCGAGGGGCAGCTACTGAGCCTGCGTGCCACAACTAGAGAGCCCACGCACCGCAACTACTGAGCCCACACGCCACAACTAGAGAGAAGCCCGCGCACCTCAACGAAGAGAAAGCGTGCCGCAACTAAGACCCCACGCAGCCAAAAATAAAAATAAAATACAATAAACAGTTTTTTAAAACCACGCAGTTGGAAAACAAGACTAAGAACACACGATATAATAGAGAACGCCTTCGCAATCTGAATGGCTACAGCTTACCGGGTGCCAGGCTTTCCACTGAGTGTTTTACATGCATGAATCCCCCAAGACCGCATTGCACAGACAAGGCTCAGTTGGGGTCTGAGGGTCAAACGGCCCAGGATCCCTTGCGTCATTAGCAAGTGAAACCAAGTCTCTCTGGCCCAAGGCTATTTTAGGACACACTCCAAACCCTTGACCTCTGAAGAGACTCCGAAAGCCAGCTGTGAGCTGCAGCAAGTGCAGCTTCATAAATGAGGTGGAATGTGAGCTAGAACTTTAAGGATAAGTGGGATTTGGACAGGGAGAGAGGCGCAGACCGGGTGGGTAGTGGAACAGCCTGGACTAGGGCTCAGTCTCGACCTCCAAGATCCTCTCCTGTGTTTACTACAAGGAGAACACCAGGGGGCAGTGCAGGATCGCGCCCTCTTCACGGGGCTTGCTTGCGTGTCACCGGCTTTACCTAAAAACAGTGTTACTAACTCTTAACGGGGCTACCGGAGGATGGAATGCAACGGCTCCGAGCAGAGGCGATCCCACGGCCAGCAAGGGATGACCAGGACGGAGCCACCCCCAGGCAAGGCCCAGCTGCCCGGAGTTCAGGAAAGGAATCTGGAGGACACCAACAAACACACCGCATGCCAAGAAGTCCTGCGGCCCAAACCTTTTTTGGTCTGATTCACATGTATCTGTATCTGGAGTCTCTCCAACCAGAACCCTTCCCAGTATCACGTCCCCCTCTGAACCTTTGTTGATTTTCTGTTGCTGTGTCCCCAGCAAAAATGTGGAATGGGCCGGCCTCCTTCCTGGACTTAGTGCCCGATGAGGGAGCGGGGGCAGGGACCCTACGTGCCTGCAAAGCGGTGCTGAGTCCGGGATCAACTCAGGTGGCAGAGGAGTGCCCTGGGGGCTGAGCGGGAGCTGGGTGACTCACGGCCTGCGGAGAACCCTGAGACCGAAGCAGCAAGTGGGGGGCAAACCAGGCTGCTAAGATTAGGTCAAAAGATGGGCTGACTTCGAAGCCGGACAGAGGATTTTTCAGCTCCTGCTTGGGTCTGTGGTCTCTTCTAGGCCCCTCTCTGTCCCCTCCCAGAGGTCCACTGGCCTCCACCTAGTCCCCACCTGCTCTCTTAACCTGCCCGCCGTGGAGCCCCCAGGGGTGCCTGGCCCGCTGTGGGCACACCGCATCCTCAGCAGGGCCTCCCTCTCTCTCGGGGCCTGGGGGAGGCCTCACGGCGTCACTCACTCTGCTGGTGGAGGAAGCCGTAGAGTTCCTTCATGACGGCCGTCTTCATAACCTCGCTGAGGAAGGTGTCCTGCTCAGCCAGCTGCTGGGCTGTGAAGTGCTCCCCGCGGCCCACGGCCCGCTGGTAGTTGTCGAGGAGGTTGATGAAGGCGGCGTAGGTCGGCTTGGAGAAGAGCTTCTCATTGACATACGTGAAGAGCCTGGGGCAGGTAGAGGGAGGCCCAGTGAGAGGCCTGCACGCAGAGCAGAAACCCCTCTAGAACTTCCAGGTGCAGGGGCGGGCATGAGAGGGTTGGGTTCAGAGGCAGAGTGGGGACTTCACATACTCTTGGGGACAACGCATGAGGTCCCTCTTTTCTTCCACTTCATCTCTTGGAAGGTCAGTTCTATTCTCAGCCCAGCCAGTCCCAGAAACCCTCCCAAATGGATCCCCACAGGTCCTCAGATGGCTTTATCTGTCTCTGGAGACCTATTTTTTCCCTCTCCCTTTGGTCCTGCCTGCCTTGAGGAGAAAAGAGCTGAGGCACCAAAGCGAGCAAAGCTGGGGGAGAGACTGCAGGAAGAGGCCTGAAGGGAACTCACGGCTCTGGGCAGCGGTCTACTTGGTCTCTGGCCTCCGAGGGCGAGATGCACTTTTGGCGATTGAGAACAATGTCTTCCTCCTGGGCTTTGTTGGTATCTGCCCTATAGATCTTCTCAGAGATGCTCTGCGTTTCCCCCTTCGTTATGGCATCGCTGGTGTGGGAGAAACCCTCTGGGAGGAATTGGGGGAGGGGTGTTTCAGAGCCCGAGGGAGGCCAGGGGGCAAGCAGCTGTCTGTGTGCATCCCCTCCTGGGCACCTTCCAGAAGCCCGCAGCGGGGGAGAGGGGCTGCAATAAGGCGCCCTAGTGATTGTAGGGCAGGGGCCTAGCGGCCTAAAGGATCCTTAAGTTCAGCACATGGCCTTGCCCACAGAATGTCCATGAAATAGCCACACTGCCCCCTGCCCCTAGGAAATTTCTCGTACTTTGGCACGCATCAGAATTGCCTGGAGGGCTTGTGAAAACAGAGTAGTGGGCCCCTCCTCCAGAGTTTCTGATTCAATGGGTCCGGGGTGAGCCCTAGAGTTTCCATTTCTAATAAATTCCCAGATGATGCTCATGGTACTGGTCCAGGGACCACACCCGGAGAGCTATTGCTCTAGAGAGTTCCTCTGCCTCTGGGGCTATGCTAAAGGGAGCAGGAGACTGACCACGGCCACACAGGCTCTCGAAATCCTCGCAGCAGTTTCCAAACTTTGGGCAGCGGGCGTTGCAGTGGCATAGGTGGTGCTTGTCGAAGGCTTCCAGGCAGCGGCCCCGGCAGGAGTTGGGTGCCGAGTACAAGTCTGAGAGGACAGAGGGGAGGTGTGTCCTGGGCTGACCTCTAGGGGTCGCTCCCCGCAGCAGCCAGGCCGTGCCCACTGCATGAACCCCACCCCCCCCCGTGCCCCGCCCCCCAGCCTTGTTTTCCTGATGCTTCCTATTAAAGAACTCCAGGGAAGGAAAACAAACAAGCCTAATTGGTGCACACCCTTCACAGTCAGGAAGTCCTTTCTGGTGCCGAACTCCACTTTCTGGCCTGTTGTTTTTATAATCTTCCCTCTCTAAAAATAAAATCTCTTCCCCTTCCCTGTCCCTCTCAGCAGGCCTCGGACTCTTTCCTGCCTACCCCCCAGGTCACTGAGGCCCTGGGGCTTCCTCCCTCCCAGACCCCAGGAGTCCAGCGAGCTGCTCTCACCACCTCTAGGTGCTGGATTAGGGGTCCCTTCTGGCTTTGGCCTGGGCCTGTGGCCACTCACGTGGCTGCCCCCTCCTCCTCATCCTCTCACGTCCCTCATCTTTATCCCGAAGGCCCCCCTCTGGGGAGGCAGACTCACCACTAGCCGGGGCCCCCTCCATCTCTTCTTCCAGCTCCAGGAATGGCTCAGGCTCGTTGAGGTCCTCATCAGCTGTAGGTCAGAGAAGTAAAGTCACCAAACCTCCCCAAGGGGCCCCTCCTCTTTATCACTGATTCTCAGTCCTCCTGGCTTCGGGGACAAGCATGTGCAGTGGAAGAAAATACAAAACAGGGGCGAGGGTACGTTGAGCAAGTACCAGGTGAAGGAGGAGAAAATCTGAAAGTGTAAGACAGGGAGATTGAAAACTGTTCACAGAAGTGAAACAACATCCCCAGGCGACAACCCTCCTCGCCATTCACCCTTCTGGTACCCAGTGTGCTCATCTGTAGAAAGGGGAGGTGGTGGGCAGGAGGTGGTCTCTTCTGGGCTGAAAACTCTGAGGTTGGGATGACTTTTATTTAATGTAAATTGATAGGTGGATAGGCTTGAACTCTCCAAATGACAAGACCCTCACTTAGGAACATCGCTTACCTGTAATAACTCCCAGAGTCAAGGGTGAACTCCTCCCAGGCCTCATGGAATAAGAACTGTTTCCTGAGATACCAGATTCCCTTCTTTCTTCGCAATTACACTTGGCAATGGCCAAAAAGGCTGCATTTGGGAATCTTTAGGCGCATTCAGAAAAGCACATTCCTATTGCTGGCCCATTCCCTTGCCTGCAAGCTGAGTAACTGCAACCTTGGCTCTGGGCAGAGAAGGGTGGAGTGGGGCTGGGGAGGAAGACGAGGGAATGAATGTTGCTGGGGACTCTGAGCTCCTCTCTCATCACGGAGGGGAATAAATTCTACCCCTACACCACTCCCCCCAAAACCCAACACTATTACAAAGTGCTTCAGAATCTGTCAGCGCGGTCACCAGATAGTATCTTGCTCTTACCATCAGAACCGTGGGACAGGTTATTCATTCAGTCAACAAACATCTCCTGATCACTTGCTTTCTGCCAGGCTGTGTTTTAAGTGCTGACAGTCCACAGGGTTCTTAACTCAGCCACCGTTTATGCTAAATAGACCTTTGTGAGCTGATCTAGAGCCTCAATCGCCATTGATGATATTTTTTCTGTGGGAAAAGGATTCTGAATTGCACATCAGAGACGGTGATGAAACGGCTGCTAGGCTGAGTATCGTCTCTATCTTGAAATGCCAGCCTGATTGTCCGAGGTGCACAGGCCTCCCTGTGTCTGCTACATGGGGCACAGGGCAGCAGAAAGGGGTCGGCTTGTAGAAAACAAACTTATGGTTACCGAGGGGGAAGGGGAGAAGGGATAAATTGGGAGATTGGGATTGACATATACAACTACTATATATAAAATAGATAACTAATAAGAGCCTACTGTATAGCACAGGGAACTCTACTCAGTACTCTGTAATGACCTATAGGGGAATAGAATCTAAAAAAGAGCGGATGTATGTATATGTATAACTGATTCACTTTACTGCACAGCAGAAACCAACACAACATTGTAAGTCAACTATACTCCAATAAAAATTAATTTTTTAAAAAAAGAAGGGGGGTTGGCTCTGATTCTGGCACTGAGCTCTGGGCCTGGGTTTCCCTGCCTGGGCCTGATGAGCAGAGCTGCTAGTATGTGTGGTGTTTTTTGTGTAAATTGATTTAGCATTCTTTTGGGTGGAAGTAACTCTGAGGGCACATTGCTGGGCCAGCAGAAACCACTCTTGGGCAAATTAGGAAAAGGTATGCCTTTCTCAGCAGACACAGCTCTTCACCAAGACACATGGCTTAGCGAGAAGGATACAAATTCAACTTTGGTCCAACTCACCTTCTCAACCAGGGGCCCTTGTGCAGTGCGCAACCTGCACAACCATATGCAGTGGTCTTGCTGGCCATTACCTACCATGGGACACACGGTCTGACACACGGTTAGCAAGGCTTCATGTCACAAAGCAGAAGACCATTTATCTGGGAGTCTAAAATATTGGAAGCATCCAAACAAGGGAATTATTCAAAGCGAGTTTTTCAAATTTTAAACTGTGTAGTTGGAGTAGCAGAAGAACAACTGGCTTTTGAGGGCGATGCATGTCCCATTTAACCTCTGGCCTGGGAATGACAGGTCAGAGATGTGCAACCACTCAGTCCACTCGCGATAGGAAGAGTGGTATGAATTGTCAGTTACGGATGCCATGCGGTCTTCCTGGTGGCATGCAAGTTGGGGAAGTTCACTACCACTTTTTTACTTTTGAAAATGACAATTGGTAATGTAATGCATGCTAAAATGATATTTTCATTCTTTTGCTTTTTTGGGGAATTACTTAAATTTTCCAGATATTATTAATCCTGGTAGTTCAGACAGATATTCCAGGTAAACGACATCTACTTTATTTTAAGTTGGGGTTTTATGTTGGAGACATCCTAGAATACCCAGGACAAGTGGTGGCCATTACAGCGAGATGCGCATGACTCCATTTGGCCTACGGGCAGTAAAGGTCACAAACTTAGCTCTATGGGGATCCTACTCTCCTCATCAAGGCACCCTCTGCAGAAGGGTTCACAGAGAGGGGCAGGAGCCCCACCTGGCAGGGAAGGTCATTGCTAGCTGCCGGGGAGAGGTACGTGCACAGCCTCCCATACACAGCATAAGCCTCGTCCCCGCCACCCACCACCTGCCACCCACTGACTAATAATAGAGACCAGGATCACAGAGTCAGGTGCCAATCGGGGCTAGACCTGTGACACAAAGGAGTCAAGAAGCAGGAAGGCAGTAGAAAGAGGTGGGGACGGTGACAAACTTGGGAACGATGCCCTGCCTGAAACTGGCAGCCACGAGCAGCTCCAGCCAATTGTTGCCATGTTGAGATGCAGGCTCAGTGTCGCCAGAGCCTCCAGTTTTTCAAAAGAAGGCTTCATTTCTATGTGAACTTTTCCAACTTTAAAAAATTCAGACAGACCGAAGAAAGAGGTCTGTGGGCTGGGCATGGCCCAGAGGCCACCGTTCACCTGTCACATAGAGGCTGGTGAGTCACCTTCGCCCCAGTGATCCCACCTGCCTTCTCCCCTCTGACCTCTGTCTCTCATCCTGTGTCCCTTTGATGTCTTCTGCTTCTCTGTTCTTCCCTCCCCTTCGTTTGGTCTCCTCTGCACCCTCTTCCCCCCCCCCCCGTGTCACGTCTTTCTGTCGCTTCTAGTTTGGGTTAGTTTAGCTCAGGGTGGGGAATGAGGTGGGTTTGGGTGAGAATTGGACTTTGGAATAAGTTCTGTTATGTAACCACAGACCACATCCCTTACTCCAGCCAGATGGCTTGCAGAAGCCAGCTTTTGGTCACAAGGGGCATAAGACAAGAAATTTTGAAAGACATGGTACAAACCCACCAGCACTCCTAAAATAACAAGCCCGCCACAGCAAAGACAGTGGAGGGGGTAGCTGGCTGGGCGCTCTTTCCTTTCACTCTGGGCTTTAAGGGTGATAACAGAGCCTTTGTTTCCATTTGAGGTTCCTGAGGTTTGGATTTAGTGGGTACTGGGTTTAGGGTCAGGCTGTGGGTTACGGAGAATGTCAAGATCAGAGTCAGAGTCACAGTTAACACTGGAATTTGTATGAATGAAGAAACTGAAACCTAACTGGGGCCCGGATTGGGGTGGGTTAGGTTTAGATTAAGAGCTAAAGTTAGGATTTGGGCTTGAGTTAATTATTGGTAAAATAACAATTTTGTGTTGCTGTTCGGGTAAGGAAAGGGAATAGGTTGAAAACTGCAGGGTTGAGGAATGTGTCAAGACTAGGAGAGGAGAAATAATCCCAATTTTGCCTTAGCTTAGATTTGGGGTTTGGTCCTGGTTGTGATTCCACACAGGTGTAGCATCGAAATTTAGCCTGGATTGGGGTGGAGGTGGAGAAGAGAGATATGGGTTTAGTCACTGGTTTGCATTCTGGGATTAGGGTTTATACTGTGCTAATGAGGGTGGCACAGCAGAGAGACAAAGAACCCGGACTCTGGCACCAAACTGCTCGAGGCCAGGATTCTGGTTCTTCTGCTTTCTAGCTATGTGATCTTGGGCAAGTCATTTGACCTTCTTTGCCTCAGTTTCCTTCTCTGTAAAAGTGTGATAATAATGGAGCCCATCTCATAGTCTATTCATAAGAATTAAATGAGTTCATTTTTGTAAAGCACTTAGGACACCGCATGACACACAGTAGCGCCACTTAGATGTTAGATAAATAAACAGTCAGTATTTCATGCCCATCGTCCAGGTGGCAAGTGTCCAGACTGGCTGGAGCAGTCTTTCCTGTCTACCTACTCAATCTAGCTGACTCCCTCCCTGGGTTTCAACTGGGCCATCGCTCGGGCTGGGGTGTCAGCATGTTGATGTTGCTGACAGTTTCTAGCTGACATCTCCGCTATGGGTCTGTGTTCTTTACATCAAAGAGGCGTCAAGATGAACCCAGGTCCTGAGGCAACTTCACACTGTGTAAAGGGCTTCCAGTGTGGCCAGAAAGGCAGAGCCAGTGGATTGTCCCTAAAAGAGACCAGGCCCAAGGCCACGTGTCCCTCCAAGCCTAGGGGAACTCCCCCTGAATCTTAAATGATGCTCCCTTGGTGGAACCCAAATGCAAAGACCTTAAGGTGAAGTTTTCAGCCCAGTAGGAAGGCTGTGTCAGCTGCCTGCTCAGTCAGCCTGGCAGTACACCCAGAATCCAAAGGGAGAGAATTCAGACAAATCAGGGCAACGCTCTTAATGGGCCAGATCAGCAGAGTCCAAGGAAGGAATTCACCCCATTCCAGCAGCTGGCACCAGTCGAGAAGGGCTGCAAGTCAATAGTCAGCTCTGTAGAGCTCAAGAGGGCGCCGCCCCACTGGCCCTGGCTGAGTGGACTTTTTCATCTCTGTTCAAGAACTTTGTCCCCAGTAGGAATCCCAGGCCAGGGATCCTTCACACTTCCCTGTACACCTCACCTTCAAGAGGACCTTGGGACTTGAGGGGGGAGGTTAGGACTGGGAGGGACTTCTCCTCATACGTACCTCCCCGGGCTGCTCTGGGGACACTCAGGTGAGTGTCAGAGTGTCACCCTGACTACTCACTCCAGCGATCCCACCCAGTACCTCCCGTTCATACAAACCCTCTGTGTGCGCCTCCCTCACTAGCCAGGCGCCTGAATCGCCGCTCCAGTAATCCTCTGCCCCATCTCTCTGACTCTCTTTCTGCCTTACTCCATCTTGGCCTTTCTTCTCCTGGACAGAGGTACCCTCTTCAGTCCCCGGGAAGAGCTTGTCACCAGCCCCCATCCCTACACGAAATGCTAAATTTCTCCGTACACTCCAACACTTCAGTATGCCTCAACACCCAGTCCCTAACCACACTGCCCGCCAAGAAACTTGGTCCCAAACCTGGGTGTCCCTATATGCCAGCCCTCAGCCCCTCTGATGGTTGGGGACTCCTACATCTGTGCTTCTCTGGGGGTCTCAGAGGCTGTTTCCGTGGACACCTAGCCAACCAAGTAGATTCACTTCCAGGACCAGATTCCTGCTTCAATTCACTTGAAACAACCAGGGACCTAAGACTGGCTCCCGTGCTATTCATACTCTTGCATCTAAGTTCTGAGATGTTGGCATAGGACAGACAAGAACCGAGCCTCTTCCTCCCACTTCAGGAAAGAAGGAGGCATCACCCACTGGACCCTCTCTTCCCCATCAGTCCCATAGCAGGATCAGACCACCAGCCCCAGGGGCAAGGGCGCCATCTGCCCTTCCGAAGCCACCTTGGCCTCTGCCCTCAGGGATGTCCCCCAAGGATCAAATGTCTCCAGTTGCTCTCCTCTCCTGAGACTGGAATGCCTCAACCCCACACCACTCCTTCACAGTAAGCTAGAGGCTCTCGCACCCTCCCTCACTCCCTACCGAGAGCTCTGCACCACCCCGGGCCCAGCTCTCTGCCATGTGTGCTGGAGAGGGGGTACACGATCCCATCCAGCGTGGGAGGCCTGGGAATGGCTTTCCCCTCCAAACGTTTTCCACTTAGGAATCCTGTTAGGGGTCTCCTTATCCACAACCTGACTGGAAATGATTCCAAGAGTAAATTTTATGTTTATATAAATTATTTTATATAAATAAATACTTGTTATATTACTAGAATTAATATGTTCTAAATATACTTATAAATATTATAAATGATTTTATATGTATTTATCTTTATAATCATAACCAAAGACCCAGTTTATTGAGATCTCACTCCATGTAGGGGGCTTCTTGTATATTATCTTATTTCACCCTTACGACAGTCCTAGGTAGGAAAAACCTGAGTGGGATTCTTTCTCCTTGGGCTGAGGATTCCCCCCACATCCCTCAGCCCAGCCCCCTCCCTTGGCACTCTCCCTACTCACCCAGTAACCACTAATTAACACATCAGCGTCCGCATCTGCAGCTGCTGAACAGGAACATGTTCCCATCCTTAGCCACGGGTCCTGTCCCTGCATCGCTAGTACCTGGGGGCCAGGACCCTTCTCTGCTTTAGGTCCTCTAACACGGGACAAGACTGATTCCTCTGACCACATGACCTGCCTCCTGGTCAGGGGCTCTTCCAGTTTCCCCGGAGCCTGCCCTCCTCCTAAGCCTTTACCCAGGGAAAGGTCCCACGCAGACAGCTCACCTACCCCCAGGTAGCAGAGGAAGTGACCAAGGGCGACCAGGCCACTCAAAGCCAGTCGGCCACAGCCCAGCTTTACGCTATACAGTGGCCCCAGAAAACAAAACCTTGGTGAGATCAAAAGTCAGACTGGACTAAGGGATGCTTGGGGCTTATCTTCCAAGTCGTCGAGAAGGGGCTTCCATGACATCGGTCCATCAGCTCTGCAGCTCCCTTCATACAACCCAATCCACTCCAGAGGCAACTCCTGCCTCAGACCAGGCTTGGTCTAAGGTGTCCATGGCTTTAGGACAGAGCTGGCTCCCTCTCTTCTCACTACCCTCACATTCTCCCAAGTCCCCCAACTCTCGGCAGGACTCCTGCCATCCCCACCAGTAGTGACTTACCAGCCCAGGCCAGGCCGCAGAGCACGGCCACTATCAGGGGAACACAGGCCTTCATGGTGTCCGGTTGGAGGCCAAAAGGCGATTGGCCGTTGGACTTTCACTAGAGTCAACGTGAATATCACAGCTCCCAAATGAGCCTTGCTGCCCAGGCTGATCCTTTTAAAGACATCAGAACCTGTGGATCTGGTGCCTCCAGGTCCTTCCAGGTGGAAGGAGGTGGAGAGTAGGTTAGCCCAACAGCCGTTTGAAGCCAGAGGCAAGGGAACTAAGCAGGCAGGCAATGCCAGATGTTTAGAACAAGGAATGCTAGCTGTTTGTAGCTAGAAGATAGGTCATGCGAGCAGGCACAGCAACTTGGGTCTAGTGCCGGGGGGAGCACTCATGAGCTCATCTTTGGGTGATGCCTTTCAAACATCCACCCACCTGCAAGCCAGGGTCTTGACCCTCCAAGGGCCTCAACTGGCTCCATATTTGAATTCCAGGTGCTCAGCATGAGGAACATAGTAAGAGGGTCATTATGTGTTAGGCAAACAGGAAGTGCTTCAACAAGCTTTGGGGTTCCAGAAGGAGTGATCTAGGAGGCACAGGTCAGAAACAAGTGCTGTTCTTGCTACATCAAGCCACACGTAGCCACATCACCCTTGAAATGTCACGCAAATTGGCCTTTACCTCTTACTGAGTCAGCATCTCAGGTTTTACCTCTTTCAGGTTCTCCCAGGCTCCAGGTTGATGACGCCTCTTAAAGGCAGCCAAAGGACCATCATTTCTCTCCTCTCTTCATCCCTCTTACACTCCTCTCCCCCAGGGACCCCTCCCCAGAGAGAGACAAGGTTCTCAGGGCTTCCATCTTCCCAGGTCTGGGAGCAGAGATGCAGCAACGTAGGGCTGCCAAGTTTTCCCTCCTAATAAAGGTAAAATCTTCTAAGTAAAATGCCCTTTCCAGAAAGAGCACTGCACGGAGATTCTCAGGCCTCTCAAAAAGGAAGTCTCATAGAAAAAGGCAAAACTGGTGACCAATTGAGACCACGCTGCAGTAATATTTCCTGGGGTGGGGTCGGGGTGAGCACATCCTCCATCCTTCTTTAACAGTGGAACTTTCTTCCTCTCTCCCGTCTTCAGTTTTCCCATCTTTGAAACGATGGGGTTGGAGCTAACGATCCCTTCCAAGTTCTCAGATTTTAATTTTCAGGCCCCCCAGGGTGCACAGCTGCAAGGTGGGGCAGTCCCCACCTTGCAAGGGACTCACACCACCAGCACAATTGCCTCGCCATTTTCTCCAGGAAGGAAGCCCGCTTAAAGGGAGAAGGAGCCCTTTGTTTGCATAAGTGTCATTTGCACAACCGGAAAGCAGAGGTTGAGCCACTGCCAGCCAGAATCCTCACCCTCCCTGGACTGGGAGCACGGGGATATATCCTGGACCCCAGGTAGTTTAGGGAATAAAGGAGAGTGTCCCTGGCCGGGCAGAAAGCAATGGTGCCTCAGAGTTTGGGATTGGAAAGTCTGTCCCTTCCAGGGTGGGACCCTGGGTGAGGCCAAACCTATCAGAGTGGGAGTGGGGTCTGGCCAGGGTTGCCCTGATGTCCAGCTGAACCGACTGTGGGATGGAGTTTCAAGGGTGGGAGCGCTTCCCTCCATCAGGGGAGTTTTAGGTCAGGAGCAAGGCTGGGAGCTGGGGAGACAGTTGAAACTGACCCCATAGAGCCAGATGGGCCATCTGAGGACCGAAGTGTCCTGGATAGGGTCCTCCAACAAGAACCAGAAGGTTGACCTTCACCACGACCGCCAGCACTGACTGAACACGTACCACGTGTCACCCACGAAGAGCTTCCTACGTGCTATCCCGTCCACGCTCGCTGCAACCCTTTATAGGTACTATTGTTACCCTCATTTTACAGGTGAGGAAACTGAGACACAGAAAGGTTGCCTCAAACAGCAACCTTCAAAACACATCAACAACCACTTAATTATGTCTGGGTTGCTATGCAAAGTGGTCTGGAGTCAGATGCATCGGAATTAAAGGGACCTCCGTGGTCACCTGGTTCCACTTCTCATATGATGTTGCAATGCCCTAACAACACTACATCGTCACTCTGCCTCCACGGGAGGCCCTCTGGTGTTGAGGGATCACGGGGCTGCTCATCCCCCCTTCCCAGATCAGATTCCCAAACCCCAAACCCCGAGACCTGCTGACATGGACAAAAGTCGACAGGACAGTAGGAAAAATCCATTTGGCCAATATTAGGAGCACACATCCACACGTTCATGCAAAGACGCCTCATAAACTTCGATGCGCACACGTATGTACACAGAGACAGACACGGTGAACTGTATTTCAGACAGCTTTCTTTTCCTGGGCAGACAATGCTGTTGCTCTTTTTCCAAGTTCTCCCCCAGTGAGGTCCCCCTGTCAGCTTTCCACCCTTGATGAAAAGCTCTACTTCCCAAGGAGCCACCGTGGGGGCCAGCCAGCAAGGTGGGAATCCCAGGAGGCTGGGGCCCTGAGACCCGGGCGGGGAGAAATTGGCAACAGGTTCTTGTGGATAGTATCCCCACAATGAGGACACCAACGGAGGCGGCCGCTCCACGGGAGGAAGGGAGGGGAGGCTGCAGCTATGGCCTCCGCCAAGGTTTGGAGGGTGGAGAGGGTGCAGCTGCCTGGGCAAGAGTCTAGGAGGCTGTCAGCCGTCAGTGGTGTGAGGAGTGGGGATTCCAGCAGCAAATAGTTACTGGTGCTGACTTTGTGGCTGGGGCTATGCTGACGCTGGACTGGCAGGGTTCAGGCTGGGCTAGAAAACTGTTCTTGGAACCCACCGGTTTCTGGTGGGATAGAGGACAGAGAAGCCCCAGCGTTAGGCCGCTGTTTGAAGTAGATCCCACTCATCTCTGGGCTTCCAAGAGGGTCAGGGGTCTGTGAGGACCAACAGGCTATGGGAGAGACTGACCCAGGGGGCTACTAAAGGAGACGTATGCCCAGACCAGCCTAGACCACCACCCTTGACCTCTCTGAAACCAAGGCCAAGTCACTTCTGCACACGACCAGAGACTGGAAGGGCCCTGCAGCTGGTCCAGCACAGGTGAGGCCTGGAGTCCTGAAGATGACTCCTGGCACCTGAAGATGCTGGATCTCCAGGCTCCATCCCACCGTGACCTGGGAGTGCCCCAGGATGGCAGCCCACATCTGATCACGTGTGAACCACGTCAGTCTGTAGTCTCCTCTTGTTGAGCGTGTCTTAGCACGGCTCCATGTGTGGTTTTCTCCCGCACTGGTTTGTGTGCTGTGTACCACGATTCGGTTCCCAAGCTTTTTTTTTTTTTTTAAGTTTGTGGGCATCCTTGACATTCAGCATCACACTCACCGCCAACCCTAGGCATGTTAGTCAGACGTGCCGCCTGCCCCGTTCATCACAGTGTACTATGAGGTACCCAGGTGGTACTTCTGGTTGTGCCGGCCATGCCCTATGCTGGCCCTCTGCCTGAAGGGCCCTCCCCAAACACATCAGCTGTCCATCTCTTACTCATCCTCCAGGCCCAGAGCAAACCCACCCTTCCACAAAGCCTAACTTCCTCCTCCACTCCTGCCTATGGACTCAGTTCTTGATATTTGTCATGTGTGCCTTTGAAACACATCACAGCCGCCTCGGATAGACAGTGCTGCCAACGAAGTGTGGTTTAACCCCTGGTGAACTTTTCATCCACACAGGTTGTTTCTTCAGCTGGCCTCTGAAATTCCTTGAGACAGGAGCCCTGCCTCCTGGGTCCCCTCTACTGCTTTGTATTGCCCATGCGATGTGTGTTAGATAACTGTCAACTTGTGCCTGAGACCAGCAATGAATCAGTGAATGAGTGAGTGACTGAATGAGCAAACTGAGCCTTTGAGCCTCACTTGTGATAAAAGCCCAAGGGAAGATGACTCGCAAAACGGAGAGAACAGATGCCTCCCTCCAGGAGCTCTGGACGCTCCCGGGTTGGTACTGGGGGCGGGGGGAGAGGGCTTATGGGCAGTGGCTGGAAGCGGGTGCAGGGATTCATTCTGTAGTTGTATTTTCATAGCAAACACATTCAGGAGTAATGGAAACTTTGGGGGGGGGGGACCCAAAGCCCCAAACCACCTGTTGGCAACACCACCGCCAAGGGGCAGCCAGTGCAGGGATCGGCTAGAACTCAGAATTCCAGCAGCTTCTGAATCCACAATGTAAAGATCACTCAACTTTACCCTGCTTTTTAGGATCCCAGATAACCAGCTGCCTGCGCTTTTTGCCAGCTGTGTTAATGTTTGTTTTATACCGCCTGCTAGTGATTGTAAAATAAAACTTCTGTTTCATGTCCTCAAACCCCAGTGGCTTTGGAGAGGGTCTGGAGGCACAGATGGGAAAAAGAGAGGTGGCCGAGACAGGCAGACAGTGATAAGGAGGCTAGGAGAGACAGCAGGGGAGTTAGCAAGGGCAAGGGGTGGAGGCCGATCAGGAACGAGGCAGGCGTGAGGCACCTCGCACACCTCTCACCCCAGGTGTTTGGGCACAGCCGGCTGCTCACAAAGGCGATGACAGGACTGGCAGGGCCAGTTCCCGACCCACGGTCTGGAGATCTACAATCTGTCAAAATTACCATAATTACTGTGCCGAGGTAGTTGGATGATGGACAACTTCCCCCTTCCTCGTGCATCTGAGCATGCGCTCCGTTATGCAAAGCGAAGTGGATGCAAGGGTGAGTTGCTCAGCGTTTTACAGGACGACGGAACGGAGTGCACCGAAAGCTTGGATTGGGGCCAGCAGAACACCATGCTGAGACCACTGGTTCTAAGCCAGACTGCCTGGGATTGAATCCCAGCTCTGCCGCTCACCTGCTGTTCAACCCTAGGCAAGTTCCCTGACCTCTCTGTGCCTTGGTGTCCCCTGTAACTATAGAGCGAATAAGAATACCTTACAGGGCAGTTGTGGTGACTTGAATGAGTCAAGACTTGCAAAGCCTTAAAACAGTATCAGGCACGTAACAAGACCAGATAAGTGTGTGTTTAAAAAAAAAAATAAGGTCACATAAGATCTAATTTACATGGGATGGTTAGGGAAGGCCTCCCTGAAAAAATTACCTTTAAAACAGAGACATGAGAAAGTGGCAATCTTTCTTTTTCTTTCTTTTCGTTTTTGCCACGCCGCGAGGCTTCTGGGATCTTAGTTCCCTGACCAGGGATCGAACCTGTGTTCCCTGCATTGGAAGCGCAGAGTCCTAACCACTGGACCGCCAGGGAATTCCCCATAAGGTGATTTTTAAAAAAAAAAATTCCAAAAATAAATTTACATTTCAAAATGTACACTTTGAGTACTTTCAGGTCTTGGGGATGATTCTTTAACGAGTCACACATCATCCAGCTTACCTGGTTCGGTTGCCGAAGGTAACACCTATTTTCTGGGGTTGCAGCTGTAGCCTGGGGAACTGAGCTTTGCTCTGCGGGAGGCCAAGAGCTTCAGTGGGAACAGCTCTGGCCTCCTAGGCCTTGGTTCTGTTTGATGAGATTGCCAACAGTTGCACGGCCCAGGAGACAAGAAACGAGAGGAGAGACAGAGAAGGCTGGCCTCCTCCGTGGGCCACCAGAGTGCAGCCTGGATGTGCAGGCTCCCCCTCCAGGCTACCCTGCAGGGCCCTGCCCCAGAGGAGCTGGCCATCCACTTCTTCCTCCAACTCTCACCCTGGAAGACTCTGCCGTGTTCCCTAAGTCATACTCTGGACCCTGCCCCTCACTTGATGTCATGAAAATGCCCCTTATGCCCCTGCCTGGGGACTCTTCCGTTCCTGCTCTCCCCCTTAAAGTGACCATTAGAATCCTCCCAAGTTACGTACCTACATAAGAGGGCCCTCCCACAGACAACTGGAATTCGGGTAGGCTGCAGTAGGAGATATTTAGGGGCAGAGAACTCTCTGAGAATGCTTCTAACACAATTGTGCTCACAGCTGACTCTCCCTCCCGCGGGCAGTCTGGCTGGGGGCCACCACTGGGAAGGTGCTCAGGAAGGTGGGGAGGCCCCACAGCCTCATGACCAAGAGGGGTCTGCACAGTCTCACCCCGTGTGACGCCTTGAGCTGTCTAAATCAAAGACACTAATTGCAGGAAGACATCCCAAACCCTTCTAGTCCAAATCCCTGTTTACAAATAAGGAAACTGAGGTCTAGGGAGAGGCAGGGACTTGCTCAAGGCCAGGTGCTGCTGAGGCCGAGGTTCCCGCACACACAGCCCACCTGCGGGAGGACTGCCCTGACACTGGCCTGCGCTGCGTCAAGCTCTCCCGGAGCACTTTTCTGGGAGGCAGAGTAAGTGTAAAGCGTCCTGCTGCCATGGCTGCAGCACAAAGTCACCCTGTCTCCGCCCCTCTGCTGGCTAGAGCCCCCCGAGCGCCAGGAAAGCCTGAGCTCTCCTCCACTCAGCAACCGGGAAGCAGCTCTGGCTGCCCGCAACTCACACCCCAGCGAGAAAACTGAGGCTCCGAGCCCTCCTCAAGGGCCAACAGGATGGCAGGCAGCGTGAACGTTCGGCTCCCTGGCTCCGGGTTCGTAACGGTCAGTCTAAACACATGCAAGCAACCAGAGTCTCACACTTTCCCACACAAAGTGGGTCTGGGCTCTGAGCCCAGCCTTTCCTCCTTCTTCTGGGGGTCCCTAGGCCCATGCTCCTGCAGAGGCGGCCCCTCTGGCCCCATGCAGACCACCTGGCCCGCGCACGAAGGCCCCAGGCGTGGGAGAGAAGAGATCTCAAAGCGCAGGGGAGTCGGACTTGGCTTCTCAGAGAGATCAGTTTCATCATCGCTGGGCGGGATGGTAGCCACCCATCACTTGTACCACAAGCCCCTTCCAGGGCCCTGTCAGGCTGGGCTAGGCTCCGGTCTCAAAGAGCCCAGAATCTCAGAGAGGGTCACCCAGATTGGCTGGAGACGGCAGCTGGACAGGCCTGAGAGGACACTATGTACTTCCAGCCCATGGCCTTGGCACACGTGAGAAGCCCAGAACTTTGTGCACGGGGCAGGGTCTGAGTACACATTCTGGAAATGCATTTATGCTCTGACCTCCATGGGAGGGAGGAGGGATCAAGAACAAGGGCCAGGTCAGAGACCTTCCCAGCCACCAGCCACCATACTGGTACTCAGGTGGTTTGTACCAGTGGTGAGCTGAGAGCAGCCCAACTCTGGAAGGCAGAGCTGTGAGGCAGGCATGCAGGGTTCTGGGGGCCGGATGGCTGGGACCGTGAACCTGCAGCCCAACGGAGCAGCTGGGGGCCTGGGGGCTTAGGGGTGAGCAGTGAGACCCCGTGGCCCTAGGCACGCACCGCTCTCTGGCCTTGCCCTCTGTGGCATCTCGTCCCCTCCGATGGCCTTGTCCTGTGCCCGTCTGCCTAGCTGGGTGGTCTGCTCCAGGACGGCCAGGGCTGCCCGTCTTATAGGTAGGACCCCCCTACAAAGCCCATGGTAAGTATTCCAAAATGAAGGGAGGGAGGGAGACATTTATATGCTGTGTCTATCCCTACGAAAGCAGAAAATGTTGGGGCTCAGAAAGGTTGCATCTGGAGTGCCAGGGGCACGAGGAAAGGCATGGATGGGGAGGCCCATTGCATGGGCATGGCTGATATACATCCAGTTCCTTCGCCAGTCCACCCTGTTATTAACCAGTTATGTGACCTTAGGCAAATCTTTACGTGCTCCAGTTTGACTACAAAACAGGGGTAAAAATACCTACCCTATCATCAGGGTAAAAATTAAGATAACAGATGTGAAAGTGTGCTGGAAAGGATGAAAACGCTACTCAAATCTCAATCTATTAGCGCGATAAATACTGTGAGTAACAGCAACATTAAGAAGATTAATCTTTGCTGCTTGGAAGGCAGAGCAGGCAGAGGCCCGGGGCTGCCGGGAACACAGAAGCCACGGAGAATGTGAAAGCAGGTCTGCACCCCCCCCACCCCCGGGCCCCGCCCCCAACCGTGAGCTCTAACTCTGCTCGATGCCTTGGTGGGGGAAGGGCGCTAGATCACCACCTCCAGGTCTGTCCTGCTTGGAGGGGGCTTGGGGAGAAAGGGGATGGCTGGCTCCCAGGAGAGAAGTGGGAGCAGCCAGAGGGTCGGGGCTCCCCAGGCTGCCCTACCCTTTCACCAGGTCCTGCTCAGCCTGCTGGAGGGGAACCCTCCCTGGTGTGCACCCCACAATTACAGTCCTGGCCTGGTCCCCAGGCTGCCCCAGGGCTCTGCAGGGAAACTAAGGATAAGAGGGTAAAAGAGGGATGTTAGGAATTACCACCTCTGTCCTTTCTCCCCATAGGACACACACACACACACACACACACACACACACACTCCCTCTCTGCTTTACCCCCTTTTAGGTAAGAGATTGTTTTAAAGGTCTGACCTCAGACTTCCTTCTTTCAGCAGTCCCATGAATTCCTCCTCCCATCGCAGCTCTCCCGAAGCTGGGACACACACTGGGGGCCCCCTACACACAGCCCGGGCTGCTAGGGCGCACAAGGGATGCCACAACTCCACCCCATGCCTGGGCAGTCAGGGATACAGAAGGTGACACAGCCCTCAGGGCAAGAGGCCACCGTGACCTGGAGCCTTTCCCTCCGCAGTGGTCCAGCCCATCACTGGGGCCTTCGGCTCCCGGTCTATGTCCCCTGCCTGCCCTGGGCACTGCTTTCCTGGCAAGGCCTCTCCCTACAGGCTCAAAAGGTGTCTGGCCCCAGAGACTAAGGCAGCTAGAGGTGGCCAGGCGGTCAAGGTGGAAGGGAGATTCCTGCACAGCCAAAGCTCCTTGGGGACACGGGTGTGACCACAGGGAAGAAAAAGAGAAATGCTGATGGAGGACACCAGCCCCACCACGCTCAGCTCCCACCGTTCATCACAGGCCTGGTCTCACCCTGGGTCCGAAAGGATGGAGAAGGGCGCCTGGCTGGCCGGTCTGGCCTTTGCTGAAACGTTGACAGACAATGGGTTTAGGAGAGAAGAAAGGCCCTGGGAGTCTTGACTCACCGGGCCTGCACCTCATGTCATGACCGCTCAGCTCTGGAAGCTTCCGTGCCTCAGGGTCCTCCATCTCTACCCATGGGCAAGGGCACACTGGCTTGGTTACCTTGCCGTCTGCTCCACCCCAGGCTGTTCCTGAGGGAGTGGGCTCCCCACTTCCTCTGAGGTGATGTTGCCCCAGCAGGCAGAGGACACAGGACAGCCGTCAGCTGTCACCTCAGCTGCAGAGGCAGAGCTGCAGTTTACTTGTTTGCCACTAAGCGCTGATCTGAGATCATCGTATCACACCCATCTTACAGATGGAGAAATGGAGGCAGAGAACTGTTCATTGACTTGCTCAGATGCACTTAGAAACCCGAGGCATAATCCCAGTTGGGCTGCCTCCTGCCAAGGGCTCTGGCCCTTTCTGGAAGCAGTGCGTGTCCATGACCACAGGGATGAGAGGTTTGGCAGTGGGGGTGGGGGCGGGGAGGTGAGGGTGTGTCCAGCCTGAGCCCCAGCAGCTGTACCAGCTGCCTCCTCCTCCCAGGTATGGGCCCACTCCCTCCACATGCCCCAGGACCCTGCTGCTCAGAACCTACTCCGGGTCATCCCCAAGGCCGAGAGGCCCCTCTCGGGGTCAGACAGCGCACCTCCCCTGGCCAGGCTCAGAGCCACAGGGAGCAGAGAGGAGGGCAGCCCCACCTGGGGCTTCCTCACGTGAGTTCCCGTGGCAGGAGGGTCCTCACTGCCCATCACGGCAGCTGGCAGGGGAGAGGGGACTCCAAGCTGACAAGGCTTGCTGGCAGGAAATCTGACTCCTGGATGCCCTTAGGCCTCAGCAAGGGATGGGCTCCCCTCAGAAGCCTCGGCCTTAGCCTCTCCATCACCTCCGCCTCGCCTCGCCTCGCCTCGCCTCCCGGAGCACCACCCAGCAGGGCTGCAAGCATACGGGCAGGAAGTGGAGTGGGGAGGGGAGAGGAGGGAGGAGTGACCTCTCAGACCACTGTGGACAGCTGAGGGCCACTCCGGCCAGCCCCGTGCAGGGCTCCAGGCTCCTGCCGCTCTGGTGACCAAGGGGCTGAGGTCCAGCCGCAGTCAGCCTTGGAGCCCTGCAGGGTCCCAGAGACCATCCCGGGCAGGGGGCAGGGCTCGGCCTTCCCTGCCACACCCCCCGGGGCTGGCCCGAGAACACAGCCTCTCTGTCCGCTTAGGGTAACAATAAGTCTCCTCAGGGACCACCACTCCCAGACAAACAGCCCCGACCACACCCAGCTGTTTATCGCACAGGCCGTGGAAAGAAAAGCAGCACGGCCCCCACCCTTCCCTGCCTCCCCACCTCCCCGGGCAGCGGGCCTACCCCTGCCACCCACATGCCACACACATGCAGACGCTCGGTCCACTGCGGAAACACACCCCAGGGGCCCGGCGATGGCCGGTCAACAAAACCGAGAGGCATGGAATCTGGAAAAGACCTGGTGCGGAGAGCTCTCTATTGAACACACAGAGGGAGCGCTCTGCTCTCCCACCCACTCCAGGGCTTCTCTGTCCCCCATTCCTTGGCCTTGGGCCCCGGCTCATTCCATTCCGAGGTCCTCCTTGGCCACCAGTCATCAAGGGGACGGCTGCCTCCATGCCGCCCACTCCAGGGCCTCAAGTTCAGTCCGCGGAGAGCCCCTGCCCGGCGCGGCCAGCCCGTGGGCCTCCTGGCCCGGCTCGCCCTGGCTCTCCCGGCGGCCAGTGCCTGCTCCAGCCCGGCCCCTCCTCACGGCTCCAGCTCCCGGGAGAGGCGGGACAGTTCCCGCTGGTTGTCGATGACCTTCAGCTGCTGGACGTAAGCCCAGGTGCTGGCTGGACTCCGGGTGCTCAGGGACTGCTCCGAGCCTAAGTGGGGGGAGGGGGGGAGGGGTGGTCGGCAGGGGGGCGCCGCGCACTTTGTAGAGCCCACCCCTCCTCCTCCAAGGAGCAAATCGGCCTCCCTGCCCTCCGCCACCGAGCCTGCCACTTCCCAGGGCCGATCTAGAAGACACCCCGCCCCCCTGCTGGGGCAGAATAGCATGGCGGTCAAGAGCACAGACTGGAGAAAACAGGCCCCCCAAATTGCATACAGTTTAATACCCCTTTTACTAAGCTCAAAAACAACTAAAACTAAAGAATATTTTGTTGTCATATATATATGAGGTATTTAAAAGATGTCTATGTATGTGCGTGTGCATATATATTTTATCATACGTATATATAATAAACCTATTTTCCAAAACAAGAAAACGAGTAACTCAAAATTCAGGAGAGTGGCTCCCCTGGGCGGGAGGGGCACGAGGACAGGGGAGAGGGACACCACTAGGGAGATGGAAGCTATTGTCAATGTCCTCATGTTTGGCTTGGGTCCAGAGGTGCCCATTGTATTATCAGAATCTACATACATACATTAAAATAATGAGGACGGTGTGGTATGAACTGTGGATTACAGTGAATCCCATTTCATGCAACTGAAGGCCAATTAAAAGAACGCAGATCTGGAGTAAGAGTACCTGGGTCCCAGCTCTATCTAACCCTGTGGCTTCCACAGGCTTCTTCAAGGCTCCAGCCCATTCGCACATCTTCAAGTTTGGATAACATTCTACCTACCTCACAGAGGTGTTGTGAAGCGTCATCAGCATCACGTATGCACGTGCCTGTAAATGCCAGCCATGGCCAACTCGTCAACGCCCACCCCTGCCCGCACTTACACGTGGAAATCCTGGCCGCCTGGCTGTCCTCGTGCAGGTGGGAGACTCGGCTTCTAAGCGGTGACAGAGGCACTGGCGGGTGAGAGGGGGGAGTCAGCGAGACAGGACCAAGCCAGTGCCTTGAAGGGGACACCGGTCAGGGGCACCTACGCGGGGAACCCGCCCTCTCACCGTTGCTGTGGCTTCTGCAGTGGTGCAGCATCCTCGCAGCTCTGGCCATCATTCTCTGCGGGCCAAGCAAGGACGTGAGACCCAGTGTGAGGAATGGGACCCTGGTGTGGCCTGCGGGACAGCTGAAGTGCTCGTAGGAACTAGTGGCTGTAGGAGATGGGGTCCTGTCTGCTGTGCCCCAGCTCACCCAGAAACCCAGTGGGGACCAGGCATTGGGAAGAACAGAGGTCAGGGAGGGCTTAGACGGGAGGGGGCTCCGGTTGAAGAGCAAGATAGTTGAGGCTGTCACCCCAGCACTCCCCAGTGGAGACCAGACCCTCATGAGGGCATGCAATGGAGTAATGGCTATTTTAAAGGAAGAATTCATATTTATATTGTTGAGAACAACTTTAGACCATCTCCCTCCCCATCCCCAAGCCCTTGCAAGGCCATCGTCTTGCAAGACCCAGAGACCCTCAGCCACGTGCATAGCCTGCAGCCCATTCCAGTGTCAGGCACCCACTCTCCTCGGACTCACCATCTTCTCAAAGTTGATGAGATTCTCTACCAGCGTGTGATTTCCCTCATGGATGAAGGTCATGTCTGCAAAGAGATGGGCTTTGCTCATAGGTCCCCAAACTCCTTCCCCTTCCAGCAGCCAAGGAAAGGTGAGGGGTCAATAACAGGGGGGCTCGGGCCTGTCGGTCCCCCACATGGCCCTCTTCCTCCCCAACTAACCTCCTGGAGCGATTTCCTTGTATCTCTTAGGCCTCGTATCATCGGCCATCTAATGTCTGCATGTCTTAACTCTGCTCCTACCCTGTGAACTCCTAGTTCATCTTTGTGTCCCCCAGGGCATCAGCGCACTGGAATCACTCAGAGGGTCGGATGGACACACAGGGGCAGGAATGGATGGGATGGAGACAGGGAGGTGGATACTGGCCCTCTTACCTTTGAGAAGAAGGGGCATGAACGGGATGAGGGGAGGGGAGAGCTTGGTGAGGGCCAGACGGTACACACGGTGGTTCCATGAGGGGTCCTGAGAGGGAAGAAGCCACAGTGAGAGAGGGAAGGTCCCATACACCATAACCCACCACGTGCCTCAGCGCAACCAATGCCCACCGTCCCAAGGAGAGGCTGTGCACCCATTCCCTTGGAGCTCAGCTTCCTCTCGGCCCCAGATCTCACCAAGGCAGGCTCTGCGGAGGCGGGAGGGGCCTGGACCTGTGACTGCCAGTCTGTGTGATGTGGCTTCCTGGCCTCTGATTAAACCCCAAGGACACGTCGTGGCCATTATCACAGGGGCCCTGAGGTTTCATGGAAAACTCTTTCTTTTCCGTCCCTGTTTCTACCTCTCTCTCTCTAGTGGGTAAATTCCTTTGAACCTCTTGAGCCCCAGGAGAAGTTTTTCCTCAAGCGTCTTAGAACCTTGCTGATGAAAGCACCCTGCACTAGCTCTCCCCTGAATACTGTCAAACCTTTCAAACCAGCCCCCCTAACAGCTCCTGGCAGTGGAGGGCTCGGCTCCTGAATTCTTTCCTCATCTTTTGGCCTGGGCTGGCACATGGGCTCCTTGAGTCTCCTGAGGGGCCACGGACAGGCCCCAGAACACCATGGGAGCTGAGGTCAGGACCTGCCTCCTGCGTCCTGAGGCAGGTCAGCTGGAATCCAGCGTCCCCCAGCGGTCCCCTGGCACCTCAGACCCCAGGGCCAGACACTGCCCTCATGCAGGACCTCATAGCCACAGCAAATGCCATCCCCCCAGCACACATACTGAGGGCTATAGCACACTATCCAATCACGCTAAACACCTGTTCCTCAGCCAGCACCCCAAACTCACAGGCCAAAGGGAACCAGGCCCTGACCCAGGGTAGACAAGGGGACCCAGAAGGAGACAAGGACTGGCAGAGAGGCTGCAAGGGAGCCAAGAATCGGGGTTTCTGGAGGGAGGAACTGGGGCCCAGCACTCACCAGCAGCCTCTCGAGGGCCGAGTAGAGCTTCCGGACTTTGTGGGGCAGCCTCTGTGAAGGAGAGGCAGGCGGGGCTGTCACTGCTCTGGGGTGGGAGCTCCATCCCCAAAAAGGACCCCCAGAACGGGCAGGGGCCTGACTCAGGACCGAGGTGGGAAGGCCCTGGCCTGCCCCGGCAGATGGTACTCACCTCCCAGGTCTGGGCCAGGCGGCTGATGGCCGAGTTGCTGAGGCCAAACATGATGGCAAAGAAGGAATTGAGATTCTTTTGCTCCTTGAGGCTGTGAACAGAAGACCCAGAGACCCTCAGCCACGTGCAAAGCCCCGCACCCATACAGCAGCCGGCCTGGGGTCCAGCGCCCTGCGGGCACTGGGGCCGGACGGGGTGGGGAGGCGGAGGCTCCAGGGGACCCAGGGAAGCATGGGGCTGGCAGATTTGGCAACACCCTGCCCATGGATCGGGCATTTAAGTAAAGGCAGCCTCAGGACTCCTCCCACCCAGCGCACCCAGCCCACAGCGCTCACTGGGCAGCCAGCTTGATGAACTTCCGGAGCAGCTGGGCCCGCAGGCCGGGCACAGGGCAGAGACACAGCTCCGTGGCCACCCAGTACTGCAGCTCATTGAAGCGGCGCATGAAGCGCTCCAGGTTGGCGGTGGTGACGTCCCGCAGGGGCTGGGGGCCCAGCACGTAGTGGATCAGCTCCACCTGGGCGGGGACAGCATGAGCGGTCAGCGCGTGGCAGGCGGGGAGCCCACATCGCCAGCCCCCTCCCCTCCGCTCTGCCCCTGCACCTGGTGGATGCTGTTGAAGAGGCTCCAGTCGTGGTCCGTCAGCTGGCCCGCCAGGTCCTTGGTGCTCACCAGGTCCAGCCCCTCTGCAGAGCCCACGGTGGGCCCCAGCTGCTCGGGGTGTGGGGTCTGCAGGGGGGAGAGTGCTCAGGGGGGCTGCCTGGGGAATCCGGGGGAAAGGTGCAGGGTGGGAGGAGCCTCTGTGCCCAGGGTCGGAGGAATGTCAGGGAGGGCAGGGGCTGGAGGGGCATCTGATGGAAGGGCTTCCCAAGGAGGCATGTCCCAGACAGCTCCCCGACGCTGGGACCCCTCCTTGTAGGGTGCCTGTTCTCTGGGGAACCCCTGATGAGGCAGGTCTCCCTCTTCCCCCTTGAGAGCTCCCAACCAGTTCTCCCCTCCCACATCCTGGGGACTTTCCCCATTGGCTGAGGCCAACTCCTTCCTCTTCCTCCTTAAGGCCCAGCAGCAGTCAGAGCCAGCCCTCCCCGTCTTCTCCATGTGACCCTCTCCTAGCACCCACTCCTACCACCCGCAAAACTCCGCTCCTCCCCAGGCCCTGGCGCCCTGCCTGTCCCTACCAGCTTGTGCACTTCCTGAGGGTTGACAACAAAGAGCCGCTCGTTGAGTCCCAGGGATGTGGCCACACCGTGGGCATCTGGCTGTAGGCCAACAGTGTCTGCAAAGAGAGCAGAGGCTGTGCCGGGTGGGGACAGAGAGGGCGGCCAGCAAGCAACCGGAGGCAGGGTGGAGACCCCATTCAGGAGGCTGGAAGGTCTCTTCTCCCCGTAGCAGGGTTGGAGCCCTGGGCAGGTGCTCTAAATACACAGGTGCGCATGCCCACGCATCCACACACACAGGGTAGCACGGCCCAAGGACGATGAAAGGGGAGGCTTAGTGCGACGGGCTGACGCTAGGCAACGCTGGAGTCTCAGTGAGCCTCGGCTTCCTCCTTTGTCGAACGGAGACACTAAGATTTTCCCTGACTACTCACAAGTCAAATGAAATCATTGATATAAATATAACTAGTGGCTATAAATACACGATACATATACAGGCCTTTTGAGACCTGGGAAAGGCCCTGCAGAAATCTTTGTGCGGATTTTCATCAGCTCTTGTGGACTGAGACTGGGTTTTTAGTCATGTCTGAGTCCCCAGTCCCTAGACCATCAGCCTCCAAATTAAGGTACACAAGACCATCCACGTGTCCAGGAAAAAACCGTAGCTCTTTCACTTTATTGGTTTTTCTCACCTGTTTTGCACTTCTATTTTGTGTGTTGTGTTATGATCATGTAACATTAGGGTAGGAATATATGTATATGACTTACAAGGAAATATACACATATTATGGAGTTTGTAATAAAATATTGAGGCACGTAGGGTCTCAATAAACACTGGCTTAGGACAACTGCAACTTGCCAGGTAGCCACCAGAGGGCAGTGCTTCCCAGAGCAGCACACAGGCACAGGTGACCTCATCCTCTCTCCCCACTTCCTGAAGGAAGGAGGCTTTGCCAGTGTCCCTGCCATTCCTTGCCATTATTCTCAGCTGCCTACCCTGGGCTCCAGCTGTCAGACCTGGGCTGTGTCCTTCATGGACAACAGTGGTTTTTAATGTCCCAAGTTCTCCAAAGGCAGGTCTTAATAATCCTCATGTTGCCGTATTCCGAGCACCAGCTTTATGCTGGGTCCCGTGCTAACGGCTTTAAACACAGTAGCTTATTTAATAGCCACAGCAGTCCTATGTGATAGGTACAGTTACAGTGCTCATTCGACAGACGAGGAAACCGAAGTTCACAGAGGTTAAACGACTCGCCCAGGATCACACAGCCAGTAAGCAGTGGGTCTGGGATTCCAGCTCAGATCTGGGAGTCCACTGTCTAGGCTCTTAACCGTCAAGCTGCTCTATCTTACCTGCCATGGTACCTCTACCTCCTAACACACTGCTGGCCCACAGCTGACCCTCAAAGATGACTACAGACTAAATGAGCAACTACCCGAATTCAAAGGCTCTCGACGATGCTCTCGCTGTGTGAGCTTGGGAAAATCACTGAACCCCTTTGAGCTTAAGTTTCCTTGTCTGAAAATAGGATCAAAATACCTATCTCATAAGATTGCTATTAGAGTTCAATAAATATGTAAGCATGATAATGACGTAGCAGTAGCTACGTAATAACAGATAATAACGTAGTGCTGACTATGGGTCAGACCGCATTCTAAACACTTTTATAGATGAGCTCATTTATCCTCACAATTCCTCTATGAAGCAGGCACTCTTTTCATCCCCATTTTACAGATGATGAAACAGAGCCCAGAGAGATTAAGCATCCTGCCCAGGGACAGAGAGAAGGGAGCCAAAGGGCAGAAGTCAAATGTGGGCAACAGGCCCCAGAGTTCATGCTCTTCACCACATGCAAAGCACTTTGAAGAGATGTAAGAAACCTCCCAATAAATGCCAACCATCACTAACGTGATAAAGATAATAGAGATGATGATAATCTTAATTCGGGGGATGGGCACGGCTCTGAGGGGGTCCCCTCCCTTAGGGCCACCCGACCCAGAGACACAACTCACCGCCCGCAGAGTTCACCTTCACCAGCACCTGCCCCTTAGTCCAGCCGTCCTCCTGGGCCAACGCCGCCATCACCTCTCTCACTGAGGCCGTCACAGGCAGCTGCAGGGTCAGCACCGAGTGGTCCGGCCGGCAGATGTCATAGGGGACTGGAGAGGAAGGCTGGCTGAGCTGTGGGGGGGGGGGCTGCTTCGTCTCCCCACCCCAGGAGGGAGAGGGCAGCGACTGCAGCGGAGGGAGGGTCCCGAGCAGGCGGGCAAGGGCACTACGGAGTAGCTTGGGTGGGTGGGAGGCCCTGAGCCAAGGAGAGGGGGAGCCTGGAACACAGACCCCGAGGAGCGTGGCATGCCATCCTCGGCCAGGCGCCCCAAGGTCAAGGGTGATGACAGTAGGGTTCGAGCTATGAACTGGTTGGCTTGGACAGACCACCAACCTTTGTCCCCGACTCGGATGGCACAGTTGCTGCTGGGGAGAGGTTCATCCTGGCTGGGGAGCCAAACAGGCATGTTCCGGGCCTGAGAGGGAGAGAAAGTAAGGCCGGGAGGACACAGGAGAGCATGCAGGGACGGGGAGGGGCCTCTGTCACCAGGAGCATGGCACCCGTGGGGCACGCACACCACCCTGGGGCTCTGCTTGGCCCATGAATCTGGGCCAGGTAAGGCGCTGGGGACTGAGGCTCCTGGAGGAGACAGAGCAAAGTCTGTGCCCCTCTACGTGTGTGTTACCCCCTCTACCAGATGGGTCTAGAATTGCTCTAATACGAACACACCTCAGATGTTGATCTCGGTTTTTTCCTCCTTCAGCTACCATTTGCTATTTGCTACATGCCAGGCTAAGTACAGGCATCTTTTAACTATCTAAATAGTCACAAAAGCCCTTTGACAAAATATTATTATCCTCATTTTATAGATGAGATCAGTGAGGCTCAGAGAGGTTAAGTAACATACCCAAAGAAACACAGCTGCTAAGTGGCCCAGCTGGAATCCTAACCCGCCACCTGCGCCCCCCCACACACACACCCCGCTCTTGTCCACCAGCACTCAACTGTGTCAGCTGCCCCGTCACCCCACAGCCCTTCCTCCATGGCCCCACCACAGTGGGCTGCTGGGGAGCCCCCGCTGGCCAGAGGCCTCCCTCACACAGCTCCTCTGCACACCGACCACTCTTTCTAACTCTTGTACTGACTCTCTACCTGCTCTGAAGGTGGCAGATCAGGTTCGGACCTTGGTTCATGGCTCTTCCCTGGATTTCCAGATCTCTGCGCTCCCCTCCGAGCTCCCCCCAGCCTCACGCACCCTCCCACTCCACCCCACCCCCGCAGATGGAAGACTCTTAAAACCATACCACTGAGCACTGAATGTTCTTCCAGGCCCTGGTCTCAAATGCCTCCTGGATCCTCCCGCGTCTGTGCTCCATCACCCCAAACTCAACACACCCCTCGGATCCCTCATCCCACCTGCCAGGCTACTCTTCCGCCATTCCCCTGGGCTCATGGTTCCTGCTGCCCAGCCCCCGCTTCCCCACGGCATGTCTCTAGTCCTGGGGTCTCCGTGTGCCCCCCTCCCCAGCCCAGGCCAACCTCAGGGTCCACCAGCCCGTGTGTTGCCTCACTCTTTATCTACTAAAACGGCCCAGCTATTCTCCGCCAGCCTCACCTCTCGAGCGCCTCCCTCTCTACCACTGCCATCTGCCTGACAAGAGCCCGATTAAGCTTCCTATCACGGCTCCCACCGTCACTGTCTGCTGGATAGCGCAGTCTCCTCAGCTGACCTATGCAATACGCAAATCTCATCTTGTCAGTCCTCGGCTCAGACACCTTCAACGGCTCACGCTGCTCTGGGGTCAAAGGCCAGGCCCCTTACCGTGGCCCACAGTGCGGGGGGGGGGGCACCTGCTCTGGCCCCTGCCCACCTCCCCCCTCTCCTCCAGGCCCAGCGGTCGCTTCTCCCTGACCCTGACCCGGAGTCAGCCCTCCCCTTCCCGTCTCCAGAGACCCCTGTCTTCGCCCTTATACAGCATGAGATTGCCCTGCAGCCCCGTCCCTCGCTTCGCTGCAAGCCCCTCGAGGCCAGCGTGGCTCCCCCCGCCCCCTACGGCATCCTCGGCACCTAACGCAGTGCCCGCCGGCCGTTCCCTGAGTGGCAACCACAGGCTGGGGAGACAGAGGTCAAGGCCCTTCACGCGGGCATTCCAGTGGGACATGACAGACACCAACAGACAATAAGCAAGTACACAAACAAAGAAAACAATTCCACTGGGATAATGCTTTGAGGAAAACCATAGAGGACACCTTGGAGGGGAGCCGGTGGGAGAGGGGCCAGCAGGTAAGGGCAGGAGACTGAGGAGGGGCTGAACTTCACCTTTAGCCGAAAAGGAGCCTGCGAGGAGGAGGGGGGAGCAGGATGAGGTGGGAGAAGCAGCTGGGCGCTGCAGGCCCAGGTGAGGCATCTAGGTGTTATTCCCAATGCATGAGCCCCCAGCCAGCCCCAACTTAGCTGCCCAGCCCCTTCCGCCCCATCCCTCAAATCTCGCGCCCATCACGGCTCTTCCTCCTGCTTCCCCCCCGCCCCGCCTGCTGCTGGGAATGGCACTGGGATCTCAGCCTGCCTTCCTCTGGGCTCCCTGCACTGGCCCCCAGGAACCCCTGGGCTTCCGAGGCTACCCCCAGGCACCACCCCTCACCTGCCAGGTGGGAACTGCTAACTGGCTCTAACTGTGAGCATGAATCACCTCCCAGATGGAATAACAGCCCCCTGGCTGGGGGGGGGCGGGGGGAACAGTGACCTTAGACCTCTGTGTCTCCCTGCAGGGCCTGGCCCCAGCGCCACATGCAGCCTGAGCTCCATGAACACCTATCCCAGACCCAAGGATGTGCCTGGGGCCTACAGGGGACGGGGGGCTGCCCACACAGAGCCCCTTGGGTAGGGGCTGAAGGAGGGGCCCGGCGGTCCCTGGAGGAGTGGGGACAGCTGGGGCCCCGCAGAAGCGAGAGGACCTCATTCGGGGTAGACACCTTCATCTGCGGAGATGCGTTCCCACAGCCATTTTCCAACCTGTGGAGCAAGAGAGGAGCGAGGTGAGAGTGGCGGGCAGGGCCCCCTGCAGGCGGGATGACATGGGGTCAGGAGCAGAGAGGACGACACGGGCTCTGGATTCTACCTGCCCTCACCAGAGGCTCAGAGGTTTGCAGATTTGGTGAGGATCAAAGATTCGGTGAGACAGGCAAGACTTGAAATCCAGCCCCTGGATCCTGGGATTTTCCCAGGCCAGCAAGGGAGGGAAAGAGAGCTCAAGGGAGAAAGGAACGCGGTGTCCGGGCAGGCAGCCTGCACAGGAGCTCTCCCTGGACCTCAGCCGCCCCCATGGGATGCCTGGGAGGGCGGGAAGGTCTCGGAAGGCGAGGTAAACGCTAGGAAATTGACCGGGCTGGCCGGCAGAAGCTGGCACCACGGGTGCTTGGCAATAATTAGGAGGCAGTGAGCACAGCAGGTGTGCTGGGGCTAGAAGGATGGCCCACGAATGACTGTGGCTGCGTGAGCATACGGAGGAGCACGTGATGGGAGGGCGAGTAGCAAGGGGACCGGTAAGAACACTAACAAGTCTAGACAAGTGAGCACAGCACACCCTGAGCTGCACTCTTCAGGTGCAGTGAGGGGTAGGTATTCTCCCAGTTTTACAGACAAGAGCTGAAGCCCTAGGGGGTGGGGGGGCAGTGAGGGTAATGGGCTCAGGGCGGCATAGCTACAGTGGTGCAGCCTGGACTGAAGCCACGTGCTTGGCCCCAGAGGCAGTGCTCTCCATCCCCGCTGCGCCGCCCGTCCCCCAGGTGACGAGTTAACCTGAGCCAAAGCATCACCTGTGGTGTCGCCGCCTCTCTGGCCACTGCTCCCGCAGCAGGTTGCAAAGCCGGGCATCCCTGCTCACCAGGTCTGACAGTTTCTGGGAGGAGCCAAGGTTCGCTGAGACTCCACATCCACCCTGGGCAGCCCGGTCCAGCCCTGCCTCACGCCCAGGTACCTGGAGGAAGCTGGTGGCCACAGGGTCGGTGTGGAGCATGGGGCCGTACAGGGCCACCCACTGGCTGACCAGCCGCAGGATCTGTTGTCTCTTGTTGCAGATGTAGGTGCTGCACTCCTGCTCGCTGCCTCCCACGGGCTCCGCGTGGAAAGTGGGCACCCGTCAAGGGAACCACAACATCTAACCAGACCACCCACCACACCTTGGGCAAGGGAGGGGCAGGACGCCCAGAGCCCATATGCACAAGCTGGGCCTGGCACGATGCTGGTACTTCGGGGGGTTCGGCACAGCCACGATACGAGGGATTCCTTCTCCCCACTCCACACGCCATCCTAATCCCCTGGGGCCGGAAGGATATTGGTGCAGGAGGGCAGCGCAAAGCTGGGCAGTGGGCATGAAGACACTGTGGGTCAGGAGGAAGTCGCTGAGGAATGTCTCTGTAGGGCAGGGACAGGGGACAGGTGGGGGCTTCAGCGGTCACGTCTACTGAGCACAAGTATATGCACAGCTGGAGCATCCCTTTCCCCAATCCCACCACGGGCAAGGGACCAGCGATGCCCAGTCCCTGTCACCGCGCTTCCCACCCAAACCAAGAACACAGGAATGCAAACTTCCCGTCAACTGACCAAATGGACCAAACTAGCACCCGATGAGGTCAGACGGCAGGGTGCCTGGCCCTCTCCCATGCTGTGCTGACCACCCAATGAGTCAGAGAGCAGTCAGGGTGTCTCCTGCCCCTACCTGTTGGGTCATGAGCACTGGAATCAGGCCGCATGGCCTCCAACAGAAGTTCTAGGATCTTCTCCGGGGTGCCAGACATCACTATATACCTAGCAGAAGCAGCCAGTCCATAGCACTTATGCCACGACTCCCCTTCCCACAGCCGGGACAGACATCAATAATCAATCATATCACTCATCCCTATTTGCCAGCCCTCTCTCACCTTGGGGTGGAGGGGGGACCAACTCAGGGGATGCCTCTTAGTCCCTGGAAGCCTCTCCACCCCCAGGTGGCCAGAGGGCAGGGGTATGACACGGGGAAGGGAGTAAAGCCTGGGAAATGGAAGGAGAGGAGGTGGGCAAGAGAGGTGGTATGGAAAGGGAGCATGGTGGGTATGTTACCGGTTCCTGCCTGGGGTTGGGGGACGAGAAGGGCCAGTGCCCTGAGAGGTTCTCTCCAGCACCAACACCACTTTGCCATGTTCTTCCAGCCTCATGGTCTTTGCTTCCACATCCTGGAGAACAAGCCAACACCCAGTGCTCAACATACACCATGACTCCTTTCCCCACCCTACAGCTTCTCCCTCTCCCTCCCCCATTCCAAACGCTGAACCCCACAAGGCTCCCACAGGGACCCTCAGCCCTTCTCCCACTCCATTCAGTGCCCATGACCTTGGTTTTAACCCCCACTCCCACCCCTGCCCATCACCCAGCCTGAGCCCTTCCTCCACCCCATCCCTCCCAGGGCTCCCTCCGTGGATCCCACGCTCCATTATGCTGCATCCCCTTGCACCCTAGACCCCCACCCCTCTGTAAGCCCAGCCCCCTGGTCTGCCACCCGAGCCAGGGTCCCCAGGGCTCGCTGGCCCTCCTCAGCACGCTCTGCACCTCCTCACACACGCAGGGCTGGGCTGCCACCTGCAGCCAGCGCCCCGAGCTTCTCCACCCGCGACCTCTCCTTGACCCCTAAAGGCTCTCTCTGGTCTTTACTCTTTGCCCCACACCACTTCTCCACAGACGTGTCCCTGCCACGTCCCCTGCCCTCCCCACCCCCAGCAATGGCACCTTGATGATACGGTTGAAGTCCTGCTTGTCCACGCGAAGAAAATGGCAGTTGTCCTCTCGCAGGATGATGGTGGCTGCCCGGGGTGCGTCGTTCACCAGAGCCAGCTGTCCGAAGTCGTCTCCCTCGTGCACTGTGGTCACCAGGCCCTGCAGCCAGGCCTGAGTCACAGCCCAACCCCGCCGCCCAGCCCTCACCGGGACAGACCCATGGCGGACAGAGCCACCAAGGCAGGAGGAGACCCGGGAGATCGGCAGCCTTGGGTCTATTAAAGGCACTGCCCGTGAGGTCAAGGACCAGAGAGCAGTTACACCCCAGGGGGCTGGGCAGGGAGGGAAGACTCACCTTGCCGTGGGTCACCACATTGACAGATCCCTTCCAGATGATGTACCAGGAGGTGCCCTTGTCCCCCTGGCTGAACACTGAGAGAAGCACAGATCAGACATGCCCCCGGGGACCCATCACTTCTTCCCTGTGGCCTCCGCCCATGTCCAGGTCCCTGGTGCCGAGCTTCCCATCCCGTCTGACTTACACACGGTCCCTGCCTTGCTGTGTGGTTCAAAGAGCAGAACTGCCGCTAATTCCCGCTTCACCTGGGGGTGGGGAGAGGAGGGTCAATGAGGTGAGTTCAGGGGAAGAGGGAGCATGTGAGGCGGTTAGGTCCAAAGCCACAAGTGCTCAGGGGACAGAGATGTAGTTAGGTCAGGTGACCTGGGATTCAGCGGGAGACAAAGCAAGGGGAAGAAATGGGCAAAGAGAGGCAGAAGGGCTTACAGATAAGGATGCCGGGGGCAAGAAATTAGACTGAGGTTTCCCAGTCACAGGCAGAAGGGGAGGGGAATGTCTTCTGGCCCAGCAGCGGTCACAGGGAAGGGAGGTTTGGGGGTGGGGAGGGCAGGGCTGGGTCGGGGGACTGACCGAGTTGGAGAGGTGGGCCACGGCCTTGATGTGCAGCAGCTCCTCAAAGATGAGGTCCAGCTCCTCGTCTGTGCGCTGACCGGGGCTGCGGGCACAGGAAGGCGGGGAAGAAGTGATGAGCTGTGGGCCCAAGGCCAAGAGCGGGAAGCCACCACGTCCACCCAGCTTGGGCCTGGGCCAGCCGGTGCCCCAGCAGTAGCTGTTTATCAATAGTGGGCCAGTCTTTACCGGGAGCACACTGTGTGCCAGACACAGGGCCATGCGCTTTACACGCATTACCTCATTCCACCCTCACGACAACCCCATGACGTTGGTATTGTTATCCTTTGACAGAAGAGGAAGCCGGCATGGAGAGGCCCAAGGTCACCGAGCTAGTAGCCAGTGGAACTGGAATTTGAACGCAGACCTGCCGGCGGATTCCAAAGCCCTCCGTCTCTCTGCATTGCAGAGTGGGCAGCGTCTCCGGAGGCCACGTGTCCCACGGCCTCAGTTACAGAGGAAGGACCATGTTCAGAGGGGGAAGGAGGGCTCGAGATCACACAGCAAGTCCATGGCGGAATGCAGACCAGAGCTCAGGCCTCTGGTCCAGCCAGGGTCCCTTCCCTCCACAAAAAGTAAGGGACCACCCCCTCAGAGGGGAAACCGAAACTACCGAGTCCGAGAGCAGGGCTGCGAGATGCAAGGCGCCCGACTTACGGCTTTCGAAGCGCCACCGTGAGCAGGGCGTCAGGCCCCCGCTGGGAGAGCAGGGCCAGAGCCTCAATGAGCTCCTCCTCCAGCTCGTGGAGGCCTGCAGGCTCCGGCTCCGGCCCGGGGAAACGGTAGAATTGGGTATCTCGATCCTGGAAGGCCCAGTCGTGTTTCACTGGGGGGCAGAGGCCCAGGCGTGGGGGAGGAGAGGAAATTGAGGCCACGTGGGTGTGAGGCCCCCTGCTGCAATGCCCACCAGCAATGCCCACCAGTGCCTGCTCCCCAGGACTGCCCAGCCCCCGGCACCCACCCAGGGCTAGGGCTCACCATGACAGAGGGCACCTTCATCCAGCAGCACCTGGCAGATTCCCACGGCTTGGCTCCGGGAATGGACCCCCAGCCCCAGGGCCAAGATCCCATCCACCAGTTCCCGGCCAGAGCAGCATTGCCTGGGAGGTGAAGGGGCCAGGGAAGAAGAAGGAGTCTCAAATGGCAGGACGGGAGAGGCGAGAGGGAAGAACACTCCATCTGAAAGGCACCTGGGTCTAGAAGCAGGGCTGGGCCCAGGTGCCTGGACAGAGTGAAAGGGAAAGAAAACAGGGGGTGGGGAGGGTTTGGAGGGGGTGCGCGAGGAGGTAGCCAAGGCCACCACTCACCGGTGGAGTCGGAGGTGGTACTTTCGGTCTCGGATGAGGTTGGGGCAGGTGGCCAGGAGATGCCGATGCAGCTGCCTCCCCGCCCTCAGCACCCGCTCCGTGGAGGCCTAGGGGCGGGGAGAGGCACAGCTGGCTCAGGCCCTGAAGCCCTTGCTGTGCTCCGCCTCCCAGCTCCACCCCTGGTGGCTTGTACCTGCTCGAGGCTCACGCTGAAATCCAGGGACTCCTCGCTGTTGGCGAGTGGCGTCTGAGGGCGGTGGGAGGGTTTGAGTATTAGTGCCAGGCCTTTAAACCCAGCTGTCAGATGCCCACCCCCGTCAGTCCCAGCCCCTGCCCAGTCCCCGACTCCAGGCGTCCACTTAGCTACTCTTTCAACAAATACTCACTGAGCACCCCCCATATGCCAGGCGTCTGCCTCATGCCCGCCCTGCTGCCCTATCCCCAGACCCTTGTCTTGCTTCCTGACTCCAGCGGTACATCCCCACAGATGAGATTCCAGTTCTGCTTACTCAGGGCCCAGGTGTGCCCAGGCTCCCAGGTAAACTGCACCGTGTAGGGAAGGGGCACAGTGGAGCTGGGGGGAGCATGACGACGTGAGATAAGAAGGCCAGGGAGAGGCCAGAAAGTGAGCAGCTCGGGAGGCCTGGCGTCCCAGGGCCTCCTGCCAGGCCAGGGTCAGTCCCCAGTCACAGGGCCGTGGGCGAAACTCCTGCCCTCTGTGGGCCTCGGTGCAGACTGGTAGTTAAAAATACAAACCCTGGAGCCGACTCCTGGATTCAAATCCCTGCTCCTCTGTTTACTAGCAGTGTGACCCTGAATATATGATTTAACCTCTCCCTGCCTATAAATCTATAAAACATTCCTAACAACAATTCAGGCTTTAGGAAGGATTATGTGAGTTAATAGAGATCACATGTTTAAAGCACTGCCTGACATATACATGTAATTGTATATACATGTTAGTTATTATTACTGATCTGTGAAGCTGGAAGGCCCCTTTCCTCTCCAAGATGCTGTCGCTGCTAGCTCATAAATAACCCTGTAACAGTGAGTCAGTCTTGCTAGCACACAGGACAGCTCTGGAAGACGGGGTTTACGTACAAATCATTGGAGAACGAGGTTTCCCTGCCCTTGGCATCAACTGGGCATCCAGGACTCCTGGGCCTGTGTGCCCTGGGATGTCGGCCATGAAAGCCTCCCATGCCCCTCTTTTCCTGCCACCTGAGGACTGGAATTTGTGGGCATCTCTGGACAGGATGCCCTACCCTCTATGAGCCATCCCAAAGGCAGGCACTTGAAGTTTACAAAGTATGTCTACCTCCATGATTTCATCTGATCTCATATAGAATAGGATCAGGTGGGAAGTAGGCAGAGCAGGTATTGTCTATCCCCCCTGACTTAGGAAGAAACAAAAGTCTAGAGATGAAGTGCGCTTGTAACTCAGACACAGCCGCACAGTCACGGATAAACTCAAGTTCCTACCAGAAGTGCTCACATTCTTGGTCCCACTCCACCCACCACACCTGCCTGTTTCCTCTCCCGTCCCACTTCTCTCTGCTGCTTTCCCATCCGCACACAGGGCCTGAAGAGGACCTGGCTGGGGAGCTAGGGTACGACCAGGCCTGGGGCCACAGTCCCCTCCCCTGGTCCCAGCATCCTCCCACCGTGTGCCAGGCAGAGGCCTGAGGTCTGGCGCGCGTAGGTGCCTGGCCCAACGCCGGGCGGAAGTCGCTAGGTGTCCCATAGGTATCCCTGACCCGGTCGTGGGGCCCATCCTGGTGCCAGACATAGCCCTGGAGACTTACTGACAGGAAACGAGGAGGGGGAAGGGCAGGAGTTCTACCCAGCCAGCCCCCTGTGTTGGAACAAACAGTACCGAGTGCTAATGACTTGTTGTTGTAGCTGTCAGAGTGCCCAGGTGGCCCCAGTCCCTGCCCCAAGTCCCTTCGGTGCCCACGACCCAGGCTCCCGCGCACACACACTCCCTTCCTGGTATTATTGTGACCCCGCAGGGCACATCAGGAGGGGAGGTGCCTGGTCACGTGGCCAGGCTGGTCAAGACTCAGATCTCAGATCCTCAGGCCTTGCTTAAAGCACTTCCTGTCCTGCCCCAGGGGATGTGCACGGAGGCTGGAGGCTCGGAAGCTGGGGGCTCTGGCCCATCAGAGCTGAGGAAGGCATCCTTCTCATTTTGCGAGGAAAGCAGGAGCCCAGAGGGATGAAGCAACTTGCCCAGAGTCACACAACCGCTTAGAAATTTAAGATCCCACTGCATAACCCTACCAACGCTGACCCTGAAGTAGGTGTTTGTCTCCTATTTCACAGCTAGAGAAAAGGAGGCTCAGAGGTTACGTAACCTGCCCCGTGAGCCGGTAAACAGGAGCACCAGGATTCACGCTGTGCCTCTCCGACTCCAAAGCCCACGTCCTTAGCGACCAAGCCCTACCATATCCCATGGTGCCTCCACGGCCCCGTGCTTCCCCCACCGTGTGCCATGAAAGCAGAGATGATAGACGTGAATGCCGCCCTCAGGAATGTTCCACGGGCAAGGAAGTTTGGAAAATACTGGGTTAGACCAAGTTCCATAGCCCCTCTGGACCCCTGCCATGTTCCCAGCATCGGGTTGGAGGCGCTATTCCAGAGCAGCAGGTGTGTGGGCTCCGGAGCCAGGCACCTGGGTTCAAATCTTGGTTCCCCATTACCAGCTGGCTGTGTGACCTTGGGCTGCTTATAAATGTCTCTGTGCTTCAGCGTTCTGTAACATGGGGTTGATGATAACAGCACCTGTCCCACGGGGTAATTCTGAGGATCCGATGAGTTCATAACATGAAGCATTCGAAGCCGCGCCTGCTCTGTAGTAACTGCTTAGTCAGTGTTAAGTACCTTGATGTAACATTATTATTTCATGCTGGGCACCTGTCATCTGGACACAGTGCAAGAAATGTTGTACTTCCGCTGACCCTGTCCCTGATCTGATAACCCTGAGTGTCAGCTTAGAGGGTTCTCAGCTGGAAAGCAGCGGCTGGTACGGCAGGGGCGAAGGCCCTCACCCACCGCCTCCTCTCATGTCTGGACAGGAAGGACTCAGGGTGCAAGAGGAGGTCCCAGCTAGCTTCCCTGGCATCAGCACCATGGCCTGCCCCACCCCCGTCACTGAGGGTCAGAGTCGCGCTGGAGGGGCAGGCACAGAGCCAGAAAGCCATGTTGGGACCCGTCAGACCAGTTCCCTTAGGCCACAGCTAGGGTCTCAGGCCAGGGCTGTGTACGATGGGACTGGGAAAGGATGCATGAGTGGGGGTGATGTTTTGGGGTGTCGGTGTTACCATCCGCAGCAATAGAAAGTCCACTACGAGCTTGAACTCTGCAGCCAGATCGCCTAGGACCAAAACCCAGCTTTGTCCCTTAGCAGCTGTATAACCCTAGACCTGTCACTTAGCCTCTCTGTGCTTCTGCTTTCGCATCTATAAAATGAGACGATGGCATTAGTAGCTATCTCACAGGGCTGCTGTGAGATTATCTGGTATGACAAAGTAAAGCTCATAATAGCGCCTGGGATATAAATACTACACAACGATTAGCTACTACCATGATTTGGACAGGTTGGATGAAAGCATGTTTTCTGAGTTAGAGAATAGAGCCACGTCCCCCAAATAAGGCACTCAAAGAGAAGCATCCCAGGCTTCTCTGAGCTGGCAGGACCCACCAGAGGTCATCCTGATTTCGCCCCTGCCTCTAGACAGATTGGTCCCTCTGTAGGCTCCCGGACATCAGACAAGATCTCATCTCCCCGTCATGTTTTCCAAAGGACACGTCCTTCCATCCCATTCCAGCATCAGCTTTGCCGTGGTTGGTAAGTCCTTTCTGTATCTAACCCCAGGCCCTCCTCCTGTAACCTGCTTTCATTTTCTCTTGTCCTGGTCTAGTAGGAACAGAAAGTGCTCTCTTCAGACCTCAGGAGGTTGATGGGTTTCCCCCTTGATTTTCTAAGAGGGGGGCATGGCCTGAATAACTCCCAGCACTGCCCTCCTGGGACTCTGGGTTCCACCTCCTTTCAACATCCACCCTTCACCCTGTGTGTGCACGCTCCCTGCCGGGTACTTGTTCCCTCATATGAGCCCCTCCTCGGCCAAAGGCATCATCCAGAGAAGAGAGGTAGAGCTCACAGGTACCCAGAGTCTCTTAAACACAGACGCCATATGCTAACACATATATATGGAATCTAAGAAAAAAAAAAAAAAAGTCATGAAGAACCTAGGGGTAAGATGGGAATAAAGACATAGGCCTACTGGAGCGTGGACTTGAGGATATGGGGAGGGGGAAGGGTAAGCTGTGACAAAGTGAGAGAGTGGCATGGACATACATACACTACCAAACGTAAAATCGATAGCTAGTGGGAAGCAGCCGCATAGCACAGGGAGATCAGCTCGATGCTTTGTGACCACCTAGAGGGGTGGGATAGGGAGGGTGGGAGGGAGGGAGACGCAAGGGGGAAGAGATATGGGAACATATGTATATGTATAACTGATTCACTTTGTTATAAAGCAGAAACTAACACACCATTGTAAAGCAATGATACTCCAATAAAGATGTTAAAAAAAAAAAAACACACAGACACAACGGGCTGAAACCACCTCTGCCCCCCCACTCCCCAGAGATGGTCCTCAGGAGAGGATGTGTCCTGTCTCTAGCCCTGAAAATCTAAGTTCCCTCTAATCACCAACACCCACACATACCTGGCAGGGGAGGGGCTTTGCTTCTGTGCCTCTGACCCCATTTTTTACTCCACTAACCCTCACCCTCACTCTTCCAGCCTCCCCATGCATACCAGCCCTTCAATTCTGGGGGACTGGGGGAGACAGGAGACAGCCTGGTGGCCTCCTCCACCCCCTCCCAGACGTTGGGTCCCAGGGGATCCTCCAGTGACCTCATTGTCCTGGCACCTGACCTTCCCCCCACTCCCCACCTTGCCTCTACAAGCTGGGAAGGGGACAGGAAATGCACAAGTAATTATAGCCTGAGAGGGAAGGAGGGAGGGAGGGTTCCAGCCCACTGGCTCCAAGCAGTAGCTACTGCCAGTGACCTGGGGGGTGAGGGGGGGCAGACAGCGAAGCCCAGAGGGAACCCAGCTCCCCTGCCCCCTCCAGAGCGTCATCTGGAACAGGACCCAGGCCCATGAGGCCCCTTGTCAGGAGGACCCAGGGAGGGAGGAGTTGGGGGAGAGCTGGGGACTGACACCTAGATTCTCCTCCCGATTCCCATTGCAAGGAGAACCCCATCACCTTGGTGGGCTTCAGTTTTCTCAACCCAGCTTCATATTTTGGTAAATATAAATGGTGGTTGGGTGAGGTAGGAGGAAGGAGGCAGAAAGTGGTGGTCATTCTACTCAGGAATTTGCTGATAAGAGAGGAGCTCTCCCAAGCCCTGCTTTCTCTCCGCCCCTTTGCCCAAGTACTCTCCCCGCACTCACCTCCACCCAGGCTGGGCACAGGTAATAGACACAGCGAATCTCAGGTGAAGAACCTATTAAGTCTGGGTGGTTGGGGAGAGCTTCTCTGTGATTTGGATCCTGCAACCTTTATCCTGCCCCCCCAGCCCCCCCACATCCTTCCCCCACACCCTTTCTCTCTCCTTCATTCTTGCAGCTCCAGAGAGATTCTTCACCGGCAAAGGGAGCTCCGTTCATCTCAGAGCCTCCAAACTTCTCAGAATTCTCCCCTGAGCCTCTCAAAGCCAGATGCCAAGCAATGTTCACATGACCACCTCACCCCGAAATCCAAAAGCAGACTCGATGCAGTACAGCCCTCACTAAAGGAGAATGTTGTCACGGCGATGTTTAAAAAACAGTAACCAAGCTTACCTCTTGACCCCCACTTGACCTGGTCCCCAGCATTTCATACATGCCTCCCACCACCACCTGGAGGACACGCAAGCACCTAACTCTAGGCACACAGAGGTGACAACTACATGACAAATCCCTGTACCCCTCCCCTCATGCCTGAATGGGGGAACTTGGGCACCACATGCACACGCAGTGCAGCTGTGTGAGCCACCCACACACTGCAGCCAAGCTGCCTGACCCACTGTCCACCCCAGCTGTCCCCCTCATGCCCCCAGAGCGAGTTGGGCCCCCGGAAGCATGCCCGTTCTTCCGGTCAGGGCCCCCTCCAGCCCTGGTGCCTGGCCCGGGCAGGGGGTGGGCACTCACCCAGCGAAGCCCCTGGATGCAGCTGGGGCGCTGGTGCTCAAGCAGCAGCTGGTAGGAGCAGCTCCGGGACCGGTGCATCCTCCTCAGCACCATGTTGAGCAGCGTCCCCTCCGGCACCACGTCCGGGAGCCCTCCCACCGGCGGGGCTCCCAGAACTGAGCTGTCCTCCACAGCCAGGCCCACCTGCCAGCGGCTTTCACCTGGCCAGCTCACCTGTGACGGGAGGAGGAAGGCAGACAGCCATGAGGCCGGGCCTGGGGCAGCTGGACCAAGGCACAACTGCCCCAGGCAGAACCACTTCCCTAGAGTCCTCTGGACTGGTCAGGCGGAGGTGCTGCATCCCTGCCAGGAGCCGGGGGAGGGACAGGAAGACCTTCACTGGGGCCTGCCGGTCTGGCGCACTTAGGGGTCTCCAGCTGGCGCACCAGAGATCAGGTCCTTCTTCCCGGTCTTCTGGGGAATTCTGCCCCACTCCACCGCCCATGGCCCTGCAGGGATCTCCACCGACTCCCGGTATGGGACTACGGACTCTGGATGCCCCAGAAATGCAGCTTCAGCCTAAACCATTCGTTTCTCCACCTCCCTCACCCCTGACCAAGCCTCTCTCTCCCACCCCAACTCCCCGACCGTGCCAGCTTCCTCTCCGGCTCCTCCTCCCCCTAACCCCACCTTACCCACCTTCATATTCTTCCTCGAGCTCGCACAGCCGTGCAGCCTCTAGCAAAAGGCGGGGGCTGACGGGAGAACCCCCCGCCCCCCTTCCCCCCGCCAACAGCGAGCCCCTGCTGTAAGTCCCAGGCGAAGTGAGCAGGCCAATTCCTGGCTGGACCCGCTGCCAGGGCAGCCCGAGCCAGGCTGGGTTGAGAGGCTCCTCTTGGGTGGGGGGAAAGCTGGGGACTTGAGGGGCGGTGTTCCCCCACCCCCAGCGACAAGGAGCCCCGAGCCTCCCCTCCGTCCCAGACGAAAGAGCCAGCTGGCACCGGGCGCTGAAGCGAGGCTGCAGCTGGCACTGGTCCGGGCGGGAGCTGTCACACCCCCTGCGCGGCCCGCCCTCTTCCCTTCCCGGGAAGGACCGGGAGGGCGGGGAGGACGCGCCAGGCTTTACAGTAGGGAAGGGGGCGGGGGCGGGGGCGGGCACGGGCGAGGGGCGGAGTCTCGAGCCCAGGGTGAGCCGAGCCGGCGGGAGCCCGGGTCCCGAGAAACCATGGCGGGCCGGAGCGCCCTTGGGTTGCGAGCCGGGGCCGCGGCGGCGGGGGTGTCGGGCTAGGGGCTGCGGGCCGCTACACCGGCCGCCACGTGGCCGGGAGGAGAAATGCAAACAAGGAAACCGGGGGAAGGGGGAAGGGGGTGAGTCATTGCGGCCCCACCCGGGAGGGAAATCCGGGCTGGGGCCGCTTCCCGACCGGCCGGGGGCCTCCTGCCTCCTGTTTCGGTTCAGGGTCTCGAACAGGCCGGGGGAGGGATGGGGCCGTTTTCCCGCAGGGAATCCCGCTGCCGAGCCTCCCACTGCCGCGCTTCTATGCACACACCCCGTCCGCCCCCTTCTCCCCGCCCTACACACACACACACCCGCCGCGGGTGGGGACACTGAGGCTGGAGAGGCAGGAGGGCGCTCGGGGACTGTGGGCGTTGGAGGTGGGGCTGAGATCCCAGAGGAGCTGGGCTAGAAGGCCACGCCCCCGGCGGGTGAAGGTCGAGCTCGGGATTCCAGAGTCCTAGGCGGGCTCTGTGTGGAAAGCCATCGCCTCCCTGGGCCTCAGTTCCCATCGCCGCGCTGCTGGCCCAGCGCCCCCTCTTCGCTCCACTCCTGCTTCTGAGTCCGCGGAGAGACAGTGGCTCCGGGACAGCAGCTCCCCCAGCGCCGGCGCCGTAACTGCTCAGGGCGTCACCGAGGGTTTTGGAAGGAGTCGCACGCCTCGCCCCCGGCTTTCTAGGACTCACCCCCTTTTTGCCCCACCTGTGTCCCTTTCCCTTTGCTGCTGAGCCTGCCTGGACAGAGGAAGACATATCTCTAACAATCCATGTCCCCTGCTGTTTCACCGATGATTATTTTCTTGGAGGGGGGGTTAATTGTGATTAAAATCAATTTTAATATGTCTTTGAAAATCATTCCAGGAGTTTATCAGATTGTAAGTTCCATCCCCTCAAATTCAGATTCAGTCCTACTGGCATGAAGTGGAAAATCTATATTTTGAACAAATACCCCAATCTGCTGGGTTCCCACTTTGAGAAATGATAGTGGAGTTTTAAATGACCCCCTCAGGGAAGGAGGGGAGCCCGAAAATGAATCTGCCCCCCAGACCAAACCCATCCACTCAGGTTTGGGGAATTTGGAAGAAGGAAGAACAGCTTGAAGGGATAACAGCCTGGGGTCACAGGTGTCCATGGGGAAGAGAGTAGAGAGGGAGTGGGGCTGGGGGAGTGAGTTGAAATTTCAGGTCTCTGGTGCCAGTGACCTGGTCTAGAAGTCCTTGCAGGGGAGTTTCCGGAGACTGGCAGTCGGGTCAGAAAGGGGTCCCCCCTTTCCTATTCATCCTGCCCCTACTTTGGGCAAGTGGAAATGGAGCCAGTGGGTGAGGCAGGACATCTGCGTCCCTCTCAGCAGGCCACAATAGCCTGTAAGTGCCTGGCACTGCTCCAAGTGCTTCCCAGGTATTCTATCTCTGCCACCACCCTATGAAGCAGTACTACTGTTATTCCCACTTCAGATGGTGAAGCTGAGGCTCAGAGTTACCGGGTAGCTTGCCAAGGTCAAGGGTACAAGGATCCAAAGAAAGTCATTCAAATTGGACCTTCCACTTGTCTCGTTCTTGTCACTGGAGGGCAAAGCCCCCCACCTCCCGCCAAGGCAGATGATGGAGCAGGTGTTTCCTTCTCAGGATTCCTGGTTGGGACTGGCCTGTGAAATGAACGCTCGGTAGGTGTATGATGGAGCCTAAGGCCTGGAGGGGGCGGGGGACTAGGGGAGTGTGTCTGAGGAAGACACTTTAAGCCAGATGGTGAGTCATCACAGGGAAAATCGTGCCATACCCTGGTGCAGCCTCCACCCTCCTCTGACTATCTTTAGATGCCTGAAAGTTGTGTTAGGACAGATAAATGATAACAATAGTTAACATGCACCAGGCCCTGTTCTTGGTACTTGTTATACTGGTTGATGTTCTTGATACATTCACTGATTTAATCATCTCAACGATCCTATGAGATAGGTATTATTGTTATCCCATTTTGCAGACGAGGAAGTGGAGACATGGAAAAGTTAACTGACACACCCAAGTTTCCACAAGTAAGATGTGGAGCAGTGAGTGGTTCTCCCCAAGCACTTAGGAGTCTGTATGCTTTACCACTCTGTAATCCTGCCTCTCAAATATACTGACAGCTCCTGCAAAGGGAGAGAAGCCCACGTCCAGAGTCATTTCCCTCACACTTGGGTGCACAGGCTCCAGACGTAGGGGGAGGGACAGACAGATAATGGAGGCTGACCAGCAGGGCCTCTTCACACTGTCCACCCACATGATGAGCTCTCTGCCAGGGCATGAGCCTCATGGAACCCTGCCTCCCTCCCTCAGGCAGGCAGCAGGGGACGGCAGAGGCTCCCAGGGAATAGTCCAGGAGGGTTAATGGGAAAGGAGGGCTTCTTGGCCGGCGTGACTCTGGGCTGTATTCCTCCCACTGAATCCTCTTTGCTGAACTCTACACTCGTGGAGCCCACAGCTTCCTGAATCTTCACACTACACGAGTCTAAAACTCCCTTCCCACCCCAGCTGCCTCTCCTCCCGCCTGGCCTCTCTCAGCTCCCTGCTCCAGGACCCCCACCACTGCCTAAGCAAGGCACCTGATATCTCGCTCCCTCCCTCTCCCACATCTCATCAGCCTCCAATTCTGGTTGATTCAACCAATGGATAACCTCTTGCATCCACCTATCATGCCCCATCCCCACTAAAACTGCTCTAGCAGAACGATGGTCTCTTCCATCACTTACTACGTGCAGCGTACTCTGTTTACTACTTTATAGACATCATCTTTTAATCCTCAGAACAATCACTATTTACAAGTGAGGAACAGAACTGAAGAACAGAGAGGTGAAGTAACTTGGCCAAGGTCACACAGCTAGTAAGTAGCAATGCCAAACTCAGTCTGACGGCAGAGCCTACCCTCTCAATCACACTTTGGTGATCACTACTCTCAACTTTGCCTTCCTCCGTCCTTCCTGTGCAGTGCCACAAGAATCTTTAATTCCTTCAACGGCATTTACTGTAAGTTCCAGCAACTCTGCTGTAAACTGGAGATCTAAAACTGGGCAGATACTGGGCTCCAGGGCCACGGAGCCTGGTGGAATTTTCTGGTAGCTCACTAACACACTAATCTGGTCAGGCCTCCATACCCAGCACAGTGTCTGGCGTAAAGCAGGTGCTCAATGATTCCGGGTGGTAAGGAGCTGAAGTCGGTGGGACAGTCAGCCGGGGCCTGCTGTGGGCCTGTACCAAGGGCAGGGCGGAAGGGAGAGGGGCTGCTTTCCCAGTTCATTTTCGGACAGTTTGTTTCACCTCCCTCCCGGCTGCTTCTTTGTCTCCTATCTTTTCTCCTTCTGTGCTGCAAACCTTGCTTACGAGGCTCAGCTGTGTCCCTTGAGGTTGCTGGTGGGTTGGAGGGTGGGAGGTTGGAGGACGTCTTAGCTGATAGGCTGGCAGCGGGACTGAGGAAAAGGGCCAGCTTGGAGGCCAGAGGATATAAGGGCTGTGCCTGGGTACCTTGGCCTGCTGCAGCTTCCCTCAGCATCCTGATGTGATCCCCTGGCCATGGCTTATCAACAAATGGAGAGGGACTGAGAAGAGAGCCCAGGTACCCTCACCTGGGCTCTACCTCCCGGCTCTGGAAGGTTGAAGGTCCTCTGGCACTTGTCCAGGCTTCTGGCCCCAAGGATGGTTCCAGTCCAGTTCCCCCATCTCCTCCCCTGCCCACTCCTGGGGGGCTGAGGCAGGGAGCTGGAACACTGATGGGCACCAAGCCAAACCTTCCTGGGACCAGCAGGTCACAGCCAGTCACTCTTGAGCCACTATGACAGTGGTAGAGCAGGGACGCAGAGGAAGTGGGGGGCAAGCTGGAGGGAGGTCTGTGAGGGCGGGACAGGGCTGGGGAGCAGTGGGGAGCTGACTGAGGCGAGAACAGAGTCCCCACGCTTTCCTGCAGGCACATTCTTCTGGCTGGTGGTCAAGCTACCCGTGCATGACAGGAGCAAGGAAACGGTCACCAGACAGGCCCGTGGTGCTGATGGCGGTAGCCAGAGGGTGAGGAGAGGCTGGCAGAGCAGGGTAGAAGGCAGGGGCAGGTCTGGAGCTGTGCTAAAGAGAGGGGAACAGGCCTGCCTAGCAGGCAAGTTTGGTGGTATTTGAATGTGCAGGCAGCGCTTTCTCCCTCCAGCCTCTGCTTCTCAAGTGTGTGTGTGTGTGTGTGTGTGTGTGTGTGTGTGTATTCCACATACCCAGGAGACACTGCATCTGCCCTTGAGTAATCAGTGCTCTGAAACCGTGGCTCCAGCCCAGTCGTGACCACTTTCCCTCAGGCCCAGAGCCCTCTCCTTGGCTCCCTCGCCTGCACCCCTGTTGGGGCTTCCAGTCTGCACTTGCTGGCCCACACCACTCCCCCGCCTCTCCCTGGGGCTCACTGCCTGCACTACCTCCTCCCAACATCCCCAGCCTTCCCCGGACCCTCATCTCAGGGGCTCCCATCTTCCCTGGGCCCTTGCTCAGGACTCGAACTCTGCACCCACTTTGCCCTTTTAGAGACTTAGGCAGGGGCAGCTGCAGTAGCCTGAGGGAGGGTTCCGTGTGGATCCAGAGCGCTGGCCAAGGAGAGGGCAAGACTGTGAGTGACCAGGCAAGCAGGCCATGCAGAGAAGGCCCTTCCCAGCATCAGAGCAGACCCCAGTCCTGCCCCCAAATCCCACTCGGGAAGTGCTGGGGCCAGAGGAAGCTGAACACTCCAAAGACTCGGCACTAGACCCACTGCCCATCTCCTCCCTCCAGAGAGGACGCAGCGAAAGGCCAGGGGAGGCTGCAGAGATGGGGTCTGTAGAGGGAAACAGAAAAGGGAGGTGACGTCTGCAGGTCTGACTGAGAGAGAAGGCCGCAGGCCACTCCCTCCCCTCCTGGGATCAGTCCTCTGCTCCAGGATGGAGAAGCGGCCACCAGCGGCTCAGACTTCCCACCCAGGCCTCAGGAAGTCCTTCCTGCTCCTGCCTCGGAGCCCCCTCAACTAGGAGCTTTACCTCCAGAGAAATGCAGAGGCAGCGGACTCCCCTTAAACCTGCTGCAGGGCGGGCATGGAGCCCACCTCAGCATTCCCCCTCATTCCACAGAGGACTGGATCCTGATTTAATCTCCAGTCTCCCCCAGGCCTAGCTGATGGTGCCGGCTGGGGTCCTGGGTGCCAGGCGAAGCAGCCACTGCTGTGCCCCTGCCGGGTTCTTCTCCTGCCACAGAGCCCGGCTTGTGTCAGTTCCTCCTGCAGGGCCCCATTTCTCTTCCACACGCCCGGCACTCACCACAACTACAATCAGAAATCCAGGCCGCGTGCTTAGCACAGCCAGGGCTGTGGGCACAGAGGCTCTCAGGAGACGCTTCTTCTATTTATTTATTTGTTTATTTTATTTTATTTTTGGCTGCATTGGGTCTTTGTTGCTGAGCACAGGCTTTTCTCTAGTTGCGGCGAGCGGGGGCTACTCTTCCTTGTTGGTGCGCGGGCTTCTCGTTGTGGTGGCTTCTCTTGTTGTGGAGCACAGGCCCTAGGCACACGGCCTTCAGTAGCTGCAACATGCAGGCTCAGTAGTTGTAGCTCGCGGCTGTAGAGCGCAGGCTCAGTAGTTGTGGCACACGGGCTTAGTTGCTCCGTGGCATGTGGGATCATCCCGGACCAGGGCTTGAACCCGTGTCCCCTGCATTGGCAGGAGAATTCTTCACCACTGCGCCACCAGGGAAGACCCAGGAGAGGCCTCTTGAGTGGAATAGGTAAACTCATCTCCCCCTCTCCTGCCATGGGTCCTTCTACCTTCCTCATGGCTCCCCCAGGTCTGCCTCTCCTTCTGTTACCTTTCCAACCGGTTCTTGGCCCATCTCTGTTCCTCGCACTGCCTCAGTCTGTCTCTAGCCCATCCTCTCCCTCCTCCAGGGAGTGCCCTCAGATTCGCACCTCAAACCTCTCTAGGGTGCTATCCATGGGTCCCGAGCGCTGGACTAAGCACAGGTGTCAAGCTTTTTGGGGATCTGTGTGTACTGATCAAGCCTCCGTGGTGACCTTCTCGTTCAACAAATCCAGTCCCTAAACTCAAATCTGAAGGACAAATATGTACTAATCCCTGTGCCGGGCTTTGTCCTTTAGGGAGAGTTGATGCCCTCCTCTCCTGGCCTCAGCCTTTGTATTCGCTCACTCCCCACGGCCCCAGGCTCCAGTCCATGCAGAGGTTAACTCCTGGCTTTATCTCTCTCTGTCTCTTTCTCTCTCTCCCTCTCTCTCCCCTCACCCAACAACAACCCCACAGCGAAAGGGAAAGGAAAAGAGCGAGCGCATTGGAGGATGTACCTGTGATTGGGGGTTCAGGTCAGCAGATGGAAGTCACCAGAGGACAAGGAGAGGCGAGCAGGCCTAGGCCCCGGGCCCCTCCTTGTTGCCCTTCCAAATGCTGCAGCGGCTGTGATTGCTAACACGCGTACACGCTCACACATTCTCCCTCTCCACACTTGTCTGTCTGTGATGCTTATCTAGCTCTGGAGCTCAAAGACCTGTTGCTTCCACTCAGCATCTTCTCACTCAGCATCCTGTCCTCTGCGTGGACCTCCAGGTCGTCAGTGGGCAGGCAGAGGAAGTGGGGTCTCAGTGAGAAGCCAGACTGTGAATGGTTTCACTCTAGCCATAAAAGGTGAAGATGTCTCCTTCTAGGGGCAGAAGGCAGCCACGGCCCTAGGGAGCAGCGCTGGGGGAGGAGTGGCCGAGGTGTCCCCCTGGACCTGAGTCCTCAACTCGGGATTACTTCCTGCAGTCTGGGCAGCTGCGGTGCTCATGATGGGGCCAGCTCTTCCCTGCAATGAGCCACCTGCTCTTCCTCTCTAGAATGGTCCTTTCAGCTCTGTGGTCTATGAGTCTGACCTCAAGAGGAAGATGAAGCTGCAGGGGGACCAGCTGAGGCGGGCTGGGCCCAGGGGATCCACCTCCGTGTCAGGCACGGCCTGGGGCTGCCTTAACCAGGGTCCTTAGCCTTGAACTCCACAAGGGCTGGAGGTGAGCAAAGGGACTACATAAGTTCTGGGGAAAATCTTGCAAATAAGATTTTTAGCCCAAACTTGCAGAGCTCGGTCTCAAGACACAAGGGTGGAGAAGGCTGCCCCCTAGAGCCAGGATCAAAGAATTCTTTATGGACAGCCAGCCATTCTTGCCTTTATTTATTGCACAGATATTTATTGAGTTCCTACCTAAGGCCCTGGCATTAGACTAGGTACTGGGGATACAGAAGTGATCAAGGAAGGCAATAGGGTGACTAACCATCAGAGTTTTCCCTAGACTCAGGGGTTTCCTGGAATGTTGGACGTGTGTTGGTAAAACCAGGACAGTCCTAGGCAAACTGAGAGGAGTTGGTCCCTAAAAGGTAAAGCCCCTGCCCTCATGGAGGTTATATTCCAATGGGATGGCAAGGGTGGAGTTGGAAAGGATAAACAAATACGCAAGACAATTTCACATAGTGCTATCACTTATCACAAGACGTAAGACAGAGTAGGGGACTGTACTTTAGAGAGGAAGGACAGGATTGCCTTTCTGAGGAAGTAACATGTGACCTGAGGCTTGAACGATGAGCAAGCCTTATGAATCTTATGAGCACTCACAGGAGAGCTTTCCAGATACAAAGTTACCAAGACCCCGGGGCAGGAACAAGCTTGGCACATTCAAGAAACAGAAAGAAGGCCAGTGTGCCTGAAGTGAAATGGGCAGAGGTGAGACTAGTCGGAGTTGGCAACTGACTTGTTTACCCCAATTGCTATGGAAGCTATTGGAGGGATTTAAGCAGGGGAGTGCCATGTTCTGGTTGTTATTTTTAAAAGACTATTCCAGCTGCTGGCTGGACAGTGGATTGGAGGGGAAAGAACAAGCAGAGGATGACCACGTAGGGAGCTGCTGCAAGTGGGGAGGTGGTGATGATGGTGCCTGGACTAAGCAGTGTCTTGGGAAGAAAGGACAGGGCAGACCCAACCGTACTTGCTAATGAATTGCACATAGGGGGTAAAGGAAGGAGAGGACCAACTGGTGCCTAGGTTTGGGGCTGGAGCTACAGTAAACAAGGATATACCCCAAAGGACATCAGAGGTCCCTCTGTGCGGGGATTAAGAAGCAGAGAGGAGGAAGCCCTCACACGTCCAAGAAACTCAATGAACTGTCATGTAGCTCGGTAGGGGTATCCTTGATGTAACATTGTGGGAGGAGATCTATGTCTGGAATGTGCCTGCTTTGGGGGAATGAGAAAGAAATGTCTTAGGAGACAAGGTGTCTGTGGGTGGGAGTCAGGAGTCTGCCTTAATACTGGTGGGGCCCAATTTAAAAGTGACTTCGGAGGGATTGGTAGTTCAGACAGGTTATCCATATAAGAGACGTTTTCATGACCTGAAATGGAATGAGGGATGGTGTATTAGGGTAATGAGGTTAGCTGTAATGACTCCGAAATCTCAGTGGCTTAGCACGAAGAAAAGGGTGTATTTTTCATTCCTATTACAGTCCGATGCAGGTTTGGGGAATAGAGTGGGTAGTTCTGTTCATTCATTCATTCAAGGGTCCCAGGCTCTTTTCACCATGTGGCGCAGCTGTCTTCAACATGTGGCCTCTAGAATCGTCACAGAATGGGAAGAGGGAATGAGGGCTGCGTGGGAGACTGTATGGGTCCAGCCTGGAAATGGCACACACTGCTTCTGCTTCGATTCCATTGCTCAGAACTCACTCTCATGGCATCAGTTTAACTGCAAGGAAGCTGGGAAGTGTTCAAAGTTCCTATTTCGTAGGTCACGTGCCAGAAGAAGGATGCTAACGGTGAACACTGGTGGTCTCTGTCACAGGCAGGGAGAATGGCTATCTCTCTTGGGGATGGGGGGTGGTGGGCAGTGGTGTCTGTCTTGGGTTCGGTTGGGAGTGCACTCTCAGAAAGCACCTTGGAAAGGAAGCTGATGTGGGGAGAAGAGCATGCGTGGTGCATACCAGTGTGCTTTGCAGCTTCATAACCCTCCCATGCTTTCCCTTCTCGTGGCCTTTCTCCAGATAAGATCTTAATTATCCCACATCTCACCACAGAAATAGCCTTGTGAACGCTTTCTCTTCTACAATTTTCTTTTCCCATCAAATCCAACTTGGATACCAAATAATCTTCTTAAGGCATGGTTTATGTCATGCTAGCCCTGTTCAATAATAACAATAATTTCAACAACAGTGATAATAATTTGTCAAATTACTGTGTTGAGTGCTTTAACTGCAGTATCTCAATATCTCTCGATTGCTATAACAAGCCAATGATGTATCATCATTCCCACTACACAGATGGAGCGACAGGGGTTCCGAGAAGTTCCTGTGCTGTCAAATATGGTAGCCACTAGCCACGTGTGGCTATTTAAATTAAAATCAATTAAAAATTCAGTCATACTAGGCACATATCAAATACTCAACAGCCACGTGTGACTAGTAGCTGCCATTCTGAAGAGGGCAGATATAGAATATTTTCTTCTTGGCAGAAAGTTCTCCTGAGTTAGGGGAAAACTGCCCAGGTCGCACAGTAAGTGGTGATCCCATCTGAACATAAAATCCTTCAACAGCTCCGTATTGCTTCCACATGTAAAAAAAAGTGTCAGCCTGCTGGTAACCTACATCCTGGGCCCAAGCTACTGTTACATAATTATCTCTCGTTATTTTCTTGCACAACCTCACTCTCCAGTGTAACGAGTTTGTTAACTCCTCTCCAATACTCCTGACGTGCACTCATAATAAATATTTTTGCTCTCCTCCTTTCTGTCTGCCCAGCTAATTAATTGCTACCTGACCTTAAGGTTCAAATAGCTTAAATATTTCTTGAATCAGCCCCTCTTCCCCATTCTCACTGCCTCAGCCTGAACCACCTTTCAGGCTCTCCTCCTGTGGCAACCTTTCTGCTGCTACTAACCATACTTGCCAACATTTTTTAAGCACCTGCTACATACTTGCCACTCTTCTAAGCACTGCCTCTTCATCATAACACGTTGAAGTAGACATCACAGCTGTGCCCTGTCCCCATTTTACAGACGGAGTACCTAAAGCACAGGGAGGTGAAGAATTTGTCCGAATGACCTCTCTGCTTTCTAGTCCTTTCGAAGGAAGTTCATCCTCACACTATTACCCTGGCCACATTTCTAAAACACAGAACTGTTACTTCCCTCCCCTGGCTTCACAGAGACAGGGGAAAGCCTTTTCAGCAGAGCAAGCAAGGCCCTTTATGTTCAGAACATTTCCAACCTCAAAATCCATCACTCCACCCACAGACCACAAACTACTTACAGTTTCCCGAACCTGCCATGTTATTTCTTCCTTCTGGGCTGTCACACAGGCTGCTCCCACTGCGTGGAGGACTGTTATCCCTGCCAGCCAGCTCTGGAACCATCCGTGGCAGTGTACTCTGGACCACAGGGCTCACTCCCTCCTCTGAACAGCCAGCACTAACTCTCTCCATCAGTGGCTCCCAAAGGAGGACTGGATGCCGAGCCCACCTCATTAAAATCACTTCTCATTAAAAATATATATATACTCCCAAGATTCAAATTTACTGTCAGGGGTGGAGTCTGGGGGTCTTTTTTTTTTAAAAAAAAAAAGAAGCTCCCTAGACTATTCTGAAGTGAGGCAAATGTGGTTTACATTGCTCGCTTGGCAATTAATCATGTCCTGCCTAGGTTTCTTGTGTATGATCCCCTTTATTGTTATTTGATTCTTAACCTTCATTCACTCACATTCATCTATTCGGCAAATGTTTACTAAAGGGCTACTATGTGCTGTGAACTCTTCTATGTGTTGGTGTGAATGAAAGAGGCACAGTCGCTATTCATGGAGATTACATTCCAGAGAGATGTGATAGCAGAATAATGGCCCCCCGAGATGTCAATGTCCTGATCCCCGGAATTTGTGAATACGTTACTTTACATGGCAAAAAGGATTTTGCTGATGTGATTAAGTTAAGCATCTTGAGATGGGGAAATTATTCTGGATTATCCAGGTTCTTAATCATAAGGGTCCTTATAAGGGAAAAGAAGGAGGCAGCAGAGTTGGCAGGAGAAAAGGAGATGATGTAATGACAGAAGCAGAGGTCCGAGGGGTGTGTTTGCTTTGAAGATGAAGGAAGACCTTCAGGAGTCAAGGGATGTGGGCAGCTCTAGAAGCTGGAAAAGGCAAAGAAACAGACTTTCCCCTCGAGCCTCCGAAAGGAAGGCAGCCCTGCCATCCCCTAGACTTTAGCCCTCTGAGTTCCTTTTTTGGACACCTACGTACAGAACTGTAGGATAATAAATGTGAGTTGTTTGAAGCCCCTAGATCTGTGGTACTCTGTTACAGCAGTGAAAAGCAATAAATACAAGGTATGTTGGCTACCTATTTTGTGCCAGTATGTGACGGGCCTCCCCAACTAGATTATAAGTGTTTGAGGGCTCCGTGCGTTGTGTTTTTTGATTTTCCCTGCCGGCTCCCAGCGTGGCACTGGGCCCACGGAGGGAGCTCAGTATACACCTGCTATAGATTCCAGCCTCTACCCTAGAATTGTCTGATTCTGATGGGAGTGATGTTTGGTAGATTTGGGGTGGGAGGACGAGGCTTGCGGAGATGAAAGGAGAAGGGAGCTGTCCTTGAGGGTGAGGTGTTTGACGTTAGAAGATGGGGCAGATGTTCCATGACAAGAATCTTCTGAGAATCGCTTAATCCCTGAGGAGGGAACTGATGGATAGATAGGGGCGGAAGGAATCATACTCACTGTGTACTTTCATCTACCTTAATTTTTATATCTTGATTTTTAACGAGAAATTTACATCTTAAATTTTAAAGGAGAACGTGATAAATTTTAAAAGTGATCACGGCAGCTGGCTTGTACACCCGTACATTTCCGGGTCCCGCCAGGGACCAAATATCCTGTAGCTCAGAGGACGAAGCCCGGAACCTGCCTTTTTAGGCGGCATCCCCGAATGATCAGGGGCCCGAGGACTCAAGGCCAAGCCCAGGACGCGCCCTCCACTGTGGTTCCGGGCGCGGGCGGCCTCCGGCCGGGGAGGGCGCTGTGCCGGCGGTGCAGGGGGCGGGCCGGGGGCGGAGCGCGGGCGGCCGGCGGCTACGGCTCGGCCCCCGGCTCCCGGCTCCCGGCTCCTGCTCTGGGCCCTGCACCTGTGACCGCCGGCCACGCTCGCCTTCTGCGCCCGGCGCCCGCAGCCCCATGGCCCCGTCCCGCCTGCAGCTCGGCCTCCGCGCCGCCTACTCCGGCCTCAGCTCCGTGGCCGGCTTCTCCATCTTCCTCGTCTGGACGGTGGTCTACAGACAGCCGGGGACCGCGGCCATGGGGGGGCTCGCAGGTACCGCGGGGCGCGCGGGGGTCGCTGGGTCCCGGCTCCGGCCGCGCGGACGCGGGCGCGCGGCTGCGGGGAGGAGCCGGCGGCTGCTCCGCAGGCTCCTCGCGGGCGGCGCTTCCCGGGGGAGCGGGTGGGGTGTTTACCCAAAACTGGCCGTGGGCAGAGCAGGCCCCGCGCGGGCCCGGGCTCCTGGACATCCTCGGGGGGCCTCAGGGACTCAATGCCCGCCCGAGGCGCCGACGTCCCGTATGTGTCATTTGCACCAGCCCCGGCGCCCCCGGGTTAGCCCGTCCGCCCTCCACCCTGGGCCCAGTGACAGCGTCCTCCCTGCACGCCCGCGGCTCTCGCCACCTCCTTCGCGCAACCAGGTGTGAAGACCCGGCGGTCTTCACACACACACACACTTGTGCTGGGGGATCCGCGCCCCTTCCCTGGGGACTGGGTGAGGGCAGAGAAGAAGTAAGTGGAAAGGAGGGCTGGGGGTTCCCGGGGAAGCCCATGTGCCTCCTAACAGGGTGGAGTGCACCGCCAACGGAGTCGCCAGCGGAGTCCTCAGCGGAGCCCCGGAGGACCGCGCTAGGGATCTGATGGAAACGACTTTTTTTCCCACCATGTTGGTGTCTCTTTGCCACTCTTCTGCTGTGGCTCCTGGGCCAAGGGCGGCTCCGACCGCCCTTTCTGTGCCTCAAGGAGGCCAGAGGAGGCTTGTACCGGAGTTGAGAACGTCAGTGCGCTGGGGGAGGTCTGGTGCTTACCGGTGCTCTGTACTCGCTGTGCACCTTTGGGCATGTTGTTAACCTCTCTGTGTTGTAGAATTGGTGTGAAGACGAAGCATATCATTTCTACTTGCTAACTTTTTTTTTTTTTAATGCTTCCTATGTGTCAGACACTGTGTTAAGCAAACTGCTTTCATCATCTCATTTAATCCTTACGTTAGTCCTAGGAAGTAGGCATTATTATTGGGTCCATTTTACAGGTCAGGCTTAAACTGAGGCTTAGTGTAAGCTATTTATAAGCTATTTATTTATATATATTTTTTATATATATATTTTATATATTTATTTATATATAAGCTATTTTTATTTATATATAAGCTATTTATATATAAGCTATTTATATATATTTTTATATTTTTATATATTTATTTATATATAAGCTATTTATTTATAAGCTATTTATATAGCTTACCTAGGGTTACACAGCTACATGAAATTATATGTGTGGGGAAAGCACTTTGGGAAAAAATACGTGTAAGGTTCATAGTTCTGCACAGGATGATCTGACTCCATAATTAAACTCCTCTGCCACAGGAGCCCTACATGGACTAACTAAAAATAACGAGGTTTGCTCACGGCCCCAAAGCTCACTGAGTGCCACACCTGGGTCAAGAAGGGACGGGAGGTGGGGCTTCTGCCCTGGAAGAGGGGTGTAGGTAACCACGGCCTAAGCAATGCCAGGCAGAGCACTTGGGTTCTCCGAGGAAGGGCACGTGGTTGCCTGGCTGGGCTGCCCTCATGCCTGCCTAGATGCCCCACCTGTGGTTCCTCCCAGGGGGCTAGCCTGCCCACCTCTGCTCAGTTATCAGCAGACGCCTGACCCCCTTCCCCGCTGCACCCCACCGCCCACCATGTTCCTTATGATTCTCTGGGCTTTGCAGTGTTTTCCTATTTCCTGTAGACCTGCTGCTTTCCCCTCAGGAAGGCGGTGTGACTCTCCAGGCGAGGCCCAGGGGTTGCCCTGATGAGACTTGAGATGAGGGCGCTGGTGGGCGGTGAGGAGGGAGGGCTGCCCCTGGGATCAGAGCTGGGTGTGTCGGAGTCTGGCCTGGTGGAGTGAGCCCCACCGAGCTGTGTGACCATGGGCACATCGATGCCCCCTGGGCCTCAGTTTCCTCATCCGTAAGGAATGGAAGGAGATTCTGCTGACAGGGGTGTTGTGTGAGACCCCGTTCAGGTCTGGAATGCTACAGCTGTATGTCCTCTCCCCGAATCATCCATCTTTCAGCTGCCCGTCGGGGGGCAGCTCCAGGGAGTCCCAGGGTTTCCCTCTGACCTGAGCCCTGCCCTCTCTTCCTCCCTGCAGATTTCCCTTGGCCTCTGAGGCAGGCCAGCTGTGGAGCCGCCCACAGCAAGAGGTGCTAGGGCAGCGACCAGCTAGAGCAGGGTCCTGGCAGCTCCCCGACAGCCATCGCAGAACCAAAGCCGCCTGGTGACGGTGGTGGTGGTGGCAGTGTGGCAGGTGGGGGAGGGCTGCCAGGGCCACACACCCTCTGCGCCCTGAATGGGTGCTGAGAGGGTCTGCAGCCAGTCAGCCTCTTCCTCTTTTGGGGATGAAGCGTCAGCAGATTGGTGCGTACCCCGCTTCTGACTTGGCATTTTCCAGAAACTGCTGAGTCACCAGAGGGCAGCCCCAGCGTGCTCCTTCCCCTGTGTGCCAGGTGGGGCTGCTGGGGGCTGTTGATTTCCTGGGGACCTGGGAGAAACGTTCGTGGGTAGAGACCCAGTCTCTCCCATCCTGGTGTGCGTCTGGGAAGAACTGGCTTGGAGGAGAGGCGGAAGAAATAGTTTTGCTGTGGGAACGCTTGGGAAAAAGACTTGCTCTAGGTCTAGTAGACCGAGGAAAGAGAATAAGAATAGAAAAGTTGCCCAGGAGTCTAACCAGCTCTGTGTTCTTCCCCATGAGCTGAGAAAGGACAGGGGTGGAGGGGAGGGGTGGAGGCAGAGAGTAGGGCCTGGGTCCAGTGGCCCACTTGTCTGTTTCCCTGTGAGCTCCCCTAGGCTCCTGGCCCCTCACCTCCAACCCAGCCGCTGGGGGTACTTTCACTGACCACCTGTGTGCCTTCCTTGTCCTGGGCCTGTCAGCTCTGAGCCCCGAGCCACCGAGCAGAGCCCTGCTCCTTGAAGCAGGTGGGGTGGAGCGAGGGGTGAGGTCTGGTGTGGACATGCATCCGGGTGGGCCTGGGAAACCGTCCATTCTGCCCTGAGTTATGCAGACCAGGCTTCCTGGAGTCCAGAGTGTCCCAGGGAAGTGAGCAGGGCTGAGGTGTGGGAGGGACCGGCGGGGGGGCGGGGGGGGCTTGTGCTCCTTCACTGACCCCCTGGATGGAGTTGGGGGAGATCCCCCTTCTAAGGAAAGAGGCGGGAGCCAGGGCCGGTGGGGAGGGGCCTGCTTCCAGATGTGGCCTGTGTTTATCTGGAGGCCAGGGCTGTGTGCAGGGCAAGTGAGAGGTGGGGCAGGATGCGTCTGCTTATTAACAGAGAGCTGGGGCCTGGCACACCCAAAATGGCCATCTTCCTCTTCTGCTCAGCCCTTTTTGGTACATGGATGTGTGTGTGGGGGGGGGTGTCCTGGGGGCACCACTGGAGCGTGGCCAGTGGACTAAGAGAGGGCATCCCACAGGCCCCTATTTCAACACTTCCTAACCTAGAAATTGCTGAGTCACGGGGGAATTGCTCTGACCTTATTTTTCCCCTAAGCTGGCTTCTAGAATCTTTGAGTGGTAAAGTGTCTGAGAGCCATCTATCTCAGCCCCTCCGTGGCATAGTGAGCAGATAGAGGGCAAGTGGAGCGGTCGCAAAGGTACCCATCTGACGGTTCCTTGGATGTGCTCAGTGACGATACGCTTCCTTCCGCGGGCCCTTTAAGAAACCAAACAGCTCCCCCAGTGAACACTTAGGACCTGTGTGAGAGGACTGGGAAACACTTCTGGAAAAGGTGGCTATCACACCGTCCATCCGGATCACGGAAGATGTTAAGCTGTAGCCGGGGGATTGTTACTCTGTCCACCTCTGGCCTGCTCCCACTTCCTGCCTAGGCAGGGACAGAGACAAGCTTGTCTTGCCTCACCCTGATCCCAGGGCTGGAGGGACCCATGTTCCAGGCCCCCAACCCCTGAGGAAGGCTGAGGGGGGGCAAGGGCAGAGCTGGGAGAGCGTGGGTCAAACAGCGTGGGAAGGGAAGCGGCAGGTGTTGGCAGAGCTGAGTCCTCACTAGCAGGGAGTCCTGGGTCACCGTTTCCAGGCTGGCGGGACCTTTGGGCTCCCCCACTTGCAGATGTGGAAGCGCCGAGGCTCTGAGAGTCACGAGCAGCACATCGGTGCCAGGCCCAGGTCTCCTGGTTGGCAGTCTCGTGGTTTTCTGGCCCTTGCCAGGCTGCCTGAATTGTGACAGCTTCTGAGCCGGTAATCAGAGCAGAGATCTGTGATGACATTCCCCCCTGCCTTTTGATTTTCCCCCAACTTAAAAAAACATTATGAAATATTGCAGGCAAGTAAAAAAGGATAGGCAATTTAGTGAACTCCCTCATTCTTACCATTCAGCCTAAAAAATTAAAACGTCATAGATTCAGTCAAAGCACTCTCCCACCCCGATCTCCCTGTCACCTTCTCTTCCTTCTCTCCCTTGCCAGAGCTGACCACTTTCCCCAGCCTTCCCGTGCTCCTCTGCGTGCAGCGTGTGCGGCTCACTTTTTGAAGGGCCTCCTGACTCCTAGGATCCAGCGGTCTACACACAGGTGGACAGCTTGCAGCTGGCTCTGCCTTGTCCCTCATTCGTCCCTTGTCAGGACCCTGCGGCCCTGCCCTGGACCCTTGCCAATGGAACTGCTATTTGCTCCACTCTCTGGGCTGCGGCGGCAGGCACAGCCCGGCACAGAGGGCATTCATTGTATTGTCTGAGCGGCAGCTGGCATCGTAGGGGAGCTGCCCAGTCGGGCCCAGAGGGCAGGCCCAGGACCGGCTGGGGGCATCTGGCCTGCCCTTTCAGCAAACGACTTAGTAAAATGGAGTCTGGCTAGGGGACTTCCCTGGCGGTCCAGTGGTTAAGACTCTGCACTTCCACTTCAGGGAGCACGGGTTGATCCCTGGTCAGGGAACTTAGACTCCGCATGCCTCGTGGTGTGGCCTAAAAAGGAAATTAATAAAATGGAGTCTGGCCAAGGGCAAGAAGAAGGCCACTTGGGTACTGGGTGGCCCTGGGGGTTTTAACCACTGGGCCTCCCCATCCCATAAAACCAATACATGGAATTTGGGGAGAGCCCCACTGCCAAGAGCTCAGCCACAGGCCTTGCAACGTTACGGTGGTGGCCTCTGAAGGCTGGGAGAGCAGAAGCATCAGGGCGGGAGGAATGCTTCTCACAGCTGTGGCCCCCAGGGTGGGTAGTGGGGAGTCCCCGGAAAGCAGGCTGGGCTGCAGCAGTCCTCGAACTTTCTGACTTTAGGACCCCTTTACACTCTTTAAAAAGTGGTGAGACCCGAAGGAAATTTTGTTTATGTGGGTTATATCTATCGATATGGACTGTATTAGAAATTAAAACTGAGAACAGTTTTAAGCATTTTAAAGTAATATTAAAAATAACATTGTGGGCTTCCCTGGTGGCGCAGTGGTTGAGAGTCCGCCTGCCGATGCAGGGGATGCGGGTTTGTGCCCCGGTCCGGGAAGATCCCACATGCCGCGGAGCGGCTGGGCCCGTGAGCCATGGCCGCTGAGCCTGCGCGTCCGGAGCCTGTGCTCCGCAACGGGAGAGGCCACGACAGTGAGAGGCCCGTGTACCGCAAATAATAATAATAATAACAACATTGTGTTAACATAAGTAACATTTTTTTGTAAGAAGTATTCAGGTTTTCCAAAGCAAAAAAATGAGGGAGAAGAATGACATGGTTTTATATTTTTTGCAGATCTCGTTAATGTGTGGCTTAGTGAAAGGCAGCCAGATTCTCCTAGCTGCTTTTGCGTTCACATCCTCTTCGTATCACAGGCCACGCGGCCTCCAGCAAACTCCACTTTACCGGGAGAGTGAAAAGGCCAACACTACTGTTATTATGCGAAGAGCCTGGCCTGGGGGACCTGCAGGGCTCTGGGGGGTCGGCAGGTGAGGGGAGGGGCGCTGCCTGAGCCGTCTCTCCCGGCAGGTGTGCTAGCGCTGTGGGTCCTGGTGACGCACGTGATGTACATGCAGGATTACTGGAGGACGTGGCTCAAGGGGCTGCGTGGCTTCTTCTTCGTGGGCGTCCTCTTCTCGGCCGTCTCTGTCGCCACTTTCTGCACCTTCCTTGTGCTGGCCGTCACCGGACACCAGAGTAAGGGCCTCCACAAAGGGAGGGCGTGGGAGGGCCGGTGGGTGGAGCACTCCGGAGGCCCGGGATTCCTGTCCTGGGTTCAACACTTACGTCCAAGGGACTGGACAGACCACTTAACCTCCCTGTGCCCGAGTTTTCTCGTTGTAAAAGTGGGGAGAATGGACGCCCCCTATCCCCGCCCCTGGGTTGGAAGGGATCAATGAAACGCGTGGGAAGTGTGTGCTGCATTCAGCACCCAGGAGTGTGTGGTTAGCCGCCCTTTTTAGCCTCCAGCGGAGGGTATGGGAGCGCCCCCTGGTGGCTGCAGTCTGCAAGTAGCCAGAGGCTCTTCCTGCCCGCTCTGATGCTGAAGCACATTGGAAGGCAGTGGCCTAGGGTCAGTGTCACAGAAGCAGAGCGGATGGTACAGCCCTGTGCTTAGCCAACCCTCATCCCCACTGCTCCCTGCCTGCAAACTCTGAATGCTCTGAAACCTCTATCACACCTGATCTCTCCACTGGCTCAGTTCAGCCTCTGTTGGAGGTTGTGGGGAAGGATGGCCCGGGGCTTGTGGCATGGTGGCTAGGGTCAAGGGCAAGGTCCTCTCAAGTCACGGTTGGGTTCCTCTCCCCTGCAGGCCTCACAGACCCCAACAGCTACTACCTCTCCTGCGTGTGGAGCTTCATCTCCTTCAAGTGGGCCTTCCTGCTCAGCCTCTATGCCCACCGCTACCGGGCTGACTTTGCCGACATCAGCATCCTCAGCGATTTCTGACCTGAGCGATGAGGTCTCCGCACCCTGGTGGTCCTCAGGACCTGGACTCAGCCTCTGAGACATCAGGCGGGCCTGTACACCCCCTGGGAACCCCAGAACCGGGGCAGAAAGTATACAGCAGGAGGACGGTGGTCTCCCTGGGAGCTGTCCTGTCCCCTTGGGGGGAACCCTGGGTGCCGTGGAAAGGGGTCCTGCCATGTTGCTCATCAGCGTGACTGGAGGGCAGCTTTAGACCTTTTCAAGTGCATCTATTTTCTTAGCACTCAGTGGGCAATCTTTCTAAGTAGGGCCAGGGCAACAGGCAAGGGGTAGGGCAGTGCGGCCTTGACCTGTGCCTGGGGGCAGGGCTCCCTGCTGCCCTAGACACTCTCCCTCAGGTGGGACGGGACCCTGGGGAGGTGAGGTCAGGTAAGGGATCTCTAGTAGAGACTTCTCAGCCCCTTACCCCAGCACCCGCATCTTGTTGTCCCCCAAGAGTCAGGTAGCTGAACTCATTGGTCCCAGGGATGGTAACACTTGGTTCTCTTTTCCCAAGGCCTGGGGACCCGAGGGGAGTTCAGTGTCCCTCTCTCCACCCACCCTGTTCCTCGCAGAGGTGGTTCCCATGAGTATGCTAGAGCCGTCCTCCCCTTCCCCACACACCCCAGAGCAGGACGCCCCAAATGAGGCCAGACTAAGGGTCTTGGGGAAGGTGCTTCTGCCCCCCGAAGGGCTTTGGGGAAGGGGGCAGCACGGGGTGGGCTAGAAGGAACCCTCAAACCTGTGCCAGGCACCTCCAGCCCAGCATTTCCATTTGGCCTTCTCATGCCTGCCCCTCATGGCACCCAGATTGCCCCTGGCCCCGAGATGCCTCCCCCACTCCTGCCCCTGCCCTTCACCCAGAGCTTTTCTCTTTTAAAATCTCCCTTCTGAAGGACAAAATCTGCTTTACTGCCTATACACTGGCCCAAGGGCTCACCTAACTCGGAAGGGAAGGGCTCCATCCATCTTTTTGTCTTAGGTTGTCATTTTGCACGGTCTACCCCTTTCCCACCTGATGTGTCCTGCCCCTCAGCTCTTTGCCTTATCTGTGTCACTGTCACTTTAGCAGAAATACAGCAGCCATTTGTATCAGCTAGCCTCTGGTGCTTTCTTATGGGGTGGACTGTGGGAGCGGTGGGTGGGAATGGGGGTCTCCAGTCATCTCATCAAGCCATTTCCTTAGCTCAGAGGGGACCCTCTCCCTCTGGTCCCACTTGGCATGGGGGAACCCACAGTTCAGCTCTCTTCCTCCAGCCCCCTCAGCAAACCCCCCAGCCAGGGCGAGGATGCCCCGGGGCACAGTCTCAGCAACGTCTGTGGGATTGAGTGCCTATCGCCCCAAGAGGCCAGGACAGATGGGAAGGGGATGAACATGCTTCCCCTCGTATTCTCCAGGCTGTGAGGGCTTGGGCCCAGGTCGGAGGTGATGAGGCCGCTCCTTCTGCTGGCTGAAGAAGCCTGGCCGCCTCGGAACCATAAAGACAGGCGCCACTGGATGAGCTCGCCCAGGCCTGCTGTCTCGCCCGTTCTTCCCTTCTAGGCTCAGCAGATGCTGAAGAAGTCATGGTACATTAGAGCAGGAAGGAACCGAACAGTGTCTATTTCGGGAACCTTTAACTGATAAACAGAGGCCCCAGGAGGTGACGTGACTTACCTGAGCTCCCAGCTGGGACTTGAACCCAGGTAGGTCTGATTCAGGACTCTTTAGGGGAGCCTTAGCGAGCCGGGTCTGCAGGCATCCATGTTCCCCACGCCCTTACGGGCCCTCTGTCTACGGACTCAGCCCAGAGCTGCCGCCTCTTCACTACCCAGAGGTGGGGCAGGCGCGGGCAGCCAGGGTGTGTTCAGAATAGATTCTTCCCGCAAGGCAGCGGCCACAGAAGGCCAAGGCGCTGGAGGAGGGCTGCCCCACAGCCCAACCTGTCCCTTCTCTTCCACAGTGAATCAGGCACAGGCTGTGCTGTGTAGCTGTAGGCTCGCTGCCCACCCCTCAACCCCCGGAGGCCCTTTCACATGAACCTTTAAAGCAAATAAAACATTTATTGTTCAGATTTTTTTTCCATTTTTTTTTTCTTTTTTACAAAAACATGCATACATACACAGGGCATGGTGGTCCTCGGGAAGACACACTCATGTGCACACACATACAAACCCTCCTCTTACCGTCTCTGTCTCTCTCTCTCTCTCTCTCACACACACACACACACACACACACACACACACAAATACTTTCCTTCTTGGCCCCAGGCCTGGACCCCAGAAGCCTCGAAGTCTTTGCCAGGGCAGCCTCCCCTCCCCCACGTCTTCCATTCACTCTCCCACCCCCCTTCCCGTCAGCCAAGCTAGTCCTATGTAGGGCAGGAGTCAGCTGGGGTGGGGGAGACCCCAGAAAGAGAAGGCTCACGGAGGGGGGTGGTGACTACTGAGGGGTCCCTGGGGGTCATGCTGTGCTTCTGAGGGGAGATGAGGGGTTTGGCACCATTGGATCAGGAAGCAAAGAACTCCAGGAGCACCTGTCTGCTGCACCAGAGCCCTGAGATGGCTGACGCAGGTGGCCTCTGGCAGGGGCAGGGACCAGATGGGAGGCCTGCCGATGACTGCTCTCAGAGGGAGGTCTGTCTCACTGCCCAGTGGTGGGGAGGAAGCTTCCAGAGTCATCTGAGGAAGCAGGAGAGGAGGGACTCCCCCTGCACGCAGGGGCATGGGACCCCTTTGCCCCTGCTACCCATCCTCCCTCCCCCAGAGCCTAGGAAGGGCCACTCTGGCGGAGGCCGAGTTCACATTTCTGTGTGGAGCCTGGGGCTGTGTGCAAAGTCGGGGGTCTACAGAACCAGGAATAGTGGTTGTGAGCGGGCCCGGCTGTGCCAGTCCTCCTCTGTGCAGGCCTGAGGATCGGGGGCCCAGCTAGGGGCCCAGACCCCAGAGGGGTAGACTGTGCTTCGGGGAGAGCCCTACTGGGGCCCGGCTGGCTACGCAGCCGGCCTCCTGTCAGGGTCTTCTTTGGTCCCTATGCTAGACCCAGGGGCCTTCCCAGGCTCCTTGGGGTGACTGTCAAGAGGCTGCTCTCTGGCCCCGACTACCTGCCCGAAGGATCTCTGAAGACCCCGGGAACGGGTACTGTTGCCAGAGGTTGGAAGAGAACCAGGTCCGAAGGGCAGGGCGGGGCGGGGCGCGGCAGGGGGCAGAGCCGTCCTGTAGCCTAAAGATTCATGGGTTCTTCCTCCTCCACCAGCTGCTCTGAGGTCCTGGGGGAGGGAAAGGCGGGGGTGCTGCTGAAGAGCCAGGGGAAAGGCCTGAGCCCAGCTTCCCAGGAAGCCCGAGAAGGCCGTGGTGGCTGGGCTGGAGCCTGGGCTCTGCAGGTTGGGAGGGTCTGAGGGGCTGGAGGGGCTGTGAGCCAGGGGTCTGGCATTACCGCTCTTCAGTCAGGATGCCCACGGAGAGGGATGCCAGTGCAGTTACTGCCTCCACTTCTGCATCGGCCCCTGGCACCCTGGGCACCCAGGAGTCTGGACAGGAGGCCAGGCGCTGCATGCAGCCCCAGTATTCACCTGGGTAAGAAGCCGAGTCAGAAAGGGCTGGGGGCACGAGGCCCTCGAGCACCTGCCCACCACGCATCCTAGACTGGTCCTGAGGCTGCACATCTCAGGCCCAGGAGTAGCGGACGCGTCCTCGGTGTGGGGTCAGCTCTCACCTGCCTCCACCCTCAGTGCAACACCCTCCCTGACTCGGCCCCCGAAGCCCTGACAGGGTGAGCAGTGCGGATTCAGCGTGGCAGTGAGGGGCCCTCGCAGAGGTCCAAGCCAGTGCCGCACGCCTCTGGCTGAAAGGCCACCGCTAACCCATTCCCATGGGTGTGGGGTTCCTAAGTGCCCCATTAGGGCCTCCCTTCCCCTAGATGGTGTCTGTGTCATGGTGACCTCACGGAGCCCAGGGTCCCCCTCACATGTAGCCCCTGGCAACGCTCAGCGCAGCACAGGCACGGGAGGCCAGAGGACACAGTGCCGGGAGAGGTGACCAACACCGCAGCCACTCTGTCTGGCTGTTAGCACGCCACTTACCACCCTGGACTCCCACCGCCCCATCTAGACCATGGACACGACCGTCCTGCCTGCTGTGGCGAGAAATAATGTCCACGGAACACGCCCGGCCCGGAGCCTGGCCCAGTGGGAGGGCTCCACACCGAGTACCTGCAGCTGCACTGTCATGTACAACAGCCCTACTGAGCCCGGACGTGGGAAATCTAGTTTGTTCATTTTTGTATCCCTGGCATAGATCACGGGTCTTTACATAAAGGGCTCCACAGATGCTGAGCTGAAGCTGAAAATTTAAAGTGCTTTCCAAATGTGGGGTTAATCTAAGACTCAGCCCCGAAAACACCCAGAGCTCCGAAGACCCTGCGGCCAGGTTTGAGGGTTAGGGTGGGAACCAGCACTTCCACGAACAAGGCCCGAGTGTTGCTGTGGGCAGGGCCCTGGCCTAGGGCAGCAGCTGGGGATGGGAGGCCGGTCCTGCCTGGTCCCCACTGGGTCCATCTGGAGGGCTCCGAGGGTATCCACTCATGGTGGGGGGGGGGGGCTGCTTCCCATTATCGTGGGGTACTTTATAGGAAGCCTACTCCAGAGCAGCAGCACCCCTGGCCTGGCTGGTGCTGGAAGACCTGGGGCCCTGGTCACTGGGGGCAGCAGAGCCCCAGGTTTCTCCCGAGTCTGGGGTCAGCGGTGTCCTCTGTCCATACTCACTGTGCACCCGGATCACAGCTTCCAGAGAGCGGATGGCATTGAGGTTGGGTTTCTGTTTCCAGCCTTCTTCTGAGAGGGGATCCACCTACAGAAGCAAAGAGTACATCAGTCACCCATCTCTCAGGGAGCCCCAGGCCCAGCTCTCTCCCACCCCCGGGCCCCCGCTTTCCAAGCGCAAATAGGCACGTGCTCCCCCGGCTCTACCTAGGGCAGGGGACGCTGGCCCTACGCCTGACCTGGGGAAGAGGCATCCACGCCGCTCCCCTCATCCCAGGCCTGGCCACCCCCACCCCGCCCATCTGCATGCCCTCAGGGAGGCGCCCTGTCTACCTGCTCCCTGGGGCACTCCTGGGAGAGCCGGACGCCCTGCCCCACCGACGCACGGATCAGGGGCAGGGCCCTCACCTTGTTGCCTAGAAGAGCAGCCACACAGGCCTCAGAGGCGTCACAGATGGCTGTGAGATCGTGGCCACCCTCCAAGGCCAGCACCACCGCACCTCCCGCCAGGCTCATCAGCTGCTGCGTCATGTACCCAAAACCTAGACGGTTGCGCGAGGAGGGTTGGGGGGCAGCGGTGGAGGAGAGGGGGGCCCTCTCTACCTCTGGTAACTCCCTGCTTGACTCCTCCCTTAGAAAGAGTGACTCATGCAGAAATCTCTACCTTCCCAAGTGCTTTCACATGGAATCCCCTGTAAATCCTATTAGTATGCCTCACTGAAGGCTCAGAGAGGTTAAGGGCAGCTAGTAAGTGGCAGGGCTAGGACCGGAACCCAGGGCATGGACCCCAGCCCATGTCTTTTTCGCTAAGACACACCATATTCCTCTCTGTCCTCCAGGCCCCATGGCCCAGGGGGCTGAGTGGGCTCCCTCTGTTCTGAGAACACTGCTCCTCCCCACTGCCCCCAGGAGAAGCTGCCAGCCCAGCCTGGGAAGGACACAGCTGGGGTGGGAGGAGTCCTGTGACTGAGCTTCCAGGTCTACGGGACTTAAGCCCCCTGGGTGTGACTTAGGTCTCCCACAGGGAACTGACCTGTTCTGTGCTGGGGCCCTGGGCCAGCCACTGCCACCTCCCCCTAGCCTTGGGCTGTGCCGCCCCTCCCGGCCTAGCCTTCACTCCCTACACCTGCCCCCTGGGTTGGGCCCTCCTTACATTTGGCGGAAACATGGTAGCCGCCCAGTGGGGGTGGGTGACCCTCGGCAGCATCAAACCCAGCTGACACCAGGACCAGGTCCGGAGAGAACTCCCGGGCGATGGGCATCACGACTATCCTGTGTGGGCAGAAGGGGGGCTCACCATGCTGTGCAGGGCTGCCAGGGGCAGAGGCCAATGGCCCCGCCAGCCCTCTCCCACCAACTCTACTGGGGGCACCCTGCTCTCAGGACTCCTAGACACCCACTCTCCCAGCAGGATGAGCAGATGCCTCTGACTTCCTTGACCTTGGCTGGCCACCCATGTCCCTGGTACAGCCTAAGGACTCAGCCACCCAGGGCGCTTCACTGGCGAGAGGCAGGAAGGCACCCGAGGGAATGAAAGAGGAGTGGGCGTGTGGGTGTGTCTGTGTGTGTTTCGGGGGGTGCGGTGGGCAGGGCCTCGGGAAGGGGCGGGTCACTAAGCCTCAGGGAAACACTGGAAACACGCAGCACTTAGCTGCCACCCACTTAGGACTGAGTTGGCCACACCTCACCACTCGTCACCTGAGAGCTGACCAGGGCGACGGACTCCCTCTGAGGTCCTGGGCCACCAGATCCATTCTCGTCCTCTGCCCCCGCTGGCCCCTCACAGCTACCTCCCTCCAACCCTCACCCAACTCGGGGGTCTATTTTGGTGTCCTTCAAGGCCCCGGGCTCTGGGCACACAGATGCCAGGAACCCCAGCCCAGGGCTCCCACAGAATTAGCTCTCATCGAGAACACTCTAGAAAAGTATATGGAGACCTACTTCCAGGGTTCTCTTTCTCCAAATGGAGTATAGGAACCCTCAGAGTGAAAGATATAAGGGACCCTGAGCAAAGTCCCTCTTCTAGAATGGCCTTTCTTAAGCAACTCCCCCAATACGGACATCACCTGCTTGCTCTCCCTCTTTCTCCACAATTTAAGTTCCTCAGTGCCTGTGCAGAGCTGCTCACTCCACCCTGCCCATCTCCCCGCACTCAGGTCAACACTGGCTCTTGGTAACGTGTGACATTATAAACTTTATAATATAAAGCACGCTTTGACCTTTCATTCCGTGTTTCCTGTCTTCCCACAGGGACTGGAGGCCCCTAGAGGCCAGTGTAACAGTGCCTTTCCCTTTGCTTGTCTCAGTCCATAGGCCCACTCCGGGGCTGGCTTATAATGTCTAGTAACTGGATGAGGACAGGCTGACCAGCCACCTGATCGCCTCCAACCTGGTGCTGTTGGAAAAGGGGACGAGAGGGTGGCCTTGCTGGGTCCCCAGAGCACTTACCTGAAGGCGGCCAGGTACTCAGGATCCCCCACTGGGGGGTCCAGACCTCCAGCCCAGGCCACATTGACGTTGAAGCCCTCACCGCTGCCAGCTCCCACCTGGAAAACAGGAGGCAAGAGAGACGTGAGGAGAGCAGAGTCCCAAGAGAGCGATCCCAGGATGTCAGAGCTGCAAGACCAGCTCATCCAGCCTCTTCACTTCCAGATGGAGAAACTGAGGCTCAGAGCGGCTAAACAGTCTGCCCAGATCACACAGCTAGCTGTGACAGGGGCCGAGTAAGGGCCACAAGGGAGAGTCAGTGGGGCTGGAAGGTGTGGTTACCTCATCCACAGCCCCACTGCCTGGGAAGAAGTTGCCATCGTCGTGGCGATGAAGGGAGATGTAGAGCACGCTGGGGTCCTGGTAGAAGGTCTGCTGTGTGCCGTTGCCATGGTGAACGTCCTGTGCAGGGAGATGGGCAGTGGATTAGGGCAGGTCTGAAAGCAGAGACATGGAGACTGGGGCAGGCTGGAAAGGTTTCAAGGTCGGTGACCATTCTGAGGGTCAGGAGTCTAGACTGGGGGTGAGAACATGGGGGCTCCTAGAGCGAAACTGTTGCGTGACCCACGGGCACTCTCTGAGCCTCAGTCTCCCCCTGTATGTATAGATGTGTACATAGCACGCTAGGTGGGGGTAGCAATAACACGAAACCCCGAAGGGGAGGAAAGAGTGCGTGCCAGGGGAGGATCAGTGCCAGGAGAGGGAAGAGTCCAGGGTCACACATGTCAGGAACTCTCGCTATTGTGTCTTGCCCAAGGTCATGGAGTGATGCAAGTGATGGAAACCATGCTCCGCCGCAGAGGGGCCGGACCATGAGGCCCAGCGCCACCCCTCCAGGGAGAGCCGTGGTAACTCACAGGACCATGCGTGGGCGCAAGCGTGGAAAGTTCCTCCACTCCCCTCCATTCTGTGTAGGAATGTCCCATAAGCAGATGTCAATGCAAAGTAGAGCACGAGGCCGTGCTCCAGAGCTAACAGGCCTCGGTTCAAATCACAGTCTCAGGGCTGACGAGGTGTAGAGCTGTGTGCAAGTTACCTAACCTCTCTGTGCTCACTTTCCTCATCTGTAAACCAGGTCAGAGTCAGGGTTAAACATATGAGGCGTGAAACCATCAGTGTCTGGATGCGATTAGTGGTATGTTGATGTTATGTGTTATTACTGGTACTGTCACTACCTGCAGGAGAAAGGCAGAAATGATCAGATCTGCAGAAAGAAGCCAACAGAGGCCAGAAGACGGCATTCCAATGGCCCCTCCCCTGTGGGAGCTGAGGCCTTTCCCTAGACCATCTCCTCTGGGCCTCCCAACAGCCCCGTGATGGGGGCATTATCCTCACCGCATTTCCCCGTTTTACACAGTGGGGGAACCGAGGCTTGGGGAGGCTAATGCGGAACTAGGCAGGACGTTAAGCCATGTCTCCTAACGCCAGGCTCAGGGCTCTTTCCACAGGCCTCTCGGACCTGACGGGGCCAGGACCCGGGACCCACCCAGTCCACAATGAGGATCTTGCTGGCCTTGCCCTGTTGTTGCAGCTGCCGGCAGGCGATGGCCACTGAGTTGAAGAAGCAGAAGCCCCTGGAAGGAAAAGAGAGGTCGTGCCAGCCCATTCCCTCCCCGTGCCGCACCCCCTCCACCTGCCTCTGGCCCGGCCCAGCCCCAGAAGGCTCAGAGGAAGGAGGGGGAACATCCCAACAGGAGGGCCTTGAGGGCCTGCCCCCTACCTCAGCCCACCCAGGCCTCCCCCAGGCCTTACATGGCTGTGGAATGGTCTGCATGGTGTCCTGGGGGCCGAACCACAGCAAAACCGTTCTGGAAACAGAAAGAATGCTCGTCAACCGAAGAGCCAGACCTCTGACCCACGCCTCCATGAACCTGCCCCTGCCCACCCCATCCCCAGGCTCCTCCCCCGAGAAGGGACCCCAGGGCAACAGCTGCCAGTGTGACTGACCATGACCAGGCTGGGTATCAAGGGCCCTGTGCTGACCCCCGGGCCGTGAACACAGAACCTCCCACCCCGGTGGCTCCTGGCCGTTACCACTTTGGAATCACAACAGCTGTCATTTGTTGGGCAAAATCTATGTGCCTGGCACTGTGCTAAGCACTGGGTAAATGCTGGATTTCATCCTCACAGCTCCCTGAGGTAAACGTTATCTAATCTTCGTAAGATAAACATTGTTATTATATCTGGTTTACAGACAGCAGAAACCTGGAGCTTCCGCGGGTTTAACAACACGTGCAAAGTTGCCTGGTTGCAGATGGTGGAGCCAGGACTTGGGCTGTGAGCTCCTAAACAGCAGGCGGGGGGAGGGGGGGGGCTCGGCACAAGCCCCCGTAAGGTGCCCAGCCCGGAGCAAATGAGGAAATGAGCGCCAACCCGGTCTGTAAAACCTCAGCATCACCAACAGGCGCTCTGCCAACGCACGGGGCTCCCGAGAGGCCCTGCAACTTGCCCACGGTCCACAGCGGGTCTGTGTTAACCGATCCTGGATGAGCGTGACCCTGTCTCTCTTAGAGACCACAGGCCCAGGGGCACAGTGGCTTGCTTCCCCACCAGGTAACAGGAGCCTAGGGTTCAGATCTCATCTTGGTCCCCAGAGCTCTCAATTTCCCTTTCGAAACCCTGTGGTGATATCCAAGAGGAATGTGATGCTGGGTGTCGGGTCTGGCCTTCCCCGCTACCCCATCCTCTGCCTCCTTCCTCCGTGGCTTGCCCACCCTCCACTCGAACCTCCTACCTTTAGCTCTCGGGAAGCCACTTTGAAGGCGAGGTCAGTGACGCTGCCGGCAGCCCAGCGGGCCGCGTTGGAGGAGTGCAGCTCGTTCCAGATGGTGTCGGTATCCACCTGCGGGGGCCAGAGTCAGGGCCCGCATCATCCTAGGCCTCCCACAGCAGCCAGGGCCCGGGGGGCGGTGCCCACCCCACGGCCAGGACCCCAGGGGCAGGGAGCTGGGCAGACGGCGCTGCCGCCCCACTGCCCCGCCGCCCAGAAAAGCAAGGCCTCCCGTGTCCCCCAGTCCCGGCACGACTTCTCCTTCCCAGCTTCAGTCCATATCACCAGCCCGCAACTGGCCAGCACTCTGCCGGCAGCATCGCGCCTGCCCCCCGGTCAGAGGAGGGGGCATGGCGTTACCTGGGCGGGACTTGGGGTTTGGGCCTGGAGGGGGTTTTAAGCCCCAGCTGACTCTGCTCAGGCCCTCGGGACCGTCGGAGCTCGAGGGGCCGTCTGCACCACTGTCTTCCACTCGGGGCCCCTAGCCCAGGCTGGGAGGCCCCCCAAACCCAGTCCCTGGGCCTCAAGGCTAGGGAGGGGCCGGGGGGCGTGATGGGGAGATGGGGAGGGCGAGGCGGACCGAGAGAGGCGAGGAAGGCAGAGAGAGTCGCAAGAGGCTGGAGAGAGAGAGAGAGACAGAGACAGAGAGGGAGCGGAGGGAGGAGAAAACAGAAGCAACAACAGTTGGAAAAATCAGAAAGTGGCAAGAAATGGGAAGTTGTGAACAGGGCGCTGACCGGCTCCCACGCAGCCCCCCAGCAACAGCTCCCATTTCCCTCCAGGACCGGGCCTCCGTCCCCTGCCTCCACACGCCCGGTTTGGTTTGCGCAGGGACCTTTTGAGGGGAGGAGAGCACTGCCAGCAGGCAGAAGTCCCCCGGCAGAGTGAGAGGGAGCCCGGAAAGCTAGGGCGTGGGAGGGACAGGCCTGGGTCGCCAAGGACACCCCTGCAGCCCCAGGGTCGCCAGAGGCATCCCTGCAGCCCCAGGCCAGGCAGCCCACTCCAGGGACGCAAAGCAGCCTGGAGGCCAGCGTGCTCACGACGGGAGACGAGCCCCAGCCCCGGGCCCGGCCCTGCTCTTCGGGCCTCCTCAACAGCCACCAAATGCCTTGCAAGTGTGAGGGATGGGACTCCACACTCAGGAAGACATTCCCGCCACAGGGAGCTTCCAGCCGGCACAGGGGCACTATGGGAGAGCCCCTGGCCCACGGGGCCCAGCACAACCACAAGAACAAGCAGGCAGGGGCTGGGCCCGGGAGAACGGAAGGGAGGAGGTCTGAGAGCCCGTGGCCACGCGCGCTCGAGACCTCGGCACACTTACCCCAACGCCACCGCAGGGCAGCATCACGAACATCCGCTGTGCCAGGAGCCCTGTGGGGAGAGGTCCAGGTGTGTGAGCCGCATCTGCTCTGCCTCCGGCCGGGAGCGGGGAAGCGGAGAAGAGGGCCAGGCGGGGTGGGCAGGGAGGGGTGGAGGTGGGCAGCAGAGGGACTAAGGGCGGCATGGGGGTGTCCCGGATGCTGGAGGGACAGGCTGGGCGGAGCTAGGACTAGAGCACAGGGGATGCTCAGGCTGGGTGAGCCAGGGGAGGTCTGGGGGCCCCAGGCGCCATCGGTCCCCTACCTGCCAGCTTCCCATTGTCCAGTTTGAGGCGGCTGAGCGGGTTGGTGCCGTAGAGGAGCACGTGCCGCTCCGAGTGCACTGACTGCAGCTCCTCCAGGGAGGCCTTCCGGCCCCGTAGAGACTGAGGAAGGACCCACAGAGCTCCTGAGCCCCTGCTCGGCCCCTCCCCTGCCACTCCCACCACCCCGCCGCCCCTCATCTCACTCTGGCTCCAGGGCCTCCCAGCCCCTTCCCTTCTGTGACCCTCAGCCCCTCCGACCCCACAGCCCCCACGCCGCCTCCTGACCTCGCACTGGCTCCGGAGCCCCCGCTCCAGCAGCCGGGACCAGATGCTCTGGATGCGGCCCGCGTGCTCCGGGTGCCGGCTGTTGTCTCCACAGGAGCACTGGTGCTTCAGCATTACTGAGTCATAGACCAGCCCTGCGGGGAGCAGGGGTCAGGGCCAGGGCCCCGGGGAGTCCCCACCCCCAGCCCCACCATGGAGCCAGGCCGGGCACACCCTCCACACCCCCGTACAGCCCCACATGCCCCATCCTGCCCCTCGGAGCCCGTACGCACACCCCCAGCTGCTTACCCAGGCAGCCTTGGGCACCTCACCCACACATCAGGCAGCCCTGGCCAGCACAACCGCCACCCAGCCGCTGCCTTCCCGACTCACTGACCCCCCACCACGTGGCCCAGGGACAATGACCATGACCTCAAGAGCTCAGAGCCTAACACAGGGAGGCCTGATGCCAGGGGCTCGCACTGCATGTCAGGACCCAAATAGGCACCCCCGAGCTGGGAGCTGGGAGTCCACAGTGGGCCACGTGACAGGACAGATGCAGTTTTGGGGAAGTGACTGTTTCAGCCTGACCAGCAGGACGCCCAGAGGAGGGCCCTGCACGCTGCCAGTGGGAGGGTCACTTTCAGAACATCTCAGGACATTAGGCTCTTCAGAACGCTCACAGCATTTGACCCGGGGATGCCACTCCTTGACAGTGACCCTCGGGAAACAATCCCAGGGATAAGGGGAGATTTATAGAAATTTACAAGGAAATTCAAACGAGCAAAAGTGAGTAACCACCTAACTGCTCAACCCATAGGAAATCTTTAAACAAAAATACTGTGATGACATACTACAAGATCTCATTTTTAAAGTTTAATTATATCACAAGGTGTTCATGATGTGCAGAGTGAAGGAAGCAGGATACAAAATGTAGCCACAAAATGTACCGTATGTGAGATTTATACATGTGGCTAAAACAAAGACTGGCTTGAAATACGGCAGCATTTACAAGGGGTTGCCTCTGGGTGGCGGGATACTGGCTGGTGATTTTTGTTCCATTCTTAGGCTTTTCTGTATTCTTCAAAATTTCTAAAATGCTCGAGTTATTTTCACAAGCAGAGCAACAATAATAAATATCGTTTTTGAAGGCCCGGGCTAGTCGTCAGGAGACCTGAATTCTTAGCTTGGCCTGACTGCCAGCTTGCTGTCCCCTTCGATTTCCTGAGCCTGGGTCTCCTCAGTTGTAAAATGAGAACCACCAGTTGCTCCACGGGACGCTGGGGGGATCTCATAAGACTAAGAAAGTGTTCTGTGGCCTCGAGAAATGTCCTGAGTGAACCATGACACAGGCATGGTCCTCTGCCCCGAGGCTCCGTGTGCACCCAGCCACTTCCTCCTGCCCTCCAATCCGGGCCTTACCTGTGGTGAAGGGCAGGGTCCGGGCAGGGGTCTCTGAGCTGGGCAGGACACGGGCCTGGCTGGTGGGCTCTGGGGTTGGCAGGGAGGCAGGCGCGGCTGGGGAAGACTGAGCCCTGGACAGAGGCCGGTGACCGCCCTGGGCCAGGGGAGGCAGCACGGAGTCCCCAGTGGCTCCCCGGGGGAGCCGCCCAGCCAGTCGCTGCTGCTCCCAGAGGTACACCTGAGGGACACAGGGGTCTCAGTCTCCAGGTTCTCAGTACCCTGCTCCATCCACCTCTGCCCACAGCCTTGGAAACCTCCATGCAGGCCCCTTTTCTGCAGAAGCCTCTGGCCCTGCCTCCCAGCTGGGCTCTGGTCTTTGAGTCGCTGAGCTCCCTGCCCCCACCAACCCCCCCGAAAGGTCTGCACCCCAGACTGACCACCCTATTCCACCAGAGCTCCCTGGGCCCTCGAGACTCCAAGGTGAGAACCTGGGTGAGGGGCCTCAGGCTGGCTCTGACCAGGATCTCCTTGTCTCCAAGGACTGCCAACCACCCAAGGACACAGGGACCTGAGTGAGCCTACACGTGTGTGGCCTGCTACCACGTGTTACGGGCTGAGTTGTGTCCCCTCCCACCTCACATTTAGGATGGAAATCCTAACCCCCAGTCCCTCAGAATGCGACCTGATTTGGAGACAGGGTCTTTACAGAGGTACTCAAGTTAAAAATGAGATCATTAGGGTCAGCTCCAACATGACTCTGGTCCTTATGAAAAGGGGAAATTGGGACACAGAGGCGGACAAGAAGAAAGACGATGTGCAGACCCAGGGAGAAGGCGGCCGTCTACAAGCCAAGGAGAGAGGCCTGGGACGGCTCCTTCCCTCACAGCCCTCAGAGGGCACAACCCTGCCAACACCTTGATTTCAGACCTCTAGCCTCCAGAAGTGTGGGAAAACAAGCCCTGTTGTTTAAGCCACCCAGTTTGCAGCACTTGTTACAACAGCTCCAGCAAACCAATACCCCACGGCTTGACTTGCACAGTTGAAGGGCTGAGCCCATCTCTGCCATACCTCCTGCCCTAGCACCTTCCTGGAAACAGTACAAGCGCTCACAGGGGAGAAGTCCTAGGGCAGGAATGTGTGGGGCTCTGTGAAAGGCCAGTCTTGCTGCTGGACGAGGGACACGGCTTCACCCTGAGATGGGAAGGCTGCTGGAGGGTGCGGCACGTGTGTGTGTGCGTGTGTCTGTCTGTCTGTCTGTAACTTGCTGTGGAATTGGCAGAGGAACTGTGGGTCCCAGAGCTGTCCCCTGCGCTGATATCCCATCTCCCTCCCTTCCATCTTTACCAGGCCCCAGAGTTTCCTGACTCTGCCTTCCACCGAGGGGCACCTGGGCACTACCATACCTGCTGGTGCTGCTGGAGAGGAACAGGGCCTCGGGCCTCATGCTGCCCATGGCTGGCCTCCCTGTGCTCCAGGCCGTCATCCCCCAGCGGCCCCACGCCCCCGCCATCTGTCTCGAGGTCCTCAGCCGAGGGTATCTGCTGCAGTCGGGGCTTCTCACTCGGCTTGGCTGGCCTCTGGGGAGGGGAGATGCTAGCTGAGAGACACGCTGGGCCCCCAGGAGCCACACGTCCTCCCTCCGACCCTCCAGATCTCTGCCCCTCCTAAGTCTCCCTTCTCTCAGCCCCCAGGGTCCCAGTTTAGCAACCCCTCACCACCTCCCCTACCCAGTTCCACTCACCTTGATCAGCTGGACATGAGGTTTGAGCCGCTCCAGGCGGGGCTGCAGGGGGCCCAGCAGTGGGGGGGCAGTGGCGCTTGGGGGCAGGGGCTCTGAGCGGGTCCGGCTCAGCGGCCGGTGGAGGCCTGACCCGGAGGGCCGCTCGGTGGTCAGTAAGGACTGGGCAAAGTGGAAGGGCAGGGGCCCAAGCCCAGGCACTGGAAAGAACGGGGTGGGGGGCATAAGGAGGGAACCACAGGGAGGAGCAGAAGGAAGCAAGGGTGGGGCGGGGAGGGGGCGAGCCAGGAGGAAGGGACCCTGCCCACGCTTGGCCTTCAGCAGGGTGCAGGGATCCAGCCCCTCTCCTGTAGAAGCTGGGACTCACCAGTCAGCAGGGGGGCGTGAGAGACCGAAGGATCCAGGAGGAGAATGGGCTGCAGGCGAGAGGGCAGGGGGCCTCCAGCCTCGGGCTCCAGGCCATGGGGCAGGAAGAGGGGAGCATGGGGACTCGCCAGGACTGGTCCCCGAGGGCCCAGAGTCGCATGGGTCCTGCGGTCACCATCAGCCTGGAGGAGAGGTGGGGAGCATCACAGGGGAGAAGATCCCAGCAGGGAGACGGTGAAGGCCATCAGGTGGGGTGTAGAAGGAAGAGAGAGATCTCGGGCGCTTGGGGTGGGGGAGGGCGCCTCAGCCACTCACCCTGGCAGGGGCGGGCAGCCCCAGCGTGATTGTGGGCAGCAAGGCGAACGGAGCCAGAGAGGTCTCCTGCAGCCGCAGCCGCTGGCCCAAGAGCGCCTGCCATGGGAGCAGGGCAGGGGTCACCGGTCCCAGACCTCCACCCCTGGGCACGCCTTCCCCAGAACCCCCAGGAGGCTCCGGTGGGGGCTGCCCAGACCCTGCGGCCCCAGCCTGGTCGGGCCGCCTGCTGAGAGGAGCCTCAGAACTGCCCCCGACAGCCCAGCCTGGCAAGGCCTTACCTCGGAGCCCAGGACCGGGTTGGGGCCGTGCTCGCTGTCATTGGGGGAGCTGCACCCTGACGCCGGCGTGCTGCTACTACTGGGGGAGGAGTCTGAGGGTTGGGGAGAGGGGGACACGCCGTCAGGGGCCAGGAGGCGGGGCCAGGAACAAACCCCTTCCCCAGTGGGCGGGCTCTGCTTCCTGCTTTCTTCCCAGCAGGGCGGGCAGAAGGGAGGCCGCCACCAGTCTCCAGTGCGTTTGGACACTTATTTGTTTAGCGTGCCCCTTCTTCTGGTCAGGCGGCAGCTTAGCCAACAGAGCAAGGGGGCGGGGGGTTCAGCCCCAACTTGCGCCCTGGCGAGTGTGTAGGACACCCCCCGACAGATACCCATGGCAGCCCTGAGGCGGGCATCCCTTGTCTGGGTGGGGCCTGACCCAAAGGGACCGGGCCTGCCACCCGCCCACCGCGCCGGGCCTCACCGCCGAGGGTCTCTGCCGGCCGCCGCCGGAGGCTGGGCGGGGCGCTCTCCTTCCGCAGCAGCGGGTTCTTCCTCCGCTCCAGGGACTTTTTGGGCTTGTAGCGCAGCTTCAGGTTGGGCTCAGAGACTGTGGGAACACCGGCGTTACTAGGCCCACAACCCCCCACCCCGGTCTCTGGCCTACGCCCTCCCTCCCAGTTCTCTCTGAGAGAGGCCAGAGAAGGCAGTGCCAGAGAGAAAGCCACCGGGTGCAGACTGTCCCCCGCCCAGCCAGGCCCCCCTCCCTGACCCTCATGCAAGGTCCTTCCTTTCCCCTGGAGGTCCCTGCCGGCCTGTCCCACGCACCTGTCTTACGCAGAGGGAAGTGTTCTGGGGGGTCGCTCGGCAGGCTGGGTACAGGAGGCAGGAAGCTGCTGAGCATGGAACGGGCAGCTCCTTCCGTCTCCAAGGGCTCAAGAGTTCTGTGGGGTGAGTGCCAAGGCTGCTTCAGAGGGGCAGGCATGCCCAGAGGCCTGACAGCCATCTCATTCCACCCTTTGGGACCTGCTAAGGAAGGCAGCAGCCCGCAGGGTCAGGAAGTGCCTCGCCGGCAGGAATACCGGCCATCTCCAGGTGGCAGCATTGGGCCACCCATCCTACCTGCAGCCCACTGGTGATGCCGCCCTCGGACCTAGGCATGGGAGCCAGGGTCCGGGGCTTGGATAAGGGCCAGACACAATGGGAGGATCCTGTTCTAGGAATCAGGATGTTTTTGTGATTACAGGAAGATATAAAGAGAAAAGAAAGCTAGCGTAGTGTGTGTGTGAGAGTGTGTGTGCGACAGGCGGGGGAGGAGCGATAATTAAAGGACAAGAGAGCAGGTATCAGTTGGGAGAGGGGTTCGGGGGAGGCCTTATGATTAGAAGTGAGGGGTGAGGATCAGGTGATGGGCAGCTGGGAGGAAGAGGGGGCGAGTGTACGTGTGCTCACAGGTTGACATCCAGGGAGGAGGGGCGCGGCAGGGACACGAGGGGGCAGGTGGGAGAGGAAGTTACCTGTAGGGAACGCTGGGGCTATTGGGATGGACCGTCCTCTCTAAGGCTGCCTGCTGTTTCTTCAGAATCACCTCTGCCAGCTTCTGCTTGACCACACTGCTGGCTACGGCACCTGCAGGGGCAGAAATCATCAGTGGGCTGGGGGTGGGTGGACTGGTGGCCTCCCTGGAACATTCTCTGCCCGTTGCCCTGACCACGCCCCCAGGACGAGGCATCCCAGGGACCCCTCAGGCAAAAGCCAAGCCTGAGGCCCCACCCACATTCGCCGGCAGCGCCCAGCAAGCAGAGGGGGACCCAGGCCGGCACTCCCCCGTCCCGTGCCCACAAAGGAGGCCGTGGACACCGGCTGGGGAGGCCTCCATGCTTACTGCGCTTGCTCTTGTCCTTATTGAGAAGCTGCCGCAGCTCCTGCTCCTGCTGCCCCACCTGCAACTCGGGCAACGGCGTGTCCATTGAGAGCTGTGGGGAGGGCCGGCCGCCCAGGGAGGGGCGAGGAGTTGGAGACGGAGGCGAGGGTCTGGGGAGGCTGAAGGGAGGGAGGGGTGCCAGGTCTGAGCTCGAGGCCGCTGCGTGCGTGGGGAGCTCTATCTTTACCCTCATGGTCTCCGCCGAGCGCTGGGTCTGCAGGCCAGCCAGGAAGAGGTGGTGGTGCAGGCGCTGGGGGTGCTGCAGGGCCAGCAGCGTGGGCTCCGGCGGGGGCTCCACCGGGGGCCGCTGGCCCACCCGCAGGTCCATGGGCTGGGGCTGAGGGCCTGGCGTGTCTGCGCAGGGCCTGGGGCAGCCTGAGCACACAGAGAGGGCAGGGTCGGCCGGAAGGCTCTGCAGGTGCACGGTTACCTCATCAGCCTCCTTCAGATTCACTTGACGATGGTAAAACACCCTCCAGGGACCTCTTCCGCACTGCACCCTCCCCACAGTCCCGCACGGTGGTTATTCTCAAGCCTGTTTCACCCATGAGAAAGGAGGTCATATAACTACACAGTCTATCGCTGGTGCTGTGTGGATCGAGCTTTCTGACTCCAAGCACAGAGTTTTCCACGAAATACGCTGCCTCTCCAGGCCAGGATTGGGGGCTGAGGGCCCTTTAGTGATACATTCTGGGCCCTGGCCTCTCCTTCCCTTCTTCCCACCCTGGAAGGAGGATTGGGCCCAGCTGCCCTCCGATGAGCTGCGCTCCGACACAGCGATCGGACAGGCAGTCCCCTTTGTTCAGCCTCCAGCCCCAAAGGGCGTCCCAGGCCCTCTCAGTTGCCATCCTCCCTACTCTATCCTAGGCCACAGGATAAAGGAGAGGTGCCTCAAAGCCACAGCCAGCCCTGGCCTGCGCCCTGGGCCTGCACAGCCCACATGCCCGTGGAGCCTGCGCCCAGGTACCCTCACGCCAGCTCTGGGCCTCAGCAGCCTCAGCTGCCTCTTCTTGAGTGTCCCCTGCACCCATGCCAGGAGCACCCTGCCAAGGCTGTGGATGCAGGGGCTATTTATAACCAGCCACCAGACCAGGTCCTGTGCCAGCCCCGCCTGCTGGGCCAGGCCGGGCTCAGCAGCCAGAGACACTCTGAGGTGCTCAGAGGTGGACAGTTATCCTGGAGAAGGGGAAGCAGGTGGGGCTGGGAGCAGGTGCCCTCAGACAGGGCACACAAGCGGGGAAGCCTTTCCGGAGAGGCCTCCTTCAGCTCATCCAACGCTGGGCCTCCCCGACGGGGGCAGCCACAGGCCGTCCTCTGGGCCTGAGCCGGGAGGACTGGAAGGACTGGAAGGACTGAGGAGGACTGTGGCAAAGACCAGCTGGGGAGTCAGGAAATGCGGCATCTGGGCCCAACTCAACCATTATCTTAACATCCACAGCACACGTGCACAATCGCTGCAAACCCTTCTACCTCATCACCCCTGTAGGCCCTGGGAGGTAGTTATTACTATTCCCACGTGAGGAAACTGAGGCGCAGGTGAAGGGACCTGGCCAAGGCCACCCAGCTCGGGGCACAGTGAGCTCGGGCTCCGTCCTGCTGAGGCCAGTGCTCCGTCTCCGTCTTCCCATTGACTTCCAGGAAGTCACCTCCCCTGCCCCACCCGCAGAGGGGTCTCTCACTGGGCAAAGGCAGAGGGGCTTGCAGTAGGTGGTCACTAAGCGGTGTCTGTTCTCACATTCTCTGACCGTGAGATGGACACAAGAGAGGAGCAGAGGAGGGAGATGCCCTCACGACTCTCTGGATGTCAAGAGACCGGAGCGGGTGTCTGGGCACCCGATATGGCCAAGAGCAGGCAATGCACTGCTTTGATGTTCCCACGTCTTGTTCATGTGTCCACCCAGGGACCCCAAATTCTCATTCTGGTTCCATCTGGGCCTCTGATGCCACTGCACTCCCGCCCCAGGAAAGGTCTCAGTCTTCCCACGTCAGGTGTCCTGGCTTTCCGGGGTGACTCCCCTGGTGATGCAAGGGGGCCCTCAGGGCACCCAGGGCAGGCCACCCAGACTTCAGCCATACAGACTGGGAGCGGCCCCCTCCCTCTCTCCCAGCAGTGCCCCGGCCTCCAGAGCAGAAGGCTGCTGGGAACATGGGAGGGGCTCTGCCTGCAGCCCTGGCAACGCCTCTCAGGGTGACTCAGCATTTGGGGGTCTCCACGGTCTGATGCTAAGCCGGCTTCTGTCAGCTTTGCCTCCCACATCTGCACACGGACCCCCTGCCTCAGCCGTCTGCTCCTGTCCAGTCACAGCCCACGTACCTCTGAGCTTTAGCTCACACGTCCCCCTGCTGGTGCCGTCCTCCTCCCTCGAGTCTACTTTTCCAGATCCTACCCTGACTTCCAAGCCCAGCTGGAGTCTTCCCTCTTTCCTGGACCCAGCCCAGTGCCCTGCTGGGTCAAGCCCTCTTCTGGATTTCCATCACACTGGCTGCTCTGTGCCCTGAAAGCACCGCCCAGGCAGGTACCAAATCTGAATTAAGCTCCAAGGGCAGGGACTTGGTTTTGCCTACTGCTCACTATCCCATCACCTAGAACAGTACCTAGCAAGCGACAGGCACCCAATAAATACTGTTTGATTCGATGAATAAATCTCTATATCCTCGGTGCCCTGGAACAGAGGTGGGGTTCATTAATGTTTCTTTTTCCAATTTCTGTCTTTAAATTTTTAGAAAATTACACAACTAGGAGAACTAAGTAACAGTAGGTGGTGAACTTACTGTTTCTTGAATGGATGGACAAACTCCTTAATCAGCTGCCCCTCCTTTGGAACTGGTCACATATCGCATTCGACTATTATTTCCCTTTTTACTTGTATATCTTGTCTCCCCACCTGCCTGTAAGCTTTTGATGGCTAGGACTGAATCAAAGAGGATAGCGGCCTTCCTTTCTCCCTGCCGTAGTCTGGGTGTCAGGTGTGCACCTTGCACCCAACAGGCCCTCGTCCGGTCCAGCCCCCGCCCCCGCCCCATGGGCACGTCCTAAACCCTCCTCGCCCAGCACGGCCTAAGAGCAGCGGGGGCAAGGAATGGTGAGAGACCCACGGAGAGGGGTCCTCTCCCTCCCGCCCGAGCAGCACGAGGCATCTTCCCACCCCGCAGGGCTGGTGTGAGGACTGCAGAGCCTACAAATGAGAATGCGCCGCCTTGCCCAGAGCCCCCGAGGCAGGGGTCCGAGCATAAGTATTAGCTTCCTACTTGCCTTCCTGTTTCACTGCACCAGCATGGACAAGGAGAGCATCCTGCCTTTCCTTCTCCTGTTGTGCTTCCCAGCTCTGGGGCCAACCTGGATCCAGAGCTGCCTCTCTTATGCCCCCTCTTACCCCTTCCCCACAAAACCCCAACTTCGCCCCCTCCCCCAGAACCCCAACCTCCCAACTCTCTGGCCAATCAGCCAGCCACCGTTCTGAACCACCCCTGAGCTCCTCGCCCCGCTTCTGTCCTTTCCAGGGCATCTTCCACTCCCCACCACACTCTCCCTCAGGCCCACTCTTACCTGTGCCAGGGGGACTGGGGCAGTGGGCACCCGGGCTCACCTGGGTCCCATCTGTAGAGAGAAGAGAGATAGAGTGAGGCGGCTGCCGGGAGGGGCAGGGGAGGCGGAAGAGAGAGGGCCAAGCCAGGCAGGCCGCCTGCTGGTCCAGGAGGCCCCACTCCAGTCCAAGGGCACCTCCACCAGAAGCTAAGGGAAAAGACAAGACCCCACCCCATTCCTTTCCTCGGACTCCCGTGCCGCCTGAGAGCGATCCCCAGTTCCATCTTCCTCATCTGATCTTTCAAGCGGCTCAGGTATCTTGCTCCGCCAGAGCTCACTCCACAGCAAGAAACTCAGGAGGCCCTGGTTTACGCAACGGTGCCCTCAGCCCTCCCTGATGTGCTCAGATACAATCTTCCTTGGGCAGCCAAACCAGGCTCCCTTAGCCCGAAGGGGGAGAAGAAGGCTGGGAGGTGAGGTGGGAGAGCACGGCTGCTAAGACTGCACTAAGGATGCCAGGAGGGAGACGGGGAGAAAGGGAGAGCAGGCCTGAAGGGGAACTGGGGCCCCCTCTGAGGCTTCCGCAGTGTGGGAGGGACCGGGTCGTGGCCTGGAGGTCAAGTCAGATCTGGTGGAAGCTGTGAAGTGGCGGGTCTGGAATGCATAGCTCGAGGGCCCCACGGTAGGAACCCCTTTCCTCCTCCTGTCCCATCCTGGGTCCTGCAGCCTCTGTGCCCCCCGAGAAGAGAACCACTCAGCCGTTTTCGTGGATGACCTCAAAAAGAAGTCTTTCCTTCTGGAAATGGTCACCTCTCCCAGGCTCCTAGGCTCAGCCCAGGGCCCTCCATTCCGTTCAGAACCCATGGAACCCCATGGTAGGGCCGGTGCTGTCGGCAGCCGAGAGGCCCGGGGATCCCAGGGACTGGCTGGGGTGGAGAAAGAGAGAGCTGAGTCCTGAGGCCACCTTTCCCTCCTGCTGTCCCAGCTCAGGGCCAAGGGGATGGAACCTGGAGCCTGGAGGCCTCCTGGAGGCGGATATGGTAGAAGCCCTCCTCGGGCAGAAGGGGCATCTTCTGAAGGACAACTGACGGGCGCTGCACTACTGCCTAAGGGGCAGCCCCAGTCCTCTTCCAGAAGCTGGAAAAGGAGAATTCCCTGCAGGCGGGAGCCTCTGGGGGAGGCGGCAACTCTGGGCACAGACTCCCACCAACTGCCCTCAGACACTAGTGGCCTGCGCTTCGGATGACGACATTTGGTAGGGAAATGCCGCTCCACCTGTTCAAATGCTGCCCGTTCTTTGAAGTCCAGCACGAGGCCATCTCCTCATGAAGCTCACCCTGACCACAGCCCCCTTACCATCCACAGCACCCACTCTGTGCCCCCCACCTCGACACTCCATTAATCCAGGTCTCTGCGGTGTCACGGCTAAGCCACGCCCATCTGCTCCTAACACCTTGCTGGGCACCTGGCATGCTCTGTTAGGAACTGGCGACTTGAACACAATGGCCCCCTGCCTAGCACACGGCATGCGTATTTCTCAGGGTTTGTGAGCCTCAAGGAACAGGAGTATGGGAGGCAGCCTCCCCTCCCCAGGATGTGGTAGCCCCCTACCCTGGACTCTCTTAGGACCTCCCCTTTCTTCTGCAGGACCTGGTCCTCCAAGAGAGGTTTCTGAACTGGACTTCCGGGTGCAGTCCCGGAGACCGTGTCTGGCCTGGAGTCCTTGGCCTCCAGTCCCTACCTCCTGGGAATTCTCCCCTAGCTCCCTCGGTCCCTGCCTGAGGGCTGGCCAGCAACACTCACGCGTGGGAGCACAGCCAGCTTCTCTGTGCCCAGCTCCCCTGGTAACCATGGGTTCCGGACACCGTGCACCCTGTGGATAGGACAAAAGCTAATGGCCCTGAACTCTGTCGTGTTTGTTACGGGGCCCAAAAGGGATGTTCTGTGATGATGATCTATGATGATATAAACTCTGTTCAGAAAAGCTGTGTGTGTGTGTGTGTGTGTGTGCGCGTGCGTGTGCGTGTGTGTGTGTGTTGCCGACAGGGGCAGCTTCTAAAAGCAATGCCTCGAAAAAGTTCTGCTTCTCCTCCAACCCCCTAGGTTTGTACTGAGAGCCTTTGGATTCAGAAGAGCCCACAGCAACAGAGATAAGATCTGGGGGACAGCTCTCCTGTGTACCAGAGAGAGGAGAGTATCTAAAGGCACCCAGTCAGTGGCTGAACTGAAAGCAGAAGCGGCATCCCAGGCTTGGGGATGAATCTGGGGACCCCTCTTCTCATCAGCCCCTCTCAGAGCGCCGTTACCATTAATTTGGGGTCAGACTGAAATAAAATCAGGAGTGAATGGACCCAAGGGACAGAAAACACTGCGTAGGGCTGGACCCTTCTCCACACAGCTCCGGACCTGGGTGGAGAGATCTCATTTCTGGAATCCTGGCCACCCCCCTATTTCTACCTTCTTTGGAAGCAACTCTGGTCAGGCTGAAGAGGCAGTTTACCTCGTGCTGCGGTTCCTATCAAGTCACCTTCCCCAACCAGACACCTGATCTTACCCAGAAATCCCACCCTAATGGGTCCACCCCGGCCCTCAGCAACCTCCAGGACAGACACAAATGCCACTCTTCTGTCCCCTAAGCACAAGCTGGCCTCCCACTCCTCCCTTGTCGCCCCAGGCCCTCACCTGCCCAGCAGATGCGACTGGAAACCCGAGCCTGGCCTGACCGCCTGCTCTCCCGGTGCTGCCAGCCCTGCATCAGGGGAGGGCTTCCCCAGGAGCAACGCCACCCACAAGCCCCCTCCTGACGCCCCTGATGTCTTTGTCGAGGCTGTGTCCCCCTCCCTGGTCTCCTGAGGAGCTGAAAAAGGAGAAGCAGGCAGACCCAGGCCCTGCAGGCAGAGGAAAACAGGCAGGAGCAAGAGGCCAAGCCCTGGGTCCAGGGCGGACTCCCTCCACCACCCCCCTGCCCTCCTCAGCTCGGGTCTGCTTCCCCTGACATGGGCAGACGAAGTTTGACTTCGCGGGGGGCTGGCAAAGAAGACAAAGCTGGGGGTGAAATGGCTTCAGGAAGGTCCAAGAATAAATAAACAGAAGAGAGAACATCATGGTTGCCCGACTCTCTGACACTGAGTGAGGACTGTGCAGTGTACATTAGGACCTGATGGGGCTTTAGAGATTGTGCAGGCCAACACTCTCACTTCCCAGAGAGGGAAAGAAAGAGGGCAAGGGGCTATGTCATGGTCACCCAGCAGGTCAGTGGTACAGCCAGGCCAGACCAGACCAGTGCAGGGGGAAACCCAAGAAGTGGATCCCAAAAGCAGGTACTAAGTACCTCTGTGTGAGGTCACTGGTCCAGGTCTTTTTGTGTGTGTGTGTGCGGTACACAGGCCTCTCACTGTTGTGGCCTCTCCCGTTACGGAGCACAGGCTCTGGACGCGCAGGCTCAGCGGCCATGGCTCACCGGCCCAGCCGCTCCGCAGCATGTGGGATCTTCCCGGACCGGGGCACGAACCCGTGTCCCCTGCATCGGCAGGCGGACTCTCAACCACTGCGCCACCAGGGAATCCCTGGTCCAGGTCTTGAAGGGATGGAAAAGTGAATAAAACCTGGCTCTCACTTTAAGGAGTTTAAGGTACAGCCCACAGGTGCTGTTTTTTTAATTGAAAAGTACACTACTTGCAGACGCGACAGTAATTCAAAGAGCCCCTGAAAGCATGAAACCAGAAGCTTCTCACTCATCCAACTCCCTAGACCTTCCCTAGACTCAACCCCTTTTAACAGTTTCTTGTGTTCCCCTTCCAGAAATTCTCTGCTGGTTATTAATTCTATTGCTCAGTATCTTGCCACCAAGCTGCTTATTACTCAGATCTATCCAGAGCCCGGTGGGCTGCACGCTGGCTGGAAACTCCTGCCCCATGAAGTGACAGAAGCGAGGGTCCACAGAACAGAGGACATTGGCTTTGAGGTCAGATGGACCTGGGTTCAAACTCTGACTCCCTCAGTGACCGGCAGGGAGAGCCAGGGACACGTCGCAGCCTGGGCAAGCCTTGGCTATGCCTCTGAAATAAGAGGATAAAGAATATGGACGGGGAAGAGGCCGTGTGAGATGAGCAGTGCTGTGTGTGAAGCAGGGAGCACATGGCGGGTGCTCCCACAGTGGTCGGGATTCACACTGCTTGCTCCCAGGCTAGTCTGCAGCCTCCCTCTGGCACAAGCATTTCGGTGTCTGATACCACCTGTGTCCTCCCCTCGTCTGCCACAGTCCACTGTCTCCCAGATGCAGTCCCGGTCCCATCTCTTATCCCGACTCTCCCAACCACAGGCTCTTCTCTTTCTCCGCCCTCTGAACTTTTGTAAACTAACACTTTACTATGTGCCGGGAGTTGTTCTAGGTGGCCTACGTTTGCTAATTCGCCTAACCCTCATGACAAACCTATGAGGTGGTTACTGTTTTTATCCCCATTATATAGACTAGTCAACTGAGGCCCAGCAGTATTAAATAACTTGTCTGAAGGCACAGAACATGGGAGTGGCTGAGCTGGGACTCGAGCCAGGCAACTGGGCTCCAGAATCCATGTTCTCAAGCAATGCTCTCCGCTGCTGCTCCCCAGCACTTCCACTGCCACAGGCCAGCGGGGGGACAGCAAATGCAGGACCCGGCAGGGCACAGGGAAAGATCCAAAAATCCCATAGCCCCCCAGAGACCCGAGCCGGCGGCCAACTCCAGCCCTGCTGCAGGTTAGAGGGCAGAAGCTGCCTGTTCCACCTTTGGGCCCCCGTGAAGACAAGCCCCCCCAAATCACTTGTAGATAGCAACTGTTGACTCTGCAGATTCTAAGAAATGATTTCGTACTGTACGGGGGACAGGAGCCGGCGACCTTGGAAGAGCACCGGCTTCATCTTCCAGGCGGTCGGGTGCCCTGCCCTGTCCCTTCTTTAGTTGCTCCCGAGTCCCTCTGAGGCTTTCTCAAAGCACGCTCCGCTGGGAGGGCGGGCGGGGCGGGCAGAGGCTCGGCTCCCAGGTGAGCGGCCTGGGATGTGGACCTGCCCAGACAAAGGCCTCCAGTCAGGCCGAGGCAGGGGGCCGCCGCTCTGCAGGCTCAGCAGCTGTGCGCCAGGCGGGAGGCTGGACGTGAGGGCCGCGAGGCCGGCCCTCCGCCTCCGCAGCCAGCATGCCCCTTTCCCCGCGCCTGGGGCCCTGGGGCAGCTATTTTTAGCTCTTGACACCTGGGTATTTTGCAGCCGCAGGATGTCCGGTTTGGAGTCTCTTTCTGGGAATCCCACATGGGGCAGTTGTAAACAGCCCCACGCAGCGGCGGCCCGAGCTGGGAGCCGGCACCCCCCCTTTCTGCTGTTTGAGATGAATCAAACAGGAAGCAGACGTAACCATGGCAGCGGCAGCTTGCGCTCCCTGGGGGTGGGAAAGCGTCCTCCCTGGCTCCTTGTCCCTGCCCCAAGTCCATTCCATTTTGTGGCCTCTCCTCACAGATGGCAGGGGGAGCTGGGCCGTTCTGAGTTGTGAGCGGCTGGCAGTTCCTGGGACTGGCGCTCCCTGGAGAGCCTCCCTGCCCTCTGGCAAAGAAAACCAGAAGTCCCTCCAAGCCCGGCCCGCCCCCGCTCCCGGGGCCTCTCGGACCACCACTCGGCCTTCCCTGGCTGCCCTCTGTGAAGGTGGGAAAGGGTGGGCAGAGCCACTTGCTCAGGGGCCCAGGGCGTGCAACATCCCTGAGCAGGCAGGTTCCTCCAGTCCCACGCCCAGACCCCTGGTCCAGCCTGCCCTAGGGTTTCCCAGGTCCCGAAAGGCCTCAGAAACCCCAGTTCCCACTTACCCTCACTCCCCTGTTCCCGGAGCACCAATCCCTGAAACAGGAAGTTCAGCATGATGTCTAACCACCATCTTTCCTATCATAAGCAAAACAGCCCGAGCAGTCAAGATGGGGCCCCCATCTGTAACACGGGGAGAAGAGTCGAGTTTCTATCAGCTTCTGCCTTTGTCTCTCCCCCTCCCCCACCCCCTGGTGCCCCACTTAGACCAGCTGCTCCCTCTTAGCCGCCCGCCAGCCCCAGCCAGTCTTTCTCAAGGGCCAGCGCTTGCCCCAACAGGAAGCACAGTCACCGCCCCGGGGCTGTCTCGGAGCCGCTCCTTTCTCCCCTCTGAGGTCTCCTGTTCATGCCCTCGCCCTCACTGATCCCTCAGCTTCTGGAGACCCTGCTTCCCTGCGCACCCCACCTCTGCCTCCCGCCGGTTCTGCCTCTCCCAGATGTGCCTTCCTGGCTCCCCTCACCTGTGCCACCCACGAGGCCACTCAGCCCACTCCCGAGACTGCCAGGGAAAAGCTTAAGCTATGATATTAATGTCCATCGTTATTATTTTATTATTAGCAGTAACTAGTAGTATTAGTATGATCAACAACCACGTGCTGAATGCTTACTGGGTGCTGGTTACTGTGCTGAGTGTCTGACTTGTACTATCTCCTTTGGTCCTCACAACCACCCCATGAGGTCGATACTGCTACCATCCTCACGTTACCAAGGAAGGAAACTGAGGCTCAGAGAGGTTAAGAAACTTGCCGAGGTCACACAGGTGGCAAGTGGGGCTTCTGGGACTCCAGAACCTAAGCTATAATCACTACACTGGTGTTTACAACTAGTCCCACCCACCGAGGTGAGGTAAGGCCACCAAGGGGTCACACGGGACACAGTGCGGTCCCAACATCTGAAGGCCTGGGCGTGACTCACATGTTCTCACAGTGCCGGTACTCCATCCAGAAAACAACAACAAAAATAAAAACTGAATCATATCTGCCCGTGTCCCTCACATGCTTCTTCATGTCCAGGAGGCACTCCCCGACCCCATCCTCACTTCCTTTTTCATCTTACGGCCCCATCCTCACTCCCTTTTTCATCTTACGTTTTCCCTGCTTTTTAAATGTACATATTACCATTTTATCATTTCCTGTAAGCTGCCCCCAGCAGGGTATAACTAAACGAGCAAACCCCCAGGTGCCAGGGAGCATCAATGCTGTGTGAAAGCCCTCTGGAAACTGTCAAGCCCTGTCTAAAATGCACGTTGCATAACCAGAGCAAGACCCCACCCCCACCCCCCAGCGGCTACTTGGGAGTGAACCGAATCCCCCAGGGAGGGGATGGGTGCGCGCTCTCTCTCTCTCTCTCTCTCTCTCTCTTCTCTCTCCCTCTCTTGCCCAGGCCTCACACACCCGGGCAGGCCGCGGGCAAGGATGGAGGTGCCCACAAGTGCAAAAGGGAGCACCCATCTTCAGGGCAGGCTCCTGGGAACTAGGAACAACACCAAACAGCCATCAGCACCCTTGGACCTGGGGCAGGGAGAGACAGAGGCCACAGCGAGACCCTGGCCTGCTCCATGGCCTGGGGCATCACGGATATGAGTCCGTGAATAGCAACAAGCTATGAATGCTGGCACTCACAGGGATGCCACATTAATATTCATGACAGTGAATACCAGATCCCCATCCCCGTGATGCCCCAGAATCCCACTCATTTTGCCTGTTATTTTTGGAAGATGGCAGAACTCTGTCGGGCAGATTCTCCAGGTGACACGATTCCCTTTTGTGGCCAGGGCTGCCCTTGAGACTCACTCAGCTGGGGTTTTTCCAGACCACAGATCCAGCCAGGGTGCTTAACACAGCTTTCAGGGAATTCAAAAGCCAGATGCACAGTCCTGGGTACAGATTTGGACAAACCAGCTGTGAAGGACAATTTCTAGCCAACTGCGAATGCGATGAGATGAAAATTTACTGCACTGGAAGGTGGAGATCACTGACTGAAAAAAATGGCATACGTGGTATGGCCTCATTTTGGTAAGAAGCACGATGTATAAACGCATGTCAGGAGACGGGAAGGTGTACACTGAGGTACCGTGGCAGTGATCTCCCACTGCTGGGATTGGGATGTTTCTTATTCTTTCATTTTTGCTCCTCTGTGTTGTCTGATTGCCTACGATGCACAGGAACTGCCTCTGTAATAATAAAACAGAACTGATATGTGTATGTGCACCCACACGATATCAAGACGGCACTGCCAATGGGCGGCAAAGTCAGGATGCGACCTCTGGTTCCCGTGAGAACTGGGACATAGGGCTTTCACTGATTCCACGTATTATATTCTTGGACCCCATATCCTCTGGAGTTCTGCATTATCTACAGCTCAGCATCCTCCGCTTCTCCCGAATCACACAGAGGGCCTAGCACAGGCCTGGGCACAAAGTCAGGACTGACTTAATGGATGCCTGTAGGCTGAATAATGATCATTTCCTGAAAGAAATGCCTGCTGCCTCTTCCAGGGCCACTGTGCTGGGAATACAGACTGCTGACATCACTGACCTTCTCATCCCTCCTCTGCCTCACGCTCCTCTTAAAAGCTGCCAGGGAGGGGGCTAAAAGAAAGGTCACCCCAACAGATGCTGGCAAGGTACTTACTCCACAGCAGGGCCATCAGGGCCAGTCCCATCCCAGACCCTCCCCGGGGCCAGCTGGCAGCGAGGCCCTCAGGTTCCCCCGCATCCTGCCTCACTGGGAGAGGCCAGGGGTGGGGGAGTGAAAGAGAGAAGGGGTCCACCCTGCGACTTCTGGCTATAGACTCCTGCCGTTCCAGGCCCTTATGGGTGGAGGAATCTGGAACAGTGAATTTGGCCTGGTTTTTCCTGTGAACTGGGGCCGAGCCCAGTTTCTGTTCTTCATGTCTTTAACATTCCCTATCCCTGACCTTCAAAAATATGAACAATAACATCAATAACAGTGATAATATTCTGTGTGTACTGACTTCATACCAGACACGGTGCTAACCTTACTTACTTTAATCTTGAGAACAACTCCAGGAGCTTGAAACTATGATTATTTTCATATTACAGAGATGGAGAAACTGAGGCACAGAGAGCCGTGTGCCCAAGGTTACACTCAGTGGTTTGCAGGAGAAACGGGGACACTGCCACATTCCTCCCTCTGTGTCCTCACTCGGAAGGCCCTTCTGCCAAGCTCTGCAATGGGCACAGGAGAGTCGAGGGTGACCATTCTCATCTGTAGGGTGCATTAGAATCCACTGAGAGTTAACACGCGCATGTGAGCAAATCCCCACGTGAAAGACGAGGAAATCAAGTCTCAGAGCCCGTGGCAGCCTCGCAGGAGGTCCCAGAGCCATTCAGCTGGGATTCAAACCCAGGTCTTTGGTATGAGAACGGCAAGCTTCTTCCCCTCTATCACACAATCTCCTTGGCCCAACTCTCAAGATGGCTCTGAAGGCCTGGAAGGGAGATGCACAGCCTCTAGCACTCCGGAGATGAAGCCTGCGCCCAGCCCCTCGCCCGGTGGGGGTGGGGTGCTGTGCCAGCACCTCATCAGCGACTCCACCGACTCCACCGTGACTCACTCCTGGGACCCAGGGGAAACACAGCCCTGAGCTGCGGGCAAACACGGCCTGCCGCCTGCCCCGCCTCCAGCTCCCCGCCTCCACATTTGCTAACCGAAACCCGGCTGTTGCTATTTTTAACCCTCCAGCTCCCCCTGGCCTGGGGCTCCCCCCTTCACCCCACCCCCACCCCCTGCCCCAACCGGGTGCTACCAGCCCGTCATTCTGAGAGCAGTTCCACAACTTGAACGCCCAGGAGGGCGCAGCGGATGCCCGTGCAGGTTTGTGGGGCGAGCAAAACAAGACAGTTACGGCCCCGTCGCCGAATTCCCCCACCCCGACGCTTTCCGAACCTGTGGCTCCCCGCCTGCCCCGCTTCTCCCTGTCATCCTGGCAGCGGGGGAGGGAGGAATGGGACTTCCAGGGCTGGGGGGGGGGGGCCGCTGCAGGAGCCAGAGTTGGCCTCCTCGGGGTGCAAGAGAGCTGAGCTGCACTCCCGAAGAGAGATGGGGTCCCCCTCATTCCCTCCAGGGCACCAGGCTCGCCCTGAAAGCCCAGGGTCTCTGCCCACCAGGGTTTCCAATCCCTGCAGGCAACATGGGGAAAAAAGGAAGTGGCTGGTGAAGGGGTGGGGATGGAGAGTTTAGCCCAGGGCCCTCCTCATGGGATGTCCCCTCCCCATCCTGGGCAGAAGGCCTGGGAGACACAGGAGCCCAGGGGGTGACTGCACCCAGCAGCCTAAAGGAGGCCAGGGTTGAAAGACTCCAGGCAGCGGGTTGGAGGGTGGGAGGCCTGACGGGGCCTCTTCTCTCACGTGAGGGCTCCTCTGATATTCAGCTCTCTGAGCAAAGGGCCCGACCATCCTGCAGCCGCCAGCTCTGGGGCCCCAGGGAAGAGCTACCACGAGAAGAGCCGGGAGGTGAGAGGGTCTCAAGGCTGCTTGCTGATGTGAAAGTGAACCTCCTGAGACGGGGGTGAAGAGGTGGGGCTGCCAGGGGACCGGGGGGGGGGCACTGCCTTCTAGCTGTCATCTGCTGCCCCCACCCAACACCTCCCAAGCCCCCCGCTCAGAGGCTCACCCAGTTTGAGGAGCAGATTCCAAGGGCCCAGGAGCAGCTCTGGAGCGCCCAGCCAAAGATCTCCTCTGCTCCCTCTCTCCTGCCCCAGCCCCCCGCTCGGCCAGCCTCGGCCCTCCCTTTGCCCTGTCCTCGCTGGCCCCTGCCCCAGCCCTTCTTTCTGGTGTGTCCTCTCTTCCAGGGCCCAGCTCCTCTCTAAGCCTTGACCCCCCCCCCCCGGTGATTCCTGAGCCAGGTAAATAAATCCCAGTGGCCACAGAGGCAGCCAGGCTAGACCAAGAGAGGAGGGACTTGGCACTGGAGTTGTAGGGTGGGGAGATGGGAGGAAGGGAACGAGGTGGGAGGAAGGTGAGGCAGGAGGGTCAGGAATGGGCTGGCACTTGAGAGAGGCTGCCGCCTTCCCAACCCCTGACATGTCGACAGGGCCCTGGACTCGGCCCCACGACGGGGAAGAGGCTGCTCCCCCAGGCGCCGAAGCAGGCTGGGTCCAGCCCTGTCCAGCTCTCCCTCCTCCTCGCCCCTTCTGCCAGCCTCTGGGGATGGCTCGAGCAGCCGAGACCCTGCTGTTCCCTGCCAGGCAAAAGGCTGGAGATGGCGCTCCAGTCCCCTGCCAGCACTCAGCCCAGGTCTCTCACCTGGACCCAGGCGGTTGCCAAGAATGGCTCAGAAGCTCTGAGGGCTCACTTCTAGTCTGGGGGGGTGAGAGCAGGCATCGATGTCACTTCTCAAGCAGGCCTCCCCTGGCCGCCCTGTCTAGTTAGTGCCACCTTGTTATTCTCTATCGCTGCACCTGGTTCATTTCCTTCTTAGGGTTTAGCGCAATGGGTAACTAGGTGTATATACTCATTTCTTTACTTGCCTACTTGTCTTACTGTCTCCTCCACTAGAGTGGAAGTTCCCTGAGGGCAGATGCCCTGCCTCTGTGTTCACTGTGTATCTGTGCCTGGGACCTGGCACCCAGCAAGGCTCAGTAAGCATCCAGTGAGTAACTAAACAGCTGAATGCCTGGCTCAGTAAAGGGGGCCTTCTGGTTGCCAACCTCACTTTTAGGACTGACGAGCAACAGTTCCAGGATTTCCCCAGGGAGGAGGAAGCAGGATATAACAGGAAGAGCAAGGTCGGGAAGCCCGGGACCCCAGGGAAAAGGTCAAGGCCCAGTAAGCATCCGCACCAGTCCCATGTGGTCCACGGCATCACGCTGAGTGTGGACATGTACACCGCAGGGGACGCATGGGTGGGTCCTGGATTGGTCTTGAAAGGCTTGAATTTTGTCCTGGTTCTTCCTCTTAATATCCCTGTGTCCTTGGACAAACCACATACCTTCTGTGGGTCTCAGTTTCCTCAAAAGAAAATATGAAGAGATTGGCAGTCCTCAAACACGGCTTTGCACCGGCTCACTGAAGCGCATGTCAAACTCCAGATTCCTAGGCCCAACCCCTGCGGACTCTGAGTCTATCTGAAATGGGGCCTGAAGATCTTTATTTTTAATACATTCCCAGGTGACTCTAAAGCAAATGCTCCGGGAACCGGCATTTGAGGAGGGATGAAAATGCTTTCCAGCAGATACCTGGACTTCCATTAAAAAAGCCACTCCTGGGCTCCCCTGGTGGCGCAGTGGTTGAGAGTCCGCCTGCCGATGCAGGGGACACGGGTTCGTGCCCCGGTCCGGGAAGATCCCACATGCCGCGGAGCGGCTGGGCCCGTGAGCCATGGCCGCTGAGCCTGCGCGTCCGGAGCCTGTGCTCCGCAACGGGAGAGGCCACGACAGTGAGAGGCCCACATACCACAAAAAAAAAAAAAAAAAAAAAGCCACTCCTGCACAGGCATACATCCCCCCAAAACGTGTCCACACACCCCACGCAGAGCCACGAATTGCAACGGTGCACAGCTCTACAGACGACACACATCTGCACTACACGTGTGCGTGTTCCCCAGACACCCAACAGAGAGCCACCACGTGGATCGCCACCTCTACATACACAGCCCAGGGGCACACATGCAGGCCCACCACCACATACCCAGTGTGCACACACACCCATCACATGCTGACCCACACTAAACAGACACTATCCTGAATTTATTTTGCCTCTGGGAACTGGTCCAGGACCAAAGGAGCTATGCTCTGCTGATGAAAACATCCCTCCCGCCTCTGCCACCCCCCACCCCTTGCCCCAGGCAGCATGCTGTCCAGCTCCCCCTTCGAAGGGGGAGAGCTGCTGGAGGACAGTGGGGAGATCGGATGAGGGGAGGCACAGAGCCCTCCCCAAAGTCCAGCAGGCCCTCTCTTTCCCGTCCCCCCGGGGAGGTGCAAAAGGGCCTCCACCCAGCCCAGCCCCCCACCCCGACCCCCAGTGCTCGCTCAACCCACTTGCCTAGATTCCCAAGCCCTGGGCCTAGGCGCCAAAATGGCAAAGGAGGTGGCCAGATTGAGGGACTCCTCCTAATACTCAGACCTCTAAGGAAAGGGCTGTCTGGGGGCATTTTCCTGCATCTCGAAAGCCTGGGTCCCCCAGGGAAGGTTGCCACAGAAACAGGGGGAAATATCACAGGGAAACACAATACCCGGTAGGGTCACCTGCTGACCAGGCTTCCTGCTGTGTTGCCCACCCGCCATCTCATTGCCTTCTTGGCCTCCTCCTCTGGCCTTAGCCTAGGCCTCCTCACCAATGCTCTCCTTCCTGCCTCCCCTGGGTGAGGGAAAGCAGCCTTATGCAGAAACTCTGCCCCTTTTGGTTCCAAACAACAACATCAGGGATGGCCCAAAGCTGAGTCCCCCGCTTCTAATCCTACCAGCATCCCCACCACAGGAAATCAAAGCTTCCTGCCCCAGAGGAAGTGCCCCATCTAGTGAACAAATCCAACACATAAACGCACAGTCCCAGAGCCTTGGGGAGGACAGAGGCCAGCTCCCACGCCTTACCCCGGCCCTGTTTCCAGCAATACCCCACACCCCACTACAGGCCCCAGTCTCAACGCCGACTGAGGACAGGTCAGGGCCGAGGCGTGAAGGGGGCATGGGCAGGACCTGAGCCAGGCCAGGGGAGAAGAAGGCCAGGAGAATGGGCATGGGCAGAGTTAGAAGGTCTGGTCCCAGCCCTGCTCAGCCTGCCATTCCCTGGCTGGGTGACCCTGGGCCTTGCATTAGCTCATCTTCTCTCAGACCCCTGCCAACTTCAAAATTACTGGCTCTTAAAATGAAAGGTCAGGAGAAGGAAGACAAAGAGATGCCAGGGGTTACGCAGGCTTTGGCCTTGGGCAAGGACGCCTGCAGCTACAGGAGGGTCCCCGCTCGTACGCCCATCACACATGCGTTTCTCACTTCCAAGGGCTTCATATCCGAATTGAGGAGAGGATGGACGAAGAGAAAGTTCCAACTCTCATTCCCAGACCAGGATGAAAGCTGGGGTCCATTATTCCTGAAGGAAGTGGTCGGCATAAGAGCCCCCACCGATCCATCTCCTCCTCTGTGGTCATTTTACTGATGGGGAAACTGAGCTCCAGCATAAAAGCGGAGCGACCAGTTTAGATTCTTGGAATAGTCAGTGCAAGACCTGAATGCAACCTTCTCAGCCTCAGGATCACAGCTTAAGACTTGGTGGCCAGAGAGACACCCATCCCTGGGCTCAAGCTAAGGAACACAGAGACCTCGGGAGAACACTTCCCGGGGCCATTCCAGATGTTATACCAAGAAGCAGCTGTAAGCCTGGCCAAGCCAGGGATGAGAACCATCAGGGGACTAAAGGCAGGGGAGGAGTCCCAGCAGGTCCAGGACCTGGTTCCAGTCCAGGTTCACTGGGAAGAACACAGCAAGACTGCTTTGTGCCTTAGTTTCCCCAGAAGTGACTCCACAGAGGAGGAAACTTACTTATTAATTCAGGTGGGTAGAGGAAACAGAGAGCAGAGTAGGGAGGCTGAGATGCTGAGCAAGGAGGAGCTAAGAGATGTGTAGTAGAGGCTGGAGAAGGAGCTTCCGAGAGGGCTGGTATGAGGACAGGAGTGTGTGGCAGGCTAAACCCCTTGGAGGACCTGGCCTGTGGGGTGCTATGGGGGAGAAAAGGGCCACCGAGGTGGCCCATTGGGAGGTAGGAAACTGAGTCACATTCTCTTTGCTTTCAGCCCAGTGGCTGGGCAGGGGTCTTAGGAAGGTTCCCGTGGATCCAGGTGCAAGTCCAGGGAACAGGCTGATGAATCCAGATGTTGAGTCCCCAGCAGGGCCACTGAAACTAGCAGGCAAAGCTGGGCCTCAAGCAGATGTTGAATGAGGGTGTGGGGAGGGATGGGCAGCAGCAAGACAGCCAGTGTCCAGATGCAGGGGGAGGCCTCTGGGGTATGCAGGACAGCCAGCAGGGACGGGGAATGGCCTGGACTTGGTGGGAGGAGCACCAGTGGCTGGCAAGGTCAGATCCGAATGGGTAGCCTGGGCAGCGGGAGGGAAGGAAATGGGGGTAGGGGGAGCTGGGCGGCCTGCAAGCCCCAGAGGTCGGTCTCTCTCTCTTTCTCTCTCTCTCAGCCCACAGGCCTAGAAACTCTGGGCGTCAGGGCCCAGCCCAGCTGCCAGATTTGCCGCCTGCTCTTACTCCCCAGGACCAACAGACCGCAGGCTTGGGGGGCACACATCCTGTCCCCCACCACTCACTACACAGCCTGCGGTCACCATCTTCCCGCGCCCCTCCAGCACCTCCGCAGCTCACTCGGGCACAGGTGTCTCTTCACCCTGATGGGTGAGCAAAGGTGGGGGGCGGGGGCGGTGCTGAGAGAAACCTCGCTGTCAGAGACCCTCCCTCCCAGGGATCACACTCTCCCCAGCGGAGGGGTCGGAGTACGGTCCGGCCGGGATTCGCGGGATGGGGGCGCTGATGTCCGGGGCTAAGAGCCCGGCCCCAACTCAATGGGTCCTGCCCTTTGCCCTGCGCTTCCCAACCTTCCGCTCCGGAGCACCGCCCCCTCCCGGGGCCGCGGCAGCCGTCCCTCACTCCCGGGTCCCCCGGTCCGTTCTCCCCGCAAACGGGGGTGATGGGACGCCGGGCCCGCGCACCGGCGGCCCGGGGCCTCCAACTCCCTCCCTCGGGCCTGTCGCTGCCCCGCGGCTGGCGGATGTGGGCGCCCCGCTGGAGGCCCGAACCCTCCGGCCCCGGAACCAGCCCGGGCCGGGAGCCTGCCAGAGCCCCGCGGAGACGGGCGGGGCGGGCACGGGCGGGGGGGGCGCACGCCGGGCCGGGCCCGCGGGGCCGCCCGGAGCCCGAGCCGGAGCCCGAGCCGGAGCCCGAGACCGGGCGGGCGGCGCTGGGTGCCGCGCGCAGGGCGGGGCGGGCGGGGGGCGACAGCCCAGTACTCACCAGCGCCGGGGCTGTGCATCCAGGGGCCGGGGCCCTCAGAGCGGGGGGCTCATGGCGGGGCGGGGGGCTGGGGCGCCGGCCTCACATCCCCCCGGTCGCCGGAGGCTGCGGAGCGACTGTGAGACGGCGAGAGGAAGGGAGGGGGCCGGGAGGGGGAGGGCCCTGGCAGCCCGGCCGGCCGGGTAGGATGACAATGGAAGGAAATGCTTTATCTGAGTCTGAGAGCGGGCCAAGGGGGAGGGGAGGGAGGGGGCCGGCGCTCGCGGCCCGGGGACACACCACCTCGCAGACACGGCGCGGCGCCCGGGCTGGCGGGCGGCGGACACCCCGCGCGGCCGGCTCGCGGGGAGGCAGCGCCGAACCCGGAACGTAGGACGCGGCCCCGACCCGCCCGCGGATGCCGCGCTGCCGCCCAGCCCCGGCCGCCGCGCGGCGCAGCGACCCGCGCACAATTCCCGGAAACTCAGATACCTGAGCGCACGCACCCTCGCAGACACCACGTACGCGAGCACACATCCATGTTTACCCGGGGCAGACTCGTTCACACAGACACTCTGCAGGGGAGGACCCCCGCGCTCACAAGCACACATCCATACGGCCCACCAGCCAACAGTTACACAGGGGGACGGCGGGACACGCGTGGAGCCCCCCGTCCCGGCGAGGAGTCCCAGACAGACACCCCCGCCCCCCGCCCCAAGCACGACTTGCCTGAGGAAAGTTCCAGGATCTGATTTGAATCACTGCCCAGCCCTCCCCCTCTGCCACCTCCTCCCCCCCCCCGCCCCGACCTCGCCAGCTGAGGGGAATCGAAGGGTCCAGCCTGTTCCTATTAAAAGAAAAAGGGGGGTGGCGGTGGTGCGGATTTTGAAAGTTCTCTTTTTTTAAACAAATTTCTCAAGGGATTTCCTTCCCTCCTCTCCTCTTCCTCTCTTCCTCCCATTCCTCTCCCCCCACCACCCTCCCCCCTACTTTCCCCCTCCCGGTCCCTATGAGTCAAACTTCAGCAATGTGCCCAGTGTCTCCCAGTGCATTACAGCGGATCACAGAAATGTTCCAGTCTGTGAGTCGGAATGCAGCCGCCTCCAGCCCTCCCTCAGCTAATAAACTCAGCTCCGGGCTGGCTTTACGCAGCAGCCCTCCCTGCCCCCCCTCCCTTTTAGCGGGACCAGAAGGTCAGAGTCAGGGGTCAGGGGCTGAGGACCTCGCCATTGTGCTTCCCGGCCTAGTCTATGAGCCCTGTCGCCTTTGGCAATCTGCTGGGTCGGAGGCACAGCGGCTCCCGGGAAGGGGAGAGGTCTGCAACGGAAACGCTGGGCTCTCCTGCGCTGGGGGCCTCGCTGCTAGAAGGCAAGAGCGCAGCTTCCCTCCGTCCCCATCCTGCCTCCCTCGGTCCTGCAAAGCCAGAGTCCCGGATTCTACAGAAGAAGAAGAAGAAATTGAGGCTGAGCCAGCGGCGGAGCCATGACAAATTAGAAGCAAGAGTCCCAGTGGCCTAGGGGGGCTTGGCCGTGCCAAGGTCCAATATGACCATAGACTCCTTGCTCCCGCCAGACCGGCTCCGGCCTCACCACCTGTCGCTCCCGCTTCCTACTTCAGGCCTTTTCCTGGTCCCAGCGCTCACTCAGCAGGCAGGTCCAACCCCTCTGCGCTTGTTCACTTATCCTCACAGACCCCTTTCCTGGCATCCAAAGTCTCCTACAGCATGGCGCCGCACTACACGCATCTCTCTCTCTCTTCCCACCCCTTCAGCTGTTCTGCTCAGTACCTCCTGGTACTTAGTGCTCACTGATGTTAGTTGCTATGATTACTGTTATTATTTCAGCCATACTGGGCTACTGGCTGCTCCCCATCGTGTCCTCATGCTTTCCCACTCCCCTACTTTGGCTCAGCGCATTCCCTCCCAGCCCCTTCCTCCTCCTGTTGAAATCTGTCCAATCCTCAACGTCTATATCACCTTCTCCAGGAACCTTTCCCTGATTCCCATAGCCAGAGAGATTCTTTCCTTCCCTCGAAGGACCCCACTCCAGCACCTTGTCAATCTTTCCCTGTACTTTGACCGTCACCCACTGTATACTTGTCTCAACTCTCTCCTCCTTCCCAAGAACGTTCAAGAGTGGACATCCCCTGAGCCCAGCTATGGCCTTAGTCATGGGTGCATTCCTTGTAGTGTCTTGCTGAGTACCTTGCACAGAATTCAGACTCCCTCTGAGTTATTTGTTAAATTGGAACAGATGTTCATGGCCTTCAAGGACCATCCCCCAGCTGGACACTCCCAATATACCTTTTTTCCCTATGACTCCCCATACTGACTCTGAAAGACACATGTTCTTCCACCTCAGGTGTGTTTTTCCCAGCACCGCCCCCCCACTTCCTAATTGAATCCCTCTCCTTGCCCACAGCCTCCAGGAAAATGGCTTGGTTGCTTCAGACTCGCAGCCTCTCCCCTGCTTTTTTTCTCCTTTAGCCTCACAATGCCCCCTCCTGACACCCCCCCCCCAGGACTCCCGTAGTTATTTCTGGACTGAAATCAGGCCCTTGTTTGCTCATGTCTATCATGTGCATCATTCATGGATTTGTTTGTGAGTTTTCTTTTTCTTTTTGACCTAATCACTGAGTTCCAGGAGGTTTGAGCACAAAGGGTATCTCCTCCTGCCTCTGCGTGTCCCCACATTACCCAGCACGTGGCTTTCTACACACACCAGAGCTCCCTGCCCCCGAAGTCTAGGCAGAGAGAAAGACAGCAGGTGAGTCCTCCAACCAGGAAGCTGGACTGTGCCCCTCCTTCTCTTGCCCCTTTACTTACCATCCCCCCATCCCCACCCAGAGGACAAGTCTTAAGCCAGTTTCTAAATCACACGTCCCTTTCTGGGATGTGTTAGAGAGCCTCCAGGAAAGAGACATGAGGCAGAAGAGTGCAGGCTACCTCTCTCTCCTCTACCCTGGTTACTATGGGGAGGTTTTTTGTTGTTGTTGTTGTTTTTCTTTTTCTTTTTTTGCGGTACACGGGCCTCTCACTGCTGTGGCCTCTCCCGTTGCGGAGCACAGGCTCCAGACGCGCAGGCTCAGCGGCCATGGCTCACGGGCCCAGCTGCTCCGCGGCATGTGGGATCTTCCCGGACTGGGGCACGAACCTGTGTCCCCTGCATTGGCAGGCGGACTCTCAATCACTGCGCCACCAGGGAAGCCCTTTTTTTTTTTTTTTAAAGGTTCTTGAGTGCAGACCTCTCACAGACTGCTCAACTAAGCACCTGGCAGAAGACATTAGTCCCATAGGACCTGCCTTGGCTTCCTGGCATCTTCCTTGAGTCTCTGGCCAGTACAAAGCGTGAGGGCACCCGCCTTCTGCTTTCTTTGGGGCTCTGGGTCTACTTGACATTCTCTTTCTCCTTCTTCTCTCCTCCCCTTCCTTAGCTACCTTTTACTGACTATTTCCCATGTAGCAGTCCTATGCCATCCCCCTGGCAAGCATTAGATCATTTATTCTTCAGTTATCCTTGTTATGCTTGTGATTAAAGTAAGGCTCATAACCGTTGAGAAACCTGACCAAAGATACACAGCTAGTAAGTGATGAGGCCATTCACTTACTCAACGAGTGTTTTTGGGTGCCCTCCTCGTGCCAGGGTTCAAAGCTCCATCCAAAGTCTTCTGGTCTGAACCTCAGGCCTCTGAGACCACTCCTGACCCAGTTTTCTAGATGTGGTAGCTGAAGCCACAACCCCTCGCCTAACCCGCACTTCCCCCACACTCTCCACAAGGCCAATCAGAAGGTGTTGATCCCTGGCCTGGGTGAGATCTCAGAGGGACAGCACTTCCTTGGGTGGGTTCGGCGTTGCATTCCAGTTTCTGAACCTAGAATCAGGTGCCAATGCGCAGGATTTGGACTTCCACATGAATAGGGGCAGTAGATCCCCCACTCCATAGAGGGTTTCATGGGATCAGATGTAACAAGTGGAAGGAAGGAAGGAAGGGAGGGAGGGAGGGAGGGAGGGAGGGTAATTAGGATTTACTGAGCATCTTTTTTGTATCATGTGCTGTTCAAGGCCCTTTCACTTATATCTCATTATCATCCCCTTTGTTTTAGTTAGCAAACTAAAGCTCAGAAAGACAAAATGATTTGCCCAAGGCCATAGAACCGGTAAGTGACTTAATCCCAAATATGCCTGATTCAGAGCCTGTGCAGTTTCTTCTAGCAGGTCAAAACAGTGCAGAAGCTGCAGTCAGGTCTCCCGCTCCAGTGCAGCCTGGTTACTAGAGGTCCCGCTCATCTAGGAGTGACATTCTAGATGTCAAGTTTCCTTCCTCACTGACCCCAGCCTTGTCCTCTCATCCCCGGTTCCCACCTCTGTCTGCTACATTGCCCAGTAGGGATCAGAGGAGCTATGTAAGTATTCTGGTTAGGATTGAGGGCTGTGGCTTTGGGGTGCAGCTAGGCAGATCCCATCCAGGATTTTAGGATGTGACAGAAGAGGCCATATATCCTCCTGGGCCAGAATTGGATAGATAAATCAGGAAGAGGCTGGGGCATGGCTACAAGTTCAGATAGCCTGAGCTGGGAGGTGAGATGACTGTGGGGGCAGAGGCAGGTGGAGAGAACTAAGCAAGTTCCTTCCCTGTCCCCCTACCTCCCTCCAGTGTCAACAAAGGTGATGTGGTTTCCCCTGTGGTCTGTTGCCCTAGACACCTGCAGTTCTGAGTATATATGTGTATGTGTCTATGTGCCAACCATGCCACGGGGGGACACAAGGAGAAAGCAGTGGGACAGTATGGGGAGCGGCAGAAAGCAAAAGGCAAGGCCTCTTCAACCCCAAGGTGAAGAATGCACAGTGAACGAGGAAGACGGCAGAGGCCACCCCCTTGGCTACCCCAGGTCCCGGCCAGGAACCTCAGGAGAGCATCGTGGGTGTCAGGGCCCTGGGCTGGGACGAGGAGGCAGGGAACTTGAGTTCTGCCATTAACTTCCTGGGTCAAACGTTTCTAAGTCTCAGTTTCCTGCTCTGTAAAATAGCAAGGCCTTGGTTACCTACCTCACAGGGCTGGTCTGAGATCATATGAATAATATATGCAAAAGTTTGTACCACTTTGCGTTTTAGAACTATTACAATTGCCCCCCCCCCACACACACACACACCACAGTGGAGATAAAAAACAAAAGCAAAAATGAAAACAAAAACACAGCCTCTGCCCTCATATTGATCACATTGTATTGAGGAAATAAAACAAAACACATAAAATACTTGAAAGCCTCTTGTGAAGCCAACTATTTCAAAAACTCTCACTACTGTGTGATCTTGGCCAAGTTAAGACCTCTCTGGGCCTCAGGTTGGTCTCTCATCTATCAAATGAGAGAGCTGGTTTAGATCATCTCTACTTATTTTTCTGAGTCTAAAAGCAGTTTTCTGATCGTGTTATTTCGAGTGCAAATGAGTACATGACAAAGAGGAAAGACCTGAGCAGATCACAGCCGAAATGAAGTTGGTGAGTTTTGGCTGGGTTTTCAAAGAGCCCAGAAATGTGAATCGGTGTGGGGAGAGGGGGTGACATTCCAGGTAGAGAGAATGGCATGTGCAAGGGCGAGGCAAGGAAGCAGAGGGTGACAAGCAGATTAGTGAGGTTTAGGAATGGGGTTGGTGAGGACTGAGGGAGCCTGGGGAGGAAATGGGGACAGGAGGAGGAGAAAGGGGCAGTCCCCAGGGCTGAGGCCACTGAGACTGAAAGTGGGGGAGGAACATGGATGGGAAGATCCTCTCCCAGCTCCAGAGGCGGGTGCCAAAGCCCATCCAGCCAAACTCCACCCAGGAGAGAGAGACAGAAAGATCCCCAGGCCAAGAGGCCCCACCTACAGGGATGGCCCATTCCTCCCTTCCCCTCTCTCCCAGCTCCACTCTAGCCTGGAGGTAAGCAAGGGCCCCTCCAAGCCAGAGCCCTGTTAGTGACAGAAACAGGCAGATGGGGGCAGTGCCACGTCCCTCCATAACAATAATGCCAGCGGCAAAATAATAACAGCAATAGTGATGATGATGGTCGGAATATTGAAAATTGAGATATCGAAACACCGCGTTGGGTAACAGGAACTAACATAGTGTTGTAGGTAAATTATACTTCAAAACAAACACACAAACAAGCTCCTAGAAAAAGAGATCAGATCTGTGGTCACCAGAGGCAGGGGGTGGGTGTGAGGGGTGGAGGGTTGGAGGGAGGGGGAATTGGAGGAAGGTAGTCGAAAGTTACAAACTTCCAGTAATAAGATAAATAAGTACCAGGGATATAATGATAATGTGCGACATGATAAATATAATTAATACTGCTTTATATATGCTTTATATCTATGAAAATTATTAAGAGAGTAAATCCTGAGTTCTCATCACAGGAAAAAACCTTTTTTTTCTATTTCTTTAATCTTGTGTCTATATGAGATGATGCATGTTCACTGAACTTGTGATAATCATTTTATGATGTATGCGAATCAAATCATCATGTGTACACCTTATACAATGCTGTATGTCAATTATATCTCAATAAAACTGGGAAAAAAATAGTAATGGACGGTAATGATGAAATAAACCACTCATCACTTGCCCTCTGATAAAACCCCGCAGCACCAAAACCTCTTGTTATGGCCATTCCATTTACTAGAATCTTTGTTTCTAAGAGCTGCTAGTGATTTATAAGATTATCTAGTGTGTAGGATCCCCCAAACCTGACATTAGATCAAAGTCACGTGGAAGAACCTGTGAAAAACAGATTCTGGGGCTCTCTCACAGTCTGCGTCAGTCTCTTTGGGGTGGCAGAGGGTACCTAGTGATCTGCAGATCCCCAGGTAATTCTAAGATGTGGTTAGCTTTGGGACGTTCTGATCTAATCAAACCACGCCTTTAGAGATGAGGAAACCAAGGACCCAGCCTCCCTGCCGGAGACGTGATGGTTAATCCGTGGCGGGGAGAAGGCAGAGAACTCAGGCATCCCAGCTTCTAGGTCAGCGCTCCTTCCCCAGCCTGCACTGCCCAGCCCCGAGATGCCTGTGCCAGCAGAGATTATGGTCAGGGAGGCAGCCACTGGGCCATACCCTAATCGTGAACGAGAAGAAATTCGTCTGAGTTGCAAAATGCCTTTCTGTAGCCAGCTCACAATTACTCGCTCCAGTGGCCCCTGTAGGGAGGCTGCAGTCCACCCACCGGTGGGCTCGGGAGTTCAGCCTTGCTATGTGCCCCCAGCAGGGCCCTCCGTAGGCCCTGTGGCTGTACTGGATGGAGGGCAGGATCTTACCTTGTTACCAACCTTAATGGTTCCTCTTTGGAGACACTTACCTCTGGCCCTGGAATCTCCAGGAAAGACCTTGAGGAGGTCCTGGCCTAAGAACACTCACCTCTCTTCCCCAGGAGTGTCTTTTAGGGTGGATTTGGACCAGTAGCCCCTGTGTGTAGGAAAGGAGCTATGAGCTGAGGGGAGGGTAGAATGGGGTGAGGGTAGCTATGCAGAGACAGGAGTGGGAGCATCCTTGCGGCAACCTTGAAGTGCCCACCCACATACAGCCACCACTGTACTCATTTTCATTGAGTATAATGTCTTACTTATTGAGCATCTCCTCTGCCCAAGCCAGGTTCTTGGGCACAGAGGCAACGGGAACTGCAGTCCCTATCCCTGGGGAATTCATCGTCTCCTGGAGAGCAGGATACAGCCAAAGAAAAGAGCCTGGAATGGAGAAAACTGTCAGAGGAGGAACTCCACCACCGATGCTGCAAGAGTTGTTGGGTTCCCAGAGTCATGGACGCACCACATTGGAAGGGACCTGACGGGCCATCGGGTCCTTGTGGGCGAGGGCAGTGGTCCTGCTCTGACCTGCCCCCCTCTGTGCCTGGAACGGCAGTGATTGTAGTAGTCTCCACTCCATCCTCGCATCCCTCATTCTGGCTTGGCCTGAGCGGCAGAGGTAGGAGGGGACAGGAGGCAGAGAGACAGCTGCTCTCCCCCTGGGCAGACCCTGAAGCTGGGCTCCAGTCTTCTCTGCACAGAGCTTTCAAGGAACCATTTAAAGGAGGACTGGCTGAGGGAGGCTGTGTTGTACTGTGGTTAAGATTGAGACTCTAGAGTCGGGCTGCTTGGGCTGGAATTTCTCGGTTTCCTCATCCGCAAACTGGGATACGAAGTACCTGCCATATTAGGGTTGTTGTGAGGACTGATCAGGACGTGAAGTGCTCGGTGTGGAGCCTCCCGTCCACTGGGCTGTCAGGGACGGAGCCCGCTGCTGACGTTAGCAATAGAAGATAGCGTCCTGTCCCACTAAACCGCAGTTTTCCCCTACAAATTCAGTCTCAAAATGAGTACTGACCTAATTCACTCAAAGAAATCCAAGCAGGTCTATAGCCCTAGCTGTCCCCTCTGGGAGCCGGGCTATGGGACTGGAGAAAATATGTGGGATCTTCGCCGACCAACCCCCCACCCACAACCCCGTCCCCATACTCAGGTGTTGTTGACGCAGAGTTGAGGAGGGGACCCTGAACCAGGCTGCAGGGAATGCCCACACCAACGGAAGAAGGGGCCTCGCCTGCTCTCCCAAATCCTGGCACTGCACATCTGGAGTGATCTGCACATCTGGCTGCATCCCTGGGGCAATGGCCACAGCTGTTGACATTTGACGGAGGAGAGATCGAGCTCCTCAGTCAGGGCCTGGGGGGCTATAAATAACTAGCTAAGAGGACCAGGGGGATGAGGTTGACCTTTGGGGGGCGGGAGCGGCTGGCGACTTCCCCCAACCCCTCGGGTCCAGAGCCAAAGTTTTAGCAAAACAGGAAGAGGCAGCAGCAGCTGCTGGGAAAGTAGGAGTGGCTCCCCTTCCCCCACTTGCCTGGGGCCTTCGGATCCCAGCCAGGACCTGGGAGAGGTGGAGTCTTCTAGGCTTGGGGGAGAGGAGGGGCACACCCACGCAGACTGTGGCCCCAGCCCCTGGTGCCCTCCTATGGCTCAGCTGGGGCCCGGGCAAGGGAGGATGGGACAGAGCAGGGCAGCCCAGTGAGTTGTGCCTGCCAACCCAGCCGCCTCCTGTTCCCTTTCTGTTTTTCTATCAGTGGGACAACAGGAAGGACAGACATTAGAAATGGAGCATAAAATATGTCTGTGGCCCAGCCGGTGTATCTAGAGGCCCACCATCCTCTCTCATCCCCTCCCAGCCCACAGGTGGGCTGAGCCGAAGCCCGAGTGGGCGGGAGGCAGGGCTCTAGACAAAAGGAAGGATGCTTCCAGCTTCTGGAGAGGGGCCCAGGGAATGATGGAGATGGAATGATGGAGAACTTCCCCATGAACTATTGAGGTGGGGAGATCCAAAGCTCTGGGGGACTATTGTTCCTGGACTAACTTGTCCACGGGAACAAGCTCTGTAGAGCCGAGAGCCAGCTAAGGGGGCCTCACGAAGTCCAGGATGTAAGTTGTTGTCCCGGAAATGTTGCTTTGCTTTGCCTTGCCTGGGGGAGACTGGCCACTGCCTGGTTGGTTACATCTGATTCGACCTTCGGCTGGTCCACATCTCCAGTGGGTCTGTATCTGTATCCGTCATGAGCCCTCATTGGAGCCGCTCAGCCTGGAGCCCCGCATTTTGCCCGCTAGGAGGGGCTAGACGTGCACCGCCCGATAGAAACGGAATGGGAACCATGTGTGTAACTTTAAATTTTCTTAAAAAATAAAAGTAAAAATACATCAGTGAAGTTCATTTTCATAGTTTATTTATTTAACCTAATATATGTAAAAACATCTTTCCAGCCTGCAATCGAAATAAAAAATTGTTAATGAGACATTTTACATTCTTTTTTCATACTACCTCTTGGAAATCCAGTGTGTATCTTACACTTGTAGTACATTGTAGCCATGTTTCAGGTGCTTGATAGCACCTGTGCCTAGTGGCTTACTGTATCGAACAGCAGAGGTTTAGACAACAGTAGCTTAACCTCCTCTTCAGCCCTTCTAGTCCCTTGCCGGGGAAGAGGCTTGGGAAGTGGAGGACGAGGCCAGTGAGGTCAATGCCAAGGGTTAATTTGCTCTAAGAGGAAGGCCACCCACTTCGGCTTTCAAGCATCTGTCTCTAGACCTGGAACCAGTCCCAGTATACAGACAAGCAAGGAGACTGAGTCACAGAGTGACATCTCCCTAGACAACTGGCCGCCTCCTTCTCTTCCCAGCCCTGGTCCTCTCAAGCCAAAGGTTGACAGAATCTCATTAACCCTTCAGATACACTAGCCTCCGCGTTCCTCTGTCTCCTTCTGGACACATCACCCAAAGGTCCTCGGGCAGCAGAGTTAGGGAATATGGGGGGAGAAGCAAACTTGGAGGAAAAAAATAGTCAAGCTGTGGACACATGGACTGAGGTGCTTGTGGGATGGTCAGGGGGAAGTTGAGTGGACAGTTGCTCTCCGGAGCTCAGAAGAGGAGGGAAGGACAACTAAAGACCAGAGATCCTCGGTGAGAGCGTAGAGGGAGCAGTCAGAGATTTAAATGAAGCAAGAGGAAGCTCCATGTCACAACCCAAAGCGGGGAGAACATCACGAAGGAGAGATCTGCACTCGATGGCAACGGACGGTGCTTTAAAATCCTTATAGAGAGAGCTCGCCTCACACAAATTGGTAATAAACACTGAAACAGGGGTGGGCTCAAGCTCAAAGCACAGAAACGGCTCTTCGGGGAAAGAGGAAACACAGCCAGTAAGCAAAGGTAGGGGAACATTCAACCTGATCACCATCTAAGTAACGCCAATTCAAACAAGATGAGGGCAAGCACCGCTTTCAAACATTAGTGAGAATGTGGTGAAATGTACATGTCGTTGTTGGTGGTGTAACTTCTTTTGATATCAATTTGGCAATATATAGTAAGAGCTAGAAGCTGTTTTTACCCTTTGGCTCAATGACCCCACCCAAAGTACCCTAAACTCGATTTCTATAACCAAAATTCAGGGTGGGGCGAGTGGAATATGTGCATAATAGCCCTCATCACCACATTCTTTACCATGTGGAAAATGAGAACCAACTTGAACACCTACAACTGGAAAATTGCGAAGCAAATTATATTTCCACTCCATAGAAAATTACGAAACAGTTAAAAAGATGTTTTGAATGTGACATAGCATGGCAAGAGAATACAGACTTCTACATGCCCGGTGATGGCAAAGAAACCCGACGGAAGCACAGAGGAAAAGATTGAGAGGAAATACGAGTAACAGGTAGTGACTGTGTTGGGTGGTGTGAAAGCACACGTTTCTCTAGTCGTTTAATAACTGTCAACATTGCGAAGAGCTACGGAGAATGGGGATGAGGGTTGACCAGAAGCCTAGATTGGGCTGCAGGGAGTGCCCTGATGACCTGATGGGGGTCTTGACTTCATTCCTCTAGCAGGTATATTTACTGGGCTCTGTGCCAGCCGTTAGGTCACTGCGGGTATTAGCTCAGCACCCACCAGATGGAAGAGGCCCAGATTCCCAGTCTGGGTTCCGGGGGTGCTCTGTTCACTGAAGGCCCCTGGAGCTTGGTTGGCTCCTGTGTCCCTGCTCGGGGCAAGACCCTGTGCTGGGCCTGGAGGGACAGTCCCAAGAGGACAGGAGTCAAGAGCAGGCACTGGGACAGGGAAAAATGTGTGTGGGTAGCAGGGGCCCCAGGGAGGTTAGGGGAAGGTTGGGGGGATCACCAGGGAGCTTAGGGTATGTGAGGGCCACTCTGCCCTGGGGGAGGGTTTGGCAGGCTGTGGTTGGCCACCTGCTGTTTCATATCGCCCCGAAGGTGACGAGAGACGTGAGTGGGCCATCACCTCCACTGCCCCCCACGGGAACTCTACCTGGGCCCCCAACTACAGGCACCATCCGGCCTGGGCAGCCTCCTGTCCCGCCCCCCTCAGCTCTCTTCCAGCAACGCACATTGGGGCCTTGAAATAACACATCTTTATTTATGCCATTATTTCCACATAATTTGCCTATGATTCATATGTTGTCAAGAGGCATTAAAACGTCCAGCCTCAGCTCCCAGGCACGCGGCAGGTCCTGTCCCATTCCCTCCTGTGTCCCACTCCCTCCTGTGCCCCACTCCGCCCCCTCCCACAATATCTTGACCAATTCTCCCCCAAGCCCAGCACCCCGCACTCTCAGCACCTCTTCCTCCACGGAGGTCCCCACCCCTAGCCCCTCCCTACCCGGCCTTTTCTGGGGAGTAGGAGGCAGGGGCTGGGGCTGTGAACGGCCCAGACTGTGTCCACCCACTTCCCCAGCTCGGACCCTGGCCTGAGGCAGGCCCTGCCGAGACTCCGGATGAGCTCACATAAGCAGGAAAAGGGAAGAAGCTTCTCTTGGCCTAGAAGCGGGGAGCTAGGGAACCCCTTTCTGCAACCCCCGCCCCCTATGTCCTCAGGCTGGATTTTCCTCGTACCTCAAGGTTGGCCCCTAGGTCCCTCCCTCCCCTTCATTCTGTTTCCAACAGGGCACGGGGGTATAGTTTCCAGTGTGCGTGCATGTGCGTGTGTGCATATCTGTGCGCGTGTGTGCGCGTGCGTGCATATCTGTGCGCATGCGTGTGTGTGCGCGTGTGTGCACGCGTGTGTGTGTGTGTTGGGGGGCAGGAAAAGGAAGAGTAGTCTTCTCACACCCTCATTAAACAGTAAGGCTTTACGGCTTTGGGGACCCCCTCCCCAGCCCTCCCCAGGGAAATCTAGGTGAGTCAGGGAGCCACAAGGTGGAGGAGGCGGGGGAGGAAGAGGGCAGGGGGCGAGGAGGGGCTGCTGTGGTTGGGTTATCTGATGTGAGGAACCAGGTGTGCTCTGGGCGTGGGGGGAAGAGCAGCCTGAGAAAGAGAGAGAGAGAGAGAGGGAGGCAGAAACTGCAGACTCGGCCTGGAGACGCAGAGAGGGTGAAATAAGACAGACAGAGGAAGCCTGGGGGCCTTTGAGATCTCTCCCCCTTTCCTCTCGAGCTCCAGAGGCAGCCCCGGGGTGGGGGCCGTGTCCTCCTGGCCATCCCCCCCTTCCTCCCCCAGCTCCCTGAGAAGCAGGCAGCCTCCCCTCCACCTCGGGACAGAGGTGGGGTAGCCGGGGGGATGTGGTGTATGTGGCGTGGCAAGGGCCCAGCCTCATCGTGAATCAGGGCAGTTGGAGACAGTTGAGGGTCTGTAATCTCTGTTGGGGGTTGATGGGTGGAGGCGGCTTTGCAGGAGGAGATAATGGGAGGGAGCAGAGCCCTGGCCTGGAACGGGGTGCCGTGGGCCTGGCCCTCCCCCTCCTTGGGTGGCTTGAGCAGGGCTGGGTCTTTCACAAGAGGAGCCCACCTGTGAGTCCCAGCTTCCACCTCCTCTAGTCCTGACTCGGGATGTGTGTATGTTGGAAGGACGATGACTTAGGAGAGGAGAGGATCCCTGAGAGAGTGATGAAAGTTTTAATAACCAAGGCTGAGAGTCACCAAGCACTTACTGCAACCAGACCCAAGTCTAAATGCTGTGTGTTCACTTATTTACTTTTCGCAACACCTCCCAAGTGAGCGCAACTAGTATCTTTGCTCTGTAGCAGAGACAGAGCAAGTCCAGCTGCCAGCAGTCCGGCAGGTAGTTCAAATCCTGCTCCCCCCTCGTTGCAGCTTCTGCTATTCTCACCTGCTCCCCTAGAGGAGGCCCTGCAAGCTTCCTCCCATTCGCTGCACAAAGACCCTGTTCATAGGTGGGGAAACCGAGGCCCAGAGGGCTCACGTCATTGCCGCCAAGTTACACAGCTAGTGACAGGTGGGATCAGGATTCATCCTTCACCCCTGTGGCTGCTTCCCTCAAGGCTGGGAGTGGTGCAGCGTGGGCAGGGCGCTGTGTGAGGGAGCACCTGGGCTCCCTCTGTCTCTGTGCCCACAGCCCAGCCCCTGCAGGCCCGCGGTGGGCTGCAGGCGAAGGAACCAACAACCAACTGAACGGTCCTCTCCCAAGTCTACTGGCATCCTGCCCACTGACAATGTTCCCTTTGCTCCCCTCCCATCCACTCCTCCGCCACCTCAAGGCCTTCCTGTGAACACAGCAGAAGGCAGGAGCCCCTCGGGGCGGGGTCCCTATCGGAGAGGAAGTGGGGCTGGCTTCTTTCCCATCCGCTTTATCACTTCTCCCCATCCCCACTTTATCACCCAGGGCTGTTTCACCGTCTCCTCCCTGCTGCTCTCCTAGGGCTCCAGGGTGGGAGAGGGGGAGACATTTAAATCTGCGGGGCTGGGGGCAACAAAGGGGACAGCGGGGAGGGGGTTCCCTGACACTCTGAACCCGGTTGCTTATGGCCCTCCGCACCCAGGCTGGGCTGGCCCCGGTGGCTGAGCCTTTCGTGATGGGCTGCTTGTTCTACCTGGCCCTCCTGGGAGACAAACAGCGAAACAGGAGCCAGGTGCAGACACTGTTGGGGCCCCTGCACTCACTTCACCTCACCTTGCCCTTGCCCCACGCTGGCTGCCACAGATGTTCACAGGATTTGTAATTAGATGGGGTTGGGTCAGGGTGGCAAGGGCCTTTCCAGATGCCCTGTGGGAGTCTGAGTGCAAGTGGAGGGGACAATGGGGAGACCCCGCTGAGCTAAATAAGGGCTGCCAGGCTGGGCTGCACGTGACTTCTCCATTTCTCACCGAGGAGGTACGGATGCCTCCGGAGAGTTCTGCTCGCCACCTTCCCCTCTCAGCAACCAGAATCTATGGAGGAGACTGTGTCTTTCTTCCCCGAGTCCAGCTCAGACAGTATTTGCAGAACAATCCAGCTTGGAATTTGATACTTGATCCACCCCTTCCTGCATCCCCTATATCAGGTATCCCTGGATCCCTGAGCCTTGGCTCAGATCTGGTCTAATTCTATAAGAATCTGTTCAGACTTGGGGTAAGACTGTTGAGTCCTGGAGAGGGAAGGGTTGTGGGAGCATTGCCAAATTTCCCAAATTCCCGTGGATGCCTGGGTGTTTGCAAGGCATCCACTCGCCTCCCCAAGACTCAATCTCATTACCCACCCCTTCCCTTTCTCCCAGTGAGGTCTTGAACAACTGAACCCAAGTCAAGTCCCTCTGGTAGGGACCCTGATCCCAAGTCTGGTCAGTGCGCTAGTGTCAACCTGCAAGAAGGCATCGTCTTGCCTCTGTCTTAGCCAGCTCTGTACATGGTCTGCGGAGCAAAGTTTTGGAAGATGCAAGGCCAGGAGGGATGGTCAGAATGTTGGATGACAAAATGAAGATGCTAAAGATTTGAGCAGGCTAAAATGTGGGCGAAATCAAATCAGATAGATATGAATAGCGCTAAATGCTAAATTCTGCATTTTGGACCAAAAACCCAACCCTCCACATGCAGAATGAGGGAGATACGGCAGGTGCTGTAGGGAGAGGTAGTTAGCATGTGGGTTCTGAAGCCACAGGGACTTAACTTCTCAGTTTCCAAAGTTCAGGGGAAGGTGCTGAAATTTGCATAAGTCTGTTTGCATTTCATCTTCCAGCAGGAACCCAAGCAGAATTTTTTTTTTAATTTGACATCTATTGTGAAGATCAGATCTTTTAGATGCTGACAGAAGTGGGCGGCACATTGCCTCATCCTCATTCGTTCATACATGTATTTATTCAGCTACATTTATGGAATCCCTCCTTTGTTCCAGTCTGGTAGGGAGCCCCGAAGGCAAACCAGAAATTTAAAACACACAACAATGTACACTTCATTCTACCATAGAGTGGGCGCACCGTTCTACCCAGATGGGGCAAGGGAGGGTACGGCATTGTGAAGTTCAGGGAAGAATCCGTGCAAGAGATGAACCTGAGCTGGAAATTGAAGGATCAGCAGGGGTTTGCTGAGTTGAGAAAACTGGGGGATGGAGAACAGGGTGGGGCATGTCTGGCTGAGGAAACAAGGCCTAGAAAAGTGTGCATGGTGGGTCTCAGAGTGTAGGCTGGGGACCCCTGTGGATCCCTGAGCCCCATTCAGGGGCTTTGCAAGGTCAAAGCTACTTTCATAATAATACTAAGACATCATTTGCCTTTTTAAATTAATTAATTAATTGATTTTTGGCTGTGTTTGGTCTTCGTTTCTGTGCGAGGGCTTTCCCTAGTTGCGGCGAGCGGGGGCCACTCACTATCGCGGCCTCTCTTGTTGCGGAGCACAGGCTAAAGACGTGCAGGCTCAGTAATTGTGGCTCACGGGCCCAGTTGCTCCGCAGCATGTGGGATCTCCCCAGACCAAGGCGCGAACCCACGTCCCCTGCATTGGTAGGCAGACTCCCAACCACTGTGCCACCAGGGAAGCCCCATCATCGTTTGCCTTTTTAACTCTCATTCTCTCACTTGTGTACAGAGGAGTCTCCCAAGGTTTCCATCGTGTGTGATACCCTAACAGATGGAATGCAGAACCAGTTTTGAGAATCTAGCTGCCTTCTATGAAGCCAGACATCAAAGAGATTTGCAAAACTGTCAAACAATACCTTCTTGTCACTAAATTTGTTTTGTTACCTTTAATAAAAATTGTATTATTTATGTTAACTTAGATTCATTATGGTTTTTTTTTAAAATTTAATGAGTATTTAAAATTCTTCTCAATTTAAGTTCCTAATCTGGTTAATATCGATGGATATAACCCACATAAACAAAAGCTCTTTGGTTGGGGGGTTCTTTATTTTTAATAGTCCAAATAGGGGTCCAAAGAACAAAACGTTTGAGAAGGGCTGGTGTAGAAGCAGCCCGCCGAGTGCACGGTCAGAGCTGCAAGTGGTTGGACGTGGCCGTGGCTCGAGTCCCACAGTCTGGACAATGACACGTTTTCCTGGAGCGGCAGACAGGCGGCATCATGTTGGCTGTGCACCTCGCCAAGGGAACATGGGTCCAGAGAACGCCAGGGTAAACGAATAGAAACTGTGACACAAAAAATACACGGGGCAAACCTGATTCTTGAGGCTTATCTTGATTTCCCCCTCTCTGGACAGGAACCACTTCCGTCCGGCGAATACTGACGTTAGTTATGGGACAGTAACGTGTGTGCAGGGAAGTCGGTGGTGGTGGTCATTGAGGCAGTGAAGCTGGCAAAGAAAGACCATAATTGAAAGAAGCCGGAGAGAGTATTAACTAGAGTTCCCCGTGTTTCTGTCTCTACCTTCCCATCTCTTTCCCACACTTTTCTCTCCAGCCGGGCTGTTTCAATTCGGGCCTATTTAGCTTATGAAGTCGCACACCTGCCTCCTGGTGGCCACATGGAGCAATGACGCCTTCCCCCCGCCCCTGTAGATATTCACGGAGCAGGGGCTCATAGCTCCAGAGGCTGAGATCAGCATGGGGGGACAAAGAGATCCCCCTGGAACCAGTCCAGAGAGCCTAGCAAGGACCAGTGGTCAGCGGACTGGAGCAATGTTAACTTGCAATGAAAACTTATTTGACCACCCTTTCACTCTGCAACATAATGGTGATGCTGGCAGCACAGGTACTGTGAAAAGTGATTTACACAGGTTATATCACAACAACGAACCTAGGAGTAGGTACTATTATTGTTGCCATTGTATAGATGAAGATTCTGAGGCTCAAAAGTATTAACTCACTTGCACAAGGTCACACAAGGTAGCAAGTGGGAGAGCCAGGACAGGGACCCAGCAGTTTATGCCATTAAGCGTTCAGCTTCTGCTTCTGCTGCTTGGTGATGGCCTGTTTTCAGGTCTGTCTTCTCCCCCCGGACTGTACCTTTTTGGGGGGCAGCGACTGTCCTATTCTTCGCTGTGTCCACAGCACTGGGCTCAGTGTGACACTTGGAGACACTTGTGCTTGGAGACACTACAAGCACTGCACAACCAAGCTGGACCTCAGAGGGAACGTGGGACCAGCAGGGAAGGTGCTCAGAGGCCCCAGGCACAGCAGGCCAGGCACCTTCACAGAGTTATAAAAGCAGGAGCAGGATGTAGAGGGAGGAGGGAGTGGGGGAGAGCGGCCCGGCGAGCGGCCCAAACCTGTCCCTATAGGGCAGTAGCACCACCTAGTGGTGAAGCTCAACATGACTTCGGGAGGAAAAAAAAACACACTAGACAGTCCAGAGCTGGGGAGAGGCTGGGAACGCCCCCCACCCCCACCCCGACCCCTCTGGAGAGAGCTCCAGGAACTATGGCTACCCCCCCTCCCTAGAGCCAAAAAGAAGGGCCTGGCAGCATTCTGGTCCCTCCCCAAGGCGTCAGGTTGTACAAAATGTGAAGAAACAACCCCCAGTCCTACCTGCCCTTGGCTGAAAAGACGTAACTCTTTTCCTGGGGACAGCCTGCCTCCAGGGACGGGGTGATGTACGAATGCAAAAGCCCGCTCCCTCACCTCAACTTGGGGCAATCCAAAGGACCATCCCGGTTTCAGAGCTCCCCGTAAGGGCTGGTTGAGATCTCCGCTGAGATTGCTGGGCAGCCCTGCTCCCTCTACCCAATCCCACTTTCTTCCCTGCCACCCAAGCTTGAGACCTCTCCCCAGTAAACTTCCTGCACTCCCATCTACATTTCAGAGTTGGCTTCCCCAGAACCCGACCTGCAACACTATCTCATATACCACATACGGCATGTCTGAGTGCAGAGATTCCAAGCAGCTGTCTGGAGCAGTGACAACCCCCCATCACCACCCCCAGCCTCTGCCCCACCTCATGCTGTGCTTCTTGGTCAGTTGGAGCACAGACCCCTTCAGGAGCCTCACCGGCTTCTTGCCCGCAGTGATGCTCGTTGGCATGAAGAGGCAGCCCTTTGGCCGTACTAGGAGTGCCAGATGTCACTCATCACCCTTGTCCCCTGCAGGGCCGTGGGGCAGGCAGACAGACCCAAGGTGCATAGACAGCTTCCAGGGAGCCCCGGTAGAAGCTAGAGACCCTGACCTGAGGGATCTGGTCGCTCCAGGCAGGCCCTGTCTGCTTGTCCCCAGGACTGAAGGAATCAGTATTTCCTGGAACAGAGCTGACGTATTTATGCCACCTGAAGCTCTGAGCCTATCAACCTCACGATGTGTGAGATGTTTCTTCTTTATGTCCTTTCGAGGAGCAGACGTGTTCACAGCAGTCCCGCTGCAGCATTGCTTGATGTAAAGGGAGGATGTTCCCTGAATACCCTCTATATGGTGTCGAACGCTTGGTGGCCATCTGCCCAACAGCTCAACAGCAACATACCATCCAAACATAGGACCAGATAAGAATGCATTGTGTAGACCAACACCGTCCAATAGAACTTTCTGCAATGAGGGAAATGTTCGGTATCTGCACCGTCCATTCCCATAGCCCTGGGGCTATCGAGTGCTGAAAATGTGGCGAGTGCAGATGAAGAGCTTAATGTTTACTTCTATTGAATTTTAATGTAAATAGTCACATGCAGCTACCTTACCGAACAGCACAGATGTAGTCCCAAGACTTGGAATGTGAAAACTTAAAATCACTTTCTCCTAAGTGGGTGCATTCCTCTCTGTTTACCTGGAAAAGTTGATTGTAACACACGGCCGTGGAGATTTTGTGTTCCTCTGCACCATCTATCAAAATGCTAAATAAGAGTCCTAACAGTTTCTAAGGACATGTCTTCACGCTTCCCCTGCCAGAGCCTGTGTCCGTTTATGCAGCTGCTGGTTTCCTTTCCCTAAGTCCATTCGCTTTTCTTGACAAAACGGCCCTCAAGCCCCACCGCCAATTCTTCTATTCCCCTCCCCTCCCCCACTGACACATTTGGTTTGAAATCTTTTCAGATGCTTCTGAAAAATTAAATCACGTCCACAGGTCCCTAGGCCAACTTATTGTAAATAAATACATTGGTTATGTTTCCCTTGCGTGATTTTCCCTGCAGATGACCACGTGTGTCTTTGGTTAGTTATTTTTGCTTGTGTGTTTAACGAAAGCTGCCCTTTATCATAAACCCCCCTTGTTTTTGGAAATGGAGGGGGTACATTGGTTCCTCGGGGCCCTTTGGGAGTCCTATATATTCACAGGAGTCACTTGAAGTTTGCCAAGTCACTGGCACAGCATTTCAAATACAAGGCACGTTTTTGTCAACAGCTGCCTGGTTTCCTATTCTTGAGGTTCTCAGGTAAGGGCCACACAGAAATGGACCCAACACATGTGACTGAATGCTTCCTGAGAATACAGCCCTGTTGGATCCAGCAGCTCCAATTTCTCTATCCCAAGGCCTACTTTAGGAATGGGAATCTCCCTTACATCCACTTGAATAGAGAGCTGGCATGACTAGCTGTCATTTGTCAGCCCATTCAGCTCAATACGAAGCAGTACAGTGTAGTAGGTAATTAATGGCTTCTGGAGCCTGCCGCCAAGGGTTCAAACCCTATCTCTCACTTGCCACCACGGTGGCTTTGGGCAAATTATCCCCTCTGCGAAATGAGAGTAACAGTCGTCCATCTTCCCTAGGGTCCTTGTAAGGATAAAGCAAGCTGGTTTGCATAAAGCATTTATTTACAGCAGTACTTGCCACCAGGTAAGTGCTGTGTAAGTATGCACCATCTTTATTACCATAGCAGAGCTTTCTTCATTGGTTTATTTGACAAATTTCCGGCAAACTTTTTTTTCTCTTTGGAAATCACGCAGGAGGCCCTCTTCAAAGCTTTCTTTGCTGCTTTATTCCCAGATTTAACCAGACCTATTGTACGTTCCAAGCTTCCCTGTTGGCCTCCTTCAGATTCTCCCACTTTTTCCAGTCGGCCAGAGAAGGGTTTTCCTATCTCCCAGAATCTTGTTTATTGGGCATTTTTGGTGCAGACTTTCCTAGCTTTCCAATAATATAGGTTAAAAAGGTTGAGATGTATGAATGTCTACCTTCACATTCTCTCATTCTAAAACAGAAAAGATGATAACATTGTCTCCCAACTCAGCCCCAGGGAGCCTCACTTCTTCTCATCTTCCCAGCTGCTGGACTTCCCTCTGGGACTAGACTGAGCTGTCACGGGCCCCAGGGCTGAGGAACTGGCGTTCTCAGTGGATCCTGTCATGTTCCCTGGGGAAGGCAGGTCCAGGGGAGCGCCGGGAGGGTGAAGACAGTACAAAGACAGATGCACTTTATTGATAAGGCAACAGCATTACGCCGAGCTGCGGCAGAGACCCCCTCCGGCCAAGGCCACACTGGGGCTGGGGTGTGATTCACATTGAGACACAGGCTGAGGTGTCCCTTCTCCTCCTCCTGATGGGTCAGTGGGGTGACAACCCAGGGAAGCAAGGCAGGGATCTGGGATCTGGACATGCTCTGTCTAAAACCCAGAGCTTCCCCCAGGGATGAGGTCAGCCACAAGGGGCGTGGGACATGGAGTCTGAGCTCAAGCATGATGTAGTGAAAACAGCACTGGACCCTAAGTCCAAAGTCCGGGTCCAGTCCTGGGGCTGCTTTGAACTAGTTACACGAGCTTGGGTGAGTCACACCTTCTCAGCGTCAGTTTTCTTTAACAAGGGGATTGAACTGGGTCAGAGATTTTCAAGCCCTTTCTACCACTGACTTGACAACTGGACCAATGTGTTCTGCAGCTAAAATCAAATCCCAGGGGTCTCTCCCTAATTTGTAAAATAACAACAACAGTAATTAACGTGTAGAATTTTCACAACGTAGGTCATCACCCATAAATACCGCTTCATCAGTGGCGCCTACTACCCGCTATATTAGAATGTGGTACCAAATGGAGTCTGAAGACACCCCCATCTAACAGACATCACACTGAGTCTAAGGACGGTTCCGCAGTAGGGACGGTGGCTGTCAGATGAAGAAACACTGGCCAGCAGACACTGGCGGCTGTCGTGGAGGTAAGCTGGTTTGCTGCCGGGGTCTTCAGGGAACAGCGGACGCAGGCAGAGGGGCATCCTGCTGACACCACCTCCTCCTGGCTGAGAAAGCAAGCGCGGCTGAACTCCCCAAACTTGAGTATGATCTGAAGGACCCTCTGTCGATCCTGGAGGAGCCCTCTCTGCTCTGCTCTGGCATGCCTGTCACCCATGCCCCAGAGAAGCCCAACCGGGTACACGGGCTGTGAGTGCCCACCTGCTGAGCTGCTCTGCATACGGGGAGTTTGAGGTTCGGTGGCCCTACCCCGCCCTGCCTCACAGGTCCCTTTTGACGTCAGGGTGGGGAGTGGGAATAAGGAAGTACCCCGCCCGACTCCCCCCCAGTGCTCTCACTGACCAGCCACCAGGCCAACCCGCTGTCCCCCCACCCGGGGTGCTGAAGCACTGCCTTCGGGGGACAGCAGTGTTAGAAGCAGAACTAGGTGGGCAGGGAGGGCTTGGGCTTTTGGGGGTCTGGAAATTCCTCTCCCCCATCCCACCCTGCCAGGTGGGAAAGATGAGGCCCCGCTGGTAAGCAGAGCAGCACCTGCTTCTCCAGGCTGCTGGGGGGCTCAGACAGTGGGATGGCCTCTGGGTCACCACGCTTGGCCATCCCAGGATCAGGCCCCTTCAGCGCCCTCGGCCGCTGCGCGAGGGCCCTGGAGCCTGCGGCCGGTTCTCTCTCTGGGGGGGGGGGGGGGCGGGATGTAAGGCACTGGCAGGGTGAGGATGAGGATGGTGCCCACGATTCTCTGAAGCCTGGGGCCATTCAGTCCTGCCATGTGGATTGATGGAGGGAGAGCCCCCGCCTCGGCCAACCCCTCAGCTCCAGGCTGAGGAGTTGTGGGCTTGGCGGCAGGACGGGTGTGGCCTCCATCGACTACTCTTACGTTCAGGCTGGGTTTGCCTGTCCCCTCACTGCCTGGGCCCTGCTCTCTTCCCTCCTTGGCCTCTCAGCACACGGGTTCTGGGCCAGTGGCCCCCGCCATGGGGAGAAAGCCCATCTTACCACAGCTACTTCCGGAGGAGAATGTTACCACGGCGTTGGGAAGAAGGTGGGCACCGTAGGGTTAGGCAAATGTCCTTTGGCCAGCAGAGGTGGATGAGGGGAGGCTGTGACTTTAGTCACCTTGGTTTTGGTCTTCCTTGGCAGTGAGTGTCCTGGGCAGGCCAGGGTAGGAAGGCAGAGGGAGAAGGCCCCAACGCGGCACACTGCCCAGGACAGAGTGGCAGCAGGATGAGGTGTGGGTCACGGGTCAGTGTTTATCGTGGGTGGGGCGAAGGAAGGGTGATCCCACCAGGCTCTGGGCGTGTGGGCCTGGAGCTGGGTAGAGGTGAGGGTATCTCTGTCCCTGAGGAATGGCTGCGTCTCTCCCGTCTGCCTGTCCCCTCGGCACCAGCCAGCCGCCACTTCTGTAGTGTGGGAGGGGGTATCCCCTGGCACGGGCCCACCTTCAGCCTCTGCCCTCTGCCCCCATTCAAGATTCTTTGTCAAATAAAGAGCAATTTCTCATGACTGAGGTCTCGAGGCACTGGGGGCAGCCCGTGGCCTGCAGGTAAGGGGGACCTGGTGTCAGGTTGGGCAGCAGGGAGGACGGGCTGGGCAGGGAGGGGATGTGGGAGAGGAGGGGCTGAACTCCAGGAGTGGGGAGAGCTGGGCAGCCTCCGGCCCCAGAGAGGCAGCCCCGCCCAGGCGCCAGGGCAGGCTGCCCTCCTCAGGAGATCTCGCTGCCAAACACCTCGAGCACGAGGGGCGTGAGCTTCATGCTGCACTCGGGCTGGAAGGAGAGGCAGCGATACTGCTTGGAGTGTTCCTCGTTCAGGCTACGCAGGTCCGCTAGCTTCTGGATCATCTTGGCGTAGAGCAGGTGGCTGCCTGGGGGTGGGTGGCAGCAGCGGATGTAGGTCTGCAGCGTGTTGGACAGGCGGTCCTGGATGGCCTCGACCAGCGCAGCGTCCTGCACCCCGGGACGGTCTGTGGGCAGACGGGCGGGCGAGGAGCTCTGAGCCACAGCTGCCTCACCGTTCGGCCTCCCCCCGCCCACACAGACAGACCCCCAGCCTCAGCATCCTCCCAGGTCACTCCTGGACGGCTGCTGACCTGTGACACCACAGTCCTCCCCAGGCCCTCGGCCACTTCCCGTGGCATTTAGGATCAAGTCTCAGGTCCGTCTGCGGGCCATCTGGGCCTGTCCCCACCTATTCTCTCTCCTTCTGTCTCTGTGCTCCATCTTTCATCAGGACCCCGATGAGCCATGCTCTCTGCACTCCAGCCTTCACATTTGTCTTCCTTCTGCCCAGAACTCAGCTCCCTTACCTTTGCCTGACTCTGCTGACCCTTCAGGTAACAGCTTAAAGGACGTTCCTCAAGAAGGCGATCCCTGATGACCCCGTGCCTCCATGCCCCAGACGACATCAGGTTCCCACTTTCTGCTATACCCTCTGTAGCATCATGTATCGTGTACTTCTTTATTTTTAAAATAAAGTATTTGTTTCATGTCTCTTTCTACACTTCCTGGGAGAGGAGTCTGTGTCCTGGTTGCCGCTGAGTCCCTATGCCCAGCATAGTGCCTGGTTCCTGCCCGAAGCCCAGTAAATCATTGCTGAGTGAATGAATGAACGAATGAATGAGTGAATGCTCACTGGCCAGGAGGAGGGGCGCCCATGTCCTTTCCTTGGGCCCCCAGCCCAGGAAAGCATCCCTGGAGAAAGGCCACTGGCTTGGTCTCTGAACACAGTCCCAGTGGAGGCCTCATCAGGAATCCAGCATCCCCAGAACCACAAGACCTCCCTCCTCGCTTCTCTCCCTCTTCCCACCCCAAACAGGCAGAAGAGCTCAAGGATCACAGCACCCTGCCTCCAAAATCAGGCAGCTAAACTGTCTGTCGGGCCAGCAGAACCTCCTATCAGGCCCCAGGCTTTTGTGCCCCATCCCCAGGGGACCTCAAGTGTCAGCAGAGGTCAGTCCAGTTCACACAAGAGCAGAGCTTGAATACTGTCTGTGGCCTGAGATGCCCCATCTATTTGGTTCCTCAGAATTCCACCCATGAATCACCAATGGTCTTGCAAGGGCAAGGCCAAGGGTAGTGAGGGAACCGTCAACAGACACACAGCACACCGACCAGGCGGACCCAGCAAAGTGGGTGGTTCCTTGTTGGTCTCTCCTTGTGCTCACTTCTCCCTCCAATCCTCCCTGCTGGCCCCCAGCAGGACTTCCTCCTTCTTGCTCCCCACACTGCTAGGTACCTGGGGAGACAATGCAGATGGCCATGAGCAGCACGTGTTCCTCCTCGTGCAAGTTCAGCTTCTTCAGCCCCACCTGGAACTTGATGAGGGGCTCGATCAGTTCCAGGCTGTGTCCGGCTATGAGAGAGAACGGCCAGCTGCTGTGGGCACCCACCCCACCCCGCCTCCGGCCTGACCCTCACCCTTCTCTCCCTGGTGCTGCCGCACTCCCTCTGATGTGCCTGGTGGGGCCCATGACCCCGGGAGGGGTGGAGCCGGGGCAGGAGGAGGCAGAGCCCAGACGCACCTTTGGTTACATCGCTGACTTGGTACTTGTAGTCCGGGCTGCCGCAGGTCCAGGACATGTCGTCCATGGTGAAGGACTGGTTGGAACGTAGCATGATGACCTCAATGGCACTCGACTTCAGCAGCACGATCTGGTCCTCAGGGTTGAGGTCTCTGCCAGGGAGGGGGCGGCGGGGGGGAGGTCAGGTTACTGGTTCATGCGAACCAGTGCAGTGCTTTGACAGGTATACACCTGCCAGGTGACCAGCATGTGCCCTGGGTCCTCCCTTGAGGAGCTTGCAGCCTGGTTGGAAAGAACGAGGCTGTTTCTTGAGGGAGAACGACTTGAGAACAACTCAAAGCTGTGACCAAACGCCAACTGATGTAGCTCAGCTACTAAGACACGGAAAACCCAGCGACTTTCCAGGGTCTCCAAGGTCGGAGCAGCCATGGCTCTTCTAGGGTTAGGAAGATAGAGCCTGAAGAGGCTCCCAGGGCTATGGCATGAATATGGTCGTCTGCAAAAGCATGGCCAGAGCCATCCCCAGTGGCTCCCATGCTTTCTTTCCCTCTCCCTCTTCCTGCCCTTCGGTCCTTCCCGTAGTGAAGTCAACTCTGTCTCCAGGACATCTCTGGACTCCCACTCCCACTGGGCTGCTCTGATTCAGAGCTCCAGCATCTTTTTCAGTTGCCTCTTACTGGACTCCTGGAGTCAAGTCTCTCGTTCACCTTTCTTACTACTGCTACAGGGACGTGTCACTCCTGCACTCAGAAATCCCCACTGACTATCAAATGCCCCAGGATCAAGCCCATACGCCGTAACTTGGCTCCAACCTGTCTTTCCAGCCCCCGTTCCCATCACAGACTCCACCAACCCTCCATCGGACTACTCCACATTCAGATGCTAGGCATTCTCATGCCACCATGCCTTTGAACATGGGACAGCTCCAGCTTAGAGCGCCCATCTTCTGCTCCACCCCACCTTTCTGGTCCTGAATCCAGTGAGGTCTCCACTGGATCCCTCCACCCTTCGATTCTCTTCACAGAATTAGAGCCATTCCTTTCCGACCTGCTGCACGTTGCCTGTAATCCTAGTTTGCCCTTTCCCCTTCTTTGCTTCCGTCCTTTAGATACTTGTCTCTGGCTCTTCATCGTAAGCTACCTGAGGGCCAGCACCAGCTCTTAATGACTTTAGTGCTGCCCTCACACCGTTCATTGAGCCCTGAGCATGAGGAGAGGGTCAACAGCTATGTGTTGATGAGTAAAGAGGCTCATGAATAGTTCCACTGTTCCGAGTCACGAGCTGGGCTTGTCTGAACAATGACAAGGAAAAGGCAGGACCCACAGATCAAATTGCTTCCTCTTTTTCCTCCCTTTCTCTTTCTGTGGATTTCCTCCTGGATATCCTGTCGATGGGCTGTCATCCCCTGTGGCTGCACTTTGGAAAGTAAAAAGGTGGGAAACGGATATTAACTGATGAGAGTCCTGTATCAACAGGTGATGTATGAGGAGGCGTAAAAGGGCTTGCATGATTAGATGACCGCCAAAGGGCCTGCACTGAAGGAAAATCACAAAGTGCTAGGGTTGGAAGGCCCCACTTAGAGGCTATGTGGTCCAATTCCTTCCTCAGCGTTTCTGATAGACGGCTCTCACACAGCCTCTGCAGGACTCCCCCAGTGCCAGGGAGCTTCTGGCCTCTGGATACAGCCATGAGGTGCTTGGTTTTTGGGTTAATAGCCTCTTCTATTGGGCTCTAAGCCACGTGATCACACACTCATCCATTGCTTGTAGTTCTGTCCTCTCAAGGAACACAGAACCAGACTTCTCCATTAGCCGTGGGACATCCCTTTAACCATTTAAGGAAAGCCACATGTCCCTCCTTGCCTTTTCTCTGGAATAAACAGCCCTGATGCCATGGCATCTAGATGTCTCATCAATCTGTCACCTTTTTCTGGGTGCTCAATCCACACTGAAAGAATAAAAACTAACACCACCCTCATTTGGGTTTTAATTGATTATACGAGTAAAACAAGTTCATTATCAAATCTTTGGAAAATACAGTCTCCCACCCACCTATTTTTGGGCACTTTGGTTGCTTCTAAGTTTTGCTGTTATAAGGAATTCCATGAGGAACATCTTTGTATATAACCTTTGGTTCAATGGCCCACTCAAAATGGATGGCCAGAAGTGAACAAACATCCCATGGGTGCCTGGCTAGAGAGATTTCAGCGGGATCACTGCCTGCTGTGATCCAGACACACTACTTCCATGAAAGCAAACCTAGAATGACCTCAAATTACCACCCACAGCCTGGAAATACAGGAACTTTCTAAGTGCAGCTCACAGCCAGAACTGGAAATGGTAGTGGGTGGCGGTAGCGGTGGAGATAAAGGGGAACTCAGTAAGAGACCTCGTTCCTGCTGTGATGGGCACCAGCTCCGGCTCTGGGCCTCCTCCCTGGACCTGAGTAATATTTACACACTGATCAGTTTCCACACCTGTGACCACTTCTGGGCACCTGTGAGGTGCTCTGGGGATGTCTCGTCTTCCCCACCCCCCTAGGCAGGGTCCAGCCTCTCCCCATCTGCCTTCTCTCGGTACCTCTTGGTGCCCTTATCTCTTCACTGTGACTATTCATATGTCTATCTCTTCCATCAGACGCTGTACCTCTGGAGGCCAGGGACTGTGTCCTAGTCACCTTTTATCCCTCACAGTTTATGTAATAAGCAAGCTGATTGTTGGACAGATGAATAAGTGAATATAGAGGAAAGGGCATAGGAGGAGGGAAGCACTATGACCCCAGGCCTGTGACCCAGGAAGGAGCCCCTGGGGATGGAAATGGCAGTGAGGTTGAAGGCGTTTAGCCCTCTGGGGCTGGGGCCTGGTCCCTCATGCGCCCCTCTGGGCAGTGAAACCTGTGGTCCTTGGTTTTCGGATCCAAGACGGCGCCTGGCCGTGGAGTCTCTGCTCCTGACGCCACTTCCTCCATGCATTTCTTTCGCAGGGCTGAAGGAGGGGGATTTGTGGGGTGCAGACCGAGAGGCTGAGGGAGAAGAGGTGGGAGCCAGGGGCAGGGCCAAGGCCACACCACAGGGCAGTCCACACCCAGCACAGTCCATCCAGTCCCGCCCACACTGGAATCTTGTCCTGTACTCTCCCCTCCACTCACCCACACAGACGTCTCATCCTGCCCTCCCCACACCCTCCACCCCCGCCTCCAGGCAGCAAGATCAAAGCCACCAGGGACGCAGCCACTGTTCTTTCACTTCTTGGAAAAACAGAACCTCTAAGTGCAGGAACCGGCAGAACCAGAGAACTGTTGGGCTGCCCCCGCCTGGGTCCTGTGGAAGCCTGGGCTCTGGCCCCCGTCAGGTGCAGCATCAGCTCCACCCATTCCCAGGGGGCATCCACCTAAAAGTCCCCACAGAGCTCTTGCTGAAACCTGCTCCATTTTTGTTGGAAAACATCCCACTTTGGGTCTTCTCAAGACATGCTGAAGCCAGAAAAGTTAACCCAAGCGTGTTTAGGATCGATTTAATGGATTTTGCCTCCATAGCTGGGCGGCTCCAATACCTGCTCACATATACCTCACTTCGGCCAGGACTGCAGGGCTAGACCAGGGAACTCTGAAGGATGAGGCTTGAAAGGGAAGGGAGGGAGTAGACTTCAGCTCATCCTTGGGGAGAGGAATTGAGGGGCAGGTGGTGTTATTTTGTGCGAGGGTATATGTGGCGAAGGGAAGGGATGGGGGCCAAGAGAAGAACTGGGGCTCAGGTCACTTAGTGGAGGGGGCTGTGTTGGGGTAATCCGGTTAAATGGGTCACTTTCCTTTTAGGACAGTTTTCCCACGTGGGCAATCCTAGCCACCAAACCTTAGCATCTGGACAGGGCTTCGGGTGCCCTCTGGTCCAGCTCCCCACTGGGCAAGGTTTGGGGACTGCGTAGGTGAGGGCTGCTCCTCCTGGGATTAGGACGAGAGCCACCCGCCACAGTGTATCCATCAACACCTTGAAGTGTTTTTTCTCTAACTGTTTGCACAAAACAAGACTTTGGGAACACGTGCAGTTTGCAAACAGTAAAGAGAAGAGTGGGGGAGGGAGCTGGAACTTGTACTAAGCGCAATGTTGCCATCAGTTCCAAGGAAAGACTCTGGAGGGTGAATCCCAGGCCCAGTGCGATGCTGACCTCACAGGTGACACCCGTTCTGCCTGCAGAGTGGCCTTTATTCTTTTTGATGTAACCAAAACGTGCGATACAGTAAGAGTGTCTCAATACCATTTGATGGTTTCTCTCCTTTATCATTTTCACATTAATTCCAGGAAAGAACATTGGTGAATCCCTGCTATTTGAATTGGTGTGAGGCATAAAATAACACAGAGCAGGTTGTCTCAGGACAGAAACAAACTGGGATGCGCTGGGTTTAGCTGTGTGAATTACCATCACTTAGCTGGCAATGCAGCAATTTAGACAGTAGCTGATGGCTTCCCTACGCACCAGAGATTCACCAAACCATAAACGGCACCTCGTGTTAGCTTCCATCCAGAGCTGGCCAACGTCTAGTCATTTTCCATCTCCCAGTATTCTAGCGCTGAATCCAAGCATCAGTATTGAGGAAGCATTCTACCCCTTCTGCTAGAGCTGCAACTATTGCTACTACTTGAAATGATGAGAGTATTGCTCGATATTAATTAATTTCTTTCTTTTTTTTTTTTTTTGGTCACGCCACATGGCACGCGGGATCTTAGTTCCCCCGCCAGGGATTCCGCCTGCAGTGGAAGGTGGACCCTTAACCACTGGACTGCCAGGGAAGTTTATTCACTTATTTCTTGACCACAATGTATATCTCTTTGGTGACAGTGTTCCAAATGAACTTTTAGAAAGAATGAAGCTATTGATATACACAAATATAGATACAGCTGCCTCCCAACATATCTAGTAAAAGCATCAACTTTTATGTACTTTTAAGAATAGTTAACACTGTATGACCATTTAAATATAAGTATTATAGATAGCATTATTACCAAAACAATAGAACATTTGAATGAATGAATGAAATTTGTATGAATGAATCCATAAGGGAGGGTCTTTACTCCAGTAGAGCTCCTTATACTTACCTACTTTGGCAAAAAAGATCTCAGTGTGATTAGGAAACAGCCTTGAGTGAAGGGTAAATTGGGTGAAAGATGCCCAGGTTATATGTACGAGTGCGTCTCCCTCTAGGATTCCTAAATTACATCACTAGCCCAACCCTTTTTCCTCTCTATCACTTCATCCTGGTTTCAGAATTGGGTGTGCAGGATCACTGTAGGTTTAATTGAAAAGGATAATATGAGGAATAGATCCAAGGCAGCTGGAGTGGACACAGCAGTGAACTAAGAGTTCTTAACCCGGCTCTGACACGTGGGCTCCAACACTAGAAATCCTGGTGTTGGCCATTGGACCTCACTGGGTTCCTGTTCCATCACATAGAAAGTATAAGGGATGGATGGCTCTCCAGTGCTGGCCTGCCGAGTAATGATGGATGGGCTGCACTTCTTAAATACAGATTCCTGGGCCTTGCCCAGAGATTCTGACTCAGGAGGTCTGGGGTAGGGCCTGAGGCTGTATCTTGGGAAGCAGTAGATTGGTAATTTCCAAGCCTTCTTCAGGCTCAGTCTAGGATTCTGACTCTGTTCCCTGGATGTCCCAGAAGCTCCTTACCTGAACCCTGGGATCATCTTGGCAAAGCCAATGACCTTCTGGATACTGTAACTGACCAGGTCAGCCAGGTGCGGCAGCATGGAGAGCTGGGACAGGTCCAGGGTCACAGAAGAGTCATCAGAGTCTTCTTCGCTCAGATCCAGGTTGGAGAAGCCGGTTGGCTCCATCGTATCTGGGGAAGGATGAGGGAAGAGAAGGAAGTACTTGAGCCAGGCTTCTGCAAGGCCCCGCGAGGCCCTCCTACACCCTGGCAGCAGGGCCAGCTGGGAATCCCACAGTCACCATCTCTCTCCAAGGTCACTTCAGCCCAGGCTTCCCCCTAGGGTTCTCTGTGTCTTCCTTCAGCAGAGTGGGGCAGGAAAATCAAATATCAGAGACACTCTGAGATAAGAGACCTTCTTTAAGATGTGAGTTTACATGTTGTTCCTAATGATCTCAAATCAAAGATGCATTTGGGGGCTTCCCTGGTGGCGAAGTGGTTGAGAGTCCGCCTGCCGATGCAGGGGACACGGGTTCGTGCCCCGGTCTGGGAAGATCTCACATGCCGCGGAGCGGCTGGGCCCGTGAGCCATGGCTACTGAGCCTGCGCGTCCAGAGCCTGTGCTCCGCAACGGGAGAGGCCACAGCAGTGAGAGGCCCGCGTATCGCAAAAAAAAAAAAAAAAAAGATGTATTTGGAACCAATAAACTTGTGGAAAACAATGTTCAACCTCACTAGTGATCAAAGAATGGCCAAGAAGAACATCTACCTTTCACCTCTAAACTAGAAGCAAGTACGTTTATATGTTGACGCCAGTGTTTGTAAAGATGCAGGGAATTAGGCAATCCTTGTGCAGCTCTGGGGTATAAAGGAGGCATACATTTGTGCAACTAATCTAGAAAGCTATCTGACCGTGATGGCCAAAAGCCTACAATTATGTACACTCTATGAACAGTAATCCTACTTCCATGAATTCAACATAAGGAAAAATTCAGAATAAGTGCAAATATTTAGCCACAAGCATACTGTTATCTTAATGAAGAGCTGGGAAAAAAAATCTAGATATCCAGTGATGGGGGTTTGGATATGTTATGTACATTACACCCCAGAATACTATGCAGCCTTTAAAAATTATATTCTAGGTGTGTACTGAATGGTATGAAGATATGACAATATACTATCAAGAGAAAGAAGCAAGTTACCAGACTGCGTATAGCACAATTCCATTTCTGAACATATATATGTGTTAAAAAAAATTGGGAAAAGATACATTATCTTTGGGTGGTAGGATTAAAGATTATATATAATAATATATATATAAATAAATAAAATAAAAAAATATAAAATAAATAAAATAAAAACATATATTTTTACATATATATAATATATATATTATATATTTTATATTTAATATAAATATATTATATATATATTTTATATATATTTATATATTTACATATAATATATAATATATAATATATATAATATATATAATATATATGTTATATATTATATATATTATATATATTATATATTATATATAATATATATAATATATATAATAAAAATATATATAATATATATTTTATATATTTATATATATTTTTATATATTTATATATACATATTTTTATATATATTTTGTATATTTTTAAATATATTTATATATATTTATATATAAAAATATATATATTATATATTTAATAATATATATTTATATATATAAATAAATAAAATAAAAATATATATATAAAAATAATATATATAAAAAAAATTGGGAAAAGATACATTATCTTTGGGTGGTAGGATTAAAGATTATATATAATATATATAATATACATAATTTAGTTTATATTTTCTGAATGTCTACAATGAACACATATTACTTTTATATAATAATTTTTTTAAAGTTAAAAATGTTAACTAGTTTGAATTTTTCAATAAATATATGCTATACTGAACATACCATGGGGGGTTGGTAAACACCTCAAATTAATTAACCTATGATAAGAAATCAAAACTTCTAAATAATATTAAATTATTATGAAAAGTTGAAGTACAGACCAATGTATAGCATGCAGATTGGCCCTCTTTTTTTTTTTTTTTTTCCTCCCGGCTGTGCCGCAAGGCTCGTGGGATCTTTGCTTTCCGACCGGGGCTTGAACCCGTGCCCTCGGCAGTGAAAGTGTCGAGTCCTAACCACTGGACCACCAGGGAAGTCCCCAGATTGACCCTCATTGATAAAAATGAATATACCATAGAGTAAAAAGAGCAGGAAAGTGGGTAGAGAAAATTACCACAGGGGAGGGGTTACTACAAGGTTAACTACAAGGTGAGGGGCTCAGAGGATCAGTTATCTGTGCAGTGGTCCATGCAGGTGAGTAGACACACGGCCAACTCCACTGTTATCTCTGTCTAGTTGACACAGGGAGCCCTCCCACCTCCTCTGGATCTGGGCACAGATCTATCAATGAGTCTGGAAGTACCATATCTGAGGATTCTAGTTCCCCAGAGGGGAGGGGGCTTTTCCATCCCTGCCTTTCTACAGGCCCCAACCAGAGGGCAGCTGGGTTGGGTGAGAGGTAGAAGGATGAAGGGAAGGGCAGGGGGAGGATGAGGCAGGAAGATGAAGAGAAATGTAGGAAAGGACTATAAGAGGAAAGCAAGGGTGAGCTGGAAGAGACAGGTCCTCCAAGGCCTTAGGGGCCCCCCAGGGCTTGAGAGGAAGGCGGGCTGTAGTGGGACCCACATCTTCTCCTTCCATGCTGAATTCCACCTTCCAAAGACTCAGGCTCTGGTGACTGTAGTTAACAACACTGTTTGTTATATTTGAAAGTTGCTAAGAGAGTACATCTTAAAAGTTATCACAGGGGGGAAAACATCTTTGTCACTATGTGAGGTTAACTAAACTTACTGTGGCAATCATTTTGCAATATATACATATATCACATCATTATGTTACATACCTTAAACTAATACAATGCTATATGTCAATTATATCTCAATAAAACTGGAGAAAACAAAACCCCAAATGAAACAAACAAAAAACCCCCAAGGGCCCGCGTCAAAGTACCATTTAAAGGAATCGGGTCACTCCCAGGGAGGGAGCCAGGGGCCGAAGCCTGGCTTAGAGGAAAGAACAGAGGCTCTGAAGGCAGACCCTGCCCACCAGACCCCTGTTTGGCCCCTTCCTCAGAGTCCTCCACGTGGGCCCTCAGGAAAGCCCCGCCTCTTCTCTAAAAAAGGTTTTTCTCTGAGGACGTTGCCTGGCACACAGTATGTAAGTGCTGTCCTTCCAGCTGCGGCCAAGGACAGGTGGGCTGGGGAAGCTCTGGGCTCTCTGGGAGGGGGCGTGCAGTCCCACTTACCTGGAGAGGAGGTGTAGCGATCTGAGCAGGTGGAGGATGAGTTTCCAGAGAAGCTGGGCGTGTGTATGAACCAAGGCCCTGAGGGATGGCTCCCTTCATTCTCACCCTCTCGAACCGGAGGCTGGAGGGAAAGGTGGAGCGTCAGAGGCCCACACTTGGAGGTCACCTTCCTACCCCAGCCCTGATCTCCGACAGGAGGGGGAGTCCTCCCCAGTGTCAGAAGGCCAGCCTCCATCCCTTCCCAGGTTCTGTGCCTAGATGCCTCTTGGCCCTCCGTCCCCCTCCAAGCCCGGGCTCTGCTGGTGGCTCGTGCTGTACCCGGAACTGGCTGAAGTCGGCGTAGGTGGGGTCATAGGTCTTGTGGTGGGCGTCCAGCAGGATGGCGATGATGCGCTGCTGCTCGTCGGACAGCTTCGGCCGCAGGCTGTCCTTCAAGGCCTCCTCTTCCTTCCTCTTGAGGATCATCTCCCGCTTCCGCTGCACCTCTTCATCAGTCAGGATGACTGTGGGGCAGGAAGGGGGGAGTCAGGAGGGCTCCCCTGCAGCGCCTCCAAGGAACCTTCCTCCAGGTAAAGGCACGAGATGGAAGGGGCTGTGCCTCACACTTGGAGCTCACCGGGCCGGCCGGCCACGGGGACCCCAAGCCCACAATACGAATGGAAGATTGCGTGTTCTATGTTGAAAAGGCAGACGCGTGAGAGAGGAGGAGATAGAGGACTGGGGAGATGGGATGCCTGGGCGTTGTTAGGGAGCCTGGGATCTCAATAACAAGGTGTCTGACTCTGCACAGACTGAGCTCTCCAAGGCTTTTGTTTGCTTGTTTCTAAAATGAGAAGTTTGGACCATATGATCTCTTCTAAGTCCCTGTTTTGTTCCTTCCTCCATAAGGCATGCGTATGTGGGGATCCGATCTCAAAGGACCGACTGCTTTGAGACCTGAATGCAGGCCTACCACAGAGCAGACGCTTACTAAACGTTTGTTCTTGTAGCTTCTACCCCCTTCCTGTATTTCCTGATCCTGAGGGAGACGCTGTGGGGAGGGAGGGTGCACAGTCACGGCGATAGAGGCTAGGAGGTGCTGAGAAGACGTCACACGGCCTTCCCCACATCCAAGTTGCCATGTTGGTGATCTACTATGACCAACGTAGAAAGACTGCCTCTTCGGTTGGGCCCAAACAACTCCTGCTTCAGCCAATCCGGTCTTGGAATGACTGCCCAGGGAAGTTTTCGAGTCCTCTGGAAGTCCCCAAGCGTAGCAGCTCACAGCTCTAACCTGGGAAGCTCTCTCCAGCAACTGGCCAGTGTATCCCACCTCGGGGATCCCCTGCCCCCTGCAGGCTGTGCTGGGGCAGCTGCCGGGAGGGCGGGGCTGGGAGCAGCGGTGCTGAGCACAGCAGCCCGGCACACAGACCTCCGGCTGGGGCTTGCAGAGCGCTGACGGCAGGAGTGGGCGCTGGGGCCCTCGGCCTGCAGCTGCTTGCTCTGTGCTGGTCTTACCAGGGCATCTGCCCACAGAACTGAGAGTTTCACAAGAGCAGGAAAAGGAACCAGAACCCCAGAGTGGGTGGGTGCCCGGCTTCGAGAAAGGCCTATTGGCCTAGGCCCCTTGGGTGGGGGAAAGACGAGAGAGGTTGGCGGGGGCAGGGAGGGAGAGCCGGTCCGGGCTGGGAGTGGGTACAGCAGGAAAGGGAAGCCTGCTGCGAAAGATGGCCTGTTTCTTCCAGAGCTGAAACAAACTATACCAAGAGGAAGACTGGGGTGGACACCACGCCCAGGTTACTGACTCACCTGCCCGAAGAGCTGCCAGCCCTCCTCCCACAGAGGGTGTCTGCTCAGACCCCAAGAGATGGAGCAGGGTGGGCGAGGGGGCATCCCTTTTAAGGCAGAGTGTGAGGCCCTAGCCTGGGGAAGCTGAGATTAGGTGTTGGGTCTTTCCTGCTCACCTGCGGGGCAGGCGGAGCCGGGGTGAGGGGTGGGGGGCTGGCTCTGTGTGCCCACAGGCATGCCTCTCAGCCCCGACAGGGCTCTGATAACCCCCTGTGATTCTACGATGTCACTCTCCTGCTCAGAAACTTTTTCTGGATCCTTCCTGCTTACCATGCCCCAACTGAAGTCAAGATTCTCCGTGATTCCCCTCCTCCCTAACTTTCCAACCTCATTTCCCGGTGCCACTGGACACAGCTTCTGCTCTAGTCACGTTGGGACTGCTGACCTGTGAACATGACCTGCCACTGCATCTCTCCTTGTGCTGGATGCCTGTCCAGCTGGGTCTTCTCTCCCCAGTAGCCATGCAAGCTCTATTGGTTCTCCAGCACCCAGTTCACAGCCCTCTCGTACGACGAGAGGCTTTCCTATTACCTCGATCTGCAGTGAGCCGTTTTTCCCACACACACTGGCACCTGATCGTTTTTCACTCTGTTACATTTACGGTTAGTACAGGTCCCAGTAAATACCTTTATAGAGAGAGCCTAAGAAGTTCAAGGTCTCCTTCACTGGAACTGCAGGCTACCTAAGGGTGGGGGCCACATCCTACAGTGCCTGTGTCTTCTGCACCAAGGCTAGCCCAGTGAGGCTTCCTCAATAGTCTGACGCACTGGACACCCAACACACCAACACTGGCTGTACCTACTATGTGCCGGTCGTCATCCTGGCTCAGGAAAGAACGGTGCGAAGTATAGCAATGCTGCGCGTTCCCTACCATGTCGGAATGGCGCACGCCGCATGCCAGGTCACCAGATGACTGAGCAAAGCTTACATTTTTAATCTAAATCATTGTGACGGACGTATTTTCAAGACAGAATGCCTTGTGACAGAACACCCGTAACATCATGTAACCTTTGCCTGATGATTCAGAGGCATCATTCTGAATAATTCTTGGACTTTGCAGGGACAAGGTTATGACCTCAGAATTGTACGGGCTGTTTCCCTATAGGCACTATATGACTCAGCTGTGATTCTGAGTTCTCGTACTACTTTTCATACCAGTCTAGCCCGCTCGCTTCAGCTATGTGTTGTCTCTTCTTATTTGTGTATTTCTAGAAGTATGCCTTTATCCCCCTTAAGAGTTACTTCTCATCTGTCGGGAGCTGGAAATCCTGGTGATCAAGCTGTATGTAATAAAAAATACTGTTAATAAACATAGAGGTTTGTTTGAATGTACCAGGCACTATTCTAACTGCTTCTATATATTAACTCACATTACTTAGTCCTTATAATAACCCCTAAGGCAGGTACTATTATCCTCGCTTTGCAGATGAGGGAAGTGAGGCCCAGAGAGGCTATAAAACTTGTTCAGAGTCACACAGCAGACAAGTGGTGGAGCTGGTATTTGGGCCTGGGCAGTCTGGCTCTAACCACTACCCCATACTGCCTGTGACTATAATTGGCCATGAATGTTCAGCAGGACCCTGGTCCTCAGCCATGGAGTCCTGACACACAAGGTGTTCCAATCCATCTGAAGAGTATGAAAAAGTAAACAAAGTCGCAAAGCTTGTAAGTGATTTACCTTAAAAGGAAAAAGTGAAGAGATTTGAGGTTAACCTTATGACACTGACTGATCTTCTCCCTCACTTCTAGTGAACAGTGACCACCATCCCACATGCGGTACTAGAGGAAGAAATGCTAAGATCCGCTGGTTTCAAATGAAGGCTGCCAATCCGTGGGCCTCCCTCCAGGCAACATTTTCTGGGGACTAATAAGTCATAATTCTCTCACATATGCAGATGTTGTTGTGACTTATGAAATAAGTCATTTGTTTAAAGCGGCTGTTAATTTCATAGGATTTAAAGAATCATTTTCTCAATGAATTGCTACTAAAAATACCATTATTATCATGTAGGAGGACACATTTTTGTTTGTTTGTTTTATTTTTTGTGTTTTTTTGGCTAAACAATAGAAATTTATTTCTCACTAGGAGGCACATTTTGAAGTTAAAAGCCACTCAAGTTAAAAGCCCATCGATGGGCTCTCCAGTGAATAAAAGACATGAGCTGTGTACAGGGGTTTTGCGAAATCCATATGGCTGCTTAGTCGCTTCCCAGGTCCTTGCTGAGTGTGCAAATGGCTTTGCTCAAGTTAATCCCATGCAAGATATTCCCTGTTCCATAAAGTCTAGAATAGAGTTAGGGAGTCAAGATCTGAAAGCACGAACAAACGTAAAAACATTTCAGTTTGCCACAGGTGGCCTAAGGACAGCATTAGGGAAACAGACATAAAATTTTCCCAAATGAATGACATTGACAATATCAGATTGGGAGATCTTCCTGGTAGATAAATCAGTGGGAGATGCAGAGATACAAAGAAGCATAATGGGGAGCTAATATTCAATCATTCAACACACATTTACTGAGTACCTACTATGTGCCAGGGGCTGTGCTCATGTTGGGCAGAAAAGATGTACATGTATAAAAACATTAAACGAGTTCACATGTGCAGGCCAGGTCTACAAGAGGCCAGAGCTCAACTGTGAAATGCCTTGGGCTCCAAGGACATCAAGTCAACCTGGACTCGAAGAGAGACAGAGTGTTTAGCGGGAACAAACGCTCTTCTGCCCGTCTCTTAGGGCCCCAGGCAGTGCCTGGAAATGCACAGTGGAGGCGCTCTGGCCCACTGAGGGGAGTGGGGAGAAAAGGGGAGGGGGGCCGAGGGGCTGTGCTGGGGTGGAGCCCACAGGCTTGACCTTTGGAAACAGGCCTAGATTATTAGCTTTGGAGGCATGATATTTTAATTTCTCTGAATTTGCTCATCTATCACAAAAAATAAAAACAGAAGCATTTACATATTTAGGGATTGTTGTCAGACTTTAACAAGAAAGTACTAGTGCCCGACACTGGTACAGTAAGTGGTCAATAAACACTGGTTCCTACAGGCATCTCCTCAGCTTCTTCTGCCTCCTCTAAGAAACGGCCACCTCCCTGTCCCAAGCAGAAAGGAGCCTGGGTTTGCAGCTCCCTTCAGAGGGAGCCCCGGGGTGCCCTGTGGTTTTACTAATGTTGACACTCAGCTGTCTCTAGGAGGCTAGGCCTTGGGGATGACAGCCAGCCTGGGTGATATATAAGCGGCTCTCCTAGGGGACCTGAGCTGGGGAGCTCCAGGCCCCCCAAAGCTTGGCTAACCTGAGGCAGGAAATAGAGCTCTTCCTGGAGGACCTTCCCTTTGGGGCAGTGGGAAGAAGAAGCCTCACGTTGGCCCAACATTTCTCTTACAAATGGAGCTCTGGGGCCCAGACCCCAAAACGCAGCTCTACCAGCCCATCCCTAACTCAGCACAGCTCCCTGCACTAGCCCGGCAAGAGTGGTGGGCACATGGCTGCCCTGGGCATAGAGCAGGAGGGGGGCACGGGGCTCCGTCCGAGGGACTGAGGCTGAGATCAGGTTGGCTGAGGCACAAAGCTGACCGGGGGCTGGGGGTGGGCACCCACTTCTGGATCGCTGGCCCCCTACCACGTGGTGTTCCTGGGGTGGAAGCACCCTGAAACACTCAAGGCCTGCTCATCACGGTGGATGCAGTAATCTCCACGGGGACCAGGAGGGATCCAGGAGGGACAACGGGATGGATTCTAGTCCCAACACGCCTTCTGACTCCAATCCTGGTGTTAATAGTTTTGCCTTTCTGGGTCTCAGATGATTTCTAAGTGTGCTTCCTGTTCTAAGCGGACGGAGCATCTCTTCTCCTGAGACAAAGGAGAGGCGCTTCCGGGACATCAGTGAGGCTGGCCCTGACCAGAACTCCTGCGGCAGAGCCTTACTGAGTTCCAGGTGTAACTCTGGGCCATTCTTGGTTGGCTGGAGCCTTAGAACCATGGCCCCCTGCCCTGTGGAGGCTGTGTGCTCGGAGGGGGCAGGGGCAGGGGCGGCGCACACTGCTTCCTGTTTACGTCCAGCCTGGCACCTTGAACAGAGCAGGCTGCACTAAGCCAACGTGTGAGAAGCTCCACGAGGCACCCAGGCCTTGAGCCTCCATGACTCCAGGATAAACAGGAGTTGGGCGGGGCAGGGGACCCGGGCTAGGAGTGATCAGCGTGCCCAGGCCTGCATGCTCCCATGGGGGCGAGGAGGAACGATGGCCTGGAAGCTTCTTCCCGGGCTGCTGGCGTTGGCTGGGGAGCTGGTATCGGGAGTGAGGGGCCATGGCCCACCAGAAGGGAGCCTGTCAAAGCCCGAGGAGGCCTCACTGGGACCACCACTTGGCCTCTGTTTCCCAAAAACAGAGCATTTTTTCCCATCAAGGAAGAAATTTCCCATCCCCTCAGCCCTGTCCTGTGGATTTTTCCTTGTTCCAGACACGTCTCCCCTGTACCTAACGTCTCCAATGCCCACCCCCCGCCCCCCAGAATTGGCCCCATGGCCAGGAGGGCCTCCAGGGGTGGCTGTATCTGAATGTCCCTCCTGAGACTCCTCAGGCCCATAGCTTAGCAGGGCACGGCCCCCATCCCAGGCCCTGGAAGGGATCAGGGTACAGTTCACAGACGGGGGTGAGCAAAAGGCACAGAGCAGGGAGTAGTGTGCCGAGGGCCCCCGTGACCAGGCCAGCCCAGTGCCCTTGCTTCCAGCCCAGGGGAGGGCCTGGCCAGCCCTTCCCAGGGTCTACTGAATTCAATGGTTACTCTGCTTAGCAAGTAACTGGCACTAGAGCTCAAACGCAAAGTCCAGGGGTTATTTTTAGTTTAGCTTAGTTTTGTTTTGTTTTGGTCACGCCATACAGCATGTGGGATCTTAGTTCCCGACCAAGGATCCAACCCGCGCCCCCTGAGTTGGAAGCACGGAGTCTTAACCACTGGACTGCCGGAGAAGTCCCTAAGGGTTGTTTTTTTTTTTTTTTGCGGTACGCGGGCCTCTCACTGTTGTGGCCTCTCCCGTTGCGGAGCACAGGTTCTGAGGCTCTGGACGCGCAGGCTCAGCGGCCACGGCTCACAGGCCCAGCCGCTCCACGGCGTGTGGGATCTTCCCGGACCGGGGCACGAACCCGTGTCCCCTGCATCGGCAGGCGGACTCCCAACCACTGCGCCACCAGGGAAGCCCCTCAAGGGTTGCTTTTAACAGTGGGTCAGAACCTGTTAACCTGCCACATTGGTCCTCTTCTGCAATGCCAGTGCTGGGCAGGAAGTCCTAGAGGATCGATCCTCTTTTTCAATCTGGACCTAGAGGGTCCTCCTAGAGTCTAGGGCTTCCCCTTACAGGATCTTTCCACCTAGTCCTGGACACCAGCCCTCGGATCTGCTCACTGGGCCAGAGTGGCTGGAAGGCTAGGGTGGGGCAGAACCCCCATGACAGCCAGGCTCTGAATGTTTCTCCTCTCCATCACTCCTGCCCCTCCCCACTCACAGCAGCCCTCTCTCCCAAAGTCCAAAGTACCCTGGGGTCCTTAACCCTCATCCTTTCCCCGAAGGTCCTGGAAAGAGGCTGCTGTAAGAATGGCGATGACGTCTTAGAGGAAGACAAACCTGGGGGGGCTCATGTAGGCAGTGCCCTGCCTGTCCCTCCTCACAGGCCTCGCACAGGACGGGCCCTTCCTGGGCCTCAGGACACACACACACACACACACACACACACACACACACACACACACACACACACACACACACACACACACACACACACACACACACACACATCCTAAAAAGGCTGGCAGGACTCCTTGGGCCTTTGATCTTGGAGTTCCAGCCACCCTGCCTGATGCTGCTGGTCCCACTCATGCCCGGACTCCCGACTCAGGCCTCAAATGCCGGCAGCTACAGAGGAAGGGCAAGAGGACATTGCTGGCCAAACCTGCATAAACGGCAGCCACCTTCCCCCTGACCGCGCCCTCGCCCCGCCCAGGCCCCGCCCCTGAAACTCACACTCCTTCATCATGCCGATGTCCACACAGCGCTTGAGCCGGCAGGCCTGGCAGTGGCGGCGGTTGTCCTTGGTGATGCGGCAGTCTCCATTGAAGGGACAGGTGAACAGTGCTTTCCGCTTCATGCTCCGTCTGCGGAGAGAGCACAGACCCTCGGCTGGGTCACCTGCTTCCCAGCCCCTCGGCTCTGCCCTGTGGGAGAGTGGCCTGAGAGGGCTGTGATCAGGAGACCTGCCAATGCCCCCCCCCCACCCCCCACCCCGGGGCTCTATGTCTCCCAAGGAGGATGGCGGCCCAGCCCAGTCATTTCCTATTCTGCCCCCATCATTGGTTTTACTTACCTTTACAGTACTCTCCTCCTCCCTTTCTTTCTTTTTTCTTCTCCCTTTCTTTTTATTACACAGGAAATGTGAGTGAATTAGCTAGCAAAAAAAACCATTTTAATACTGAAATCTGTAGAGTTGCCCTCACTGCCTTTAGTGCATTCATGAGAGGCGATGAAGCTGGTCTCAGCTTTATCTCTTTAAGTCTTCTAGAGTCAGAGATCTGTGACTCGAGCATCCCCGGTTCAGGGACAGACATGTGCACAGGTGCACAGAGAAGGGAGAAAGGGCCCAAACCATAGCTTCAGACACCCAGACGAGCTGCCCAGCAGGAGAAGCAGCCACAGGAGCAGGTGGGTGCCTCGAGGTCTGGCCTCGGCTTTCAGAAAGGTAGAGGAAGTTAAAGAGTTCTGTAAGAACAGAAAACTACCGAAGAGCTCTTAGCTCTCAGTTGGCACCCCCCGCTCCACCCCACAGCCTATGTAAACTTGTGTGTGTGTGTGTGCACACGTGTGCGTGCGCACAGGCATGCCTGCAAGCCCAAAGGCTCATTTTCCTAATTCCGGCTTTCTCCCCTGCTCCCAGCCACGGCACATGGGACGCTCATGAGGCTGCGTAAAGGACAGCTCCCCAGAGGCTTCTCAGCATCTGTATCCTGGAGGTTCCTCTTACTCTCGCCAGCCCCAGCAAGGGGAGGCCCCGCTTCTTCTGCCCCAGGACAGGGGCCAGGATTTAGCTGGGGGAAGATGGTGGCAGAATCACTTTCTCTGTGAGCAGCAGCATCTTTCAAGGAGCTGTGGAGGTGCCCAAGCCTTAGAAGCCAAGGTCCGGGCTCGACCCTTTCCCTCTCCTGGAGATAAGCTACTGATGTCGTCTTCTCCAGTTGTCATATACTAGTTATGTTTTTGGTGAAAAAATGACTTACTGTTCACATTCACTGGAACACATATGATTTAGGACAAACACGTTCATCAGTCGACATGGACATACGGGGACCAAACCAACTTGACCCATGGGAGAGGGGAGAAGAGACTAGAGGAACAGGAAGTCATAGGTAGTCAGACTCTAAGACCCTTAGGGCACCCCTCATTTTATGGATAGGACCCCTGAGGTGAAGAGGCTTACTTGAGGCGATTTAGCAAAGAGTTGAGGCTCCCAAGTTAGGACCTCAGGAATGTGAGGCTTAGCTTTTAGCTTCCTGGATTGGACATACCGTTTCATACCCAGAAACTCAAGGAGCTCGATGAAGCTGAGCTCACAGGCGAACGGCTTCAGGCAGCTGGCCCTTGAGCACAGCTCAAGGCAAAGGACACCCAGTGGTCTGGGAAGCAGGTGCTCTTGGCTTTGGATCTCGGCCCTGGTACCCTCCCATCACAACCCTCACACCCAAGGGGTCACCAGCAGACTGGGCTATACGGGGAGGTGGAGGAGTGCTAGCTATTTGGGTGGTTTAGCCCCCAGTCCAGCCCACTGAAGGCCGTGTCCTGCCCCTGCAGTGACTCCTCAGGGAGAGACTGTATCCCAGGCTCTTGCCTATGGAAACAGAAAGCCTTTTTTCCTTGTGCTTCCATACGTTTACCGCAGCTTCCCAGAGGAACAGAAGAACATAGAAGCACCTTGGTTAACCTGAAATGAGATACTGTCATCACCGCAGGGCACATCGATCTGTTCCCGGACATGAGATTGGCTCCCCTTTTACTCCCTTCTCTCCTTCCCACTTGAGGTGCCACCTGTTATACCCCAAATGCTCGGGCCCCAGAATGCCCATAATTCTCTAACCCTACTCAAGGACCAGAAGTTTCTAATTAGAGCAAACTCTCATTTCCTTTTTTTTTTTTTTTAAACAACCACACATTTAGCCTGGGGGCTGAGCTGAGGGGCTGCTCTGTCCTCCTACCCACTGTCTTGTCTGGCTCAGAGGTCACCCTGTTCATTCTCTAGGGCCGCGGGCACCAAGGAGAACACACATCACGGCACCTCTAGACACATGAGCCAAAGCCTCTCACATCCCTGCGCTGGGGGCTGAGAGCTTCCCGAGGCCCCAGGATGGGGGGGCCCCAGTGTCCTTTCGAGGCCCGTCTCTCCTTCCTCAGGCTCTACGGGGCCTGCCCCTTGCCCCTCACCAGTGCGCACCTCCCCCAACTGCAAATTTGCTTGGAAAAAGATTTTGAAACTTCACTCTCTTTCTCTTATCTTTCTCATATTGTAAATCTGAAGCCTACCCCAGGCTTCCACACACAGGAGAGTGGAAGATAGCTGCTCAGCCCAACTTTGTCTGACAGCAGTGGATTCCAGAGAGGCTGGGGTGGGAACCCAGAGGATGCAGAGCTGGGTTAAAAGAAAATACTGGGGGAGGGGGACCAGTGTCCTTGCTTTCAACCTTATATTAGGAGTATGAAGCCCAACAGGATTGAGATTGAAAGAGGAGGAGGACCAAGACCATGACAAGGAGGGAGAGATGGAGAGAAAGGAGGTGGTGGAAGGGGGAGAGAAGAAAGGAGGGAAGGAGGGAGGGAGGGAGAGACAGGGAGAGAGAGAAAGGGACAGAGACAGAGAGGGAAGGATGGAAGGAAGGAAAGGAGAAAGAGAGGGAGGGAGGGAGGAAGAAAGATGTTAGAAATTCTACTGGCCAGGCTCACAGCAGCGCTCAGACGGGTGGTAAGAATGCAGCCTGTGGTTTTCACCCGTTGCCACACCTTGTCCTGAAGCCCACCAGCCCTGTACTGTGCACATTATTTGAGCAAAGCGGAAAGCAGCCTATCAACATATGGAGCTCTGAAGTTACTATTACGAAAGCAAACAGTAACCAGCTCTTCCGTGGCTCCTCTACAGACAGAATCAGAGGCAAGTGCTGGACAGTGGCTGGGAAGACGGAGGCTGCACATCACGGACAGCGTCGTCATGCTCTGGGGTGTGGGGTCAGCCTTTGGGGCAGGGAAAGCTCTCTCACCAACTCCAGCAGTCAGACCCAGGCCCTTCCCGGAGCCTGGGCTCTGGGGCCAGCCTTTCTGGCTTGTCTGGCCCAGCATGGCTGTTTGGCAGGACACAGTTTCCCTGGTCTCTGAAGCCCAGTTCTTCCACGTTCTCCCGCCTTCTAAGGGCACTGGCACACATGTGGCTGTCAGCTAGCCTCTGCCCACGAGGACATAGGGCAGCCAGACTGGCCAGGCCTGGCTCTGTGCTTTGTCCTGAAGATCCACGCCCTGCCCTACCTTCCTCCTGACACTAATGGTCTGGGAGCTGGTTTGGTTTTGAGAAACAGGAGCCTTGGGTTTCCAAGGGAGCCCATTTCCTCAGCAGCGCTCTCAGCCTGGACCCTGTCATTTTCTGGATGGTTGGCAATTATACTCCAGCTCAGGAAGGGGGGGTGGTTAGGGGTGGTGCAACCAGGCTAAATATAGACGCAGTTTCTAGAAAGCCAGGGTGAGAAAGGACATTGACGGATTCCTGCACCAGAGACCGACTCATCAAAACATGAGACAAGCAGCTCACAAAAGCATCGAGAGCCTGGGGCAGGGTCTCGGGCCTGGGACAGGAGGGTCCTTTTTCAGTAGGTAACCCCTGACAGCAGAGACACACCTTGTAAAACCCAAAACTGGGGCCAAATACTAGCTCTGAGCTTTGTCTCCACTGCAGCTCTAGTGTCACAGAAATCCCAGAGCCCAGTCGGGATGCAGATGTCTTACAGAGCTCCTGATATGAAAGGCCTGCCTGTGTGGTCTGATAATGAGACCCACTGGGCACATTTGTGTGTGATGACATCAAGGGGTTCTCAGCAGGTGGGTTAAAAAAGAAAAACCAACTTTAAGGGAAGGTAGGTTAGCACTGGTAAAGAGCACAGGCCTCTTTGTGGAGGGCAATTTGGCAATACAGGCATACATTGAGACATCGCAGGTTTGGTTCCAGACCCCCGCAATAAAGCCAATATCGCAATAGAGCGTGTCACGCAAATTTTTGGTTTCCCGGTGCATATAAAAGTGATGTTTACACGATATTGTGATCTATTAAGTGTGTAGTAGCATTACATCTACAAAAACAACGAATACAATTTAATTAAAAAAGACTTTATCATTAAAAACTGTTAATTATCATCTGACAATGCAGGGTTGCCACAAACCTTCAATTTGTAAAAAACACAGTATCTGCAAAGGTATGCCTGTATCTACCAATATATAAAGTGCACAGAACCTTTCACACAGTAAAGCCACTTCCAGGAATTCATCCTGTGGGTAGGGACCTGAGAGTTGGGTTGAGAAGGAGACTTATTTTTCACTTATGTTCCCTTTTGAACTGTCTACATCTTTTTTAAAAAAACCATTCACAGGCATTACTTAACCAGACAAAAAACAAAAACAAAAAACCCCACCCTTTATAGCTATTTTAAAAATTTAAATGAAACACAGACTTTGGTTAGATGGATCTGTTTGGGTTTAAACTCTAATGTACAACCTTGCGTAAGTTACTTAATCTCCCCATGCCCATGCCTCAGTTTCCACATCTGTAAAATGGAAACAACCCTACAGAGCGGGTTGCTGTAAGGATTAAATAAAGGAAGCAGGATCTGGTACAAAGTAAGCACTAAATAAAGGGAAAGGAGAGAAGCTGGCAGGGAGGGGCAGTGGGAGCTGAAGGGTGGCCGAAGAAAGCAGTGAGAATCCGAGACCCTGGAAGCAAAGAGCACATCTCACACCAACGCCTGGGGTGCCTGGTGTGGGGCTCTGCAGGCAGAGAAACTCGAAACGTACCGTTGCTTCATGTGTTGTTGCACCTGATGTCTAGACCCACAGTCTTTGTGTGAGTTACAGCGAGCAATGTCCAGTTTCTCAGAGCACCAACCAGGTCTCACAGAGTCCTTGACTGACATGAAGGTCTCTAGAGCCCCCGGACCAGCCCTTCCTTTCTCATACCTGATATTTAACTCCCGTTTGGGGACCTTTAATCAGAGACCCTTGCTGACACACAAAGTCACACGTGTTCCAGGTTCCACGATAGCGGAGAGGAAAGGACTGTCTGTTCTCAGAAACTCAGACACTACAAAGGGACAGTGATAATAGGTACCACTTATTGAGAGCCTTCTCTGCCAGTACTTTACATATTCTCTCCCATGCTCTCAACAACCTATTAGGATAGGTATTATCCCTATTTTACAGGTGGTACAAAAAGGCAATGGAAAGCTAAACAATTTGCTTAATGTCACACAGCTAAAAAGTGTAAAAGCTGAGATTAGAATCAAGATCTGTTTGATTCCAAAGCCTCTGATATTCTTACATGATATGGTCCTTATCACGAATCCACCATATCTCAGTCCAAGCCAGAGCAGCCGTCAAAAGTACGCCCTCCAAAGTCCACGAGCAGGAAGCAGGGGCTGCTTGAAGGACTTCTGTAGGACACAGAAGCCACTGGGATAGAGGCAGGATCTGAGGTGGGCGGGTTGGAAGTAGGGGATAGCATATGGCCATCCTCTCCACTGGCACCTCTACTGCCATCGCACGGAGAGGATTCCCAGTGTGTGTCGAGAGGGAATTCACACCAGTGAGCCCTGAGGAGAGTGCTGGCTTCCTAAGGAAATAAAACACTGACCAGAAAGAGATGTGCCCTCTCCCTCATGTCCACGTAGCTGCCTTTCTTTTTTTTTTTTTTTTTGCGGTACGTGGGCCTCTCACTGCTGTGGCCTCTCCCGTTGCGGAGCACAGGCTCCAGACGCGCAGGTTCAGCGGCCATGGCTCACGGGCCCAGCCGCTCCGCGGCATGTGGGATCTTCCCGGACCGGGGCACGAACCCGTGTCCCCTGCATCGGCAGGCGGACTCCCAACCACTGCGCCACCAGGGAAGCCCAGCTGCCTTTCTTGACACCTCCAGTGGCGTTCCCTCTCCAGCTACTCTGGCCTCCTCCCCCGAAGCTTCCAAACATCACTCATAGCTGATCCACAGCTGACCCCCTCATTCTCTTCCGTTCACATCTTTGAGCAGCTATGGAGAGAGGCCAGATGCCAGCTGGCCTGGACAAAGTTCTCTCCAGCAACACCAACCTCTTGGTGACTCATTCACTGTGCCCACAGAACGCCCCAAACGACCACCCCTCCCCTCTCTATTTACTCTACTGCCTTTTAGCACTTTGAGTCGCTGGACACCTGCCCCGTTGCTCTGCTCCCTTCACAGCACAGCTCCTGCAAATATTGTCAGGATGAACTTCCTGAAAGCCAGAACACTCCTCACGTTCCTGGATCCTCACCAGCCTGTGCTCCCCAAGGCCCGTCATCAACAAGGTCCCTGAGAACCTTGGGGCTCACAAACAAGAAGGCATTTCTCCACACTGTCTTTGTTGGCTTGGTATTTGCTGCACATGTCAGCTTCACGGTGTCCTGAGGAGGAGGGAGACGACGTACAGAGGCGAGCAGTGATCTGTTTCTCAGCCTTGCCTTCCAAGTCCACCTCTTAAACGTCGCCAGTATTCTTCATTCTCTTCATCAAAAGGGTCTTTCTGATTTTTCTTCTCTGTCCTTTACACCTTTCCCTTATATCAAGATCTGGACAAAGCCATTCATGATCAGAGATTCATCCACATCCATAGATCATCACTATATATATATGTGTGTGTGAGGAACTGGCCGGCAATAGTCTCTAATGTCTGACCATGGATCAACAGAACTGACCAACCCCCATAATCACACTTCGGTTTGATTATGAGTCTTGGACCTGCTGGGATGACCAGAGCTCTACCTTCTAGAGCGGTTTAGCTTGACTTAGAAGTCAACCAAACACGAAATGGTCAAATGGGCTTATACCCCAGGGCTTAGAAAATAGCCAGTGACTCAACACCAGAGTAATGCTCTTGCCTTGAGAACTGCTACCGTAGGGTTGAGTGAGCTCCTTGAGAGCAAGGACTTGTGTTATCTTTGTGTTCTCAAGGATGTGGTACCCGACACAGAGAAGTACCTCCCACTGACAGAGGCCTTCCTTCCCAGGATCAGGATTTCACAAACAGATACAAGTGACAATGGAATTCTCAAACAACTATTTGAAATAGACTAAAGTGGAAGAATATCAAACAGAATTTGTATGAAGCAAAGGAGGAGAAGTAGGGGAAGGGAGGGGAAAGAAGAGAAGACATTACATATAGACAGTCTATTCTTGTTATTTGAGGTAGCTATGTTCTATCAAGCAAATATTGAACCATCAGCAAATATTGAACCATCGCTCCTAAGAGAACACGGGTTAGGTTCCTGAGAGCTTCTGGTCACAACGTTTTCATCAATCCCTCAGTACATAACTTTGTTTCATGTGTGTTATCTGTTTAAAGGCACCTCATTTAATACATATTGTTGATTCATTAATGTTGAACTCACAGCCAACAGCACTATAGCCCACGTCTGAACAAAGCTTGTCTAACACGTCTTTTCTCTGCGAGGCAACTTGTAGCTTTCCTGTGCTTAGGAACACTGGACAGAATTTCAGCACCAGGCTTGGGTGCCATCTTGAACGGTGAAATCACCACCAGGTACAAAAATGCAAAAAGGGTGGCACTAAATAGACCAAGAAAAAGACACTTGTTTACAGCGTGAGAGCCAAGGCAGAGGCAGGATGTCTTGCGTGGCCTCAGCTGGGAACGGGCGCATCGGGAGACTCGAAGTTTTCTCCACTCTGCACGTGTCCACAAATGAGCACAGAAGGGCTGCAAGTATTGATTTGGGGACTACAAGTAAATTTTAGCAGGTAGTCAAATTTGCAGATACGGACTCCACAGACAGTGAAGATCAGCGGTGCGTGCATGCGTGTGTGCGTGTATTTATAAAACAAAATTCAAGCCAAACAACAGAGGTGTTGGCTTTTCAGAAAGTGCAGCCTGGCTCAGTCATCAAGGCAGAGATAGTGAAGATACAAGGTAGACCGAGGACAGGGTAACAAGATAAAAGCAGCCTGCTGCCGGTAATGCTAGGCCTTGCAGGAGGGGGTGTGGCCAGCAGCCAGCAGCAGAACTCTGAGGCATCTCAGAGAGAGGGGCTAAGGCTGGGTTACGGTAGCATAATGTGCCCGCGTGCAGCGAGCCACACTGCTGGTCCGTGGTGCCCTGGAGGTGCAAACCTGCCGTCCCTGTCCTTTCGGCATCACCTGGCTCTGGACATGACGGAGACTGTCCTCCCTCCACTCGGATGCCTAATGGGTCTGTCCCAAGGATTCACCGCCTAGTGGTGTGTCTGAGGGCAGCAAGCCCAGATGCACAGGGGTCAGAGCTACTCTAGTGAGGAACTCCCACATGTCATAGTCCAATAAGCAGCCACCTAAGAGTCCCATCTCTCAGAGCAGAACCCCAGTGGGTGGTGACCTGGAAAGAGAGGGGATTTGGGGTGGGGTCCCTGAATCAACCAAACAGCCCTGAGAGCAGCTGGAGACGTTTGGGTTACAGACTGACGAGATATGACCTTTGTCTGGGTCTCCATGTCCCTAGCTCCTAGTCCAGTGCTCGGATCACAGTTGCTCATTAAAATCTGGGAGGCAGTGTGTGAAAGAGAAAACAAAAGGAGGGTGGATGGCTGGAGAGACTTCTGTTTATTAGGACAAGGTTCCACAAAGGACATCAGTATTGACCCATCAGGCTCAAATATGTATATATTTCTACTGTGCTTTGTTTCTCAAAACACCTTTGTATATGTTATTTCATTAATCCTCCGTTTATTCTATATACTAGAGGGGTCGGGGTAACTGAAACATAGAGAAGTCGAGAGATTTGAGCAAAGACAGACAATTAATTAACGGCACGGTAGCACTACAGCCCACACATTTCTGCCTGGTTTTAAGATGCGAAACAGGCCCTGAAGCGAGCACCCAGACCCCTTCTCCATTTTCACTCTGAAGGCAGCTCCCCCATCCCCAGGCCCTGGCAGCAAATGTCCAGGTGGCACCTGGGACACAAGGCCTGGGCTCGGGAAGGCCCACCCTGCAGAAAGCACGGGCTTCAGACCAGAGGAACAAGAGTCGTGGCAACAGGACCTGGAACCAGCGACGCTGCCGGTCTGGTTCCCGAGCTGAGTAGGCAACCAGTGCCAGGCCACACAGGCAGTTAGCACCCGCAGAAGCCCTGCCCGTGGCCCAGCGGTTGCTCAAGGCAGTGAAACTCCAGGCCTGCCAGCTCCCGAGACAGAGGGCAGGTGAGTCGGGAGCCTGTATATATAGAGCCCGGGGGTCCCCGAGCTGGAGGAGAGCACCGCAGACATCCTGAGGCCTCTGATTCGCTCTGCCCTCAACGCCCGTTCAGGGAAATGGGAGTCCTTGTTCTAGACTTGATTGACTTTCCTCTCTTTGATGGCTAAAGCCTTGCCCTTAGTTTTACTCACCTCCAACAAGACTATTATACAGAAGCTCTTTGTTGGTCACCTTCTTGCCGGCTTCTCTCTCCCTCTCTCTCTTTCTCTCTCTTCAAAATATGCCAGATGCCAATTTCTCATGGTTCACAATCCCATCCTGTAATTCGTCACTTCCCTATCCTCCCTCCCTGGTTCCGGATGGGAACAGCCTTTGTCTAGCCTTTCTGGTACTTTCCCACACTGTTTACACTGGTAATGCTGGGCTCACACGAGGAGAGAGAAGGCTGCTGATAGAGAAACTGGCCCTGACCAAACAGGAATGCCTGTGCTTCCTGAGGTTGGCTTTCCAACCTGGGACAAGCAAGCCGTGGACGCAGATCTGGGCACAGATCAACTATGGAGGTCAAATCAGGGATGCAGTTTCCCTTGTTCCAGGGAATGGTTTGATTTTTATGGGGGGTGGGGAGAGGCAATCTCTGAGGCCAAGTTCTTGGGCCTCCCCAAGGCCATGCCGGCCTCTTGGATTAGGAAGCTGTGATCATCAACTGATAGGAGGTTTGCTCCGGGAGGACAGACATGTGAGTCGGTGCAGGGGGCTGCGGGGTAAAGGGGTAATGGAAGGATGGGGACCTACATGCCACCTCAGGAAAGCAGTTTCAGAGAGAGTCAGAGGACGAGCTGGAGCTGAGGGCAGAGGAGGAAGAAGACAGCCTCGAGACACTATCGCCCCCGGGGGCTGTGAGAGCTGGCGTGTTCCCGCGCCTGGTAGGGAAGGAGACGCGGAAAACGCAGGGTCTCTTCCTGGGAAACCCCGTTGCTCTCCTCCCCGTCGCCCTTGGGGAGGACTTACCTGAAGAAGCCTTTGCAGCCTTCGCAGGTCATAGCGTTGAAATGGAAGCCAGTGGCTCGGTCTCCGCACACACCGCAGATCCGGGGCACGTGCCGGTCGAAGTCGCCGGGGTCAGGTAAGGAAGCGCCGGCTGCCATCGCCTCCATCCCTGCAAGGACAGCAGGCAGGGGTGAGACAGTGCCAGGGCCGGCTGGCGGCCCCTCCGCCAGGAGCTCAGCAAAGCTGGGCAGCTCCCCGGGGCCCAGGCCGGAGCAGGATTCTTTGGTGCCCTCCCTTAGTGGCTCTCGGTCCCCAGCTCACCCTCCTGACACTGCGCCGGCCTCGAGCAGAAGGTGGGCTCCTAACCCGGTTCGGAGCAAACCTGTGGCGGGGCGCTGCAGTGATGCTCACGGCGTGGCCTGGAACCAAGGCGCCAGGGAGCAGAGTCTGCGCCTGCAGCCTACAGGCTGGGCTACTTTGGGTGAGATGTTCAGCCTCTTTGCACCCCACTGCCCTCATCTGAAGAGTGTGTTTTTCTTCACTGGGTGTGAGGAAGGATTTTGCGAATGAACATACGCACACCACTGGTCTCAGCTCCACCTCAGCAGCGGACCTGCCGCAGGTCAGAGGCCTCTCTTGCCTAGTGTCCCCTCCAGGAGGGACGAGGGCCCTCCAACAGCCTCCAACGCAGAGGGAAACCCTCAGCCCCCCTTTCCTTCAGGGCGAGGGGAAGAGGATAGACTACATGCCCAAATCAGACCCTATCGTGTCAGGCCCTCGCCGCCCTGCAGCTCAGGATGGACAGGACTTGTGCTCCTGCGGTCCTGGTGCCAAATTCATCAGTCTTTTTCTCTCCCTTTTTTTCCAATATCAATTCAACACATTGTTCTGAACGTCCTTCTGAGTAATGTGAATCATACACAGTGAACTAATTTTGTTTTCAGAGATGGCTTGTATAAATAGGCATTATCTAGAGATGGATGTCACACTTGAAGAAAGCGGGGAAAGAGATAGAGGGAACAAAATATATAGCTTTGGGAGATCCTTCTCAGGAAGCAGCTGACAGGTCTTCCTTTGGGCAAACTGGGGCCTTGGTTTCCTGCTGCCTCTGACCCCCACTGCTGTCAGCTCAGAGCTGCTTCTGGGGTCCCTCCTGCCTCCCTGAAATAGTTTCAGACCCTGCTGCCTCCCAGTTTTATCTGAGTCCTCACATGGGTTGTTACAGGTTTAAGTGCCTTGGCTCCAGGGCAGGAGGGTCCCTCAGGACAGAAGAAAAACAAGAGAGAAAGCCAGTGGTGAGGAGAGAAGCACCCTAACCCCTCCTACCCTGGCGCCATGTCCTCCCACTTAAGTGGGAGAGGCAGCTTCCAGGGGCCCTTGGGAAGCTCCAAGCTTCTTTCCAATGACTAGGCTCTCAACCTGAGCTGAGGTTTGGCACATCCATGCCTGGTAAGGTCTTATTTCAGTCCATCTTCATCTCACCCCAATGAGGCAAGTACTATTATTATCACTTGATTTCCAAATGAGGCCCAGAGAAGCCCAAACATTGAGGTTTTCTAGCAACTATAATTACAAAGCGCACAAAACAAATACTTAATTTTACAAAAAGAAAAATCTCCCCAAGAGCTTCAAGCCAAACAAAGGAAGCTGGACAGATAAGGACAGGTATTGTCAGTCCTGCAGGGGCAGAGGGGCCCTGATCACAGACAGATGTATTGGATTCCCTAACCTTCTCTTTCAGCTCTTCTTTTCCTGGGAACTTTAAAGTAATAATAGTGACCCTGTTGCCCATCCCTATCACAGCTAGGTTGATACTTGTTAAACGATAACGTTTATATATATACACATGCAGAGACAGAGAGAGAAACACTTTAAAAAAAAAAAAGAACAAAGGAATGATTAACAGAAACTTTTGAGGGAGTAAGATTGGGGAGGGCATGCAGAGGCATTATGCAGTAACCGTATTCCATTTCTCTGACTGGTCGGTATACAGTGTCTTATTATTCTTATTACTACTACTAAAACTCTATTTTCTGTTTTATATGCTACATAAAACATTGCATAACTGTAAAACAACTAAAAATAAAAGCGAGTGCCTTTGGGTTTGTCAACACTGTCCCTATAGCCCATATGAAGTCCAGGCTGATTCCAGGCTCCTGGAGTGTCACCCACAACCCAGACGTGGGCAGGGATCCCAGAGGCCCAATACCATTGGGGTAAGAAGAGAAACTGTCTAGGATGCTTGTGGCTTGACCCCAGGTCAGCTGAGATGATGCAATTCCCAGTCATCATGATGTTGCTACAGAGTCCGTGTCATCCAGCGACCAAACATCCGGTGGATTTGGTGGAAAAAAGAGAAGTTAAATGTGAGAGTGGAAGGGAATCAGTCAGATCAGTCCAACAAGTATTCAGCATCATCTGGGCTCACTGGAGATGTGATGATGCAAGAGAATTGAAACAACACAGCACCACAGCCGGGCAACTGCGCCTTCCTGCAACACAGTGATGGCAGGAAGGCTCCTGGCCCGGGGGTGGGACCCCAGGCACTGGGTTAGGCCTGACAGAAGGCTGGACCCGGCAGCCAGAGGCCCAGAGTGAACAGGACAATTTCAGGTGAGTTGAGAGAAAACTCAGCCCTGCTTGGGGTTATGCGCTGCTACCAAGAAGCCAGGGCCCAGGACCAAGAGTCCAGAGGTGGAGAAGAGTCCCAGGCACATATGGCCTGAGAGCTGGCAGTGCCAGGAGTGACAGGCAGAGACCGTGGAGGGCAGGAAAGAGAAAGGAGTTGGGAGCTGGATAGGAAACCTCACCATGCTGGATGGCCCGCTGGGGTCCTGGCCTGGGCATCTGCAAGCCCTTCCCACTGAGGCCTCACCCCGATCAGCCTGGCTCCAGGTCTCTGGCCGCGGGATGCTGAGGACTCTGCTGACACAGGACTGGACCGACCCACGTTTGCCAAGGGCAAGGGAGTATCTCCTCTTCCCCCTGCCCGCCACCTGCCCATGCCCGCCTCCCCTCGCCCCCGGATAACAGAAAGCCAGGAGGCTGTGGCTGAGGAGGAAACACCCACCTGAAGGAGCAGAGGAGGGAAGGGAAGTCGAGCGCAGAGGTGCCCTTCTGTGAGGGCTCACAGACGCTTCCAACCAAAAGGACCCTGAAATGAAAAGGGGAAGCACTTTACAGCTCAGCGCTGGCCTCACCGCTAGAGAGCTCGTCAAGCAGGATGAGAGGCTCTTTCCAGGGGCTTTAGTCCCCAGATCAGGGACTGAAAACTTGACGGAAGTGATCTGGTGGGGGCAGACATGCGGTGTCATCCCTGGCAGGACTGAAGGGGTGGGAGCCCAGCGGCAGCCAGGAAGAGCCCTCCCTTGAGGCCGGGGACAGCAAGAGCAGTGGGAAGGAGTGGGAGTGGCATCCAGCACATGGGCAAATGGAAAGCGTAGCAGAGAGTGCTGGGAGGGAGGGAGGGCTTCTTCCAAGGGAGCGCGACTGCTCCCACGGCCCCACGCCGGGGTTTTAGGGATGCTCGAGAAGCAGAGCCAGAGGGGTGCCTGGCAGGCTGCTGAGGGCGGGAAGGAGACCGGTGCCCGGGCGATGGCAGAGGCGCCTCGGGAGCTGGGAATGGTGCAGGTTAGCCCTGGCCTCTTGGGATAGCTTCAAAGACAGGTGTCTGGGATCTGCAGTCTGTGGAGACTGGGTGTAGGCGGGGCAGGTGCTGCAGGGGTTAAATACAGCAACGCACTGCTTTCAAACAGGATGTTTTCTGCCACTTTTAGCTCTTCCCCAGACATGCTCAACACCTCCGGCCTCGGCGAAGGCTGACGGTGGGCTGACTCTAGTGTCCAGACTCTGGGTCTTAGTGGCGTGATGGGTCACCAAGGTGGGGCTGGTGGAATTTCACCCTTCCCACTTCCACCCACACTCAGTGCTGCTTGCCCACCCAGACAGAAAACACACACACACACTTCCTCCCTTCGCTGACGCCAATAGGAAGTGGCTGGGGAGATAATAGATATGCAGGTGCCTGACCCGGAACCCTGGCAAAGGCCTTTCAGGCAAACTCCATGTGGGGAAGGTTCAGACCCCCAGCTTTTGTTTCACTGCCTCCTAGTGGCCCGACTAGGCAGAGAAGGGGAGAGCCCAAGGGGTATCCAAGACCTGGGCCCAGTCCTAAGACTGCCAGCCCACTGACCCATCTACCAGCCCCTCAGGCACTGCCCACCCCCAAGGAACAACTGAGGAAAGTGTCAGTGGACCCTGCTGAGATAACGTGAACATGGCTGGCCCACTCCCAAGCACCGTGGGTGGAGGAGGGGTACCTGCAGGGTACAGACGTGTGGCCACTTCCTCCAAGCCAGGCTCTCCTCTGCTCCCTCTGCTTGTACTGCCCACGGCCCCCCAGCCAACCGGGCTCTTCTAGATGCTATCCCATGGCCTTAGCAATTTCCCAGACTCCCTGCTTGCTCCTCAGGAAGGCTGAGGTAAGGACCAAATGGGTACAGAAAGGACCACTGCTTTCCTGCTCTCAGCCCCTAAGATATTTAGAAGTCAGACCTGAGATCCAGGTAGCCTACCAGCCCTGAGCTTAAAGAGAAGGTGTTTGAGTACCTACTATGTGCCACCCGGGAGCTCATGTAACCTCCGAACAGTCCTGTGAGGTGAGGGGCAGTCTCATTCTACAGATGGCAAAACCAAACTCCAGGTAGGGCACTTTGAGAGACTTGCCCAGGGTCCCACGGCCAGGCCAGTGGTGATGCCAGGGACCCAACGAGGACAGGCTGGCTGCCCACAACGGCCAAGGGCTGCCCTTGCCTCCTGCCAACTCAACCCATCCCAGCAATAATCACCAGCACAGGCGCTAATACTCACGCCGGGCACTGTACCCTCACTCATTTAATCCTCACAACAACCTCGCGGGCGGGTACTGTTATTACCCCTATTTTAGGCATGGGGAAACTGAGGCACAGAGACGATTGCCTTTGGAGCCCAGATCTGAACCGAGGCAGCTGAGCCCCGAGTCTCTGCTCTACTTTTCCTAAGGGAGATAACTCAGTCATTTCCTCACCCTGTGCCCTGGACACCCTTCACTTCCACTAAGTCAGGGAGGAACAGACATGGCAATCCCCAGGTCATGACGGAAGAACGTCGTGGCACTTTTCCTTCCAAGGCTCCCAAATCAGCCAGGATATCTCTTCTGCCAGCCAACCCCTCTTACCTGGGAAAACCCCATTCAAAAGATGGGCCTCTCCTCCCCATGCAACTTTGCACTACTGGGTGGTCCTTTTAGGAAAGATTGTCCTAGATTTAGCCTGTAGGTCCAAGTGCATGGAAAGTGGGGCAAAGACACAGGGTGAAAAAAAAACAAGTGGAAAAACCCCCAGCTTAACACCACCCACTTTGCCACGTCATACACCCCCCACCCCCAATTCACGTTCTGAGTATAAGAGCATCCCACTGCCTTTGCTGGGGCTGTCCCCAGAGCCAACCCCTCCTGCCCTGCTTTAGAAATACCCAAACCCCTAATATTGAGCCTCAGAGAAGCAGAGGGGTAGCAGCTCAGCTCTGCAGAAAGCCCCTGGCTTCCATTCCTCCGTGGTCAGCATCCTACATCAAACCCCCTGCCTGTCGCAGTGGTTGAGAGTCCGCCTGCCAGTGCAGGGGACACGGGTTCATGGCCTGGTCCGGGAAGATCCCACATGCTGCGGAGCAGCTAGGCCCGTGAGCCACAACTACTGAGCCTGAGTGTCTGGAGACTGTGCTCCGTAACGGGAGAGGCCGCAACAATGAGAGGCCCGCGCACCGCGATGAAGAGTGGCCCCCGCTCGCCGCAGCTGGAGAAAGCCCTCGCACAGAAACGAAGACCCAACACAGCCAAAAAAAAAAAAAAACCCTGCCTGAGCCTGACCCCAGGCCTGACCTTGCTTTAGCAAGAAATGAGGAGATAATGTGTTTCCTTCCAGTCATCGAAGCCACAACTGCCTCTCCCACACATCTGCCCGTCAGCTCACACAACAGACACCCCAACTTCCAGTGACTTCTGCTGCATGGGCATCCCCAGGCAGAGTCTCACCTAGAACAGTCTTGTAGGGTGGGGACTGCAGGGTGTCCTGGGGAGAGCCCCGGCAAGACAAGGATCGAAGTGTGCTACAGGGCTCAGTTTAACTCTGCTGCATTCACTAGACCCTCTTCGGAGTCCTGAGGGCAGTACAGCTGTGACTCTAGGAGGACCAAGCGGCAGACAGAGGTCTGACTTCTAAGGTCTTTTCTAGCTCTGAAAGTATGCAACTCCAAGGCTGAATTCCCATCATGATGAGGCCTTAAGACCATTCAGGAAGTGAAATTCCTTCACTGAGCGCTCTCCCCAGCCCTCCCAGTAACAGGTGAGGCCCACTGACCCCCAGATGCTAAGGGGCAGGAAGGGTGGGAGTGATGTGGCCCCTTTGGGTCTTGTGGGGACTGAGAGCCCAGGAGAGGGGCCTCCCTCAGCACGGTTGGGACTGGACTGATCAAAACGGGCTTTCTAATTGTTGACATTAGCTCAAAGTTCCCTCTCCTCCTAGAAAGAAATGTAAGGCTAAGTGATTTCCCAGCAGAGGGGGAGAAAATTCCTCTTCTTCCTAAAATTGGCCCACATGGAATCAACCACACGCTGGGCTCTCTCTGGAGCGGATGGGCCTGTGAGCATGCCAGCCACAAGTGCACACGTGCTTATGCGTGCACGCCCTTTTCTTGTTGTTTTCATTTCATTATCCTTGCAACTCTGCCCATAGAGTGCTGAACGCTGTATGACCTACCCAACTTCTTACTTGCTGTCTCTTTATCCTAGCATAACTTAGGCACAGCAGTATCATGGCCAGTTGAGGTGATGCCTTTTCTTCCTTCTTCACCATCCCCAACATAAGCCCACATTCTTTCTCCAGGAAAGTCTCAGCATTACTTCCCAGAAGAAGCTGAGGGGGGATAGAGTGGAAATGAGGGCAAGGAAAGAGGAAAGTGTACTGTAGAGTTAGATCTTGGCCCAATTCTTTCTTTCCCCACTGTCTCCCCAGTTCCTACACACACACACACACACACACACACACACACACACACACACACACACACTTTAAACATGGCTGAGAACATTCGGAAATTATTTTCTGAAGACTACAATTTCCAAAGTAAAACCCAGTGGATACCAGTCATCTCAGAATATCTCAAGATTGGAAGGAAACTCAACACCACCTACTCCAACCATCTTAAATCACTTCTATAATATTCTAGCCAGTTTTCTAGCCTGGACTTAAATATCTTTTCTGTTGGAGAACTATCTCCCACGGTAATCCACACTCTTTGGATGGCTCTATGCTTAGAAAGTTCTTCATTATGCACAGATGAAATAGCCCCTACAGTTTTCAACCACTGGTCCTAGACCAGCTCTCCGCAGCCATCTAAGATGAATCTACTAGGCCATTCCCACAGTGTCTCCGGAGGAGGGGTTGGTAGGGCCACCATGTGATACTACCACACACATTAGAAAAAGAAGCACACTCCTCATCTGCTGGGAAATTGTCATGAAAAGATAGAATAAATGTACAAAGTTTATGATGCGAGTGAGGTTTCGGGGAGAAGCACAGGAAGCTAGCCTGGCTACATTTAACTTTGATTTAGACCTCATAAACGTCCCAGGTACGATCATGATTCCCACAAGGGCAGTGAATAAGGTGGTGAGTGCGGACAGCATCTGCCTCCTTGGCTACACCTGGAGAGAAGTTTCCAGCCCAAGGAAAGGGCCCTGTGGAAGAGTGTGAGTAACTTCTGTCAAGGCAGCCTGCCGCCTCTGTCTTAGGCTCAGTTGTTTCCAGGGGAGGCTGGCCCCCAGCACTGCAGCTCTAAGAACACACCTGAGGTGGACCAAACTGTTTAACGACTGACTGAAGGATGGGAAATTAAGTGGCTGGTGATCCAGCAGTTTCAGGAATAACTTTACCCCTGAAGGCGCTTCTTAATTAACTTCTTGGGGAATATCCCTCGCCTTTGAGGACCTGGTAAACGTCACGGACTGACACCCCATACGGTGTCACGGGTTAGCAGGTCACTCCAGAGAAGCCATGCTGCAGACTCCCACTCTACTGGCCATTCATCAAGGCTCTTTCTTAGCAGATGGTCCTGTCACTCTTGGGAGTACTGGTAGCTTCCTGGAGCTGAGCAAAACCCAGAGGCAGGAACCCACGAAGCTCTAGGCAGTGGGACAGGAGATACATAGCTTACTTAGATATATTTCCACTTCTTATCAACAACAATTATTCCTGCAGGCTGCCTTTTTCCAGTGGAAACTCAGCCCTCAGCTTTGTCAACAAGATTTCTGGGTTGATTACTGTTCTTCAGGTAACAGGCAGGCCATGCCCTGTCCCCGCCGGAAAGCGTGGGCAGTGACAGTGGCCGGTGAAGCATAAGGAACCGGCCCATTTGTAGCTGCAGCCCAATCTCTCTGGTTTTACAGCAGAAGAAACTGAGGCCACCAGAGGGGAAGCGAGTTGTCAAAGGCCACACAAGGAGGGAGGATGCTTCTCCAACCCCACCCTGGCCAGGTCCCAAGACCTCTCATCACCAGCCCGAGCAGGTTCCCAGGGGAACAGAGTGAGGTGGGAGAGAAACAGGCCACGGGAGGGGGCATGAATTTCATTCTTCAGAGGAGGGGAGTTGTGGAGAGGCCACGAGGAGGCCCTGAGGCAGACTGCAGTGAGGCCACCCAGCACTGACTCCATCCTTACAAGCAATACAGAAAAACAAAGTGGTGGGTGAGGGGTACCCACTCTCTCCTGCCTGACCAACTCGGCTCCCACATCCGGCTTCTCTGGCCTGAAAAAATGGATGCGGACTCAAGACAGTCCGGGACTATTTTAGAGGGAGGCAGGATACACCTGGCCTGGGTGTATCTCACTCCTCTGGGTGGCTTTCCTGGGATACTAGGGTGGGAGTACTTCCCTGGGGCATCTGCCACAGGTGGAAGTTGATGGGACAAGGAGGCTCTTTGTTCAGTGACTTGGAGACCAAGGAGTAGAAACTGAGGCAGCCCAAAGGGAAAGGACCAAGAATACAGGGAGAGCAGATCTAGCCCTCCTCTGGGGACACCTGAACCCCTGGGATTGCTGATGTAACGGATGGCCAAATGGGATTTTCCTTGATTTTCTAAAAAAAAAAAGAAAAAAGAAAATGGCCCCAGGACAACAGGAGAGAGCTTTCTCCCAAGCGATTCCCAAGGCCAGCTTTTAGTGCCCCATGACCCTCTCCCCAGCTTAAGCATCTTTCTGACTGCTGGTCCCCAGCCCAAGTTCATGTAGGCCCAGGTTTACGCCTGCTGGGATCGATGCAATGTCTGAATCCCTCAGCCTCTTCCTGCACTGTGGGAAAGGTAGTACCCAAGTCCCAGGTCCTGCCAACTCCAAGCGAGATATTCGGGATCCTTGGCCTCAGATCCCTTGCTCACCTCCACAATCACCTCGCCTGACACCCTTGGCTACCTGACTACTGTCCAGCTTCCCCCAGAACCCGTCCCTGTGTCCTCATCTACAAATAGGGACATGACAGTGCCCAGGTCACAGGTGGTCATGGGGACCAAGATCTCTGTGCAGCACTCAGCACAGGGCCCGGCACACTGGAGCGTTATATGTTCGCTCTCATTATTAGAGCAGTTACTGTTGTTAGTACAGTTGCGGAGAGTTCAGGGCCCAGAGGTGTGCCGTGGAGGCCAGGAAGCCTGTTCTCCATCCCCGAGGCTCCACCCCAAACATTGCCCAGAGAGCCACATGTCTGCCGAACTGGGAGAAAACGGACGACCCCACCCATTGGCTGCGACTCCCAGAAATCCGGCTGCTTGGGGTAGGGAGAATGGATGGTTCTAATCTCTCCCTGACAAGCAGAGAAGCTGGGCTACACATCTGGACTTTTTCTCCACAAGGAAGATGAGGCCGTGATTCCCAAGGTGCCACCGATCGCTCACTGCTTCTGCTCATAGCGCGTCCTTTCCCTCTCTCACCCCATGAGTCTCTTTCCTACCTTCTCCGGCATCCAGGGCTTATAGGGCATCTGTTCTCCCCTTCGTGGGACCTTGCTCAGCAGCCCGGGGGCGCCCCCTTTCGGTTGTCAGGGCAGCGGCACTTCCTCGCCCCATTCACGGCCACCACAGCAGGCCTTGGAAGGCAGAGTGATGGGAAAGGCTGGCAGAGGCCAGGGGCCCGGAGCCGGGGGTGGGGCAGTAAGGGCTGCAGCCACCCTGGCTCTTGGCAGCCCTGGAAAGCCATTCACTTATCCTAGGATAGATTCTGAGGCCTGTGTCAGAATCCCTGAGGGATCCCAGGGTCCTCTGAGAGGGGTGGGGCTGGGGTAACTCTCTACCAGACGGCTCCAGTCCCATAAGGGGCTGATTTACCCAAAGGCATCCTGTCTCTCTTCTGCATTATTAGTGAAGAGGTGAACACTTCTCACGTATTCATGAGGTTTCTCAGGAAGAGGCCAAGTGGGGAGGCTCCCATTTACTTTAGAGGGTAGCAGCAGACACCCGCAAGCCGCTACTCAGTTCCTGTGTGAATGATTTCCCCAACAGAGCTTTTCCAGGGCTTCTGTTTGGTCAGAATTCCAGCCGTCCTGCTGTGCCGTGTAGATTTCTTCTTGGGGACCATACTGGAGGGCCGAGGAGGCCACAACATTTCTTCTTGGCCTCACACTGTGCTGGGTATTGGTTCTGGCCTCTGATGCCTTATCTACGATGGTGACCCCTGCCTGGTTTTAAGCACTGACTATGTGGCATGCTGTATGCTAGGACTCAGAGACACCATGGTGAGCCGCCCAGGGACCCGGCCCTCATGAAGCTTACAGTCTACTGAGGGAGACAAACAGGAATCTCCAACTCAGATCCGCACTGCAATACAGGTAGGCACAGGTGTGACAGGAGCACGTGGGAGAGCACCTGGCCTGGTCTTGGAGAGGGAGAGAGGCTCTTTAGAGGACGTCACTTCTCTGCGCCTCAACTGAGACAGAAGGGACCATAGTTTAACATGGCAGTGGTGAGAAGGGTAAAGAGGGGTCCGGGCAGGTGATACCATGTGAGCAAAGGCTATGAGGCAAAAAGGAAAGAGCCTTTTGGAGGTGGAGAAACTAGCTCCATATGGCTGGAGAGAGAGAGGGGACGCAAGAAAGAAAGAAACCAACTGACCACACTCATTTCAGTCGGAAGTAAATTCCATTCTTTCCTTTACCGAGTGTACTTCTCGTAAACACACTGAGTCTTGAATACCAGGAATTTTAAATTACTGCAATGATATTTTGCAACCAAAGACTTTCAGACTCCATTCAGCTTCCCATTCCAACCAGAATTGACCTTGAGATTTGTGAAGGAAGTAAAAATGGGCCTCCTTCCCAACTGCTCACGGAGAAAGGGCCCCCCAGGTCAGGAAGGCAGCGGGCCTCTTCTACCGCACTGGTGTACACCACTTGTTCTCCTTTGCGGGGGGATGCTTTCCCCTGGGATTATTCCATCAGTAATTGAGTTGGAAAGGAGAGGTAGAGGAGAGAATTCTGGAAAATCCTGCCCAGCTAAATAGGAAAACATACTTTTTGTGAGAGAAAACCCAAAGAAAGAACAAAAGATTCAACAAGGGCAGATGGAAGTTGTGAACAATTCAGTGGCACGTCCCCAGTCAATCCTTATTTGATGCGTCAATCTGTCCAGGTGGCCAGATGCGGTTGCCGGGCACAGGGAGAGCTGCCTTACCACAGAACCCACCGCTCCCCACATTTGCGTCCGCCAGCGCGCTCAGCTTACTCCTCTCTCCCAGTCAACAAGGTCATTTCCCTGTTGCCAGGAATCCCTCTAAGGGCACCAACCACTATGGTCACGAACAACTTGTGCCATGGACATGTGTGGGAAGTCTGCTGCATGTGTGGGCACACGCCAGCCCCTACCCTGGGTCCAGACGTCCACGTTCACTGCTGGCCCATGACATGACACAAGCACAGCCTTCCCCTTAGAGCTATCATTGAAGATAACCCTCTTGTTTCAATGTTTCAGGCCAAACCGCTGGAGGATTCTTCCCTGGGGCCACAAAGTGGTAGGAAGTAGTGGCCTTTGTCCTAACCCATGAACCCTCTCCAAACTAAACCCTACCCATTGGCTATCTTCCTCTTCCTTGTTTTTCTTTGGTACCCAGGGGCAAAGATGGGACAGATTCGCTACACAGAGTGGCATTCAATGCTGCCTCAGGGTACAGGAGAAGCTGAGACCAGGTCTCCAACAATCCTCTCATAGGACTGTTGTATCCGCTGAGATTAAAAAAAAAAGCGTGTTAGGGCTTCCCTGGTGGCGCAGTGGTTGAGAGTCCTCCTGCCGATGCAGGGGACACGGGTTTGTGCCCCGGTCCGGGAAAATCCTACATGCCACGGAGCGGCTGGGCCCATGAGCCATGGCCGCTGAGCCTGCGCGTCCGGAGCCTGCGCTCCGCAACGGGAGAGGCCACAACAGTGAGAGGCCCGCGTAACGCAAAAAAAAAAAAAAAAAAAAAAAAAGCGTGTTATAAAATTGCTATACTCCGTACCAATGTTAGTTATTAGTTTACCATTATTTTCCCAGGTATTTAAGAGGGGGAGGAGGTCTATACTCCAGAGCAACAACTTCTTTCCCTCCTTGGCTGTCTGCAGCCCCCAGCTGCCCACCTGGACCTCCACACCAGGTAACAGAATTTCCACTCCCTTCACTCAACACTCCTTCAGGCAGAGGCAAACATCCTTGGCTGTCTGCAGCCCCCCAGCTGCCCGCCTGGACCTCCACACCAGGTAACAGAATTTCCACTCCCTTCACTCAACACTCCTTCGGGCAGAGGCAAACATCCCTGGAGAAGGAATCTGATGGACCAGCTCAGGGCCTGCACTCAATCAAAGGAGCTGTGAGTGAACTGCACTCCAGCTGGCTGGGCAGGCTGCACACTGTCAGCTGGAGTGGCCGCTGGTCAGGCAGCCTGATGAGCAGCTTTCTAGGGAAGAAGGCCAGAGCTTGTGGCCATCGCAGCCCCTGGGGGAAGAGGTGGTACCCCTCCACCCACCGCCTCCCCTTTGTTCCCCGACTCACCACTTTTCCCAGTACTCCTCCTGTCCTGAAACACACTTCTGCAGCCAGGCTTTTCAGTAATCCAGGATTGACGTTTAACAGAGACAAAAATAATTCTCTTGAGTGAGCTATTTTCTGCCCAGCTTGGGGAATAATAGCTCAGGGTGACAGGCAGTCGGGGTGGGCGTGGAGAGGAGGCTGGCCACGGGCCACCCTTTGGTTTAGGGCCTTCCCCGTGCCCCACACCACACTCACCCTGGAGTAGGAATTTCAGGGAGGTGGAGACCTCAGGCAGGGGCTCCGGACTACCAGCTCTCCCCCCTACCCTCCCACCTGTGGATGCCAGGTGAGGGGTGAGGGCGGCAGGTATGGGAAGGCCTGCGGGAGCCAGGGGCTCCCCGCACACCAGGTTTCAGTCCTCCCTGGCTATGGCTCCCTTATGGAATGGAAGGAAAAGAATTAAACATTGCTACTTTACCAAGCCTCCAAAAGGGAATTCTACACCCATTTGCCTATCACACAGGAATGTTGTATCAGCTGAGATAAAAAAAAAGTGTGTTATAAAATTGTTATACTGCATACCAATGTTAGTTATTAGTTTACAATGATTTTCCCAGGTATTTAAGAGGGAGAGGGAGGCCTGTTCTCAGGCGTAAAGGGGAAAGCTGTGAAAAAACATTCTGAAGTATAACATGGACCGTGATCCCATCTCTGACAGCATGAGGTCCTCACAGCCCGGGAGAGCCCACAGTGCAGTGAGGGTTTCAGACCCGGCCTGATAAGCGTCATTCATTGCCTACCGAGCCCAATCCAAAAATGTCACTTTTTTTTGAGGGGGGGGGCGGGGGCTAGAGACCCTTTCTTTGACTGTTAGTTTCCTTTTGATTTTTCTACATCGAACCTTCCTTCTCATATCTACAGGGAAATATCTGACTGGGAAGACACAGTAGAGGGGGAAGGAGGAAGGAAGGAAGGAGGGAGGGAGAGAGAAAGATAAGGAGGAAAGGGGAGGATTTATTTTTTATCATCAGACTGAAAGATTTCATTATAACTCTCTAGAAAGAAACACTCTGCATTGTAAAGTATTATCACACGATGGGAGGGGTACCCATGGAGAGGAATCATTCATGCCTTTAGTAAGGAATTCTATATACACTAGGGCTTTCCTGGTCCCTCTCCAGGTAACAGTCATCTCTTAAAGGAAAGGAGCTACCAGAGGACACACAGGAGGCCTACAGACTAAACCTGACCATGAATGAGTTCTGTCTGTCACCCCCCTACTCATCACCACCAGTGATTATACGTTTTTGAATTGCCTGTCAATGTTTCCAAAAAAGAGAGAGATTTGACTTTTGGAAAAAACCTGGATGTCCCGCTTCCTATTAAAAATATTGTATAATCTGGCCACACTGTGCTGCAGTTCCAGTGGCCACCCTGCTGGCCTGGGGCGGGGCTGTCCCTCTAGACCAGGCCTGTGCCATCCCACCAGGCTTTGCACTCACTGTTACCTACCTGGCCCTAGTTCCCGGAACAAGCCCCCAGCTTCAGCCGAGCTCTGTGATGAGGGAGACACTTGAGAGAAGAGGCTCTGGAGGCAGCCTGCCAGGGTGCCAACCCTGCCTTCCCTCCCTGCCAGAGGTGTGACCAGAACCAATGACCTGAGCTCTCTACGCTTCCGTTCCCTCGCCTGTCAAATGAGAAAAATAACAATACCTACCTCATTCATCTGTGAGGATTAAATGAGATATAATGTATGTAAAGTGCTCAGCACAGGGCCTGGTACGTGGCACCTGCTCAGTGTTAGCGCTTGTTATTATGCACAGTTGGTTCAATTCATCTGAGCTGCAGTCCAGAGTTTTAAGGATGTTTTAGTCACACGAAGCGATTGCCCTCCAACTCTCTTTTCTAGCTTAGGGGACCCGGTCTACCTAAAAAACAACCCAATAGACATCTACTGAGCATATCCATGATGAGTTAGGTATTGTGTGGAGTGGTGACACCTCAGAGACGGGGTTCAGAGCTGTTCTCAGGGGCTCACAGCACAGTGGGGGAAATGGACAACTGGACAGTCACAGCCTTGCTCCCTCCAAGTCCTGCCCAACCACCGGGGAGCCTGGCATTCAAGGAGGAACTGGGGTGCATCTGACCCTTCTCCTAGGCTCCAAACCCTCCCAGAGCCTCCCTAAGAGACTCTCAAGGGCGAATCAACTCCATGTCATTTCTAGTTTCTCAGGCTGCATATTTGAGTTCTTCCACTGCACCCAGGTTAAAATAATTCCATTTTAACCAAGTCATTCCGATCTTAGATGGCATTCATTATAATGGAATTTTACCTGAGGCAGCCCATCCCCCAATTCTCAACATCATGGCACCCAAGAAGTTGGCAAGCTTGCGAAATAGGCTGGGCAGAAGTAACTTCCCTCTTCTGGCACAAGTCCGGAAATTCAGAGACTTTTGGAACAAAGAACTCTGCCCTGAAGGTGTTTTCCAGCATCATCCTGGCCAGCCTGGAACCGTCCCATTCCCCCTCCACTGGCACCAACTGCTGCCTCTTTTCCCAGCCCTCTTCAGACAGGAAGGGGTTGGGGAGCTGAAGGACCGGGACGCAGGGCAGGACAGGCAGTGGCAGGCGAAGAAGGACCCCACGTCGGGTCTTAGAAAGACCTGAATTTAAGTTCTGGTTCTGACTTGGGAGCTCGATGGCTTTGGGCAAGAAATTTAGCCTCTTAACTTGTTCAAACTCAGTTTCCTCTTCTGTAAAGTGGGGATAACAATATTACCTCCCTCACAGGATTATTGAGAGGCGTATATGAGAAGATGCACGAAAAACATTTAACCCGCTGCCTGGAACATATTAAGTTATAGTAACCTTTTGGTTTATTATGATTATCAGCTATTATATGATATGCGCGCTTCAAAAGGGTCAAAGATTGGTACAGAGAGAGACACTGGGGCAGAGTCGGGGGTAGAAGTGGCTGAAGGATAGGTGAGGCCCTGCCGCTGAGCCCAGCATGGGCTTGGTCACCAAGATAAGGCCCAGGGCAGAGGCGCTCGCCTGCCCGTGGAGCTGACAGGCACAGACTCGATGGGTAATTACGGGATTGTGGGCTGGGGTGGCCCATGCGACTGCCCGACCAGCCACATTCTTTTGTCCCGTGGGTGGCTGGGTGGGTGGGCAGCTGGCTGCTTATCTGGCTTCCAAGACACTGAGTATATCTAACACCTTTCAAACCGGTACCCTCCACTCCCGGGCAGAGTGTTCAACTCTTGGAAGGGGATTCTCTGTGGGCATTCACCTCCTCCTGTGGCCGCAGTTGGTGCCAGTGGAGGGGGAATGGGACGGTTCCAGGCTGGCCAGGATGATGCTGGAAAACACCTTCGGGGCAGAGGTCTTTGCTCCAAAAGGCTCTGAATTTCCGAACTTCTGTCAGAGGTGGGAAGTTACTTCTGCCCAGCCTATTCGGCACCTCCTCTGTTCTCTTCACCCCATCTTCCAGACGCCCCCTGCTCTCCAACCAGACAAGCCAGAGGGTCAAATTTCAAGGCCAGACTCTGAACAATTGGTCAGTGGAGACTACTAACCTCGGTTCACCTCACCTGGAGCTTCAAATGATCAGGAAGCCCAAGACAGACATAAATCCCATCCCTGTCCCCAGCCCCAGCGCTCTAGTTAGCACTAGCTAACACATACATGTGTGTGTGTGTGTGAACACATACACGTGTTAACACATACATGTGTTCACTAACTAGCACATACATGATTCTGATACTTGCATGTCTTGTTCTTAAAATCAATGTTCAGGGAAAATATACATCCCTCCCAATCCATTTGGCAAAAATGCAATTCAGTGGGTATTAATTGAGCACCTGGTATGTTCTCAGCCCTGACATCAGCCTCTCGGTTGAACTGAACAGAACAGCAATTGTTGGGAAGGATGCAGAGCCACAGGATCCCTCACCCACTGTCGGTGGAAGCCCGGTGAGGAAGGGCTTCAGCTGCACCTGGGGACCCTGCAAAGGGCCTCAGAGTCAGGCTGTGGCATTTACGGGGCCACCTGTGCACCACACATCAGACAGGCACACACATAAGCCAGAAACCAGGTCCTGAGGTTAAGAATGATACACTTATTGTAGCCAAAAGAGACTTTAGAAGCTCATCTAGGGCTTCCCTGGTGGCGCAGTGGTTGAGAGTCCACCTGCCGATGCAGGGGACACGGGTTCGTGCCCCGGTCCGGGAAGATCCCACACGCCGCGGAGCGGCTGGGCCCGTGAGCCATGGCCGCTGAGCCTGTGCGTCCGGAGCCTGTGCTCCGCAATGGGAGAGGCCACAACAGTGAGAGGCCCGCGTACCGCAAAAAAAAAAAAAAAAGAAGCTCACCTAGTACAACTTTTTCATTTTAGAAATGAAGTCTATACCAAGTGTTAAAAAGGATGGGGAACCATGGGAACTTTTATCTTAAAGGAGTGTTTACTTAAAGGAGTGTTTTTGGTACCGTCACAGTGGAAGACATGTAGAGTAATGCCAAACAGGGAATTCCGTGTGACCCATCAACTCCATTCCTAGGTATGTGCCCTAGAGAAAAGGCTACACATGCACCAGAAGACAAGCACAACGTCTTCCTAGCAGTATTAGCTTATCATGATAGCCCCAAACCGGAAACAGCCCAGATGTTCATCAGCAAGAAGAAGGGTGCACAAATTGTGGCGTATTCTTACGGAATTCGACACTGCACTGAAAACTACTCAATACAGCTGTGTGCTTCAAAGCGCCGGATGAATCTCAGAAACATGCTATTGAGTGAAAAAAGTGCATCACAGACAACACACGTGTAGGTAGACTCCAAAGACATAAAACTAAACAATACACTGTTTTGTAAAGCATACAGAGATGATAACTTGCAAAGAAAAGCAAGGAAATAGTAACTAAAATTCATAATATTAGTTACAGTGTGGTGGAGAGTGAGGAAGGGGATGCAACTGGGAAGAGGAAAGGGGGCTTTTAAGCTTCTGTAAACGTTCCACCGAACTTAGGTGGTGGGTCAGGATATATTACACTATTCCTTAATGTATACATAGGCCTATTGTGTACTCTTGTGTGTATGATGTATTTCACAGTTTAAAAAAATAGAGTCTTGGAGAAGCTAAACGACTTTTCCAAGCTCATCAGCTAACACATAACAGAAAGAGAAATCAATTTACTGAATTTGAGTTTAGCCATTCCTGGCTTCTAAAAGGACCTCTCAGAAATGATAAGTTTCTGGTCTACGAAATTTGAAAACAATTGAAAGAGTCTTTTCTTTTCACTGTTAAATTCCCAGTGTCTTGAATAGTACCTGACACACAGTAGGTGCTCAGTGCATATCTAGTGAATGACTGTCTGCACAAGCTCTTCCGGGGCTTACATCGTGCCAGGCGCTCCCACTTGTATCATCTCTAATCCTCACACAACACTGCAAGGGAGTTATTCTTATCCCAGTTTACAGATAAGGAAACTGAGATTCAGAGAGATTAAGAAACATGCCCAAGGTCACGAGCTACAAAGTGACAAAGCCAGAATTTAAACCTTACAAAGTGACACACAAAGCCAGAATTTAAACCTAAGTGTGTCTAACTCAAAACCAGCGTTTCTCCCATTCTGCAAGGCGGCTAGCACAGCTCCTAATAGCACTATCTAAAATTTCAGTCATTTACCAAGAAACCCTGGGAACCCCAGCTGAGGGGTTGGCTCAGTGTTTTCTCCTCCTTCTACGTGTCTCCAGGCTCTGGCTCTGGCGCTTAGAGTGGTTTGTACAGCCAGGCCCATCACCGGCACACAGCGTAGAGCTGTGGTCATGGGTTCACTTTACAGCACGGTGCAGGTTACTGCATCTCTTTAAACCTGCGTTTCCCATATGCATGCTGGAGAGAACACTAGTAACTTACTCCCAAGGAAAGCTGGGAAGATTAAAGGAGACAAGGAAAGTGATCAGCACAGTGCCTGGCAGAGGCCGTCAGGTGAGGCTGGAGTCTGTTTCTCTTTCCAGGTGGGTAGGTTGGGGAGTGTTCCTTAAGGGGTAGCCAGGAGAGGAAGAGGTAAACAAGGTGAGAATAGCTCCCAGTTGGACGGTGGGACAATGGCCTTTTCTTCCTTGGTGCAATTAGCACATAGAAGGTCATCAATGAAGTGGTCTGTTTGAAACTGAGAGTTTCTTATTCGCCTTCCAGACCTCCCAAGTCTTCTTTGATCCCTGCAATCTCTCCACACAGGGCTATCTCCCTCGGGTTCTTGTCTGCTGGTTTTTTTTTTTTTTTTTTTTTTTGGCGGTACGCGGGCCTCTCACTGTTGTGGCCTCTCCCGTTGCGGAGCACAGGCTCCAGACGCGCAGGCTCAGCGGCCATGGCTCACGGGCCCAGCTGCTCCGCGGCATGTGGGATCTTCCCGGACTGGGGCATGAACCCGTGTCCCCTGCATCGGCAGGCGGACTCTCAACCGCTGCGCCACCAGGGAAGCCCTTGTCTGCTGTTTTTACCCAAGTGAGGTACCCAAGACTGCCAGAGAGGCACCGAGGCCTGAGGGTGTGGCAGAGGGAGTCTCCTCTGAGAGGCCACTGTCCCCAGAGTAACCTTTGGACAAACTGAACTTGCTCCCAGGTCAATTCATTCAAACTGCTATGTAATCTAAGCCTGCTGCTCAGGGACATTTCTGCAGGCCTATTATGTGTAAGGAGGCCCTGAATGCTTGCGGCCACCTGGTAAGGGCAGAGGTGGCAGGGTCCCCTGAGGTTAAGACAGACCCAGTGTGAGTCCTGACGCTCCCTCTCACCAGCTGTGTCCCCTTGGCACATGGCTCTACCTCTCCAATCCTCGGTTTCCCCAGTTTTGTAAAACAAACATAGTGGTGGTTCTCGTCTCACAAGCCGTGACAGCCCTGGGGGGCAGTGCACGCGGCGTCTGGGGCCCAGCACCTGGTACCACTGGGCTGAGTGCTCAGTAAGCAGCTGTTCCTGGAGCTACAACTCCAGTGCCAGCAGGTGGCACACACTGGACGTGTCACCAGCTAAGCTTTGGGCCTCATGGGTGCCTCCCAGGGCCTAGAATATCACACTTCGCATAACACCTCAAAGCTTCAACCTGTCATCAGAAGGCCAATGAGAGGCAGCAGCTTCCCAGGAACCGGCTGCTGGGTCCTGCCCAAACTCCACTTTCTCACTGGTGCAGCTGCCTACACCATGCTCAGGACCAGGCCCCTGCCCTGTGCAGAAGGGGGACTTTGTGTGGCAAAGACTGTGGAATAGACAGCTTGGTCTATTCCTTGGCACGGGACCTGTCGGGCAGGTTTGCGAAGGTATGACACACACTCAGACTCCCCGAGCATCTGTTCCTTCTGCCTTTGCCATTTACCTACCGGCCTGCCACCCCTGCCACCCCTGAAGCTCTCTCCTCTCCCCTCCCCATAAGTTGCTTCAAAGGGTGGGACTTCCCAAGAGGTCTTCACCTGCCGTTTTCATTTGTCGGTGATGAGAACGACTGCCTTCCTGCCACAGTGGACAGAGTCACTACACAGTCATCAAGGAGGCTCCACCCCCATGGCCGGCACCCCGTCTCTCATGCTGAACCTCTGGGGACTCTCCAGGGAACCCGCCCTGAGCATCTGGGCCGCAAGGACCAAGGAGGGAAGGCAGTTTCTCTTCCACATGTCTCCACAGCAGGCTGCAGTCACCCGCCGCCACCAACGCCTCTAGTCGGGGTTGAGAAGAGTCTGTCCCTCCCCTGGACCATTTTCCCAGTCGTCAGACAAGCCAAGAGTCAAGCTCCAGTGTCCAGGGGACCTGGCTCCCTCCCCTGCTATGCAGCTGCTCTCGGCCCTGACCTCCACTTTGCTTAGCATTTCCCCAGAACCTGATTACAAGTGACCTGTGCCCTTTATCCACATGGGCAAGGTTTGACTACCCTACCCTTCCTGGTTGTCTACCCGCTTTAAGGCTGAGTTTCCCGCGGGACAGTGGGGCCCCCGGAGGTCTGGGAAGATGGACGGACAGAATGAAGAGACTAAAGGTTTGGGGGAAGAGAGAAGAGGAAGCGTGAGGCTGAGTCTTGGCTTTAGTATAAATCCCAGTTCCCCAGGGGCACCTGAAGGCGAGTTGGCAGGCCTTCCTGTCCCTGTCTGAGGTAGGGGTGGGGCAGGAGAACCAAAGGTGAGGCCACTCACAAGTCAAGGGTGAAGGGAAGTCGCAGGCAAGGGGAAGGGAGTGAACACTAGGCTAGTCCAGAGAGAGGGTGGCCAAGAGCAGTGCTGCCCTCAGGGAGAGACTGCAATTAGCGATGACACCACAGAGCAGGCTACCCCCATCTTCCCCTCATCATTAAGCACCACCCCCATCTTCTCCTCATTAAACCCACACCCACCCATCTTCCCCTCATCGCCGTGACCTCCGCTGGGTCTGGGGTGGGGTTTGCTAGAATGCCTCAATGTTCCAATTTGTCCTGAACAGCTTGGGTTTAATTATTCATCACACCCCTTTCACTCTCAGAAGTCTCCCAGTTTGGGCAATAAATTATACAGTCACTCTCTCTAGCACATCCAAGAGGGCACTGAGACGGGAGACAGACAATGGGGAACCGGAGAAAAGCGTAACTAGAAGCAAGACCTTAGTGGTCCAGAGCTACAGCCAGGCTGGCTCCTGTCCAGCTGGACCCCCTGAGAACTGGACTGTAGTGGAAGAAGATACCGCCAGCCACTGCCCAGCCTGAGCTCAGACCGTCTAGGAAGAAGAGGCCCGGTCTGGTGGGCTCTGTTCCCTGTTATCCCTCAGAGGGCCTAGTACCATGCTGGGCACACAAGAGGCTCTTAAGAAAATCTTGTCATTTCCTTACTTCTCTTTACCTGCATCCAAACCAGACGTAAACAGTAATAAATGGAGAGCTGGAGCTCCTATAGCTCATCCTGTCCAGCAACACACTGGAGTGCCATCCTAGCTCAGACCTCCAGGTGCTCATGACTCTGGCTCTCCGGCCACTAGAGCCCACCTGCTGGATGTAAGCACCGGCCAGTTTCTTGCAGAGAAACTCTGGCTCTCAGGCAGGATGACCTCTGCCTCCTCAGGATGTGGGGTAAAGAAATGCACAACCGCAAGTCCTTCTCCTGTCTTGGATAACCACTTGGTCTGGCCCACTAGACCCCAGGCCTTCCTCCAACTGTGAAAGACATTGGCTTTAACACCGGCTATATGTTCTGGGAGCGGACGGTGTGGGTCCAAGAGGTCCTCCTGGTGCTTCCTCTGGGACTCGGTGCCCAAAGGAGATCAGTTCTGAGGTCGAATAGGGAAAGAAGACCGAGAAACCATAAACACAAGTAACTAGGGCACCTCAAACAGCATCAGACCTTCCACAGTATTTATACGAATAGAGTGTGATGGTCTTGGCTGTGAGTGGCGAGGAAAGCTCCCTAGCCCTAACCCTCTTCTTTCCCGCCTTCCTTATCCCACTCTCCTCTTTTCTCATCCTTTTTCTCTTCCCCCCTTTCTTATCCATTACCCTGGAAAGGGTCCAAGTCATGGCTGATGAGGGACAGCCAAACTGAAGTCATGGGACCCAGCCAGAGCACAGACTGTGAATTCCCCAGCTGTTTGCAGTTTGAGTCAGCCCCCCAGCCTGCTTGTGGGTTGTCTTCAAATGGGTCCAGAGAGGCCACTGAGTGGGGGCCAAATGCGGCCCCTACTTCTGCTCAAGGATCTGAAACACCCAAAGCAAAAGCCAGAGAGCAATCTGCAGTCTTAATAGCCTCCTGGTCTGGCTGCGTACAATCCTGACACCATTCCAGAAGGACTCACCATCCCCTCCAGCACTTGGACAGGGATGGGATGAGGAAGATCCCCCCAAAACACAGCCCTCTTGGTTCGTAAAGTTGAGGCTCCAGTGTCCAGGTAATCCATTTCCACCTCAGCAAACCACCCCCACTTCCCAGCCCGACTTAAAACCTTTGCCAGCACCACGGCTTCCCTTATCCCAGAGTCTTTCCCAATCCCTTGTGCATGCCCACCTCCCTAACACACATAGGCAGCTAACAAGATCACTAGGCAGAAATGGCATATGAGGGGCTGGAAAATTCTGCCGTGCTGGGATGCACCTCCTGATCCCAGGAGAATAAGAGATGTGGATTTACCACAAAGCCACAATCCCTTCCCAGTCAACCCATTCTGGAGTCATACCATAGCCATCCCATAATCATTGCTGTGCAGAGTGTCCCCTTCAGGAGTGGCCACCACCGGCCATGAGGAAGCCGCCTTCCAGCAGGGAGCTGGTGCAGAGCTGAACTCTGCCCAGGAGAGCTTTTGCAATGCTCGGAAAATGCCTGCCCAACTGCTTGCCTGGGCTCTGGCCCCTCTGGCTGCTGAGCCCAGACAGGAGGTTGACTCACTCACCGCATGGAGAAGGAGGAAGAGGAAGAGAAGATGAGGGAAGGGCCTGGGTTCAGAGACCCAGGGCTCTCCCAGACCAGGCAGCCTAGGTCTCAGCCTCAGTGGTCCATGGGGGGAGGGGGTCCATGTCAAACTGCTCCCCGGAGACCATAGGATGTTCCCTCCTAGATACTTCCCCTGAAATCCTCTTCATCCACCACCCACAGATGTGGGACTCCTCACTCCCCCAATAGAAGCTACTCCTTGAGCCCCCTACTCGATTAGATGCTTGCCCCTGAATTCCTGTGGACATCTATGGATGGACTTTCCTGAGAAAATAAGTCCAGTGCACTGGATCAGCCAGGTCTAAAATAATTGGTGGCTTAAAAAAAAAAAAAAAAGCGAGAAAAGAAAAGGAAAGGACAAAAAAACCTCTACTTAAAAGATCCAATTCCATCATCGCAGGTAACCATGCGTGGGTCCTATAAGATAGCAAGGCTATACACACTCCATCCCCAGAAGACCTCAGCACCCTACAGAGCCCATCCCTCCCTTTCTTATTCCTCCAGTCCATGCCGAGGCGGCCCGACAGAGGAAGGAAACAAATGTTTCTTGTTGCCCAAGTGCCGAGCACCCTGCTGGAGGACCGTTTCTGTGATCCGCTGCCTGAGCCCCGAGGAGGTCGCTGCTCCCCTCTCCAGCCTGGCACGAACTTCAGCTTTCTCTCAGACCTCAGGGTCCCCTTAGTGCCCCAGCCTCAAGGCACGACAGCCCAGATCTCGGTCGCCAAGTTCGCCCAGACTCTAGTGCTTGCACACGGGCACTCAGACCCGGTACCCCCGACGCCCCCACCCCGCGCCTAATCCCGATACTGGGGCCCCCTCTCCTCGCCGGTCCCGGGTCCGCACCTGGTACTGCGTGTGGGCACGCTGCTCCGCGCTCCCGGCGCCTGGGGATCGGCGGCTGCCTTTTGACAAGCAGAGACAGCCCAGCTCCTGGCCCCGCCCCTCGCAAGGCCCCGCCCCGCCCCGCCCCTGGGCCCCGCCCACAGATCTAGTCCTCTCTTGCCCAACGCTCCAACTGCGCTGCAACCATCTTGACTTAGAATCAACCACTGCACTGTCTCCTGGGAGACTCTGCCCAGTCCTCCAAGGCTGCCGTCCACGGGGCAAGGCAAACTCTGCCCTCCGTGCGTGAGAGCTTTCGATGGTTATGTGTGTGCAGATCCACGGTTTTGCCTGCGATAATCCGTGATGCCTCCCCTCTCCCCCCACCGCAGTGGTTCTACCCAGCCTGCTGCGGACGCCTCTTCCAGGTGCGTCACCCCCACCTGGGCTGACCCGGCCAGGACTTCTCCGTCGTCTGCGGGGCTCTGTGGTGGGGGTGGAGAGGAGCTGCGGCGGGCACCAAAGGTTCTCTGAGCGCTCTTGGAGAATCCCAGTGCAGCCCGCCGTCGTGTTACTCCTGCAGAGCGTCAGGGAGCTCAGCCCGATCCCACACGCTGGTATAAAAGAGCGAACGAAAACGGGGCCGAAGAGGAGGCTGGGTTTGCATTGTCACCCCTACTCGATGTCCCCTCGGGCGCGACCACGGCCGACCACGTTCTCGGCCCGTCGCGAACCTCATCCAAACAAGCTTAGTCTCAGCTTCCCTGGGCCCTGGACCCCAGCCCCACACACCCATCCATCCCATCCGACATTGGTGTGAAGGGATGGAAGGAGGTAAAAAGTACATCTGAGAGGCATGGACATATATACACTACCAAACGTAAGGTAGATAGCTAGTGGGAAGCAGCCGCATAGCACAGGGAGATCAGCTCGGTAATTTGTGACCGCCTGGAGGGGTGGGATAGGGAGGGTGGGAGGGAGGGAGACGCCAGCGGGAAGAGATATGGGAACATAGGTATATATATAACTGATTCATTTTGCTGTGAAGCTGAAACTAACATACCATTGTAAAGCAATTATACCCCAATAAAGATGTTAAAATGAAAAAAATAAAAGTACATCTGAGACCTGGGATTGTAGGTGGATGTGGAAAATTCGCCATAGAAAATCTTGGCTAAAAATTACTCCGTTTCCTTGGCTATGTGCTAGACACCACTCTAGATGCTAGAGGAGAGCCGAAAAAGATGTGGTTCCCTCCTTCGAGCTCACTGTCCAGTGGGAGAATATAGAAATCAATAGTAATTACAATGTAATGTTCTATAATAGATATGCCCAGGAAGTCATCCAGCCGTTGGTGACCCCCTTTAGGCAGGGAAGATGTTGTCATTCACCTTTTACAGAGGAGGAGACCATGGCTCAGAGGGACAAGCTGAGCTGGTGGGGAAATGAGGTATAGAGAGGTTGATTTGCCCAACGTTACATACCTATTCAATGAAGGGTAGTACGACAGCTCAGCAAATGATAGCTTCTGATCCATTTCTGAAACAGTTATGCGAGACTGTATGATAACCAGCCCCTCTCAAACTCTCAATAACTGGATCAAGAGAAATGGACTGAGGCTAAACAGAAAAAAGGACCTTCAAACCGTGAAGTTTGTTAAGCACCGTAACAGTTCATTAAGGGAGTATCATGGACACTTTCTCTCTGGACAGGTTAAAAAAAAAAATAGAAGAGACACAGATTGTTTGATTGACCTTGGGAATGGGCTATCCATTCTGAGAAACAGATGAAAGGAAGTGCCCCTTTGGAGGTCCTGCCAGTCTGATGGATGGATTAGCTGCTTGTAATGAAAGTAAAAGAAAGAATCCCCTTGCCCAGAGCATCATGGGAAAGCTAGCAGTGAATCTCGTGGGCAGGAAAGTGTCAGAGGAAATCTCTAACAACCAACACTTTGGGGACATCCTCAGAAAGTTCCATGAGCCTCTAGAAGAGGTTGATCACTCAGAAGTCACTTTCGTAATGCTTAATTGGCCAGACAGGTGAACCTGGCATCTTGAAAATAAACCTTATCAAAATGTGGTAGAAGATGAGTCCTAAGTGTTCCACAGTAATTGGCAGTGTCTTTTCACAGCTCTTCGTTTGATCTTCATCATGACCTTTTGAGTCAGGCCAGCTAGAAAGTACTCTCCCTGTTGTATAACTGATGTGAGGAGTTGCCAAAGCTCTTATAGCCGGTGAGTGACAGAGCCACTTGAACTCAGATCTCTCTGCACTTTCCACTGTTCCATGCTTTCCACCTGTTTCACCAATCTAGATAACCCAGCCTTGGAGAACTCAGGTTCTGAGTCTGACAGATTTGCAGGATTATGGATGTGATCACAGTGCCCAGCATATGCACTCATCAGCCCATCTCTCTATCCCTAACCAACTTCTTTTTATCCTCCCCCAATACCTGAACTGCTCCCTCCCACCTGTCCCTCCAGACCCTGTCCTCTTCCAGGCTGCTCTCCAGGTAAAAATGTGCCCTTTGAGCCCTCTCTGGAGCACACCCATCTGTTTCTTTTTCCCTTTTTTAGGGCCGTTTTTTCTCCTTAAATATTTTATGGTTATAGGTATGGTAGGAATGAAGGAAAGACTCACTCAGCAAACTCCAGAACATCTGAGAGACACAGAGTCATGGATTCATAAAGACAGAAGCTACCAGGCCATCCCAGTTAGTTCTCTTGTTTTAGAGATTAAAAAAAATCAAGTCCAGAAAGGTGAACTTATTTATCTTTTCTAAGCCATGTTAGGGCTGTTCTCTCTGTTTATGTTCCGGATGGTGAAAATGGAATAAATAAATGGAAGAAGCTGTAAGCAATGAAAGCAACCCAAACAAAAGGGTCTTCCCAGGACAGTGTTTACCAAAATTTTAACTGCAACCCCTAGTAAGAAACAATTTTTTGTCATGATCTAGTATACCCATGCAGATATACATTTTATAAAACAAGAGATACCCTGCAATGTTTTCCATTATTTTTCCCTTCCTTCCTTCCTTCTTTCCTCCCTTCCTCCCTTCTTTTTGTCTTTCTGTCTTTCGGATCTTTTCGGATCCACCAAACTGATTTCACAGACCACCGTGGGTTGTGACCCAAAGTTTGAAAAAGTCCCTATTACTGTGAGATCCCTTCATTTAGAACCTGCAACATGAGATTCACAGAAAGGCCTTTGGGAGCCCAGCCTGGCTTGCACAGAGCACCCTCAGAAGCCCATGGGGGCTCCAAGGCTTTGGAGGATTCTACTTCCAAGGCCACATTGTCAGGATTAGGTCACTGAGGCAATGTGTATCTACCCAATGTTTGCCTTTATGGCCTTAACTCAGCTGTTATCCTACCATGCTCCTGCATTTTCTAGCATGGGGGCTTCTTTCAGCCTCAGGAAGGTTTATGGCATCTCAGAAATCCTAACTTCCCCAGAACAGGACAGCTGTGGGGGAGTAGTGTGCAATGTCACGAGAAGTGAGTGTCCAGAGACTCAGCTTGCCCTAGAAAGTGTAGCTCACCCCCGATTGTTCAATCCAAATGCATGTGGCTCCAGGGCTCCATTCCCAGTAGCCCAGCTCATGTCTCCATCCTCGGGGCTTTTGGCACTTGTCTTTCCCATCTGCTCCCACATCCTTGAGCCCTAGGCTGCCTGCCTGCTGGCCCGCACACAGCGTCTGCTGGCATGGTTAAGCAGAGCCTAGGGGCCGGACGAAGGAAGATGGAGGCTCCCACCTGCATCTCCAAGCAGAGGGAGCTCCAGAGCACTCCTAGGATCCCAGGTATTTGCTGGGCTCCCATCCAAACCCCAGCAGACAATGATGACTCTTCAAGCCCTGACATCAACTACAGAGACCAATGGAATAAACAAGAGGCTCAAGATTCTTTCCCACCTAGGGTCTGTGGCTGTAAGTTTTGCAACAATTATGATCACTCTAATAGGAAATGAAGTGCCCCTATCCCCTGGCCCTTGGGGAATTCTTATTTTGCTCCTCTAGGGAGGCATATCTTGGAGAGCCTAGTGAGGCAGGTGGGTGGAGAGGCTCTGAGGCGTTGGAGTAGGTATGCTGGGAGCAAGTGAGAGTGCCCTTAGTGTCACATCACTGCTGAAGAAGTCAGTAGGAAATGACTGACTGTTTTCTAAGGAAGCCCCCTTTACCCAGAGGAGAGTCTCCAACTAAGGCGATTATGCAAAGCTCTCCTTTTCTTCATACCAAGAAGCAGAAGCATCACAAGCCCCATCCTGGGCATGCCTGCTTCTTTCTCCAGAAGAACAGGAAGAACATTCCATAAGCAGCCCAGGAATGCATTAAACAACTCTTCCCTGGGGCCTTGACTCCAGAAAGAGGTGGCTCCTGACAGCTGTTTTCCTTTGCCTTTGGCCTCTGACCTGGGACGAACACTACTGAGCATGGACGCCCCTCTCTTTGTATTTGCCTCATCGTTCCATGTTGTTAGAGATGTCACCGTTGTTAAGCCTGGTGTTTCTGGTGTCCATCTCCACTTCCAGCAGAGTTTGCTCTGGACTAAATGATAGTGGTATTGTGCTGCTTTGTATCATCCACATGTCCTACAGCCAAGAAGTGGTCTCTAGACATTTCTGATTGTAAAACCTTATTGGCAAAAAAATTTTTGCCATCCCCATATATGAATATGACTTCAAAAGTTCTATCATTAACTCATATTTCAAGTCAAACTACACAGTTACGGTGTGATTCATCATCAACGTTAATGAATGTAAATTCGTATTTCAATTGATGTTCTTGATACTTTTTACTGACTTCCCTAACACTTCTTTGCACTCAGATACCTCACCCAACATACCTGACACGGAGACCATCTGATACGAGGACCAAGTGAGGGTTCGGTGTCAATCTGTATGTTAAACATACTAAAGCTTAATTTTTTCAAATTAAATAATTAATTAGTTTTTATCTTTGGCTGCGTTCGGTCTTTGTTGCTGTGCACGGGCTTTCTCTAGTTGCACCAAGCCGGGGCTACTCTTCATTGCGGTGCATGGGCTTCTCATTGTGGTGGCTTCTCTTTTTGCTGAGCACGGGCTCTAGGTGCGCGGTCTTCAGTAGGTGTGGCGCACGGGCTTAGTTGCTCTGCGGGATGTGGGATCTTCCTGGACCAGGGCTCAAACCCGTGTCCTCTGCATTGGCAGGCAGATTCTTAACCACTGCACCATGAGAGAAGTCCTAAAGCTTAATTTTTAAAAAAGAAAAAAAAAGAAAGGAAAAGGAAGTCTTTGATATTGTCCTCCCATACCCAGTGGATCGTGTAACATATCCTCCCTCGGAGATCTCTGCTCTAGAGAACAGAGAAACAGGATTTGGACCCAGAGTGTTCAGCAAGTTTAGGTGACCCATTCAAGTTTATAATTGGTGAGTTGCAAAGCAGGGACTAGAGGCCAAGTCTCCTTCCTTGAAATCCAGGTCTTGCTCTTTCCACCACCCTGTGCCTCCTCTTCCCTCTGCTTTGTGGAGAAATGGAAGCACTTTGTGTGTGGGGGGAGGGGGGTGGGCAGGGAGAGTCTCTTGAAGGCAGGGGAGCTAAATTCTTTGATCTGATTGGCTTATTTAAGCAGAGTCTGAGGCAAGATACAGATGGAATTGACTGTGGTGTGTGTCTGGAACCACAGCTGCCAATAGTCTGATGCCACATGTCCCCAACCAGATTAAACCAGAGAGGCAAACAAGACAGGCTCTTCCAACAGTGGCTACCAGGGTTGGGAGAAAGGGTCTGGTGGCCACTTGTGGGTAACTAGAAGTAGGAGAATAGACCTTAAATTCTTAGCTTGGGCACCACCAAGGACCTTCCTTCCACCCACATTCTCGAGGAGAGGTGTCGCTCAGTTGGGGTTTCTGGAACCTGGGAAGAAGGGGTTGCCTGACCTCTGAGCACCAGCTGCCAAGCCCAGAAAGAATGTGGAGAAGAGGCCTGAACCATCAGGGGTTTCCATCTCTTTACCCTTTAACCCTCCTTTATCCCACCCATCTTCTCAGTCCAGACAAATCAGTTACTCCTCCCTAGATCATTCTTTCCTGCCCTCCCTCTGCTCCCCAGTTTACTTCACATATCTCACATGCCTCTGTACCTTATTCATCACCAGATTCCTCATCTGTCAAGAGATGGGGAGTTTGAGGGCCATCAAGGGCTGATGATCAGTGAGTCTATGACTTGGACCTGCCCAGAAAGGAGAATAATATCTCAGTTGCCAACACTCCCCCACATTCTCCCTGCCTTTCCTTCTAGTGAAACCCAAAATATGGGTGAGGATGAGTTGAGAGAGAACATTTAGGCAAGTAGTCCAGGTGCCCAGGCATGAAAACGCCAGCTGTAGGCTCCTCACAGGGTTGGGATGGAGTTCCCGAGCAGGATGCTAGACCCAGAACAATGAATTATAGCAACTGAGTCTTTGTTCTGTGTCCTTGAAGTAATCTTGGTATCCCAGTTCCCTGTCCTCTTCTCTTCCCAAGAACCTTATGCTTGATCTTGACAGGAATTAGAAGTGAATTCCAAAGGCAAATACCAAAATCTCCACTGTAGCTTCCTAGAGATGATCAAAGTAATTCAACCACTTCTGCCATGTTGGGAGCTGGAACTCTAGAGAAACACATGTCTCTACATTACTTTCACTCTCCCATCTTCTCTCCCATTCCATGAGGCTTAAACTGTGGACTGATACCATATACCCTGTCAGTTGTGACAATGCAATCTAGCCTGATAGAGAGGCTAATCTGGTGCCTACAGCTGGTTTACTTCCTTGTCAAACCCCTGAATGTGAGGAGATACAATTCCTGCTTTGTGATTAATAATAGTCTCCCCTCTAATCACTTGTTATCTTACTGCCTTATACTATACATTGACATTTGATCTGCAGCAATTAAGGATTTATTGCCATGTTTCTTTCTCCCAAATAGCATACACCCTTTAAGTAGAGGGCACTTGAGGACGAGTGGTGTTGGAACCAGAACAATTGACAAAGAATTGTATGTGTCAAGGTTGCATTACCTCTGTCTCAACCTCAGTCTAAAAAAGATGTTTCGTTTCTAATAGTACAATGGATTAGATACCTTGAATGACCCTTTCAGTTGAAATAAAAATTTTAAAGACAACCATTTAAATTAAACAACATTTAATCTTAAATGTATCACCAAGCTAGCACAAAAGAAAGAAATCTGCAGAACTCAAAATGAAGTGAAAATAGGAACACAGGTTGGAAAGCAAGGACCAAAGCTGGTCTTCACCCTGAGAGAGTCTTGGGAGCCTTGAGATTTTACTTTGATGGTTTCACAGGTCATGGGACAAGAGGTTTGGCCAAAGGATTATCCTGCATAAATTTGGGCTCTCAAAGGGTATACCCCAGAACTCTCTGTGTAAAGAGAATGAGAAATAAACATCCATATAGAAAGGAGCAGCAAGGAATTTGGCCTGTGTCATTCTGGATGGTAGGAAAAATAATAAATATTCCCTCAGAATTCACAACCACAAGCCAGTGCTCAGCTGGGTTTGCACTCCAAATTCATGTGCTATGTGATCAAAAAAAAAAAAAAAAAAAAAAACCCAAAACCAAAAACTCAAACAGAAAACTTAAAGTTATCCTAGGTTGGTACTATTCAGGTAACTTGCTGAATCAATTGTAATCCACTCTGTTCCACATCCTAGTACTCAAAGGCTTGCCACAGGTGAAATCTCAGGGAAAATTACAGCTTATGGGCCAAGTCACAAAACACACATGGAAATAAAGCACGTTGAGTGAAAATCAGCAGAAATAGACCGACAAAGGCATTAGATATTTAAAGTTTTAGACACAGAATATAAGGTTTTTGTTTGTTTGTTTTAAAGAAACAAAAGAGAAGCTCAAAAAAGTGAGCAGGAAATAAGAGACTATAAATAACTAATCAGACTTGGAAAATAAGCAAAAAGAATTTCTGGATAAAAAATAATAAGAGTGTAATCTTAAAACTCAGTGGATAGATTTAATAGCTGATTAGATATGGCTGAGGAAAAAATTAGTAACCTGGAAGCTAGAGCTGAAAAAATGACCTAGAATGTAATCCACAAAGACAAGACATGGAGAATATGAAAGAGTAAAAGCCATAAAGGAGAGAGAAAATCGGACTGTGTCAAATTAGAGCTCTGGAATGAAATAGAAGGATAGGAAAGAGGTAATATTCAAAGACAATGGCTGAGATGTTCCCAGAACTTTAGAGAACTTCTGGAAGCTCAGTGAATGCCAAGAAGATAAATAAGAAAAAATTCACTTGTAGGAACACCATAGGAAACTAAACATCAAAGAAGAAAGAGAAGATTGTGAACATTGGCAAGGAGAATGATCACCGACAAAGGAATGGTGATTAGACTTATGGCTGACTTCTCAACAGCAAAAATGCGGATCAGAAGACAGGGATATAGCAGTATCTTCAAGGTGCTGAAAGACAATTACTATGGACATAGAATCCTATATCAATGCAACTATCTTTCAATAATGAGAGAAAACAAAAGTATTTTCCAGTAAAAATTGAGAGCATTTATAACCAACAGACCCTCACTTAAAGGAAATTCTCAAGGATTTATTTCAAGCAGAGGTAAATGATCTTAGATTGACCATCTGCAATACAAGAAGGAATGATGAGTAAAGAGATTGTTGAATACCTAGGTAAATCCCAACAAACAGTAACTGTTTAAAATAGTAATTATAACGTCTTATTTATGTGTAGTGGGGGAAGGCTAGTACTAAAAGAATCGATGATAAAAGCAGGTAGGTTGGGTAGGGATGATTAAGTTTAATGTGTTTTCAAGATCTTTGTATTGTTCAAGAGGGAGACACAGAAATTGATTCATTACACACTTTATTAAAGTAAGAATGAATATAAAGAAATAGCTAGGCTAATCATTAAAAAAATGATATTAAGTGGATAACTTCAAGTAAAGGGGAACAAAAGAAGTCAAGAAAAGTATAAAGAAATGAATATAAAAATCAAGATAAAGCACTTAGGAAGATAACTGGACTGAATGTCAATATTATGACATAGAAAAAATATATATATATGTGTCATCTTGGGCATGTTACTTAACTTCTTGTCTCATATGTAAAATGGGATAGTAGTAGTATTGTTGGGAAATTATGTGAGATAGTATATGTAATGTAGAGCACTTAGAATGGTCTATGGTTCAACCAAAAACTATATATGTGTTTGCTTCCTTCACGGTATTTTATTGTGTATATGCAATATAATTAATTTAGCTAGTTTCCCATTGATCAATGTATAGCATTTTCAATTCCTCTGCTATTCCAGTGTTGTTGTCAATATCCTTACATATCCATAAAAAAAAGATAAAGCACTTAATAAGATGGTAGCAATAAATCAAAATATGTCAATAATCCCAGAGTTGTAATTAAGTAAATGTTCCAGTGAAGGATGAAGCTAAATCAGATTTTTAGAATTCCAGATATAAGCTGTTAAGAGTCAATTCATCAGGAAGCTAAAATAATTCTAAATTTGTATGTGTTAATAACATAGCCCCAAAAATATAGAACAAGAAGACAAGATGATAAGAAAATGATAAGCCCACTATCAGAGTGGGAAATTTTTACTACCTCTGTCAGGAATTGATAGATTAAGGAAACAAAAAATCAGTGAGGATGGAGAAGATGGTTTGCAAGCTTGATCTAATATGCATTGAAGGAACATTGCACGCACAGTTAGAGAATAAATATTCTTTTCAAACGTTTCAAGGAATGTTTATGGAAAATGGACACCTAGTATGCCATAAATCCAGCCCCAACCATTTTAAAGGATGACTTTCAAACAGATTGTATTCTTGGACCATAATTCAATTAAAATAGAATTAATATCAAGTAGGATAGGCTAGATTATGGTGTGGTAACAACATCAAAACTTGTGTAGCTTGACACTGTGATGTTTATTTTTTGCTCAAGGTGTTGAGAGCCCTCCAGAGCAACTGTCCACTATGTGTGACTTTGTGTTCCAGACTGCTCTGACCTAGTGGCACCTGTATCTCAACATGTATTTCCCCAATCCCTGAAGAAAGGGAAAGAGCATGGAAAATTGCATACTGCTTTCTTAAATGCTTCCACTCGCATTTCATTGAGCAAAGCAAGTCCCTTGGCTATGATGAACTCCCAGGGGTCTATGAAGTGTAATCTTCTCATAGGTCCAGGAGGGGAGGAAAACTGTAAATACTGACAACTAACATTTTAAAAACACACTTCTGAAGAATAAATTATAATGCAAAAGAGAAATTAGTAAGAATTTAATAATAACCATACTATGTATCCAAACTTATGGAAGTAGCTAAAATAGTACTTAAAGGAAAATATATAATACTAACATTTACTTAGGATTTCCTGTGTGGCAGGCATTGGTTTATGAGCTCTACATATTTCACTCATTTAATTCTCATAACAACCCTTGAGGCAGGCGTAAACGGGGAAATTGAAGCACGGAAAAGTGAACGAAGCCACACAGCTAGCAAGTGGCAGAGCCAGGATTTGAACTCAGCCGGTGTGGCTTCCAAGTCCATATGTTATAGTTGCAAATGCTTACATTAGAAAAATTTCAAAGCTTAGAATTAATGTGCTAAGAATTTTGTTTAAGAAGTTAGGGAGGAACAAAAGCAAAATGGCCCCAGAAAAGTGTAAGAAAAAAAAAATGAACAGGGTCCAAATTAAGTTGAAAAAGATACATTATAGGGAAAAAAAGTCAACAAGTTAAAAGTTAGTTCTTTGAAACAACTTTGAAACAGTATAGACAAACCTATGGCAAGATTAATCAAGACGAAATGAAAGAAGTTGAAAAGAAACAATATTAGCAGTTGAAAAGGGGATCTAACTAGAGATGCTGTGGAAATTAAATAGTTGAGAAAATATTAAAAACAAATTTATGCCAATAAATTTGAAGTTTTCAAGGAAGTGGATAAACTCCTAGAACAATACAATTTGCTAAACTGACTAAAGAAGAAATAGAAACCTGAATAGTTGTATAAGCATTAGAGAAAAAGAATTGAACTGGCAGTTAAAACTGTTCCCTCAGGGCTTCCCTGGTGGCGCAGTGGTTGAGAGTCCGCCTGCCGATGCAGGGGACGCGGGTTCGTGCCCCGGTCCGGGAGCATCCCACATGCCGCGGAGCGGCTGGGCCCGTGAGCCATGGCCGCTGAGCCTGCGCGGCCGAAGCCTGTGCTCCGCGGCGGGAGAGGCCACGGCAGTGAGAGGCCCGCGTACTGCAAAAAAAAAAAAAACTGTTCCCTCAAAGAAAACACCAGGCCACACAACCTAATTACAGGTAGTTGTTGTGGCCTGGGTTCCTCCAGAAAGCAAAGCCAGAGTCAAGGATTTGGGTGTAGATGGTTTATTTTGGAAAGTGAAATGTTTTATTTTGGAAATGGAGAACCAGGAAAAATGAAACAGGGAAGGAGGAACAGCCAACACAAGGGAGTCACTACTATGGGCAACTAAGGCTCAATCTTGCTGCATGGAATGTACCTTAGAATTGTTTGCCCAAGGGATGGAAGGGGAAAGCCACCAGTTTCCATCCTCCATTGGTCAAGGGTTGCCCCGTAGGTTATTCACTTTCTTGAACTTCCAGATTTGCAAACCCTCAGGTGCTAGGGGTTTTTCCAGGCTCCCCTCAACATCCACAGTGGAGAAGCCATAGGACAGAAAGTGAGAGATTGGTGGGGTAGCTGAGGCAAGATTCTGTCACTTTACACCTGTATCAACCTGGTTATCGCTGCCATAGCTGGAGGGCAAAAAGGGTGTGAGGTGGGCACAAGAGGTGGTACATGTAGGAAGTTCTAGAAAACATTCAAGAAAAGACATTCCTTAACTCATTTTATGAGACTAGTATAACTTTGATTCTAAAACCAGATAATAACAGTATAAGGAAAATTACAAGCTAATCTCACCCATAAACACAGACAGAAAAATCTTAGACAAAATGTTAGCAAACCAAATCCAGCAATGTGTGAAACACTAAGAGATTAAAGAGGGGAAAGAGCCACGTGACTATCTAAACAGATGCCCCCCCAAAAGTGTTCAATAAAATGTAACATTCATTCTTGATTTTTTTAAAAAAATTTGCAAGCCTGGTAGAGATGGGAACTTCCTTAACCTGATAAAACATATGTAAAACAGTATACTTAATAATGACACTTTGAAATATTTCTGTTAAGATCTAGAACAAGATGAGAATGCCCATTATTACTGGTTCTATTCAACATCATACTGGAAGTCTGAGACAGTTGATATAAGTCAAGAAATAGAAATGAAGTCAAGAAATAAAAGTGAAAGCTTTGAGGGTTAGAAAGGAAAAAGCTAAACTGTCATTATTTGTAGTTGATGTGATTATCTGTTTGGAAAACCCGAGATCGTTTACAAACGAATTCTAGAATTAATAGCAATTCAGGACAATTGCTGAATACGAAATATGTAAAAGCAATTGCATTTCTATATACCATGAACTATCTGATGGAAAATTTAAAAGCGTGAAAAGAAGCACCTTACAATAATAGCAAAAATATAAAGTTCCTAGGAATAAAATCTAACAAAAGGCGTTCAAGTTCTTCAAGGAGAAAAATATAAATCTCTATAGAAATATATTAGAGAAGATCAAGTAAATGAAGAAATACAGCATGTTCTTGGCTAAGGCGACTCAATATAATAAAGCTGTCGATTATTTACAAATGGAATTATGAATTCAATGCAATTCCAATAAAAACCCCAACAGAGCTTTTCTTGGAACTGGGTAAGCTAGTTCTAAAGTTTATTTGGAAAATCAAGAGCCAAATGCAGGCCAAATTGTCCTGATAAAAAAAAGAACAAGGTGGGATGCTCACTCTACCCAACATCATCATAATACAAAACTCTAATAATTAATATTGTGTGTTATCAGTGCAGAGAAAGACAACTAGATCAGTGGCTCAGAATTGAGACCCACGTGTATGGAGACCTATTTGTAACAGAATGAGTATGGCATGTTAGTGGGGGAAAGGATGGACTATTGAATGGGCTGGAACAAACGGTTATCCATTTAGAAAAAGATTAAATTGGATCTCTACCTCAAACAGTACACTCAAACCCATTACAAGTTGATTCAAGCCTTAAATGGGAAAATGCAGACCTAGAAAACTCTTAGTAGGTAATATAGAAGACTACTAATAGGACTTTCACATTAAAAATGGATTTCTTTTATACTTTGGGTAATAATCCAATACTCCCTCATTTAGTGTGTTGTTAAAATTATTCCAGCTTTGGCCATGGGGAGCTCTGAAGGCTGCTGTGTCCCTTTAACATACCCCCATCATTCTGGGGGGTTTTGAGTACTTCCTTACTTTCTGGCACTATAAGATGCTCCAGGCTCATCCTGTATATTTCCTGCCCAGTTCTAGAATAAGCCATTTCTCTAAAAATCCCTGGTTCTTTTTATTGGTGAATGGTATTAGAAATTAAAATCTTGGCACTGGGTCTGCTCATAGCTATTGGGGTACTGTAGACCCTCTCAGCAGACAGAGTTAGGAAATATATGTATGTATACTATACATGTGTATACATACATCTATAATTATTTCTATATCTCTATTAAGCTAAACATGGGTTCATATTTTTTTTTGTTGTTTTTGTTTTTGTTTTTGTTTCTTGCGGTACGCGGGCCTCTCACTGTTGTGGCCTACTCCCGTTGCGGAGCACAGGCTCCGGACGCGCAGGCTCAGCGGCCATGGCTCACGGGCCCAGCCGCTCCGAGGCATGTGGGATCTTCCTGGACGGGGGCACGAATCCGTGTCCCCTGCATCGGCAGGCGGACTCTCAACCACTGCGCCACCAGGGAAGCCCCATGGGTTCATATTAATGTCTCCAACTCTCATCAAGAGCTACATGGTTCATTCCAGCCTTGTCCCCTTACTTATCTGTAACCTCTCCAATAGTGAGAAACTAAGCTTCTACTATTCATGTTCCATAAATAAATATCCATGATAAATAAATAAATGTTAATTAGTGATTGAATAAGTAAATAGAGGAGGATAGACCACTTTCCATACAGAAGAATTCTAAATACTTTATAGATACTCCCCCTTTAAGAAAATGAAGCATAACTCCCTACTTATTAAGTGTGGTATGTCCATTATGACTTCCTTCTAAAGAACACAGTATGGAAAGGGGTAGGGAATGTAACCGTACAGTGGAGAAACCTGAAAAACAGTACCTCAGGCAGCGGATCAAGGTTAATGTAATCAATAATAAGTCATATTAATAGCATATATCCTTCATATGATACGATGAAAATGGTACTTTACCTCTGTGGTCTTCTTTCTGAAAATCCATAATCCTGTCTAACAGTTCTTTTAGACAAAGAAATCCCAATTGAAGGACATTCTACAAAACACTTGATCAGTCCTCAAAATGGTCAAGATCCTCAAAAACAAGGGAAGTTTGAGAAATTGTCATAGTTTAGAGGAGCCTAAGGAGACATGAGGACTAAATGTGATGTAGTATCCTGAATGGGATCCTGGAACAGAAAAACTAAGAAAATCTGAATGAAATATGGACTTTACACTATTCACAATAGCCAAGACATGGAAACAACCTGGATGGATGGATAAAGAAGATGTAGTACATGTATACAATGGAATATTACTCAACCATTAAAACGAATGAAATAATGCCATTTGCAGCAACATGGTTGGACCCAGAAATTATCATACTAAGCAAAGTAAGTCAGAAAGAGAATGATGAATACCATATGTTATCACCTATATGTGGAATCTAAAATACGACACAAATGAACATATCTACAAAACAGAAACAGACTCACAGACATAAAGAACAGACTTGTGGTTGCCAAAGGGGAAGGGGGGATGGGGAGGGAAGGAAGGGGAGTTTGGGATTAGCATAGGCAAACTATTATACATACGATGGATAAACAACAATGTCCTACTGTACAGCACAGGGAACTATATTCGATATCCTGTGACAAACCATAATGGAAAAGAATATATGTATAACTGAATCACTTTGCTGCGCAGAAGAAATTAAGACAACCTTGTAAATCAACTATACTTCAATAAAATTTTTTTAAAATGGACTTTAGATAACCATGCTGTATCAATATTTGTTCATAAGCTGTGATAAATGCACTGTAGTAATAAAGTAAAACGTTAACAATAGAGGAAACGGGGTGTGGGGGACATGAGAACTATCTGTAAGACCCTTGCAACTTTTCTACAAATCTAAAGCTATTCTAAAATTAAAAGTTCATTGAATGTTTAAAAGGAGGATTCCTTAAACAAAAAAGAAAATGGGCAAACTTAAAGAAAAAGACTCTCTACTCAATACTCTGTAATGACCTAGGTGGGAAAAGAATCTAAAAAAGAGTGGATCTGGGGCTTCCCTGGTGGTGCAGTGGTTGGGGGTCCGCCTACAGATGCAGGGGACACGGGTTCGTGTCCCAGTCTGGGAAGATCCCACATGCCGCGGAGCGGCTGGGCCCGTGAGCCGTGGCCGCTGAACCTGCGCGTCCAGAGCCTCAGAGCCTGTGCTCCACAACGGGAGAGGCCACAACAGTGAGAGGCCCACGTACCGCAAAAAAAATAATAAAAATAAATAAATAAATAAAAAAGAGTGGATCTATGTATATGTATAACTGATTTACTTTGCTGTACAGCAGAAACTAACACAACATTGTAAATCAACTATAAAACTTTTTATTTTTAAAATTTTCCAATAAATTTTTTTTAATTTTTTAATTTAATTTTATTTTTTTTATACAGCAGGTTCTTACTAGTCATCAATTTTATCCACATCAGTGCATACTTGTCAATCACAATCTCCCAATTCATCACACCACCCCCCCACCCCCGCACTGTTTTCTCCCCTTGGTGTCCACACGTTTGTTCTCTTCATCTGTGTCTCAATTTCTGCCCTGCAAACCAGTTCATCTGTACCATTTCTCTAGGTTCCACATATATGTGTTAATATACAATATTTGTTTTTCTCTTTCTGACTTACTTCACTCTGTATGACAGTCTCCAGATCCATCCACATCTCAACAAATGACCCAATTTTGTTCCTTTTTATGGCTGAGTAACTTTTTTAATTTTTTAAAAAACTAAATAAAAGAAAACGACTAACAAATCTGACTGTATTTGAATGGAGAACTTCAATTTACAAAAAGATACCACCAAAAGAATAAAAAGACAAGCCAAAGAGGGGAACAAGATATTTTCCACATAGATAACCAATGAAGGATCTGTATCAAGGATATATAAAGAACAACTTTGAGTCCATAAGAAAAATACAAATTATCACATAAAAAGATGAGCAGAAGACATGAACAGGCATTTCGTGGTAGAGGAAACACAGATGGTCCATAAACATATTGGGTGAGGGGCTGGGAAGGAGTCCAACCTCATTATTAATCAGGGAAATGCAAATTAAAACCACAATAAAATACCACTTCACACCTCCCAGATTAAAAAGTCAGTCAATTCCAGTTTTAGCAAAGACGTGGGGCAATCAGAACTCCAATCCACTGCTGAAGGCAGGGTAAATTGGAACCGCAATAGAGAACACAGAAAGCTTATGACTACCTAGTGAAGTTTAATGTGCTCAGACTTTACAACCAACAAATCCACTCCTAGATAGGAGCTCTAGAGAAATGTGTGTCCATGTGCACCAGGAGATAGGCACAAAATGTTCACTTCAAAATTATTTACAACAGCCCCAAAATAATAATAACCTGGAGGAAAAATAGATATCCATCAATGGTATAATGAACACATAAATAGTGGTATGTTAAGCAAAATGAAATACCACATGGCAGTGAAAAATGAAGGCACTAAAACAACACATGTCCACATGGGTAAATCTCCAAAATATATTGAGTAAAAGAGGCAAGCGACAGAAGAATACGTACAGAATAGTTTCATTTATTTAATGTCCCAAATATGCAAAATTAGATGATCTAATATCTAGGGATACATACACAGGTGGCAAAACTATAAAGACAAGGAAATGATTAACACAAAGTTCAGGATAATGGTGAACTATGCGGAGAGGAGCATACGGGGGCTTTTGATATACTGATATTATTCTCTTTCTTAATCTACGTATATGAGTATTCATTATGATATTAGTATTAGTGCTTAACTGTGTGTGTAATAGTACTTTCTTTTGTGTATTGTATGTGTGCCCATTAGTCAATAATAACTAACTAGCTCAATGAAAGATGTGCTGATGAGCAAGCTATGTGGACATTTTTTTTCCTTCCTTCCTTCCTTCCTTCCTCCTTTTCTTTCTTTCTGTGGACATATTTCTTTTAAATTTCTTTCCTTTTCTTTTTTTAATTAATTAATTTATTTTTGGCTGCGTTGGGTCTTTGTTGCTGTGCGCAGGCTTTCTCTAGTTGCAGCGAGCGGGGGCTACTCTTGGTTGCTGTGTGCGGGCTTCTCATTGCGGTGGCTTCTCTTGCTGTGGAGCACTGGCTCTAGGCGCGCGGGCTTCAGTAGTTGTGGCTCGCGGGCTCTAGAGCGCAGGCTCAGTAGTTGTGGTGCACGGGCTTAGTTGCTCCACGGCATGTGGGATCTTCCCGGCCAGGGCTCGAACCTGTGTGCCCTGCACTGGCAGGCTCTTCTTTTCCACTGTACCCCCAAGGAAGCCCGGTGGACATAACTCTGACGGTTAAGTGTGAGCTGGGAACATTTAGTAGATAGAATCCCTTTTCCACTTCTCACTAAGGCTGACTTTATTATGCAGTCCACCCAATTTCTCATTTTCAATTTGTGTTTAAAAGTCTTTTCATTTTCGGGCTTCCCTGGTGGCGCAGTGGTTGAGAGTCCGCCTGCCAATGCAGGGGACACGGGTTCATGCCCCGGTCCGGAAAGATCCCACATGCCGCGGAGCGGCTGGGCCCGTGAGCCATGGCTGCTGAGCCTGCGCGTCCGGAGCCTGTGCTCCGCAACGGGAGAGGCCACAACAGTGAGAGGCCCGCGTACTGCAAAAATATATATATAATTTAAAAAATAAATAAATCAATAAAAAGTCTTTTCATTTTCTGCCGGGTCATTCCAGGTAATTGTCGTTGTGGTCTTCTTCCTGAGTACCCTCTGGACCTTCCCTGTCGTTTCTGAGCACAAGCTTCCTCCTGACGTGGCACAGTCAGATCCGCTCGATTCCATTCCCATTGGGACTGGATTTGCTAACACCTGGACCTCTGTCCAAGTTCCGCGGCCTCCGGCTCTACTTCCCAAATCCATCCTGTTATCCGAGCTGAGGTTCTCCAGGCCAACACCTCATCGCCTTCTTGGGGGGTAACTTGCCCACTCACAGCATCCCAGTCTTCCTCTTATTGTTCTGCTGTTTGTGTTCTTTCCATCTCAAGACAAGAAAAATATGCTGCTTAAGGGTCTGTATCCAGACCTGGGATAAAAAGATTCCTTTTTCCCACCTTACCTTCAGATCCAACAAGTTAACGATCAATGTTTTGTCTCCATGTTTTGTCGGTATAGGGTAGTGATTAAGTATTGTAGTTCCGGACTCAAGCTGATCTAAGTTTAAATCTCAGTCCTGCCCTTTAACAACCGCATGACCTTGAGCTAGTTATTTAACCACTTGAATCCCCACCTTCTTCATTTATATAATTGGGATCTTTTTTTTTTTATTCCAGGTACTTTTGTTGTAAACGTCTTTGCCGTACACACCTTTACCGCAAGCATTTTGACCGTAAACATTTTCATAGCACAACTGATTGGCTGTAAGGCAATTTAAAAGATAAAATAACTGGTTGGCAGTTTGGTTTGACAGTTTGGTTTCAACTCCTTGGCATTGACACAGTACTCTCATTTTTATATTACATAGATCTTAGCTTTCATAATGGTCTATACAGTGACGAGTAGATGTGGCAGTCTTAAAGTAGTGGGTGATAACAACTGTGGACGTATATTGGCTTGATGGAAAATACAGTGATCAAAGTTACTGAAAGTGTGAAATAAGAGAGTGTAAAGCTAGGTTGCACACTATACTAGAAAAAGATAACATATCACTTTGCAATGATTTGAAGGCACAGAGTTGAACCCACATTTCCCATAGAACTTTGGAACGTCTATCAACGGACATGTAACCATATGCCAAGAACAGCCAGCAGTATAGAGGCTCTCACAAGGCAACATAAAGCTCAGCTTACAAATATGTAACCTAGGATTTGGAAATTGATACATCTCTTAATGGATAAAGAAATTTTATGGAAAAAGAAGAAGCGCAATGCTGAACAAGGAGACAAATCAACAAGCAAAAAAAAAAAAAAAATGCATAAAATACTATAAACAAATGACTTGGAAGCCATGTGCTTTGGTACAACCCACGAAATAAAATCAGTTATTTGTGCAGTAGTGCCATGATTATGCACACATTTTAAATCTATTCAAATATTTTGTATTTCATGACAGTCTTTTTAATTTTATTATTCATTTTTCATGTTTCATTATGTCCTTTTTAATGTCTCTTTTTTGTTGTTGTTATTTTATTTTTATGGCAAAATTGCCTTATGGTCAATTAGTTATGCAGCGAAAACGTTTGTGGTGAAAAGTCTTGTGGCAAAGATGCTTACTGTGAAAATACCAGGCACACTAATTTTTCCTACTCCACTGAGGTATCATGAGCATTAAATTAAATAAAGCACTAAGCAAGTTGTCTGAGGTGTAGCGAGCACTCAATAAATGTCAGACATTATTCCTTTGTTTTTTGTCTTAATATTATGGATTTGCTTAGGATGCTGAGTTCTTCCACGTGGTGAACTTATTTCTCGTTAACTTTCCTAGACTCTGAAATAGTCCTTTCTCCAACTTACCTACCCTCCTACTGTCACTTCCCCTGCTTTGGCATCAAAATGAGACTCCAGGAAGTTAAACTAAAATCTCCCCAGGCAGATGGGAAGCCTGTCCATGTCCTTATAAGTTCTTGAGCTGCCAGAACAATCTATACGATTTCTCAGTAATTCCGTACAGTACCACATTCTTCTCCTTGTCTTCAGTGTCTTCCTGATATCTGATTTCAATTCCTTTCACTGGGCTCATGCTCATTCATTCTTCAATGAGGATAGGGAATAACTGGCTTTTATCTTTAACTCTATGATAATAGCCGAAAACTCTCCAACCCCCTTCTTATCCACACAGAAGAATCTTAATTGGCTTGTCCCTCCTTTCTCTCTTTCTGTCATTCATACTCATTTCAAAACTTTTTAGGCTATACTATCAATAAAAAAGCCAACATTCAAGAAGCATCAGCATTAAAACATTTAAAACTTACAAGGGCAGGGGCTTCCTTGGTGGCGCAGTGGTTGAGGGTCCGCCTGCCGATGCAGGGGACACGGGTTCATGCCCCGGTCTGGGAAGATCCCACATGCCGCGGAGCGGCTGGGCCCGTGAGTCTTGGCCGCTGAGCCTGCGCGTCCAGAGCCTGTGCTCTGCAATGGGAGAGGCCACAACAGTGAGAGGCCCACGTACTGCAAAAAAAAAAAAAAAAAAAAAAAAGAACTTACGAAAGCAATAATTTACATAAATAACCTTTCATAAACTTTTAAAATAATCTTGGACAACTGAGGCACATTTTATCATTCAAACAAAACTCAAAAGGAGAAAAGAAAATACTCTCCAATCTGCTAGCTGAAGTCTGCAACTCTACGTCAGAGCTTTATTCTATCAGAATAAATCCCTGTTGGAATGCAGATTCCTCCAAAAAGATGCAAACATTCTGAGAGAGACAACGCCTTAGACCTGGGTTTTGCAACCTATAATCCACAGCATACTAGTTCTATGGGATGTTAACAGATATGTTTATACCAGAAAAAAAAAGTTCCGTGATCAAATAAGGTTGGAAAATGCTGGGAAATAGCTCACTGTAGATGACAAGGTTGCGAATGATCTGGCCCCTTCCTGCCCCTCAAATCTCACCTGGTACCACTCTTCTTCTCTCTGGTCTAGGGCACCTGTCTTCCATCTTTCAGACCCAAACATGCAAAAGCTCACTCCAGCCTCAGTACCTTTGCATTTGCTAGTCCCTCTGCCAGGGATGCTCTTCCCAGCTTTTCACATAGCTGGCTTCTTCTGACTACTCATTCAGATCTTGGTTCAAATGTCACATTTGACCATGCCATTAACATTCTTCATAACGATCTTTAACACTATCTGAAATTACTAGTGTTACTTGTGTATTATTTGCTCCACCAATTAAAATGAGAAACCATATCTATCCTATTCATAACTATAGCTCTGGTGCCTAGAAAAACATGTGGCACACTGTGGAAACTCAATAAATATTTGAACGAATGAAGGAACCAACATTAAATAGGCTTTTTCAACACAAGACTTCTCAGGGCCTTTCATGCATGAATCTGTATTGGAGCTCTTCAAGCAGGAGACGTAGTGTTCAGGCTTTTCCAAACCGAAGTGTTCCCTGGAGCACTGAGTGGAAAATTTTTTTATTGCTTATACTTTTGGAGATACTGCTTTAGGTTTTTTTTTTTTTTTTTTTAAGAGATTGCAAGTTCTAGAAGGAGGAAATATTTTTTGGGGGGGCTGCGTTGGGTCTTCGTTGCCACGTGGGCTTTCTTTAGTTGCGGCGAGAGGGGGCTACTCTTCATTGCGTTGTATGGGCTTCTCATTGCGGTGGCTTAGCTTGTTGCAGAGCACGTGCTCTAGGCACGCGGGCTTCAGTAGTTGTGGCTCTCGGGCTCTAGAGCGCAGGCTCAGTAGTTGTGGCGCACGGGCTTAGTTGCTCCGTGGCATGTGGGATTTTCCCGGACCACGGCTTGAACCCGTGTCCCCTGCATTGGCAGGTGGATTCTTAACCACTGCGCCACCAGGGAAGCCCTGCTTTAGGTTTTATGAATGACTTTATACCTAAATGAATTTTAGATTGTCTGAAAGCTAGTTTAGAGGATTGCAGAGTCAAGATGATCCATGAAGGTATAAATAGAGAAAAGATGTATAGATAATGGGAGTGGGGATGAAAAAGGTATCTGAAGTAGTAGATGGAGACCTTTGCCCAAGGTTGACCCCCAACATCTAGATCATTAGATCTCTCTTAGGATATGTCTTTGAATTAAGAACTTGCTCAGCCCAGATGTACCTACCGCTGGCCTCACTTGCTTCTACTGAAGCTTTATTTATAAACAGAAAGGTTGGGCTTCCCTGGTGGCGCAGTGGTTGAGAGTCCGCCTGCTGATGTAGGGGACACGGGTTCGTGCCCCGGTCCGGGAAGATCCCACATGCCGCGGAGCGGCTGGGCCCGTGAGCCATGGCCACTGAACCTGCGCCTCTGGAGCCTGTGCTCTGCAACGGGAGAGGCCACAACAGTGAGAGGCCCGCGCACTGCAAAAAAAACCCAACAAAACAAAACAGAAAGATTGCCAACCTGAATAAAAACAAAGTTACACACACACACACAAACACAACTTCAATAAATGTTCCAAATTATATCCTATCAGCTAAATTAGAATGTAACTAGCAAGGATGTTATTTTGCAACTAACAAGGATCCTCGTGCCTACGACACTATGGCTGTTAATTATCTGAATGTCCCAGTCATTGCTTTCTTGCTGCGTCCATGAAGGGCTGAGGTCAAGGCAGATGGGAAAGTACCAGGGAGATGGTTTTGTTCACATTCTATCTTCTGGAGAGAAAATATTGAAACGTCCTTGAAAATGTCTTTCTGAACTTCTTGACTACTTTCATCTGAGTAGCAGACAGATGAACTGGGAGATGAGAAGGGCATGGCGGTGGGGAGGAGGAGAGGAAGCTGTTACCTGGGGGATTAAAATAACACGGTTCATCGTCATCTTGGATGAACTGTAAATGGGTTCAATACTTTAATTTGCTTGGAAAATGGTTTTGTTAACCGCTTCTAAATTGGCTTACTAGTTCAGAGAAGAGAAAATGATCTTTATGGAAATCAGGCCCCAGTTAAACTGTGTACTAGCTGCAGAAGTATTATTATTGAGCTTGAAATGCAGGTACCATAAAATTTTTTCTCTGGAAGGAGTTATAAGTAACTGTTAACGGAGACAACATTTGGAGAGAGGTTCCTCTACGAACTTAGGGTCTGAAACTTAGGTTGGGTGAGGGTTGCATAGAGTGAGATTTTTACCTTTCCTCTAATCTTTCTGTTCAGTTTCTGTGTTTACTATATCTGTGCATTACACTTATTAGGTTTTTTTAAGTGTCAATGCATCAGAAGAATGCATTTCCCTAATCGGGTTACCTCTCTCCATCTTGGTACCTGGGGCTGGGGTAGGAAGAACAGGAAACTGGAAACATGTGAGAAGAATCAGAAAAGGCCAACTTAGAAGCCCTGCAGGAGGAGCTTGTGCCCTGACTCTGTCCTTTGTGGCCTGGCCTCTTGACCCCGGCCCTTTGAGAGAGGGAATGACAGCTGGGCTTACAAAATTTAGGACGAATTTCTTGAATTGGTTCTTTTAACGAATAGACTATGCACTTTGCTGGGAAACAAAGGTATCAAACATTAATTCTCGACCCCTTGGTGTAGTAAATGAGTGCTGAGTCTGAAACTTCCAAATCAAGTTTGAGGAAGAAGGAGAAATAAGAGAAAGGGGAAAAGTAGGAACAGGAACAGGAGGAGGAGGGAGAAACTTGTTTTAAAAAAATGAAGTGGTCCTAGTGTCCTCAATATCTTTATAGAGATGTAATCCTTCAGACTAGGTGACTTTTCAGGTGCTAGACATTATGTCCCTTATAGCCTCTACCTCTGCCTTCCTGCCTTCCTTCCTTCCTCCCTCCCTCTCTCTCTCCCTCTCTCCCTCTCTTCCTTCCTTCCTACCTGTCTTTTAATAAGTGTTTATTGAGCACCTACTAAGTGGGAGGCATTGGTGCAACAGAAGATACAAAGATGAGTAAGACATGGTTCCTATTCTCAAACTGCTCATTAATATTGAATACAATGAGATAAGAGGTTGAATGGAGGACCAGTGATGTGCTAGGAGAGCAGTTAATTCTGAGTGAATTAACCAGGAAGACTTTACAGTGGTGGTAGCATTTGAACTAAGGACAGAAAGTGTGGCGAGCAGAATTTTAAGATGGATGGTATTACTCCTATGATTATATGGCAAAAGGGAAATTGTCCATATGGGCCTAATCTAATCACACGAGCCTTTAAAGCAAAGGATTTTATCTAGCTGGTGTCAGAAGAGTAATGCAGAGAGATCTGAAGCATGAGGAGGGCTCAACATGCCATTGCTGCTTTGCAGATAGAGAAACCACAGGGGAAGGGATGAGGATGGATTAAAGAAGCTAAAAGAGACTCCTGGCTGACAGCCAGCCAGGACCCCAGGACCTCAGTCCTTCAACCATGAGGTAATGAATTCTCCCAAAAGCCTGAATGAACCTGGAAGCAGATTCTTCCCCAGAACCTCCAGATCTGAGCCCACCCTGGCCAACACTTTGATTTTGGCCTTGTGAGACTTTCAGTAGAGACCTCAGTGGAGCCTGCCTGGACTCCTGACCTATAGAACAGTGAGATCATAAATGGGTGTTGTTTTAAGCCATTACCTATGTGATACTCATTACACAGCAATAAAAATCTCAAAGAGAAGCATTTTCTATTCAGAGGGAAAAGCCCAGAGACTTAGGGGGAGAGCAAGTAGCTTGGAAATGTGGGGTGCCTGAGTGCACAGGCAGTAGCCTGGAAGTCTACAAAGCTGAGTTTGAGTCAGACCAGGAAAGTCATTGAATGTCACGCATGTCGAGGAGTTTGGGCTTTATCTTGAGCACCACATTCTACCTTCCCTTCCCTCCTACCAGCTCCATCATCTCCTGACCAACACGGAAATACTTCTCTTATTTGACTAGTGTCTGGGATGTCCATACAATTTTTTAATGCATCTGTCTTTCTTTTCTCTTCTTTCCTTTCCTGTTTAATATCCACCTGCATCATCCCTGCTCTTCACTCTGGCACTGTTTCCCTTCAGGTAGGAAGACGCCCAGGAGTCCTGCCTGATGATGGCCAGAAGAGGACACAGTTGTACGGCCATAGCCTTGACAATGTCCACCAGTGTCCACCACCAGGCCCTTTTGAAAGGACTGGCTGATGGTGAGAGGGAGTAGAATCTTCTCAAATGGAAGGAACAGAGTGGATCAGAGCCTGGGTGTCTCATATAGGAAGTAATGGAAGAATTATGGGCAGGGAGGCTCTGCGACTGACCCAAGGATCCTATTAGCCAAAGAAGTGCTGTCTGTTTAGGAAATGGAAGAGGTGAGGTGTGTCCATCAGAGTCCCAGCTGGAAATATAATTTTCCCAGAAGAGACTTTGAAGAAAGGTCATTGACAGATGTGTGGGCAAGGTTAAGGGAACAAAAATGGAGTATAGGAGTGACAGGAAATCATTACCACCTCAACCTCAATGGTCCTAAGGATAAGAAAAAAGTAACCAGTGCCCAATGAGAGCTGGAGCCATGGAGAATGGGCCGCCTGGATGAAACAGTAGTCATGGAGGCATGGAACTATTACCAAAGAATTAGTTTTGAAGCAAGGAGGAGCAGGGAGAAGTACCTAATCTCTCTCTCCTCCCTCTGACCCCCTGAAAGTGCCTCCCCTAGCTGGATCCTATCAGAAACCAGTCAGCAAGGGAGCCCAGGAAGATGTGGTCCAGAGCTGTCATCCTCCTGGGGCACAGAACAGGGCAGAGAAAGGTGGGCAATGGATCTGGGAGAGGGGTGGAAATGAAGAACAGAAAATCATCAACATGTCAGGGAAGCAAGAGGCTCATTGGCCTTGCCACGATGCTGACTTTGCCGTGACCTGGGCCACGTATGGCCTCAACGTGACTGCTTTTAACCCTGGGACCCTCGCTATGGCTCTACTCTTGCTGGTGGGATCCAGAGGAGGGATGATCTGAAAGGGGAAAGACCCCATGACAGCCAAGCCCCCATGTTGGCCCTCCCGTTCAGAGACCCTCTATGAGTGCAGTCACCTCCCATATGAGGAGAGAGTTTGGGGGAGTGAACACAGGGGTATCATATGTCATTGTGGGAGCTTCTAGCCCAAGGACATTAGGGATTTTCCAGAGATTGCAGCCTGAACTATTCAGGGTCTACATACTCAGAGTGGTGGGAAACCATGCTTAGAGCTGTGGGCTGGACTGACCATTTGTGCCAGGGCTATAAAGCTGTGTTTTGGAGAGAGAGGGGCAGCAAAGAGATGGCACAGGGGAAGGATGTGGTTAAGTCTTTCTTTAAGAGCACAGCTTGTTATCTTTTGGGTCAAGAAAATTATAGGGGATTGATAAATTTACTAGAACAGCAAGAATCACACTGTTTTAATGTTTTCAGCTTTAAATAAGGACATTCTTCTCCTAAAATATCCTCCTTGGGCTTAGAATGATCCTAGGAAGGTTTCTGACCATCCAGAGACTTTAAAATTAATTCTGATGAAGAGCCACAGTCAGTACTATTAGGACAGATGGAGTCCTTAAGTGACCCAAATCCCACTACACGCACTCCGGGCTGCCTTGTCCAGTTTGGACAACCCCCTGCTCCCTCTCAGCATTTGGCTCAGAAAGGTTAAGCATTATCTCAGCATTATCTCAGCAAAGGTTAAGCATTATCTCAGAAAGGTTAAGCATTCCAGCCTAATCCCACAGCTGAGCCAGCCCCCAACAAGCTTCAGGGGAAGCTTCTCCAGCCCTGTGGGACTTTAAGGACCAGGTCCGCGATGGAAGCACCATATGAAGGGCCAGGGAAGGCGTGAGGCCCAAGAGAGGACTCACCTTTTAGCTGAGTCCAGTCTCCCCTTCCTCCAGATGATTCTGTGTGACCTGGCCCCCTGGCTCTGGGTCTGGACACCGGGCCCTCTCCCTCAACCTCAAGCAGCTGGTCAGGGCAGTTCTTCCCAGGAACATGGCCTATTTACTCTACCCCGTGGCCCAAATTCCCTCTTGAGCCCAGAGAAAGTCCCCACAGCAGAGGTCTGGACCCAAACTTGCACAATCAGGCCCTCTTCCCTGGGTCCCCAGACACAGAGGACAGGCCAAGATGGGGTTGGGAGGCCTGGGTCAGCGTGACCAGTGGGGAGGGTGGAAGCTGAGCCCGAGACCAAGCTGCCCCATGGTATTTGCCGCCTGCCTGAGGCCACAAGCGAGACACATTTGGAGGCGTCACATCCTCTGCCGTCCAGACCCCCATGGCTCCCCAGGGACTCCCGGAGCCCATGAGCTTGGCATGAAGCCTTCAGCCAGACTTTGGACCCATTAAGCGCAGGCTGGAAAGATGGGTGGGGGGACTGGGGCTGGGCGGAGTCGGCAGCCACCATCAGATCCTCCCTGGTTTGATGTCCAAAGGCGAACTAAGGGCCAGATGTGACTTCGAGTTTATTAGCTTATAGTGAAGCAAGAGAAAACCACTGTAAGCAAGCGATCCAAAGTTGGGGATCTCTGGGTACCATCAGTACCTCCAGCCTCACTCTGACCGCTGACTCCAGGCCCCAAGGCCCCCAGGGCTGAGCACCAGGTGCAAGGGTGCTTTCCCTGTTAACGAGCCAGCTCGCAATTTCCTAGACTTGCTTTGTTAGGTTCCGGTCCCCACCACACACACACACACACACACACACACACACACACACACCACCACACACACACACACATATACATACACACACACACCACACCACACACACCACACACACACATACACACACACACACATACACACACACACCACCACACACACCACACACACACACACAACACCACACACACCACACACACACACATATACACATACACACACACATACACACACATATACACACACATACCCCCCACATACACACACATATACACACATACACACACACACACCACCGCACACACACAAACACAGACACACAACATCACACACACACACACCACACACACCACACACACACACACACATACACAGACACACAACATCACACACACACACAACACCACACACACCACACACACATACACACATACACACACATACACACACACAACACCACACACACCACATACACACACACACACACAACACCACACACACACATACACACACATACACACACACATACACAGATACACAACACCACACATACACAGACACACACAACACCACACACACACACACACCCTAGCCCAATTACACACCTCACGTGCCATGGCGGTAATCAGTAATGTGACCAATTACTCTCGCTGCATGTGCCGGAGGGACCCACCCGTACACCCGCCGCTGAGATACTTTCTTCCAGAGCTGTTTTCCTCCTCTGAGTGGGGCTGACATCTGGGTGCTCTCCAGGAATTCCGTGTCCCCTCCGCTCCCGACGACTCCTCTCTCCATCCGCACCACAGGAATCAGGGCCCAAGGCAAGTCAAGGGGGGCAGAGAGCACTTCCAAGAGCCTGCAGACAAACCTTGAGTCTGTCTCAGCCGAGCAAGTAGGCGACACAGGGGCCTGCACAGAGTCCGTGGAAAGATTTGGGTTTGTGCTGAGCTGCCTGAGACACATACCCTATGCCGTGGGCTGTGTTCTTGCTACCCTGCTTCTGGGCCTAGAGTGCCATCCTTATCTAGATCTGTCCATCCAAGTCAGTCTTGACCAGCTGATGCCAGGTGGCTTGGTGATATCTGGGTGTGCTTGGGGACGACCCAAGTGAGAAAATGTCCCCATTCCTGGGGTCGATGAGAGGGCCAAGGAGCTTGCTGGGGTTCAGCACAGGTGGAAGCTTTGATCTCTCAGCTTAATCAGAAGAATATGTCATAGAGGTGTGTCCACCCACAAGGTTGCTCCCTTTTATCCCATCCTTGAGTACTGAAAACTCGGATGATTGACCATAGCACATTGTTTAGGACTTGTATCATTTTGGGTCATTGATTGGTGTGAACATACATTTTTAATGGGGTTGCTTGGTCCCTAACACAGGTTATAGTTTCTGAGAACCCTCTTGTTACCAAGAAAACCTGGCCCCTTCCATTGTTTCCTTCCAGCAGGAAGCCTTTCAAACAATGGAATTCACCGCCTGCCCCCGCCCCCTGTAGGGTCTCTGATGAGCTGGTCTTCAGATCCTGCCAGTTCAGCGAAGGTTAGATGGTAGCCGTGACCCTGATGATACTTATATAAAGTCCCCTTCAATACACCCACCCCCAGCATCTGCCACCCCTGTCTCCCTGTGTCCCTGCGAATCACCTGGCAACTGATCAGGCCCTAAGACAGCCCCCCTTCTGGGCAGAAGGTACTGTGGGTTGTGAAAGTTTAGGTGACCTTTTGCTCACAGGTCTCTTGGGGCCTCCTCTGACTTGCCCACATCACGTCCCACAGATTCCTGATGTGCTGCACGCACTTCAGGGCCCTTGCCGTCTACCTTGCAGGGCTTCCCCAGACCACAGACTCTCAGGCAGCCTCCAGTCCCCAGCCCCTAAGCCTCGAGGGTGGGACTTTCAGGAACAACGCCAACCCCCCAACTCAAGCTCAGCTTGAGGTCTGACCTCAGGTTGGGTGGGGAGAGAGCCTGGACACTCCAAGCCCAACCCTCTTGTGGGACCCACAACTGAGTAAACATTAGTGCTTCTTATGTCTCCCCCACCAACACCATTTGGTCAGTAGATCACTGTCCCTACCTGTACTTCCCCTCCCCAAACAAAAATATCTGTTTTGCTGACTTCAAAGAAATGCAGAGACATTCCTGACACTGACACTCAACAGAGAAAAATTCTCCTTAGCCAGTCTACACTGGAGTCAGCAGAGGAATCTGAGGGTGTGTGTGTGTGTGTGTGTGTGTGTACATGCACGTGCGCCCCTGTGCACGCAAGGAGGGAGGTTTATGAAGGGACCTATGAGATAGGAGAAAGCACAGTGACACTGTGGGAGGGGAGGACAGAGGAAGATCCAGGTGGACAGAGCCTGGGAAAGCAGAGGGTTTGTCTCAGACTTGTAGATGCCAGTGAGACTCACCGTGCAGAACTGCGTCAGCCCATTCGTGCATCCCTCATATGTGCTGAAGGAAATGGACCACCAAAGTAAAACGCCCTCCTGTGGGTTGTGGGAGCCAAGCAGTGGGGACAGAGGTACACAGACAGATCCAGGGCTTATAGATGCAGGCGGCAGTGAAAGGGACTGCACCTTAAATGGATGATAAAGATAAAATAAGTACGGGATGAGGTAACTCCCAGGACCAGGGCTCAGGAGAATTGTGAGAGAAAAATTCACATTCATTTTCCTGGGAATAGCCATGTCATCCTCAATTCGTCTAGATACCTCCTGTTTAAAACCCAGGGATACAAAAAAGTAAATGTGTATAATGCTTATAGATATAACGTACCCGCTAAAGGACAGAGACTCTCAGATTGGATTTTTGAGTCAATCTATATTTTATTCGTGATTCATAATAACACAAAAATGTTGAAAGTGAAATGATAGAAAAAGTTGATAGAGCAATATTAATAACAGCCATAATAATATTAATAATTATTATCAAAGAGACTTTAAAGCAAGAAAAATATACAAGCATTGTAGGGATAAAGAGAATCATTGCTCAAAGATATTATACCAGGAAGATATAGTAATAACTGAACCTGCCTGCATTTAGCATGCCATATAGTCTTGAAATACTTGAAACAAAAATTGACAGAATTACAAGGAGAAATGAACACATCCACAATTAGAGTGGGAGATTTCCATTTAGCTTTTGCAGAAACTCAAGTCTTAAGAAGTAAAAAAGTTGAATAAGAACATAAACCGTGAATTGTTACAATAGAACTTATTATTGTCTGCATCCGAAGGCCACGTGTAAAATCTTGCACCCCGAAACTGGAGAATATACATTCTTTTCAAGAACACTTGCAGAATATTCACAAAAGTAGGCCATAAACCGAGTCTCAAAAAAAGACCAAAAACATTTTTTTTTACATATTCTGTGACCACAATGAAGTAAAACAAAAATTCGATTTCAAAAATACAAACAAGATTTTTATTTGGCAAACTTCAAATGCTCTCAGAAATCATTTATAGGCCAAAGAAAAAAAAATACAGCTATGAAAAGTATAACTAAATAATAAAAACAGTACGCCTCAAAATTTGTGGGTGCCGTGAAAACACTCTATTGGAAAATGTATAGTTTAAAATATATTGATAATAAAAAAAGGCTGAATGTTAATCAGTTACATATTCAATTTAACAAATCAAGAGAATATTCAAAGAAAGTAGAAACATAAAAATAAAAGCAAAATTAAGAAATCCAGAGACAGACAATAATGGACAAACTCAAAAGCTGGTTTCTGAGAAGATTACTGAACTTGACACACTTAAAGAAAAGAAAATAGCAAGATTCATTTAGGAAGAAAAAAGAAAAAAAGAGGTGGCAGAAACAGCCTAATGGCAACTAGAGGCGGTGTAGATACGACAAAAGCCTGAAAGAATAGCACGTCCTTAGGGGAGACAGCTCTCCCTCCCCTCTCCAGCTGGCTACGCAGTGCCCATGTCTTATTTATCTTTGTATCTTCAAAGGCTGGCAGCCTGGCACAAAATAGATATTCAGTGAGTTTGTTACATAAAATCAAATCCTCTTCTTGAGCAGGCAGTCCGTGGCCCCAATATTGGAGCAAACAGAGTCCATGGACAGCTATCCGAGGTCACTATTTGTTCTTGCTGTTAAATAAAGCACCAAAGTTTAGAAACCCCATACTTAAAAAATAATAATAATCAGAGTCAATTAAAGTTACCTTATAATAATATTCTTCTTCAACAGCTATCCGAGGTCACTATTTGTTCTTGCTGTTAAATAAAGCACCAAAGTTTAGAAACCCCATACTTAAAAAAAAATAATAATCAGAGTAAATTAAAGTTACCTTATAATAATATTCTTCTTCCTTACTTGCATGAGACGGGTCTGAATAAGAGTGAAAAGGGTAGAGTTATACCTGGGGCAGGGATGCGGGGGGTTCGTATTCATCACCCAGGGCACCTGGAGGAGATTTTGTCCCACACGTGACCACCGACTAACAAGGCTGTCGAGGGGGGAAGCAGGTTGGAAACCCCTGGTTCATCATGACATCTGTGTCAAAGCTTCTATGTGGTGAAGAAGCCTGGACCTGCCAGGTTTTCACATCAGTCTATGAAATCAAAGGAGGTGGTCTCAGCTTTCACAAACACCCATGCGGGTCAGGAGTAAGATCAAGAATACCACAAGGTTGGAATGTTTCTGGCTGAAAATGGAACACTGCAAGGCTGACAGATGCAGGACACCGAAGTCTAGGATTTCAGAGGTAGTAGAGAGGCCTCCTGACCCCTTCCAAAGACACCCTTTCCAGGCACTGAGGCCTGAACTGTTCCCTTGTGGTTCTAACCGCATCCTGGCTTTGTCCTCTCAGGAGAGGTCACCCTAAGTGTTACCAGCCATTGCTAACCCTGAATTCGAGAATCAGGTGCTTTCCCAACGTGAGGATTTGATGGGGTGGGTTGGGTGGAGTGAGCTGAAGGCATGAGGACATGAGGGCACTGGCTGCCTGAGGGAGAAACAGGGAGTTAAAACCGCATAGTGCAGACTTCTGCCTGGGCCAGCCCTGAGCACATAGCGAGCTAAAGGGAGAGTTCACGAGAGGGGGCGTGGGGAGGACGGGTGGAAGGGTGGAGGGGAGGAGGAATGTGTTCCGGATGCCCCAGCACAGCTGGAAGCCATGTGGCCTCTCTGGGTCACGGGCCAGGAGAACAAGCAGACCAGCAATCGGGGGGAAGAGGGAGAAACACAGAGCATCTGGCTCTGCAAATAACAGCTTCCAGGGAAGAGGCTTCACGTGAGCGCGCTGTGGAACCGATGCGAGGATGCAGGGATGCTGGCTGCTATCACTCCATCGGTCCACCCGCCATGACAGCAGCACTCGGGAGTCTTTGAAGGTGAAGCTCTGCCACCCCAAAACAATAATAACGAACATTTGTAAGACACTCTATCAAAAATATGTTCTCTCCTATGAGCCTCACGACAGACTCTGGGAGTATGTATTTAAGACTGTTTTTACTTTGCAAAAGAGGAAACTGAGGCTCAGCAAAGATAAGAAACTGGGGACAGACCTGGGACTTCTCACGTCAGACCCAGGAGGTTTAGTGCCTTTGCTTCTCAAAGTGTGGTCCTCGAACCAGAAGCATAGGCCTACCCCGGGAGCTTATTAGAAATAAGAAATTTCAAACCCAGACTTAGTGAATCAGAATCAGCATTTTAACAAGATCCTTACGTGATTCACATTTTAATACTCACGTTAACATTTGAGGCCTACTATGTCCACCATATCAGACCATTCTCACAAACACCTGATGACCCACATGAGTTAGATGTTCTTGGGGAGTCTCAGTATTGTAGAGCTGGAAGGGACTTCTCAAAAGCACCTACTCCATCATGGTACAGATGGTGACACTGACAAGTTTTCAAAACAAGTCCCTAGCAAAACTAAGGTGAAAATGCAAATCTCTCTTTTGACTCAAAAGGCTTCCGTTATACCTGTCCTCTTCCTATTTCTTTAAGAACTTTCCTATTCGGTGCTTTGATTTGGGGTTCTGTTATAAAAGCAGGCTTTCTTTGCCAATTATGTGCAATTTAGGCTAACAGTAAATGTCATCTCATTTTCTGACACACATTAATAGAGAATGAAAACAATAACAAGAACAGAAGCAATCCATCATGGCCTTTTCTTTGTTTAGCGTGTCCTACTTTTTCAGTGTTTTATACCCATGGTTCAGTCACATGCTAGGCAGCTGTAGAAATCCAGCCCTCTACGAAAGATTGGTTCTGGACCAATCTGGGACAATCATCGAGTTGGTTGCAAATATAAATTAGTTGTAATAACGTGGAGAGATCTACTTAATAATCGTGTGTGGAGAGATATCTATGTATCTATAAGGATACAGGCCACGCTAAAACTGTGTCTGTCCAGCACAAGTGCAGGGCTTTGGCAATTTTCTGGTTAATTTGCTAAGTCAAGAAGGCCAAACCAGATCATTCAGGCCAGTAGTAGCTTGTTGAACCTAAATATTCTGGTTTGGCTGTCTTCATTTATAGAGTTAACCTGGTACTTGCCAAATCACTGCCTCATTCACGCTCTATCAAGGGGAAAGAAACTCTTATGTGAGTGTGAACACACACGTTTTAATATGTGCATTTCCATGGGACTCAACTTGGGTCATTTGTTCTTTGAGATGAGATATCAACTCAAACATTCATCCCGCAGATGGTGGGAAATCCAGGGTCCCTCCCAATATCTCTAGGAATGTTTGGGATGGGAAGGGGGCTGGCCCAATGTCCCCCCACCCCACCCTGGCCACCCCAGTCACTTCTGGCTCTAAGTTCATGCTTCTGTGGGATTTTCTCTTTTATATCTTGCCTCCTGTGGACATTTCCACTCTCCACCTGCATGGATTCAAGCATCTAATTCAGTCCATTTTCCTTGATTTCTCCCAAACATCACTCACCAAAGTCAGTGGATGCAGCCAACTTTCCCTGTGGATGTGGAAGGAACAGAGGGGCTGTTCTCTGCCACATAACAGAATATCTCCTAATGTTGACTACTAGAACTTTGTCCTTAAAAGTCTTCCAGCTGTTCCTTTCCCCCACATTCCTGTCATGGGGAATTGTCTTCTACTTGGGCTCAAGCTTCCTACCATGTTGTGGCTCCTTCCTCATCCAAGTGCCTTCTAAGCTAAACAGCCCTCACCCACAAATTCCTGTTGATTCTCTCTTTGTCTCAGTCCAAGCCTATCCCATTCGAGGAGGACTGCCTTCCAGGACTCAAATGGCCCATCATGATGTTTGTTCAACAAAGGGCCCAAGGATGAATTCTCCCACAGGTGTCAGTGACAGTGGGCCCTTTCCTGACACACCAACGCCTCCTGTTATAGGATAGATAGATGGATGGCAACCATGTGCTAGCGTATGTGTGTGAATGTACGTGCAAGCATGGCTGAGAGAATGTGTATGCGTAAGTGTGCGTATGTGTGACTATGTGTGTATTTGCACATGTGGGAAGCAGCCCTAGGAATCAGACCATATGTAAATAGGAAAATGTGTAAAGTGTGTCTCTGGACTCATTCATTAGGTGTTGGACCCGATGCTGGGAAATCGTACGTGTCAGTCCCGTGAGGACACAAGGAGGGGATTCCCCACACCCAAGCTACATCTCCTTGAAAATTATTAATTAATTGGGAAGCAACAGAGAGACACAAAGGAAAATAGATAGAGCCATGGGGACTTGGAAAGACAGAAAAAGAATTAGCTGAAACAAGGTCATCTTGGTTCTCAGAGACCTGGACTACCTGTAACTTGCCACAAATGCCAGTGGGAGGGACAAAAATGGGAAGGAGTTTCTACTCCTTAGGCATGGAAGACCCTGGGAAGGGTGAGCAGGATAGGCTGTGCAGCCTTTCCTTCCCATGTACCTCTGATGCCACAGGAGCCTGGCCTTCCTGGAGGGAAGAGGAGGGCAAGGATGCCCTCTTGGAGCCCAACCTGATCTGAAAGGCTATGAGATCTGGGGTTTCCAAGCAAAGGGATGTGAGCTTGCCTGCAGCCCCAGAGTTGGAAGGATCGGAGACCCTTGGGATGGGAGGGGGTCAGGGTGGCACAAGCATTTCGCCAGCCCCTTCTCCACTCTGTTTGTATTCCCCAGGCCTTGGAAGCCTCTGGGGGATTGAGGTCACTACACAATATGTTTAATGTCACTGGGAGAGGCTGGTGAGACCAGGACACCCCTGAACACGTGCTGACGCCCTGTTCCATCCTGCGTCTAGGCAGAACCCCTGGGCCTGGGTGTAAAGAGGCCGCTGGAAGTTTGTGCTCTGTTCCTTCTTGCAGGGAGCATTGTCCCGGGGAGACTTCCCCTCCCCTCCCCTCCTCCAGCCCCACAGACCGACCTGGCTCTGACAGCTGAGACCTGGGAGGGCTAGTGTAGACAGGACAGTGCAGAAAGCCTTTCTGAGGACATGACACTCAGGCCAACCTAAAGGATGAGGATGGGGCCAGCTGCTGGGGGAGTGGGGAGCAGGTGGCGGGGGAGTGGAAGTTCTTGGTCCTGAGGCAGGAAAAGAACTTTGACCATTAGGAACTGAAAGAGCCGAGTGCCCGGCCAGTAAGGAGGGCAGAAGATGAAGCTAGGGATATGAGAAAAGTCCAGAATCACTCAGGGCCTGCCTGAGAGGCCGCAGTAACGTTCTGAACACACGTACACACACACAAACACGGGCAGGCTGAAAGGAAAGGCTGTGGGGAAAGTCTGCTATGGTCTGAATGATGATTCTTATGCTTCACGGAGATTGAAATGGAGGAACCTCAAGCTGGGAGCAGGGAGACCAGTCATGAGGCCACCATAGATTCCAGGTACGGAGAGGAGGGTAATTTAGAAAAAGCTGGGGAGGTTGTGACAATTGAGAGAAGTGGTGGATTAGATGTACGCTTTAGGGGCAGAGTTTGCTGGACCTGATGATGTAATGGATGTGGAATGTGAGGAGGAATCAGGGACCACAGTCTTTAGCAACTAGGAAGGTGGAGGTGATATAGGCAAGCCTGGTGGGGTAGGTAGCAGTGAGAATCAAGAGTTCTTGTCGGGACAGGCGAATTTCAAAACATCCGGAGACCTCAAGTAGAAATGCCACGTGGCACCTGCCTCTGAAAATCGGACCTCAAAGAGGAGGAAGGGGCCAGTTAGAAATGTGGACTTGCCACCATGTGTGTGGTGTCTACAGCCGTGGAGGCATGGAGAGAAGAGCCCAAGACCAAGTCCAAGGGCACTGGCACTAGAATCTCCTTGAAGCCACCAGCGAAGCAGGAAGAAAACCAGGACAGCACCATGTGGGGAAGCCTGGAGAAGGGAGGGCTTCAGGGTGAGTTAAAGCTGCTGAGAGAGGGGACACCTGAGGCAAGAGTTTGGTGAATTTAATATGAATGGTGGTGGGGCAGAAGCCAGGCTGGGGTGGAGTGAAGCGGGGACGGCCGGGGAGGAAGTAGAAGCAGCGAGTGTCATGCACCCCCCCCCCCGCCCCTGGTGTGGGTGTGGTAGAGGGATTTTTAGAAGACCCATCCCTGTACGGATGGAAACATTCCAGGAGGAAGCCGGAGAGAGAAGGTGTGAAGGGGAAGGGGGTTGGTCCTCCCTCAGATGCCCCTTCCTCTTCCAATGGAGATGAGGAATCCCCTGCCCTTGGACCCCTCCCAGGGCTGGATGCAGAGGAAATGCCAGGGCCTGGGTGAAGGAAGCCAGGAGGGGAGGGCCTGCCTTGCTCTGGAAATAGAAAACCGATGCTGGTAACTGAGTAACTCCTGGAGATGGGGCAAAGGCCCTGGCAGAGTCTGAAGGAGCAAAAATAATCTGTGCCGCTTGGGCGGTGAGGCAGATCGGATGTGGGGGGCGGAGAGGCCTGGTCTGCGGCCCCTCAGCCCCTGGCACCCCTCCCCGGCCTGCAGGGGCGAGCGCCGCTCTTCTTTCTTGCTCTGGCCCGGCCAGGAGCGATGGTTCCCGCAGACAGAGCATCCTCAGGTGACGCCCACGCACCAGTGCCGAGGCCGGCGGGCTCGGTCCCCTCTTGCCCCACGCACAGCACCGCCTGCTCTGGACCCCAGATGAGGACACCACCCGGACAGACAGACAAGCAGGGCAGAGCCCCACCGAGCCTCAGCCAGAGCAGCCCCAACTGCCTGTGGTCAGGGAGGGGCGGAGTCCCACTCCACTTCAGGAAGCGCCTCGAGCCTCCCTCAGCCTCCCTCAGATCTCCCCCCACCCCTACCACACAGCACATTATAGGCTCCTCAGAGGGGATGCCGATCTAACAGCATCTATGAATTGATTGAGTGGTGGGCTGGTTTGGGGTCCTTCTCCCTTTTTGTTTCAGCACCGCTGTCCTCCCTCACTTTGGGGCAAATGCGCCCCAGTCTCTCTCTGCTTCACCTCCTACTTCCCAGGCTCACCTCTAAGATCACAGGAAGCAAGAGACACATCTTCTCATCCAGCAGATGGTGCCGGAAGATGCGGGTGAGGCCATGGGGTTGAGGCTCTGCCCTGGGTCCAGCCCCACGCCTGCCCCTCCTCCCCATGGCATGCCATCGCCGAGGAAAGCAGGACTTTGAGGGAAGGAAGGTACCAGGCTCCAGAGTTGGGGGGGGGGTTGGGCCCCTCTCTCCCGAGGAGGAAAGGAAGGTGAGAATCACTGACCTGAGAAGTTTCCATGAACTCTGGCCATGTGGGAAAAGCGGGGGGAGAGGCCCAAAGGAGCTGGGCAAGGCGCAGGGGAGGGAAGTAACTCCCCTAGTGGTTTCCTTACCGTAAACTCCTCACTGGATCCCGCGGTATAAACAGACACACTGGGCCTGCCCGAGGAATGAGCACGGCTGGGGACCACGTACCACCAGGACATTAGAGAAGTAGAGGTGTTGGCAGCAAGGGACCCAGTGCCTGGACCCCTGGGGGACCGGCACTGGGCGAGGGGAGACAGTTTGCCCAGGAAGATACCCAGAGGCCGTGCCCATTCTCACTCCTCCTGGCACAGAAGTGCCCTCTGTTTATAGGAAAACTATGAGTGTGGGTAAGAGAGAGAAGGGGGCCGTGCCTGGTCCTTGGACGCACCAGGCTCTGAAACCACAGCTGCTGACTCAGCCACTTCCCGCTCCCCTCCCAACACCTCCCTCCCAAGCTGATGGGAACAAAGAGGCTGCAAGTTTCCAGTTGTAAAAGTCCGGAGGAGCGATCAAGAACGAAGATCAAGGCTTCGGATTTTCCATGACACTTGTGCAGGGGCGGGGGCACCGAGCCTGCCTGGCGCAGCGCCCATCACCCGTGCCCTGTGGGAAGCAGGAAGCTGCCATCCGGGCCTGGGGCAGTGCCAGCCTCCACATCATCATGGCACCCTCTCCTGGGGCTGCCTCGGCAGGAGGCGAGCTCACTGCCCTTGCAGTGTCCGTGCAGTGTCCTGAACTCTGGGGTCCCCCGAGCCCAGCTCTCTGAGATCAGACGGTCTTGGAGGCCAGGAGCTCACCCAGCAGCCCCCCAAACCTGCAGCACTGGGCAGAGAGAGAAGGGGGAGGGGACAAAGGACAGAGGACAGGAGGCGTGGGCTTCAGGCGGGGGAGGGCGTTGAGGGGAATCCGTCTGCAGGAAGTCAAAGGGCAGCTGGGCCTGGCCTTCCCCCACAGTGAGGCCAGTCTCGGTGTCCTCCACCCCCCGTCGTACCCGACTATCTCAGCTTCTGGGGGATCTGCGACGCGGAGGGGTCCACCCAGTTAAAACACACGATGGTACATCTATTGAATGGAGTACCCTTCAACTTTTTTAAAAAGTCAGGTACATCCATGCATCCTGACAGGAAGGATGACCAAAGTATAGTAAGTGGGAAAACGATAAGAAGATTCTGATACAATTTTCTTAAAAATACCTAAACCTCAAACCACTGCATTTGGATATGCGTACCTAAATAACTACATATTTTAATGTGCTTAGAAAGAAGGATAAATGTGCTAACGTATGCCTGGGGCCATTTGGATTAGAATTAGAGTAAAAGGAGAGACTTTTGTATTAGAAGTTTTTGTACTACGCATGTATAATTTTGAAATGCAAAGGAAAATGATGAGGGTGGGGGAGATGATTCAGAGCAGCCCAAGTGTGTAGACAGAGCTGGGCACACACACAGACATGCCAGGTGCACGCACGCACACACACACCCCACGCACACGCACATACACACGTGCTCACACCAAGCACATCTGGCCCACCAAGGAGGGCACACCTGGTAAATCTGGCAGAAACGTGGGCGCACACCTGGCTCAGGCACAACCCCACAGTGCAGGGTTCCCCTGGCATGTGCCTGGCAGGGCCCGAAGCTCCCTCTGGGCATCGATCCCATCCCAGATCAGGCCCCAGCTACTCTTGCTTCCCCAACCTCCAAATGCTCTCCCCTGGGCCTCCGTCATTTCCTGCCAGGTACTCACACAGCAGGACCCTGGGCAGTCAGGAGAGTCAACAAATGCGGGAGGGGAGCCTGTGGCCTGGCCGTGAATGTGGCCTCCCCCTTCTCTGGGGCACTGGGGCACTGGGGCACCCATCTCCCAAACCGGGGTTGTTCCAGGGTTTCTTTTGGATTCTGGTTTGACTAAGAAACCACCTGGGCATCAGCCAGTCCAAATATGACCCTGGTTCTGCCGCTTACTTGTTGGGTGACCCTGGGCTAGTTGTTAAAACCTTCTGAGCCTCAGTTTTCTCATCTGTAAAATGGGAATAATAAGGTTATTGTGAAACTCAAAGAAGATAATATCTAAGAGACTAAACGCTTTGGAAGACAAACAAGGAAATGGGGATCACAGATGTCAGGATCCTGGTTCCCTCCAGGGCAGAGGGATAGGGCTGTGATCAGGGAAGGACACAGGGACCTCTGAGGTGCTGGCAGTACTCTAATTTTTGACCTGGGCTATGGAAACATGGATGTTTAATTTATAATTATTTATTAAACTGTATATATATTTAACATACGTATGTTATGTTTCATAATAAGAAAAAATGCTTTGGAAAGTTTCATGTTCAGCATAAATGTAAAATAATGTTAACAAGCATAAATTCCCATTCTCATACCCTCTGAGCAGCGTCCGGGACTCTGAATTTCGCCATGGTCAGGGTTAGCTGGGTGGCAAGGATCAGCTAATAAGCAGGGATTTCAGTTATAAATCTAGACCAGTGTTGTCTTCCTTGCTAGGGGAGGCCTCGAGGGCAGAGGTGCCTAAGGGGTGTGGATCCTATGGGGGAGGCCTTGAAGAAAGTGGTCAATTCTGCCCTCCCTCGTGGCTCCTCCCTGCCGCAGAGTGCTGAGAACCACAGGCACGTCTGCCCACCCAGACTTCCTGGCTGGCATAATCCTTGCCCTTGCAAAGCTCCCTGAACCCCAGGCAACCTCCTTTCTGCACTGGCCACCACCCCATATTCCTCAACAGCACGGTCCCTTCCTTGGTCCTCAGGCCCAGCACTTTCCTGCTCCACTGGCGTCCTACCTTGTGCCCAGAAGCTCTGCCCCCAACTTCCCGGCTTTTCCCGGCCCCACTGCTGGCTCCCCTAGATGGGGAGAACTCTCTACCACCCAAAGCATCCCGGGGCTCCAGAGCCCAGTCCGCACGATGGCATCCCCCCCATACTGGCTCTGACTCCAGTGGAGGGAGCCCTCAGGAGACTTGGCATGGAAGGCAGGCGTCCCCCCACCAACCCGCCCTCCCAGGCCAGAGACCCCATGCTGGGCCCCAGCACCCAACAGCCTTCAGGGCTGAGCCCACCCTGCCATCAGAGGCCACAGGAATTTCCATGGCAGGGAAATTCACTCTCTACCCCCGCATCTGATTTGCTCCCTGTCTCTTTCTGACTCGGCTTCTGTTCGACTCTGTGATTTAGTCTGTCTCCCATCCCTGCTTTTCTATGGGCCTCTGTCTCCACAATCCTCCCCAGCCAGCAAAGGGGCAGCAGGAACCTTCCATCTGCGTGTGGGGCAGCCCGTGGGCTTCTGGTCCTGGCCATCAGCCCGAGCTGCTGCCTGCTCCTCTCCCACCTGTGAAGTAACAGAGGTGAAGACTTCAGAAAAGAGCCTGAGGGCCTCAGTGGCAGAGCCGAGCTGAAAGGGAAGAGGAAGTTGACGAAACTGGGGTGCAGGAAGATGGAACTTCTGTTGTTACAGGGGAACGAAGAGCAACAGGGGCGGCGGGGGCGGGGGACAGGCTGCCTGAGGTCTTGCTCAATAAGAGCTAAGAAGAGAGTTGAGCTCTGGAGTGACACAGAGTCTTGAGTGACGTAATCTGGGATAGGTTCTGATATTAAGTTTTTTTCACGGTCTAACCTCAAGCCTGCCTGCTGCAGAACTAGCTCTTTCTCATCTGTTTTTTCTTGCATCCACAGAATCCGTGTCGGGCGTACAGTGAAGGCAAGTACGAGAGGTGCTTGTGAGGGGAGGGGAGTCCTTCTCCTCGGCCTGTGAAGCCGCCAGGGTGTCCCCTCCCCATCTCCAACCACCTGATAGCTCCCCAGTCCTGGGCACAACCCAGAGACCAAGCTGGAGGAAGCGGCCACTCCAAGCCATTTAGACAATCTTCCTTTCACGAGCTTATTTATTATTCTTTTCCCACCTCTCCACCCCTTCCCCACCAGCTGCTTAAAATATTTTTCAAACAGAAAAATCCAACCACAGCTGGAAACCAACCCTAAAGTTAGTCCAGAACGTGGGAGCTGCCAGGGAAAATTGCCACAGCTCAGGCGGGGCAGTGAGAGGGAAGGCCTCAGCCACGGAGGCAGTCCCGCTCTGCAGGGGCCTGGGTGGGACAGCAGAAGGAGAGAGGGCCCTCGGGTCCCATCACCATTCCACACATGGTCAGTGAGGACCCACAGTGGCCAGGCCGTCTGCTGGGATCCTGGGGGGACACAAATTAGCTTAAGTAATGAGACCTCTCCCCAAGGAGTTGCAGGCTTCATGAGGAGGTAAGGAGCAGATGCAAACACTTCACTGACAACAAGAGCATACACTTAGAGAATGTTTCCTACATTCGAGGTCCTGGCCTCAACACTTCACATGTATGACTCAATTAAAGTCCTATCAGCCCTGTACGGAAGGTACTTTTGTTCTCTCCATCTAGAACAAAGGAGGAAACTGAGGCACACAGAAACTAAGAAACTCTCATATTAAAAAAAAAGGGAGGACTTCCCTGGTGGTCCAGTGGTTAAGACTCTGCGCTCCCAATGCAGGGGGTCTAGGTTCGATCCCTGGTCAGGGATCCCTCAGGTCGCAACTAAAGGTCCTGCATGCCACAACTAAAGTTCCCACGTGCCACAACTAAAGTTCCCACATGCCACAACTAAAGATTCAGTATACTGCAGTGAAGATCCCATGTGCTGCAACTAAGACCCGGCCCAGCCAAATAAATAAATAAATATTAAAAAAAAGAAAAAGAAACTCTTACCCCACCATACAACCGGTAAAGGCTAGAATCAGAATCTAGGCCCAGGGAGTCCAGAATCCATGCACTCAGCTCTGTAATCTGCTGCCTCTGTACCATAGTGCAAGAGGCAAAGCAAAAACCCCATGAGAGCGTATAAACAAGTTAACATGAAAATTCAGAGATGGCCCCTGGCAGAGGGTCAGAATCAAGGAGGGCTTCATGGAGGAGGTAATGCAAGCACTACTTCTGGAAGGATAGTGAGGATTTTGAGCCTATGCTCAGTGGCAGGGACAGAAGGTATAGAGCCGAGAAAGCTGAGGCAGGAGCAGAGACAAAAACAAGACCCAAGAGGCCCAGCTCCCAACATATGGCCCCCACCACTCAAGAGGCTGGCTTTACCCCTGCCCAGTGCCCAGAGGGAAGAACGCACAGCTGAGCCCAGGCCTGGCCATTGTGGACCATGATCCAGATTCACCCTCCATCTCTGCAGCAGCCTGGGTTGCTTTCTCACCTCCCTCTGACACCTCCCATGCAACCCTCTCACTCTTCCTGCTTGTACGGGTCCCCCGGCACACCCGTTCACAGGAGCGGGTGAGAGGCAAAAGGCACAACACTCTAAAAACTCTTTATAATACAAATGTTTGGCGGCATCTAATTTAGATCAAATTCACCAAGCTGTCTTGGTTGGGATGAATGGCCCAGGAGGTGGTCACACAGCCATGGGGCCCCAAGAACCCAAGAGGTAGGGTGGCAGGTCAGTGGACTGGGCCCTGCTTCCACTTGTCCCTGTGACCTCTTCCAGTCACTGGGCCTCTCTGAGCCTCAGTTCTCCCTCTGGACCTGTTTGGTGTGTTCCCTTTCAGGTCTGAAGTCCCCATGAGCACAGAGTACTCAGCCCTCTTCTCCATACCTAAGGACTTGCCAGCTGGGAAGCTGGGAAGCCCAGCTGGGTGGGTGCTCAAGGCTCATCCAAAGATGGTGGCATTGGGAGGTCTCCTGTGGGCCTTCCATGCAAGCTTCTAAAGGCTTGTTGCTAGAGACTCATCATCACGATAATAGCTGATAATAGCTGCCCTTTATTGAATGTTGATAGCCTGACAGGCATTATTCTAAGAGACTCTCATGGATTACCTCGTTTCATCATTTTAACAATGCTACATATGAGGAAGCTGAGGCCCAGAAAGGGTTAAGGTCGGTACCCAAGGTCACACTCGGGTGTAGGGTTTCCATGGGGAGGGAGGGGGCACCTGGAGGGCAGGGACTATGTCCTGCTTGGCACTGTCTCCCAACCCCGATTCCCTGGAAGGTTGGCCTTGAATGGCATGGGGTTGGGTAGGAAGACAAAGCTGTGAGTTCTAAAGAGCTGCTTACTGTCCAGGAATTTGTGCAAACTACCTCCCCCAGGTCCATGATGTGAAGCCCTTTCCTGGCTCTGGACCAACTCAGCTCCAGCCATAGCCTCCAGCTGCCAGCACCCACCTGCCCCAAGGTGGTCCTTGCCTGGGTACATCCGGATCCCAGGATGGGGAGCTGGCTCCTTCCGGTGCCACCAGGCAGGGCAGGCCAGGCCAGTGCCGGGTCCGCTGCTGCAGTAAACCAGCTTTGGGTGGGCTCCTTCCCTCGGATCCGGGCTGCCTCCAGAATCCTTCTGCGGAGGAGAACAACCCCAAACCTCTGCGGGTGTTATGGCTGAGCCTCAAGGAGAAGAGAACCAACAGTCTGAGGGCCCCGGCTCCTGGGCCTCTCGCGCCCCCTGGCGGAAGGAATCGAGCAGTGCCAGGCCTGCACTGCGTTCTGAGTCCAACTTTCCCTCCTCTTTGTCGCCTCCATTCATTCACCCTTGACTGCACGTCCACTGGATGCCAGGCACCTGCCACAAGATGGGGACACAGACCGTGTCCTGTGACTGTGACACCGTCCCTGCCCCGAGGTGCTTGCCATTCATTCACTCAACTCACCCACTCATTCGACAAATATTCATGGAGCTCCTGCTCTCCACCAGGCTCTCCTCTAGGCTCCAGAGACACCAACCCTGCCCACACGGAGTTTACAGTCTAACAGGACGTTCAGCCTGGGTACCAGAGAATTATAACATAGTGGAGAAATCACAGGTGCTAGAGAGGAGTCCAGCAGAGACAGAAAGATGTGAGGACAGTGGTGCTGACACCAAGCAGCGCGTGTGTAGGCACAGCAGGGGATGGGGGTGCAGAGAAGATTTCAGGGTGACCGCTGGGCCGTGTTTGGATGGTTGCGTAGGATCTCTCTGGGAAGAGGAAACGGGGTGTGGAGTGAGGTGGGGCAGGGAGGAAAGAATATCCTGCACAAAGAGGACAGAACGAGCAGACACATGAAGTCCCAGCGTGTTTAGGGAGCTACAAATAGTCTTCTGTGGTCGGAGTGTGTGGTTAGTGGGAAGAGGGCGGCAGGAGAGTGGAAAGGGCCTCGCAGGCTGTGGAAGGGGTTTGGGTCTTTTCCTGCAGCCTCTGAGGAGCCACAGAAGGTTTTAAGAGACAGGATGATACCACCACGTTGGCATTTCAGCAAAGGACCCCTAGACCCATGGACTGTGGAGGAAGGGCTAGAAGAGCAAGCCGTCGAGGCTGGTGTGGTGCTTGTACCCCAGCTGGCGCAGCAGGTCGCTTCACTTCTCTGAGCTGCAGACCCCTCGTCTGTCAAAGGGGCTGATGACGCCCAGCCTGCAGAGCTGCTGAGAGGGCCAGATGAGACACTGTGTGCGACGTGCCTACTCCAGTGCTTGGCACATAATAGACACTCAGTAAATTATCACTTTTGAAAGTCAGAGAGCCTACTCTGCAGCCTATTACAATTGCCTAGGCAAAGGAAGTAGAAGGCCTGAATCCGATCACAGACTATGGATGGGGAGGGAGGGAAGACACCAGGAGCTATTTCAGAGAGTTGCCTTTCAGGATGGGGTTGGGTATGGATTTTGCTTCTCTAAACACCTCTTGGAGGTTACCTCTGCCTCCTGGCCTCAGGTTCTCCCTGGAGCTCCACTATTTCTATCACCCCCTGCGTCCTCACTGCCTGCTTTGCGCAGGATGCTTTCTTGTTCAGGGCCGGTCCCTCCTCTGGGCAGAGGCTCCGCTGGCTGAGGCCCTACGCAAGTGCCCAGCGCGGCAGCAGATACGGACAGGAGTTGAACGGCAGTTTCTGATGATAATCAGATGTGCAGCAGCTCAGCCACCAGGTTTGTCCCTGAAGCTGGCACAGGAGTGAGAAACGCAGTGCTGGGGGAGGTCAACCAGGAAGACTGGCTCACTGCTGCCAGTGATGATGATACAATGATGATGACTGGTCTCATCACTATAGAGTTACAATCCAGCAATCCGGGCTTCCCTGGTGGCGCAGTGGTTGAGAGTCCGCCTGCCGATGCAGGGGACACGGGTTCGTGCCCCGGTCTGGGAAGATCCCACATGCCGCGGAGCGGCTGGGCCCGTGAGCCATGACCGCTGAGCCTGCGCGTCTGGAGCCTGTGCTCCGCAACGGGAGAGGCCACAACAGTGAGAGGCCCGCGTACGGGGAGAAAAAAAAAAAAAATCCAGCAATCCAGCAAGCCCACCTCTGGCCTCCCTGCTCAGGCAGGCTTCCCAAATTCTCCAGCCCAGGCAGCCTTCCTCCCACACCTGCCCCGAGGGTGCCAGCTCCTAACATAATTCCCATTCAGGAGGCGGTCCAGAAGCTCTTGGGTGGAGGGAGATGCTTAGGGGTGCCAGTTCCTGGAGGGGAGGGAGGGCCACTCAGTTTACATTACGTGTGTATAGCACATATGCCGATGTGACTTAGAGTGTGTTCATCTCAGGTCACTGTCAGGGGAGGGACTTTTGGCAGTTATAAGGGTCAAGGCCCCCGCAGCCATCACATAGACCCTGGGGAGAGTTGTTATTAGTATTCAGGGGTGAGGAATTAGTCTCCTCCACCTGCCAAGTCCCCCTACAAGAGAATCTGGTTCAGGTGCTCCTTTTAAGATGTCATTTTGTTTTGTTTTGTTTTGTTTTCCCTGTATTCCTGTCCCCCTGTTCCAAGGAGATAACAGCCCTTTGGGTCTCTTTGATTTATGTGGGGTAGAAATTTTCTTACGAGGTTGCTTTAAGTCTACCTCTTAAACTGTCTTCTATCAATGGCTCAGCTCATTAGAGAGATGCTACTGAGGTGCCGTTGAGGAGAGAAAGGAAGATATGGGGACGGCAGGGAGAGATGGAGCCTGCCCCAGGCAGGGAAGGGGCTTCCCTCGAGGGAGCCCACTGGGGGGGCCAGGAGGCTCTGAGACCCCTGCCCTGGCTGGGTCTGGCCTGTGCACTGGGCATGCAGGACCCTGGGCACCAGCTCTGCCAGCCTGAGCAAAGATTCCCAGGCCCCAAGAAAGCAGTACCATCGCCCAGATCAGAGGTCCATGGGGTGTTGAACGAGGAGAGAGCGCGACACGGTGGGCTGAGTGCGAGAGGCCCTTCCACCCCCGCTTCCTGGGTTCCTGAGACATCCTGGGGAAGGGAAGGCAGCCTCAGGGACCAAGACCAAATCCCCTGCCAGCCAGTCAGGATGGGGCTCTGAGCTGGATTTAGGTTGGTTTCCATTATTTTTCTACTAGGACATCTTTTGTCCACCTGGGTTTGTGGAAGAAGGTTCATGCCTTCCATGCAGCCAGCACTCAGAACACTTTATTGGCTCTTCCAGCGTGCACCCCTGAGCCGGGTGAGCATGAGCCCCACAATCACCCTCCTCTACGCCCCTTGGGAAAGGAGCTGAGGAAGACCTTGGCCCGGAGGACCACCATGGTTCATTGCAGCTTCGGTAAAAGGCTAAGACCTTCAGTGGCTGGAGGTGGATTGTCAGTTCCTTGCACACACAAGCCCCTGCATCCCAAGGGGTCTCTCTATCAAGGTGACCTCTCTGGGCAGAGCTCCTGCCTTCAGCTGCTATGAGCCCAGGACACAGCTATGGGCCCAGGACACAGTGCAAACCCCCAACCTAGACCGCTACTGTGTATAAGCACCCTCTGTGCCACTTCTCTTCCTAGAACAGGCCTGTAAACGTTCTTTCTTAGCCAATCTTCCTAGGAAATAGCACAGTAAAGTAAAAAGAGACAGCACTTGGGAGCAGAAAATCCATGATCCAGTTCTGACCTTACCACTATAGCTGGGGCAATCAGCTTCCCCGATTGTGTCTCAGTGTAAAATGGAAATAACAGCTGCTTCACACAGATGGAAGCACAAGTGGCAAAATGCTCCATTGCTGGAAGAGGTTCTTAAACGCAAGGGACCATCTTCTTCCCCTTCTCCCTCTAGACCTTCCTTTAGAGAACTGGACCTGGAACTTTGGAGGGTGGGATCGATTTCCTCTTTATCTGAGCAACACATGCACCAGAGCTTTGAACGGTGAGATCTCTGATGTGAGTTCGGATAAACACAGAATCCCTTAAATAAAAAGGGTCGTGTGCCCCTGAAATCTGCCCGTGGCCACGGTGGCTGGAGCAATGGGCTACGACCTGGCTCTGCCCCTCACTGCCCACACTCTAACTGGTCCCCTGATCTCTTTGGAAAGTATACTGAACAAGGAAATAGAGGATTTGGTTCTGGTCTGGATTTTTTCACTAACTGGGTGTCATTTAACCTCAAGCAAGTTTTCTCCACTGTGGACTTAGTAAAGGGGGCAGAATGAAGACCATGCAGAACACCTCCAACTCTAAGCCCTCGGTTTTCCCACGTGCAGGGCCTTTCAGGACCACAGGCCTCTCAATACCTTGACTGCCCTCAGCCTGTGGGGCCGGGAGTACATAACACACCTGGAGAAATCGAGGAGGCTGGGAGGGCAGGGATCCCCAGTTTGTCCCACTCCACCCTGCCCCCCCCCACAGAGAGCCCCCCGTGAGCTCACGTCTGCAGTAACCTCACTGCTCATAACTGGGGTGCTGAGACAGCCTTGGAAGCCAGGCACAAGAGAGAAGGGATGTGTGTCTCCTTGGAATGTGCTGCCCAATTAAGACGGCCTCCTGGACGGCCGTGGGGGATGCTGGGACTACTCCCCCAGGCGGTGCGGGCCAGCTTCCAGGTGGAGTCGATCTGCAAGTGTTTACTGAGGGCCTGCTATGCCTCAGGCTTCAAGCTGGGTGCTGGGGGAACAGGGAAGAGCCACACTGGAGGGTACAGTCTATTTGTCCCAGACAGTGGACAGAAAGCCTCAAGGGTTCTGCTGGTTACGCCCCCAGACCCCCTTTACAGTCCCCAGCAACATGGGCCCCGCTTTTCCTCACCACAGGCCCAAGCCCTTAGCCTGTTTCTCTTCCTTTATGAAGCATCCACAGCCCTCAATCTTCCCCTGGCCTTCTCTTCCTCTTAAGCTGGTATGAATCAGGCTGCTGCCTCCTCACCTTCCCTGTGCCTGGGACAGCCTGGACCACCCTCTGCAGTGTCCATCCACAGTGTGGACATTAGGCTCACTGCCTCTTGCCCTTGGCAGGGTTCCAGCAGAGGCCACAAAGTGAGGCAATCCCCATGTGACTAAAGGATGGGCTCATTCCCCAGATTCCCCAGGTGAATTCCCTGTGAGAAGTGGGTCTTCAGACAAGAAAGCTGAACTTGGAAGACAGGCCTCAGACAGGCAAGAGGCCTCCCTCTCTCTAAAGGCATGTGCCCTAAAGGCGGATGTTAGAAGAGGATAGAAACCTAAGTGTGGCCTACATGGTGTTTGGGTAAAGCAGTCAGACTGCCTGTGTTAAAATCCAGGCTTCCCCCTTAACTAGCTCTGCGTCTGTATCTTTTAGGATTGCATCCCACTATGAGAAAGGCACACACACACGCACACACACAAAACACAATTTGTCGGGGTGGGGTTGGTTATTTTTCTCATGTGATGAGAAGTCAGAAGAAAGGTAGTCCAGAGCCTGAGTGTGGCTCCAAAGGTCATCAGGCACCCAGGCTCTTTTAATCCCTCTACCCAGCCTTCCTTAACATGCACTTCTTGCCTCATGGGCACAAGATAGCTGCCCCATCTCCAACATCAAGTCTAAATTCCAAACAGGAAGAGGAAGATCAAATCACAGGTTGAGTCTCCATCACGTTTAAGAGCTTTCCTGGAAGTCCCACACACCTCATTGGCTCAAACTGTGTCATATGGTAAGTAGGCAGGGAAATGTATTTTTCATTGAGCAAATCGTTGCCTCCAACAAAATCAGATTTGTGTAAACGAGGAATATAAACTGGTATAGAGCTTGCAAGGAGAGAGGTGAAGGTCGATTTCAGGAAGGGGAAGGTACGGGCCGTAGATGGAAAAAGAGGAGCAGTGGTTTCTTGTTGCTTCTGCCAAATATTCTTTTCTTGACCAAACTTTAGTCAGGTTCCTGAACCTTCTCCTAGGCCCATCTGTGCACTTATTGTATAATCCAGTTTTTGCACAAACCCTGCTAAGTCAGCTTAGCAAGAACCCCTCTCAAAATCTGATCACCTTCCATATCTGATTGGATTCCTCATCCTCCATCATCCCCCAGGTAATGTCTGACCACCATGGTGTGTCTTCAGCAATAATCCCGTTAGGTCAGTTTAGCCAGAATTCCCCTCACCGCTGTTTTCTCTTAGTAATTTTCCACCCACTGACCGGCACCCTGTTCCTTGACTCTAAATTCCCAGTTACCCTGCTGATTCAGACTTGAACCCAATCTCTCTCCCCCACTGGAAGACCCCATTGGTGCAGCTGTCCCTCCACACCTATCACCATTGCCCACCTTGAACAAAGTCTGCCTTACCGTCTCCAACCAGTGTCATTCAATAATTTTTTCTTTACCATTTCTTACTCTAAAGACTCAGTGGGCTGACTGGGACCAGCAGTTGCACAGGTGCCTAGACAGCAGCAGTGGCATCAGCCTTCTTCACAGGAGAAGGAGGAGAGAGAAGTGGAGATGGCAGAGACCTCGAAGGTCGCCAGCCTCCCACCACGTTGCAGGGCATGCCCCCCATTCACCCAGTTCAGAATCTCTCCTCTCCCCAGCATCGTCTTTATAACTTCACCTGCTTAAAGTCTGCCCTCGCTTGCTTCCTTCTGCTGCAGGCGAAGCGCAACCAGGCAGTCCCTACAAAGAAACCCGCCCTTTAAAAAGTGTCCTCTAACTCCTTATGTGCATGCCTTGTGTGTGTGTGTGTGTCTAGGGCTGGGGAAGGGGACGCCCTAAAGCAGGATGAGGGCAGGTTCTTTGTCTGATGCACTTTTCACCCTCGGCGTCTCCACACAACCCCTATGCTCAGAGAATAGCTGAGAATGGCTTTGGCTGCCGGCTCTTTCCGCCTTCCTCTTCCTCTGGAAACTTGAGCCTTTCCCAGCATTTCTGGGGGACTCAATCATCTCCACTGCACCAGCCTCAAGCCCCGAGAAGCGCTGCTCCAACCCGAACCCCACCCCCCCAGCTCTCTGCCGCCCTCTCCCGGCGCCGTCAGCAGGGCCGCGAAGAGCGCACGCGCGCGCTCTCGCCGGCGTCCCCGGGCCAGCTTGCCATTCTGCGCGTGCGCATCGAGTGCGGGCAGTTCCGAAGACCCAAGAGGAAGGTAAACCTGCTGAAGCGGGCAGGTGGCTGGCGGTCCGGCTCGTGAAGGAGCTGCCGGGAGCTCGTGCCCTGCAGGTCTGGAGCCTTCGGCATTTGCTCCCTCCTGGGCGACTCCGGTGGGCTCGGAGCGCGCTTTTTGCCAAGGGGCGTGACCTGAGCCCGCCTCCTGGGTTTGGGAGTGGAGGGGGGTGGGGAATCTTTGAGGCCTGTTATTAATTTGGTGCCTGTTGATTGCTGGGGAGGTTTTCTCGAGGAGGGCACAGAGTTTGCAAATAGCGGACAGGAAGGGGTGAAGCTGGACCACGTGGGAGCTGGGGTGACCTGAGCCGTGGGGCTGTGAGGAGCGGGCGCCCCGTTTCTCCGGCTGTGTGTGTCAGGAGTCGGAGGGAGATTAGGGAGCACTGCTACAAAAAGAGCCTGCTAGAAATTGTGCAGGTGTTTGGGATCACATTCAGGACGGCAATTCGGTCATTTTTGTGTTCTCACTTTTCTCACAGAAAGATGCACGGCCACCAACACGCGCTCACTTGCCTCTTTGCATCCTAGGACATGACACAAGTGGCACATCCTGGCCATGGGGTCCCAGCAGTCCGCTTATGCTCACCCCCCTTCTTGCAAGCGGAAGAAGGCAGATGACAGGGAGGATTTGCTGGCTGAACGGGAGCAGGAAGAAGCCATTGCTCAGTTCCCATATGTGGAGTTCACAGGGCGAGATAGCATCACCTGTCTCACGTGCCAGGGGACAGGCTACATTCCAACAGGTGAGAGTCTTTGGTGATCATGGGAAGGATGATTCCCCGAGGAGAATTCCAGGATGCCCAGAGGGCTTCTCCGGTCTCCCAGCCAGAACTTTTCTCCTGGGCGGCAGTACCACGGTCATAGGCCATGCCCTGTGGAGCCAGCTGAGCTGCCTTGATAAACTTGCGCAGGTTCCACAACTTCTCTAGGTTTCCCAGTATTTGAAAGCCTTGCTTTTCTTCACTTGCACTCTTTTGTTCGTTGTTTCCTTGGTTTGGAACGTTTGGCTTGCTCTAGACTGTGGGGTTTGTTGACAGGCGCACTTCTTTATTGCTGTCGCTCATAAGGCCTGGCGTGGCTTTGTGGGGGAGGAGCAGACACCATCTTGGAAGCTTCTGTTCAAGGAAGCAGGTAGTGAATCATTAACGACCTAAGATCTGAAAAATAAGTCAAGGGGAGGGAGAAAAACACGCACAGGCGTGGAGCCTGGATTGGGTACAGAATCATCTATCACTAAGTTGGCTCTCAAGAAGTCTTAACAGGGTAGATGGAGGGTCACAGAGGTTTAGAGCTGGTAAGAACCTTAGAAACCATTTACTCCAAAGCTTTCATATTACAGATGAGGACACAGTGGCCTAGAGAGGTAATGACTTCCCCAAGGCTATGCCATAGCTGAAAGCCATGCAGCAGCTCAAGGCCATGCAGTAAAGCCAGAACGAGATCCTAGATTTCTCAACTTCCACGTCACTGCCGTGGGAGCACCGATAGATATTTTGTAATTTGTAGCACTCTCTACATACTGTTTCTTGTTCATTAGACCCCAAATATAAAACTGGTATCTTAGAAACGTCTAATTCCAGACAATATATTTGTGACAGGCTACTGTGTATGTGATAGAAAGTACTACAACACGTGGGGTTTATTTTACCGAAAGTGTTTGTTTCTTTTCTAGAGCAAGTAAATGAGTTGGTGGCTTTGATCCCACACAGTGATCAGAGATTGCGTCCTCAGAGAACGTGAGTCACCTGCGTCTCTCCTGTTAATGCCTACGGTGGTCCCTAGTCCCTTTTTCTGTGTATGAATGCCAGTTAACTTCTTGAAAACGTTATCTGTTCCTGTAAATTCCCCACTTGCTTTAATACTGTTTGCTCAAGCAAGATGTCTCTGCCCCCATCACAGTCTGGGGAAGGGAACTTGAAGCTAGAAATGTTTTGAGAACAGAGGGCCAAATGAAGGAACTTGAATCAGTAGGAATTGGAGAAGAGGGTGTCCTGGCAGGTGAAGAGATGTTTCTGTCCACACAGTTCCTCTCTTCAGCTTCTCTTCCCAGACGGCAGACAGCATTCAGATGGGTTTGTGAACCCGCTCCACGTACTCTTTCCTGGTTTGAGATTCCTTGCTCTTTTCACTTTCTTGTCCCTCCCCGCCTCATTCCTGCTTTTGCATTTAATCTTTACTGATTGGACCTTGATCTCTGACTGCCTGGGTTGGTCATGTGCTTTGTCGTTTGCAGGAAGCAGTATGTCCTCCTGTCTGTTCTGCTCTGTCTCCTGGCATCTGGTTTGGTGGTTTTCTTCCTGTTTCCACATTCGGTCCTCGTGGATGATGACGGCATCAAAGTGGTGAAAGTCACGTTTAATGAGCAGGACTCCCTTGTAATCCTCGCCATCACGGTAAGATTAGGGCCTCCCTTCCTGGGTGTGCACCTGTGAGTCTTGTAGCCAGGACACTTACACGTGTTTCCTCTCTTGCTCTGATGCAGGCCACCCTGAAAATCAGGAACTCCAACTTCTACTCTGTGGCGGTGACCAGCCTGTCCAGCCAGGTTCAGTACATGAACACCGTGGTTGGGTCATATGTGACAACTAACATCTCCCTCATTCCACCTCGGAGCGAGCATCTGGTATGCCATCCTTTTAGGATCCTGGCCCCGTGGGCCTGAGAAAAGAGTAGGCACTGTGGAATGCTATCACCTCATTACTTTCCTCTTCCTCTCCTCATTTCCACTTGTAGCAACTGGTTGATGAGGAAGACGTGATGAGCTCTGTAATTATGAAAAATTAAGGGAAAAAATCAGCTAGCATTTAAGTGTTACAGGAACAAAAGAATTTGTCGGAGAAAGCGATTTGCCAGCAATCGAGGAGAGGCCGTGTGGTCCATTGGCCTCTCAACAGAGAAGAGGTTGGAAGATCTGTTAGAGGCTCATCGTCTGGATCAGGGACAGTCTTGGGGAAATATTTTGTATGTGATAGAAGAATGCTCTCAGGTCCTTGTGTTGCAGATTGTAGTACTGTTCTTTGTCAAGCCTCCTTAGCCACAGACTGACTCTGGTGTCTTATTTTCAGGTGAATTTTACCGTGAAGGCTGAGATGGGAGGACCATTTTCCTATGTGTAGTAAGGACAGTGTTCTCTACATGTGTGCTTTTTACTGGATGAAAGGGATTCAGAGTTGAGCTCAATTGTTGGGGGCCGGTCCTGCCTTAAGTTCCAGCCTTGGACCTGTGGGTTCCCTAGTTTTGGGCATCTTGAAATTTATTTGGAGGATGTGGTATTTTTTTTTTTTTTTTTTTTTTTTGTGGTACGCGGGCCTCTCACTGCTGTGGCCTCTCCTGTTGCGGAGCACAAGCTCCGGACGTGCAGGCTCAGTGGCCATGGCTCACGGGCCAAGCCGCTCCGCGGCATGTGGGATCTTCCCAGACCGGGGCACGAACCCGTGTCCCCTGCATCGGCAGGCAGACTCTCAACCACTGTGCCACCAGTGAAGCCCAGGATGTGGTATTTGATATGTGACTGAAGTGCTCAAATTTCTTAAAGAGAACATTAGGGCACTAGAAACATGTCCAAGCTGCAGCATTTTGTGATGGGTATGAACAAACAAAAAGATGGTGATGTGGGAGGATGGAAGGACACTTGTGGGGACTCGGAACTAGTGAGCCAGGACAGCACTTAAGCCAGAAGGGCGGGTGTGGGGCAGGGGAGGTGCCCAAACGGGGCTGACTGCTCCTCAGTTTGACAGTGTAACTCAGCACTCCTGCTGAGTCGCCTTTTCTTAAAAAAACAAAAACAAAAACAACCTTTCTCCGTTTGCTGTTTTGCAGCTTCTTCTGCAGGTTACCCGATATCCTGGTGCACAGCACAGTGGTCTTCATGCGGTACGTTGCTCATTTCCCTGTGTCCAGGGCCTTTGTGTTTGAGCCTGGACCGTCAGGCCACGTGAGCTGGCCACCTTTGCTCAGGAGAGCCCGTGGGACCCACAGACCAAAGAGGGGATGCCCAGTACCTTACAGGCACAGACACGGCAGAGCCTTGCTGTCGTTTAGATACAGTGTCCAAATCCCTGTCACAAATCACCAGGGTCACAGTGAACGGTTAGTTGTAGAATTTTCTCCATGAAATGGGGTCGAGTTTTGTGATCCCTTTAGAATCCTGATGGAACTAGTAAAGGAAAGAAAAGCTTTCTCAAGGCATAAGCCCTGGGCATCTGGCCAGACTTACTCTGTAGCCACACAACTTACCACATTGTCATGGACCGGTAGCGTAATCTCTAGAACCGTGACTGTTAAATTCGCAAGTGACAAGGTTCTGCTGCAGACATTTGAAATAGCAGGGTTAGAGCAGGGTTTCTTAGCCTTGGCACTATTGACATTTTGGGCCAGACAGTTGTTTGTTGCGAGGGGCTGTTCTGTGCCTTGTAGGACGTTTTACAGCCTGGCCTCTACCCACTAGATGCCAGTAACACCACCTCCTCCCCCACTCAGTTGTAACAACCCCAAATGTTCAGACGTTGCCAGAAGTCCCCTGTGGGTTAAAATCGTCCCCGGTTCAGAACCACATATTTAGAGGGTCAGCTCAGGGCACAGTGTCTCTGGGGATGTGGAAAGATCCTCTGACCTCCTGGTTGTGTAACCATGAAGATACGTATCTAGGACCTGTGGATATTCCTGCCTGAGCTTGCAAGAAATTACTCGGGCGATGTTTCTTACTTATTTCGTCTCAGAAACAATTAATTCTCGTTGGTTTTCCTTTCCCTAGAACTTCAGTGAAGATTTCCTACATTGGCCACATGACCCAGAGCTCCCTGGAGACACACCACTATGTGGATTGTGGAGCAAATTCCACAGCTGTTTAGAAACTGCTCGTGGTCCTTCCATGGCAGCACCTGTCAGAAGAGACACAGCATCTGTTTCCAGGGCCTGAGCCCTGTACCTACCCCAGGGGGTAGAACCAGAGGAGAAATTGGTTCTCTCAGTCCCCAGCAGACGTTCCTCCTGCCACTAGGGAGGAAAACTCCTCTCTGTAGCGCCATTTACTTTTCTCAGAACCAGCAGGATCACCGCCTAGTGCCTAGCCTATGCCCAGCAAATAGTAGGCACTCAAAGAAGGTTTGAAGAGTTTAACTGAGATCTTTTCAACTGTTCTTGGGACATTATCAGTTACAATCATACCATGGTTCTAGGGTATCAGACGATAGAGTGATCCAGAAATAAGACGGTCGGTGCAGTTGCAGAACTGTTTTCGGGGCCTCATCACAGAAGAGGCAGCAGGGAGGGAGTATTTGGATACATTAAAGAAGAAAGCACAGACCATTCAATATGTGAAATTTATTCATCTGCCTCCAAATGCCTAGGAACTTTATTAAAGAAAAAAAAATAACTTTTTTTTTCCTGTAGAAAGTTAAAACTGTTTTTACCAAGAGTCTGTGGGGTCTGATTTACCCTTCGTCCATTGGCTGGAACATGGATTGGAGAATTTGGTAGAAAAGTAAACCCTGCTTTTGATTCATCTGTGTCTCCTCTGATTGTCTGGATGTCTCAGTAGGCACCTCTGGGGGACCGTAGAATAGTTGCTTGTGAAGTGTTATCAGCACACGATGGGAAGGGAAGAGAAGAAGCCCTGCTTGTACTGTCCCCGTGAGCTCCTATCGCAGTCCGTCTACCTCTGATGGTGACAGGTTGGCCTATCGCTGTTGTAGAACAGAGCACTTAATGCCCCCTGGAGGTTGGACGAGGTAGAGCAGTGATGCCTGAGGATTGAGAAGCTGCTTCCCTGAGGAGGAATAACTTGCTAATTAAGAGGACCTGGTTTGAAGTTGAAAGTTTCTTGAACTGTCTCCACCCTCTCCACCACCCAAAGCGCAGGCTCCAGCCCCACGGTGGCAGGGCATCTAGGGGGAAGCTTGAGTAGTCAGTTTCAGAACTCCGCTGAGGTGGGCTCCAGCTCCTTCTCCAGCACTCGTGCCTCGGGAAACCCTAACAGCAACAGGTGGTGGCACAGGGTCTATTTTCTTTTTTGTCCTCATTCACGTAGCTTGATTTTCAACATCAATGATCTTTGCACTCTGAATCTTCAGGCTAAGGCTAAATTTCATGGTGTTTGGTCGATGCTGACCATGCTTGAGTAACCCAAGAGCTGAGGGTTGAAAGCCGAGTTTCCCTGTTAACCTGGATCCTTTAACGGCCTGTAGTACACGATGGTGATGACGGTTCTGTGTGTAAATGATGGAACACGACTTGTATGGAAGCAGATGTGCACCATTTTTGAGGACATGCCCTGAACACATGAAGATGTACACATTGCTACATTTTTTTGTTTTCCAATTTTCCAAACATCCTCTAGCGTATTTTTCATGTGATTTTGACAAGGTTACTCCTATTGGTACTTCAGTTTTGAATAATTTTTTGTGACCATGTGCCTCAGTAGCATTTCTTGCTTCTCAACGTTATCTTTATTTTTTTATTTTAGAACTTTCAAGTTGATTACTCATTTTTTTTTAATTGGGGTATCGTTGTTTTACAGTGTTGTATTAGTTTCTGCTGTACAGCAAAGTGGAGTTCCCTGTGCTATACAGCAGGTTCTTATTATCTATTTTATACATATTAGTGTATGTATGTCAATCCCAATCTCCCAGTTCATACCCCCACCCCACCCCCCTGCTTTTCCCCCCTGGTATCCATACATTTGTTCTCTACATCTGTGTTTCTGTTTCTGCCTTGCAAACTGGTTCATCTGTACCATTTTTCTAGATTCCACATATATGCGTTAGTATATGGTATTTGTTTTTCTCTTTCTGACTTACTTCAGTCTCTATGACAGTCTCTAGGTCCATCCACATCTCTTCAAATGACCCAATTTTGTTCCTTTTTATGGCTGAGTAATATTCCATTGTATATATGTACCACATCTTTATCCATTCATCTGCCGATGGTAATTTAGGTTGCTTCCATGACTTGACTATTCTAAATAGTGCTGCAGTGAACTTAGGGTGCATGTGGCATGTGTCCTTTTGAATTATGGTTTTCTCTGGGTATATGCCCAGTACTGGGATTGCTGAGTTGTATGGTAGTTATATTTTTAGTTTTCTAAGGAACCTCCATACTGTTCTCCACAGTGGCTGTATCAATTTACCTTCCCACCAACAGTGCAAGAGGGTTCCCTTTTCTCCACACCCTCTCCAGCATTTATTGTTTGTAGATTTTCTGATGATGCCCATTCTAACCGGTGTGAGGTGACACCTCGTTGTAGTTTTGATGTGCGTTTCTCTAATAATTAGTGATGTTGAGCAGCTTTTCATGTGCCTTTTCTTTGGAGAAACGTCTATTTAGGTCTTCTGCCCATTTTTTGATTGGGTGGTTTTTTTGATATTGAGCTGCATGAGCTGTTTATATATTTTGGAGATTAATCCTTTGTTGATTTGTTTGAAAATATTTTCTCCCATTCTGAGGGTTGTCTTTTTGTTTATAGTTTCCTTTGCTGTGCAAAAGCTTTTAAGTTTCATTAGGTCCCATTTGTTTATTTTTGTTTTTATTTCCATTACTCTAGGAGGTGTGTCAAAAAAGATCTTGCTGTGATTTATGTCAAAGAGTGTTCTTCCTATGTTTTCCTCTAAGAGTTTTATAGTGTCTGGTCTTACATTTAGGTCTTTAATCCATTTTGAGTTTATTTTTGTGTATGCTGTTAGGGGGTGTTCTAATTTCATTCTTTTACATGTAGCTGTCCAATTTTTCCAGTACCACTTATTGAAGAGGCTGTCTTTTCTCCATTGTATATCCTTGCCTCCTTTGTCATACATTAGTTGACCATAGGTGTGTGGGTTTATCTCTGGGCTTTCTATTCTGTTCCATTGATCTATATTTCAGTTTTTGTGCCCATACCATACTGTCTTGATTACTGTAGCTTTGTAGTATAGTCTGAAGTCAGGGAGTCTGATTCCTCCAGCTCCGTTTTTTTTTCCTCAAGATTGCTTTGGCTATTCGGGGTCTTTTGTGTCTCCAGACATATTTTAAGATTTTTTTGTTCTAGTTCTGTAAAAGAAAAATGCCATTGGTAATTTGATAGGGATTGCATTGAATCTGTAGATTGCTTTGGGTACTATAGTCATTTTCACAATATTGATTCTTCCAATCCAAGAACATGGTATCTCTCTCCATCTATTTGTATCATCTTTAATTTCTTTCATCAGTGTCTTATAGTTTTCTGTATACAGGTCTTTTGTCTCCCTAGGTAGGTTTATTCCTAGGTATTTTATTCTTTTTGTTGCAGTGGTAAATGGGAGTGTTTCCTTAATTTCTCTCTCAGATTTTTCATCATTAGTATATAGGAATGCAAGAGATTTCTGTGCATTTTGTATCCTGCAACTTTAACCAATTCATTGATTAGCTCTAGTAGTTTTCTGGTGGCATCTTTAGGATTCTCTATGTATACTATCATGTCATCTGCAAACAGTGGCAGTTTTACTTCTTTTCCAATTTGTATTCCTTTTATTTCTTTTTCTTCTCTGATTGCTGTGGCTAGGGCTAGGACTTTGAAAACTACGTTGAATAATAGTTGCAAGAGTGGACATCCTTGTCTTGTTCCTGATCTTAGAAGAAATGCTTTCAGTTTTTCACCATTGAGAATGATGTTTGCTGTGGTTTGTCATATATGGCCTTTATTATGTTGAGGTAGGTTCCCTCTATGCCCACTTTCTGGAGAGTTCTTATCATAAATGGTGTTGAATTTAGTCAAAAGCTTTTTCTGCATCTATTGAGATGATCATATGGTTTTTATTCTTCAATTTGTTAATGTGGTGTATCACATTGATTTGTGTATATTGAAGAATCGTTGCATCCCTGGGATAAATCCCACTTGACCGTGGTGTATGATACTGTTAAAGTGTTGTTGGATTCTGTTTGCTAGTATTTTGTTGAGGATTTTTGCATTCATATTCATCAGTGATAGTGGTCTGTAATTTTCTTTTTTTTTGTAGTATCTTTGTCTGGTTTTGGTCAGGGTGATGGTGCCGCCATAGAAGGAGTTTGGGAGTGTTCCTTCCTCTGCAATTTTTTGGAAGAGTTTGAGAAGGATGGGTATTAGCTTTTCTCTAAATGTTTGATAGAATTCGCCTGTGAAGCCATCTGGTCCTGGACTTTTGTTTGTTGGGAGATTTTTTATCACACTTTCAATTTCATTACTTGTGATTGGTATGTTCATATTTTCTGTTTCTTCCTGGTTCAGTCTTGGAAGGTTATACCTTTCGAAGGATTTGTCCATTTCTTCTAGGTTGTCCATTTTATTGGCATAGAGTTGCTTGTAGTAGTTCCCTTATGATTCTTTGTGTTACTGCAGTGTCCGTTGTAACTTCCCCTTTTTCATTTCTAATTTTACTGATTTGAGTCCTCTCCCTCTTTTTCTTGATGAGTCTGGCTAATGGTTTCTCAATTTTTAAATTTAATTTTATTTACTTATTTTTTTGAATTTTATTTTATTTTTTATACAGCAGGTTCCTTTTAAATAAATTTATTTATTTATTTTTGTCTGCATTGGGTCTTCGTTGTTGCACATGGGCTTTCTCTAGTTGCAGTGAATGGGGGCTGCTCTTCATTGCAGTGTGCGGGCGTCTCACTGCGGTGGCTTCTCTTGTTGCGGAACATGGGCTCTAGGCACGTGGGCTTCAGTAGTTGTGGCACACAGGCTCAGTAGTTGTGGTGCACGGGCTTAGTTGCTCCGTGGCATGTGGGATCTTCCCAGACCAGGGCTCGAACCCGTGTCCCCTGCATTGGCAGGCGGATTCTTAACCACTGCGCCATCAGGGAAGTCCTATACATCAGGTTCTTATTAGTTATCTATTTTATACATATTAGTGTAGATATGTCGATCCCAGTCTACTCAAAGAACCAGCTTTTAGTTTTATTGATCTTTGCTAATGTTTTCTATGTTTCTGTTTCATTTATTTCTCCTCTGATCTTTATGATTTCTTTCTTTCTGCTAATTTTGGGTTATGTTTTTTGTTCTTCCTCTAATTCCTTTAGGTGTAAGGTTAGATTGTTTATTTGAGATTTTTCTTGTTTCTTGAGGTAGGATTGTGTTGCTATAAATTTCCCTCTTAGAACTGCTTTTGCTGCATCCCATAGGTTTTGGATCATTGTGTTTTCATTGTCATTTGTCTCTAGGTATCTTTTGATTTCCTCTTTGATTTCTTCAGTGATCTCTTGGTTATTTAGTAACGTATTGTGTAGCCTTTGTGTGTTTGTGTTTTTTACAAATTGATTGTAATTGATTTCTAATCTTAAAGCATTGTGGTCGGAAAAGACGCTTGATATGATTTCAATTTTCTTAAATTTACCAAGACTTGATTTGTGACCCAAGATGTGATCTATCCTGGAGAACGTTCCGTGCGCACTTGAGAAGAAAGTGTAATCTGCTTTTTTGGATGGAATGTCTTATAAATCTATCTGGTCTATTGTGTTGTTTAAAGCTTATGTTTCCTTATTAATTTTCTGTCCAGATGATCTGTCCATTGGTATAAGTGAGGTGTTAAAGTCCCCCACTATTATCGTGTTACTGTTGATTTCCTCTTTTATAGCTGTTAGCATTTGCCTTACATATTGAGGTGCTTCTATGTTGGGTGCATATATATTTATAATTGTTATATCTTCTTGGATTGATCCCTTGATCATTATGTAGTGTCCTTCCTTGTCTCTTGTAACATTCTTTATTTTAAAGTCTACTTTATCTGATATGAGTATAGTTATTCCAGCTTTCTTTTGATTTCCATTTGCATGGAATATTTCTTTCCATCCCCTCACTTTCAGTCTGAATGTATCCCTAGGTCTGAAGTGGGTCTCTTGTAGACAGCATATATGCGGGTCTTGTTTTTGTATCCATTCAGTGAGTCTGTCTTTTGGTTAGAGTGTTTAATCCATTCACATTTAAAGTACTTATTGATATGTATGTTCCTATTACCATTTTCTTAATTGTTTTGGGTTTGTTTTTGTAGGTGCTTTGCTTCTCTTGTGTTTCCCACTTAGAGAATTTCCTTTAGCATTTGTCATAGAGCTGGTTTGGTGGTGTTGTCTCTTAGCTTTTGCTTGTCTGTAAAGCTTTTGATTTCTCCATCGAATCTGAATGTGATCCTTGCTGGGTAGAGTATTCTTGGTTGTAGGTTCTTCCCTTTCATCACTTTAAATATATTGTGCCACTCCCTTCTGCCTTGCAGAGTTTCTGCTGAGAAATCAGCTTTTAACCTTATGGGAGTTCCCTTATATGTTATTTGTCGTTTTTCCCTTGTTGCTTTTAATAATTTTTCTTTGTCTTTAATTTTTGTCCATTTGATTACTATGCGTCTCGGCAAGTTTCTCCTTGGGTTTATCCTGTATGGGACTCTGTGCTTCCTGGACTTGGGTGGCTATTTCCTTTCCCATGTTAGGGAAATTTTCAACTATAATCTCTTCAAATATTTTCTCAGGTCCTTTCTTTCTCTCTCTCCTTCTGGGACCCCTATAATGTGAATGTTAGTGTGTTTAATGTTGTCCCTGAGATCTCTTAGGCTGTCTTCATTTCTTTTCATTCTTTTTTCTTTATTCTGTTCCGTGACAGTGATTTCCACCATTCTGTCTTCCAGGTCCCTTATCCGTTCTTCTGCCTCAATGATTCTGCTATTGATTTCTTCTAGTGTATTTTTCATTTCAGTTATTGTATTGTTCATCTCTGTTTGTTTGTTCTTTAATTCTTCTAGGTCTTTGTTAAACATTTCTTGCATCTTCTTGATCTTTGCCTCCATTCTTTTTCCAAGGTCCTGGATCATCTTCACTATCATTATTCTGAATTCTTTTTCTGGAAGGTTACCTATCTTCACTTCATTTAGTCGTTTTTCTGGGGTTTTATCTTGTTCCTTCATCTGGGATATAGTCCTCTGCCTTTTCATTTTGCTATCTTTCTGTGATTGTGGTTTTTGTTCTGCAGGCTGCAGGTTTGTAGTTCTTCTTGCTTCTGCTGTCTGCCGTCTGGTGGATGATGCTATCTAAGAGATTTGTGCAAGGTTTCTGATGGGAGCGACTGGTGGTGGGTAGAGCTGGGTGTCGCTCTGGTGGGCAGAGCTCAGTAAAACTTTAATCCACTTGTCTGCTGATGTGTGGGGCTGAGTTCTCTCCCTGTTGGTTGTTTGGCCTGAGGCGACCCAGCACTGGAGCCTACAGGCTCTTCGGTGGAGCTAATGGTGGACTCCAGGAGGGCTCACACCAGTGAGTACTTCCCAGAACTTCTGCCAGTGTCCTTGTCTCCGTGGTGAGCTACAGCCATCCCCCGCCTCGGCAGGAGACCCTCCAACACTAGCAGGTAGGTCTGGTTCAGTCTCCTCTGGGGTCACTGCTCCTTCCCCCCTGGGTCCTGGTGTGCACACTACTTTGTGTGTGCCCTCCTGGAGTGGAGTCTCTTTCCCCCAGTCCTGTCGAAGTCCTGCAGTCAAATCCTGCTGGCCTTCAAGGTCTGAGTCTCTGGGGGTTCCTCCTCCTGTTGCCGGACCCCCAGGTTGGGAAGGCTGACATTGGGCTCAGAACCTTCACTCCATTGGGTGGACTTCTGTGGTATAATTGTTCTCCAGTTTGTGAGTCGCCCACCCAGCAGTTATGGGATTTGGTTTTATCATGATTGCATCCCTCCTGCCATTTCACTGAGACTTCTCCTTTGTCTTTGGATATGGGGTATCTTTTTTGGTGAGTTCCAGTGTCTTCCTGTTGATGATTGTTCAGCAGTTAGTTGTGATTCTGGTGTTCTCACAAGAGGGAGTCAATGTTATCTTTAAATGCAGCTATGGTATTCAAATGAGAGCAGTTAACTTTTGTAAACATACAGCAGTAAGTCTTATCTAATAATGCTACAAACTCTCATACCTGTTTATATTCTCAGCATCCCATACTGCACTGCGGGATGCTCTGCGTAGTTGTATCATGCTCTCTGTTAATTCTTGGACAAATACATAGAATTTGCTCTCGGCAACACCAAAATAGAAAGGGGAAGTGGTTGGCTCTGGTGTCATTGCTATCACCATTGTATCTGTACTGGATTGAGGTTTGGAAGGAGTGTGTTTCTTTTTTAAATTTTATTAAAGTATAGTTGATTTACAATTTGTATTAATTCCTGCTGTGCAGCAGAGTGATTCAGTTATACATATATTGCGTGGGCCAAAAGGTTCATTTGGTTTTTTTCTGTAAGATGGCTCTAGTGGCACTTAGTTGTCTTTAACTTCATCTGAAACAATTTTGTTAGATTGTATGTGACAGCTGTCATGTCAGCATGCATTTAAAAAAAGACATCAAAATTGGTGAATTTTTGTGTAGCCATCTTAACACTGAAGATGGGGGGGAAACCCCAACATTTTAGGCATATTATGCTTTGTTATTTCAAGAAAGGTAAAAACGAAACTAAAACCCCAAAAAAAGATTTGTGCAGTGTATGGAGAAGGTGCTGTGACTGATTGAACACGTCTGAAGTGGTTTGTGAAGTTTCTTCTCGCTGGATGATGCTCCACGGTTGGGTAGATCAGTTGAAGTTGATACGGATCAAATTGAAACAATAATTGAGAACAATCAACTTTATACCATACGGGAGATAGCTGACATACTCAAAATATCCAAATCAAGCATTGAAAATCATTTGCACCAGCTTGGTTATGCCAGTCGCTTTGATGTTTGGGTTCCACATAAGTTAAGCAAAAGAAAAAAAACCTTGTTGACCATACTTCTGCGTGTGATTCTCTATTGAAACCTAATGAAAATGTTCCATTTTTAAAACAAATTGTGGCAGGCGATGAAGAGTGGATACTGTACAGCAATGTGGAACAGAAGAGATCATGGGGCAAGCGAAATGAACCACCACCAACCACACCAAAGGCCGGTCTTCATCCAAAGAAGGTGATGTTGTGTATATGGTGGGATTGGAAGGGAGTCCTCTATTATGAGCTCCTTCCAGAAAACCAAACAATTAATTCCAACAAGTACTGCTCCCAACCGGACCAACTGAAAATGGCATTCGACTAAAAGCATCCAGAATTAGTCAACAGAAAATGCATAATCTTCCATCAGGATAATTCAAGACTGCATGTTTCTTTGATGACCAGGCAAAAACTGTTACAGCTTCGCTGGGAAGTTCTGATTCATCCGCCATATTTACTAGACATTGCACCTTCAGATTTCCATTTATTTCAGTCTTTATAAAATTCTCTTAATGGAAAAAATTTCAATTCCCTGGAAGACTGTAAAAGGCACCTGGAACAGTTCTTTGCTTAAAAAGATAAAAAGTTTTGGGAAGATGGAATTACGAAGTTGCCTGAAAAATGGCAGAAGATAGTGGAACAAAAGGGTGAATACGTTGTTCAATAAAGTTCTTGGTGGAAATGAAAAATGTGTCTTTTATTTTTACTTAAAACACCAAAGGCACTTTTTAGCCCACCCAATATATATTCTTTTTCATATTCTTTTCCATTATGGTTTATTACAGGATGTTGAATATAGTTCCCTGTGCTATACAGTAGGACCTTGTTGTTTATCCATCCTGTATATAACAGTTTGCATCTGCTAACCCCAAACTCCTGATCCTTCCCTCCCCCACCTCCCCTCCCCCTTGGCAACCACAAGTCCGTTCTCTATTTCTGTGAGTCTTTTTTTCTGTTTTGTAGATATGTTCATTTGCATCATATTTTAGACTCCACATATAAATGATATCATATGGTATTTTTCTTTGTCTGACTTACTTAAACTCTAGGTCCATCCATGTTGCTGCAAATAGCATTAGTTTTTCTTTTTTATGGGTAATATTCCCATATATTCCATGTGAGATATACACACACACACACACACACACACACACATATCACATCTTCTTTATCCATTCATCTGTTGATGGACATTTAGGTTGTTTCCACACCTTGGCTATTGTAAATAGTGCTGCTTTGAACATAGGGGTGCATGTATCTTTTGGAATTATAGTTTTGTCTGGGTGTATGCCCAGGAGTGGGATTGCTGGATCATATGGCAACTCTATTTCTAGGTTTTTGAGAAACCTCCATACTGTTCTCCATAGTGGCTGCACCAATTTACATTCCCACCAACAGTGTAAGAGGGTTCCTTATTCTCCACACCCTCTCCGGGTTTATTATTTGCAGACTTTTTAAAGATGGCCATTCTGACCAGTGTGAGGTGGTACTTCATTGTAGTTCTGATTTGCGTTTCTCTAATAATTAGTGGTGATGATGAATATATTTTCATGTGTCTACTGGCCATCTATATGTCTTTTTTGGAGAAATGTATATTTAGGTCTTCTGCCTAATTTTCGATTGGGTTGTTTGTTTTTTTGTTGTTATTTAATTGTATGAGCTGTTTGTATATTTTGGAAATTAAGCCCTTGTCAGGTACATCATTTGCAAATATTTTCTCACAGTCCATAGGCTGTCTTTTCATTTTGTTTCTGGTTTCCTTTGCTGTGCAAAAGCTTATAGGTTTAATTAGGTCCCATTTGTTTATTTTTGCTTTTATTTCTAGTGCCTTGGGAGACTGATCTAAAAACATTGGTACAGTTTATGTCAGAGAATGTTTTGCCTGTGTTCTCTTCTGGAAGTTTTATGGTGTCATGTCTTATGTTTAAGTCTTTAAGTCATTTTGAGTTTATTTTTGTATGTGGTGTGAGGGTGTGTTCTAACTTCATTGATTTGCATATGGCTGTCCAACTTTCCCAACACCACTTGCTGAAGAGACTATCTTTTCACCATTGTATATTCTTGCCTTGTATATTCTTTGTTGAAGATTTACTGACCATAGGTATGTGGTTTATCTCTGGGCTCTCTATTCTGTTCCATTGATCCATATGTCTGTTTTTGTGCTAATACCACAGTTTTGATTACTGCAGCTTTGCAGTATTGTCTTAAATCCGGGAGGGTTAAGCCTCCTGCTTTGTTCTTTTTCCTCAGGATTGCTTTGGCGATTCTGGACCTTTTATGGTTCCCTATAAAATTTAGGATTATTTGTTCTTGTTTTGTGAAAAATGTCATGGGTCATTTGATAAGGGATCACATTAAATCTATAGATTGCTTTGGGTAGTGTGGCCATTTTAACAATATTAGTTTTTCCAGTCCAAGAGCATGGGATATCTTTCCATTTCTTTGAATCATCTTCAGTTTCCTTTATTAATGTTTTATAGTTTTCAGCATATAAGTCTTTCACCTCCTTGGTGAGGTTTATTCCTAAGTATTTTAATTTTTTTGATGTGATTTTAAGAGAGATTGTTTACATTCCCTTTCTGATATTTCACTGTTAGTGTAAAGAAATGCAACCAATTTCTGTATCTTAATCTTGTAGGCTGCTACCTTGCTGAATTCATTTATCAGTTCTAGTAGTTTTGGTGTGGAGTCTTTAGGGTTTTCTATATATAGTATCATGCCATCTGCATATAATGGCAGTTTTACCTCTTCCCGGCCAATCTGAGTACCTTTTATTTCTTGTCTGATTGCTGTGGCTACGACTTCCAATACTATGTTGAATGAAAGTGGTGAGAGTAGGCATTCTTGTCTTGTGCCGGATTTTAGCAGGAAGGCTTTCGGCTTTTCACCATTGAGTATTATATTGGCTGTGGGTTTGTCATAAATAACTTTTATTATGTTGAGATATGTTCCATCTATACCCACTTTCGTAAGGGTTGTTATCATGAATGGATGTTGAATTTTATTGGATGCTTTTTCTGCATCTCTTGAGATCATCATATGGTTTTTGTCTTTTCTTTTGTTGATGTAGTGTATCATATTCATTTGTGTATTTTGACCCTGTGATGATCCTTGTGACCCTGGGATGAATCTAACTTGGTCATGGTGTATGACCTTTTTTATGTGTTGTTGGATTTGGTTTGCTAATATTTTGCTGAGAATTTTTGCATCTATATTCATCAAAGATATTGGCCTGTAATTTTCATTTTTGGTAGTGTCTTTGGTATCAGGGTGATGGTGGCTTCATAGAATGTCTTTGGGAGTGTTCCTTTTTCTTCAATCTTTTGGAATAGTTTGAGAAGGATCAATATAAACTCTTCTTTGTATATTTGGTAGAATTCACCTGTGAGCCATATGGTCCTGGACTTTAGTTTGTAGGGAGTTTTTTAAATTACACATTCTAGGGGGCTTCCCTGGTGGCGCAGTGGTTGGGAGTCCGCCTGCCGATGCAGGGGACATGGGTTCGTGTCCCGGTCCGGGAAGATCCCACATGCCACGGAGCGGCTGGGCCCGTGAGCCATGGCCACTGAGCCTGCGCGTCCGGAGCCGGTGCTCTGCAACGGGAGAGGCCACAACAGTGAGAGGCCCGCGTACTGAAAAAAAAAAAAAATTACACATTCTATTTCACTTCTAGTGATCATTCTGTTCAAGTTATCTGTTTCTTCTTTTTTTTAATTTATTAATGTATTTATTTTTGACTGCGTTGGGTCTTCGTTGCTGCGCACAAGCTTTCTCTAGTTTCAGTGAGCAGGGGCTACTCTTCATTGTGGTGCACGGGCTTCTCATTGTGGTGGATTCTCTTGTTGCAAAGCACAGGCTCTAGGCATGTGGGCTTCAGTAGCTGTGGCACATGGGCTCAGTGGTTGTGGCTCACGGGCTTAGTTGCTCCACGGTATGTGGGGTCTTCCCAGACCAGGGACTGAACCTGTGTCCCCTGCTTTGGCAGGCGGATTCTTAACCACTGAGCCACCAGGGAAGTCCCTCTATTTCTTCTTGCTCCAGTTTTGGTGGGCTGTATGTTTGTAGAAACTTGTCCATTTCTTCCAGGTTATCAAATTTGTTGGCATATAATTGTGCAAAGTATTCTCGTGGTTTGTGGTATTTCTCTGGTATCAGCTGTGATTTCTCCTCTTTCATTTCTTATTTTTTTATTTGTGTCTTCTCTCTTTTCTTCTTGGTGAGCCTGGCCAGAGGTTTGTCAATTTTGTTTACCCTTTCAAAGAACTGGCTCTTGGTTTTATTGATTTTTTTAATTGTTTTTTTTAAATCTCTATTTTATTTATTTCCTCTCTGATCTTTATTATCTCCTTCCTCCTGCTAATTTTAGGGTTTTTTGTTCTTCTTTTTCTAATTCTTTTAGGTGGTGGGTTCGGTTGTTTATTTGAGATTTTTTTGTTTCCTAAAGAAGACCTGTATCACTATGAACTTCTCTCTAAGAACTGCTTTTGCTGCATTCCATAGATTTCATATGGTTGTGCTTTCATTGTCATTTACCTCAAGGGTTTTTTTTTGTTTTGTTTTTTTTGCGGTACGCGGGCCTCTCACTGTTGTGGCCTCTCCCGTTGCGGAGCAACAGGCACCGGACACGCAGGCTCAGCGGCCATGGCTCACGGGCCGCAGCTGCTCCGCGGCATGTGGGATCTTCCCAGACCAGGGCACGAACCCGTGTCCCCTGCATCGGCAGGTGGACTTTCAACCACTGCGCCACCAGGGAAGCCCCCTCAAGGTACTTTTAAATTTCTTCTTTGATTTCATCATTGACCTATTGGTTTTTTAGTAGCATGTTGTTTAGTCCATGTATTGTTTTTTTTTTCTCGTTTCTTTTTCTTTGGTTGATTTCTAGTTTCATGCATCATTGTCAGAAAAGATGCTTGAAATAATTTCTATCCTCTTAAATTTGTTGAGGCTTGTTGAGACTTGTGCCCTAGTACGTGGCCAATCCTAGAGAGTGTTCCATGTGCACTTGAAAAGAAGAAAGAAGGTGTATTCTGCTTTTTTGGCTGTAATATCTTGAAAATATCAATTAAGTATAACAGTTCTATTGTATCATTTAGGATCTCTGTTGCCTTATTGATCTTCTGTCTCGAAGATCTGTCCATTGATGTGAGTGGGGTGTTAAAATCTCCTACTATTATTGTATTCCATCAATTTCTCCCTTTATGTCTGTTAGTATTTCTTTTATGTATTTGGGTGCTCCTATATTGGGTGCATATATATGGACAAGTGTAATATCCTTTTCTTGTGTTGATCCTTTTATCATTATATAGTATCCTTCTTTATCTTTCTTTATAGCCTTTGTTTTAAAGTCTATTTTGTCTGATGTGAGTATTGCCACCCCCGCTTTCTTGTCATTTCCGTTTGCACGAAATGTCTTTTTCCATCCTCTCACTTTCTTTTTTTTTAAAATAAAGTGGGTTTTTAAAAATTTTTATTTATTTTATTTTTGGCTGTGTTGGGTCTTCGTTGCTGCACGCAGGCTTTTCTCTGGTTGTGGCGAGCAGGGCCTACTCTTCTTTGCGGTGCACGGGCTTCTCATTGCAGTGGCTTCTCTTATTGTGGAACACGGGCTCTAGGCACACAGGCTTCAGTAGTTGTGGCACACAGGCTTAGTAGCTGTGGCTCGTGGGTTCTAGAGCACAGGCTCAGTAGTTGTGGTACATGGGCTTAATTGCTCCACGGCATATGGGATCTTCCCGGACCAGGGCTCGAACCTGTGTCCCCTGCATTGGCAGGTGGATTCTTAACCACTGTGCCACCAGGGAAGCCCCCTACCCTCACTTTCAGTCTACGTGTGTCCTTTGCCCTAAAGTGGGTCTCTTGTAGGCAGCGTATTGTAGGCTCTTGTCCTTTTTATCCAGTCTGCCACTCTGTGTCTTTTGATTGGAGCATTTAGTCCATTGACATTTAAGGTAATTACTGATAGATATGTTATTTATTGCCATTTTAAACCTTGTTTTCCCGTTGACTTTATATTTCTTCTTTGTCCCTTTCATTTTTGTTTTTCCTTTTGTGGTTTGATGATTTTTTTTTGTAGTATGCTTGTGTTCTCTTCTTTTTGGTTTTTGTGAATCTATTGTATGTTTTTGATTTTTGGATACCCTGTTTTTGAAGTATGTTAACCCCTTCCTATATCTACTTGCTTTAGACTGGTAGTCATACAGGCTTAAGCACACTCTAGGAAAAAAAATCTACATTTTCTTACTGTCCTCCCCCACATTTTACGATTTTGATGTCCTCTTTTACATCTTCACGTTCATCCTTTTGCTGTTCATTGTCGTTACCATCACTTTCACAGAAATTTTTTGTTTTGTCTTTCTTTAAATCTGTGTACTGGCTTATTTACGTGATTTACTTTCCAATTGTGATTTTCTCTTCCCTGTATATTCTTCTTTTCTATTTAGAGAAGGCCTTTCAATATTTCCTTTAGGATAGGTTTAGTATTGCTGTATTCTTTTAGTTTTTGCCTGTGTGAGAAGTTCTTTATCTCTTCTTCTATTCTAAATGATAATCTTGCTGGGTAGAGTATCCTAGGTTGCAGACTTTTCCCTTTCAGGACTTTGAATATATCTTGCCACTCCTTTCTGGCCTGCAACGTTTCAGTACAGAAATCAGCTGATAGGCTTATGGGGGTTACCTTGTAGTTAACTCTTTGTTTTTCTCTTGCTGCCTTTAGAATCCTCTCTTTAACTTTTGCCATTTTAATTATAGTATGTCTTGGTGTAGGTCTGTTTGGGTTCATCTCGTTTGGGATCCTCTGTGCTTCCCGTAACTGGATATCTGTTTCCTTCTCTAGGTTTGGGAAGTTTTCAGCCATAGTTTCTTCAAATACGTTTTCAATTCCCTTTTCTCTTTCTTCTCCTTCTGGGATCCCTATTCTGCATAGATTGGCATGCTTTATATTATCCCATAAGTCTCTTATATTGCTTTCATTTTTTAAAATTTGGCTTTCTGTCTGCCGCTCTGATTGGGTGCTTTCCATTATTCTGTCTTCCAGGTCACTTATTTGCTCCTCTGCATTATTCATTCTGCTCTTCATTGCCTTCAGCTCAGCTTTCCTCTTGGCGAATGAGTTCTCTAATTTTTCTTGGTTCCTTTTTTATAGTTTCTAGTTCCTTTTTACAGTAATCTGCATTTCTGTCAATAGCCCTTCTTAATTCCGTCAGTATTTTTATTATCTCCTTTTTGAACTCTGTGTCTGTTAGACTGACGAGATCTGTTTCACTTGTTCTTTCAGGGGAATTCTCCTCTGATTTTTTAACTGGGAGCAGTTCCTCTGCTTCTTCATTTTACTTATATTTCTGTTGCTTTATGAGTTTAGGAGAAACAATTATCTACCGTGGTCTTGGAGGGCTATTTATATGGGGGAGCATCCCTGTGTAGCCTGCTTGGGTTTAATATTTTTGGTGCGAGGGCTGTTTTTAGCATGGATGCCTGTCACGTCTGTCCTTAGTGTATGCTGGCCGTTATCCCCTTGATAGGAGGTGTGACTGGCGTTGTGGTGATCAGAGCCTGCACTAGATGTTGAGCGAGGCAGCCGCGCAGGGAGAGATTTCAGCCCTGCTTCCTAAGTTGTGTGGCCCCTGGGCTCAGCTGTGATTTCAGCCCCTCCTCTGCACGTGGGCAACCCGCTGGTGGCTGGGGCGTGGGAGCCCACCCAGGCGGCGGCCCACTGAGGTGGTGGCTTGGGTGCGTGCTCCCAGAGCCTGTAGAGGCTGCTATGGTGGCTCCACCCCTCCCTTTGTACACCACTTAATGGTGCTTCACTTCTATGGCGGGCTCGAGCTTCTGCAAACACCCCCAGTTGCGGCTGTACCGCACTCCAGCCCCTTCCGGCTGTCTCCGTGCAGCCAACAGCAGTCCTCTCCCCAGGTCTGTTCTCTAAACCCCGCGTTCCAGCACCCAGCCCCCACCCATACCAGCAGCTGCGCATAGACCGCCTGTGTACGTCTCTCTCTGTTCTGCCCGCCACAAACCAGGTGTGCTCTCCTCCGAGCCTCTGGAGCTCCCTTTCTGTCCTGGCTGATCTCCCCACCAGTGAGGCGGCTTCCCAGGGTGCAGGAACCTCGCCACTCCTTCAGTTCCTTCCCAGGGGAGCAGGTCCTATCCCACTTGCTCTTTTTTTTTTTTTTTCTTTCTTTCATCCTGCCCAGTTACGTGGAGATCCTTCTTGTTCTTTCAGGTGTTTGAGGTCTCCTGCCAGTGATGGGTAGGTATTCTGTGAGCATTTTTCCATTTGTATTTTTTTATGTATTTGTGGGAGGAGGTGAGTTCCACATCCTTCTACTCCACCATCTTGACTGGAGTGCAGGAATGTGTTTCTTGGAGATGAAGCTTCACCAGAGATCTTTCTCTGTAGCTTCTGGGTTGGCCTCTGCCGTGACCTCTTTCTTAACTCTCAAAGTACTTACACCATGTCCCCTGGTTGAAATCTCCATTTATTCATTTACTCGTTCCAAAAAAGTATTTATTGAGCACCTGCTATATGCTAAGGATTGCATTTTCTATACGTTTCTGTCCAGAGTCATAGGTAGATGTTTCATATGCCATGATAAGCCTCTGATACTCACTGGATCCCATATACGCCACAATGTACTTCCACCGTCTGTTCTGCAACACTAGTTACCCCAAAGCAGGATCCCTGAGACCTCTGGGTCACCTGTCCTTCTAGGGATTCTAGCCCCAGATGTGAAACTATTAAAAGAATCAGGCTGGGGACTTCCCTGGTGGTCCAGTGGTTGAGACTTCGCCTTCCAATGCAAGGGGTACGGGTTCGATCCCTGGTCAGGGAGCTAAGATCCCACATGCCTCAGGGCCAAAAAACCAAAACGAAACAGAAGCAATTTTGTAACAAATTCAATAAAGACTTTAAAAATGGTCCACATTAAAAAAAAAAAAAAGAATCAGCCTGTTTGTAAAAGTTCCACATGAGTCTAAGGGGTCCTAAGTATTTCTCTGGGCAAAATAATCCTTATTCTTTGCCTTTATAAGTAAGCTTCTTCATCACCTCGAGATTCATTCTGTGCATTCTGTGTTTCTTCTCTTGTTTAGAAGGGGAAACTATTTCGGAAGTTGGTCTGTGATTTACCCAGGATCCAGGGTCCTGAGCAAGTCTTCACTGGAGTCAGACTCCTGGGTTCCACTCAGTCAAAAAGCAAAAGCCCTTGGAGGCAGGACACTTTCGTAGAGACGAGGAAGCTCAAGAAAGGAACAGTAGCCTGACTGAGGCCTACAGCTAGTAAGCCAGGTCTGTCCACTCAGTCCCGCCGGGGTCAGAATGTTATCTGAGAGGTTATTGTGCCTCGAGAGAGACCTTCTGCCTTTCCTGGGGCATCAGGGATCATGGGAATTAGTGGTGAGCCTCTGGCCCAGGTCGGGACAAAGGGGCTACTGTAGTGCAGTACTGTCACCCAGGGTGGTGCGTTTTGATCTGACCACAGATGCAGGGCTTTCTGTCCCGCTGCTTCTCTTCCCTTCTGGTTCATTCATCAGTTACCAGTGCAGCAGTTGCTATTATTTCTAGGTTTGACTGGGTACCCGGGAAATGGGTGGGCTACGAGGGATCAGCTTTATATGCTGATGCAGATGGGACTCCTCTTACCAGGGACTGAGCTGATGCTCACGATCTGTTGAGCTGCTTTGGAATAAGTCGCTCTGACACCACTGTGGGCAGTGAAGTGAGCTAGGGAGCAGGATAGGCGCTGAGTGTGGCTGACAGGTTGGAACGAGACTCCACTATTCAGCTCCGTATGTGGTCTGAGAGGCTTCCATAAGCGTCCGCAGACCTCTCCCCCTTGCCCCCACTAGCTCTCTTGGTATATGGAAGGGTTGTTTATTTAAAATTATGAGATAGCTCTTCTAATTGTGTGTTCTTATGTTTGCGATTCACTCTTTTAGTTTGTCAGGAACTAGCCCCCTCTAGTGGAAAAGGTGAGAACCTCCTCATTTTTGCCCCACATAACACGAGTCTTTGGAAGGCACGAAGGGACCGGCTGTCCCTCCGTGTGTTGAGAAGACACCCATGGAAGCTTTAGGTGCCAGCCCAGCAAGTGAGGAACGGGGGCCGGGAAAAAGGAATGAGGGGTGGGGCGAGCGTTCAGCACTAACACTTCTGCTTGAACTGAAGTCTGAGGGAAAGATACAGATAAATAGATTGACTGGTGCACTGGGCCTCTGTGGATTCCCTCCCCTGCCCTCCCCCCCGGCACCGTGCACCCCCCCCCTCCTCGGGGCGTCTCTGGTCTCTCCCGAGTGGCACGACACAGGCCCCACCTCCCCGTCGGAGTTCAGAGAGCATCTTTTCTCTTGCACTAATCCGCCTGGAGGTGTGTCTGGGCTTATGCTCAGGAACAAGGCCGCCCCCTCTCGTGTGCCTCCCTTCCCAAACCTCGGTCTCTGTTCCTAGTTCACCCCTGGGTTCCACTTGGTGCCAAAGTTTACGAAAGAGGATTCTGTCCTGCCCACAGACTCCAGGACTAATGACAAATAAAGCACAAAGCACAAGCCAATATGTACTTTCCAATAATTTTTTTGTTTTTAATATCAATTGACATTTTAAAAAATACAGAGGTGTTTGACACAGAATAGCACCATTGTGTGGGACACACACAGTTCCTGCGCCCGGCACCCGAAGGGGGGGTTCTCTTGCCTGGGCTGGGGGGCAGTCACCCGGGGGCGTTTAACTCACACCAGTTAGTTTCCTGCCTCTGCCTTGACCCAAAGGTCTTACAGGAAGACAATAAATAAATAGAACACCGAGATTTTATTTTGCAGTCTGCCCAGTTCAGGTCTCTTAGAGAAGGGAGAAAAGTCCAAACTGTGAGAGGGTGGGATGAATGGACGTCAGGTCAGGTCAGCCATTCAGTGCAGAGTCCTAGAGTGACTGGGATTGGAAAGTACTTGGGTCCTTTGGGTTTGCAATGGATTGTGTTGTTTCTGGGTTCGGGTTTTTACAAGAAGCAGACAGGCCCTATGTCCACACCGAATTCCTGCTCGGGCCCGCCTATGTCCATGGGTGCAATGTCAATGATGGGGAGACGTGAGGTCTTCTGCGACCGGTACTCAATCATAGTCTTGCCCCACTTACCGGTGTGTTTCTAGGGGAGAAAGAGAGGAGAGTCGGCGGATGCCTTACGATCCGGTGCCAGCTGCCCTGGACCCCAAAACCGAACACACGCGGGGGGCCTAGACCTCTCTTGGACTGGCCTCCGCCTCGACGCCAGTCCTCAGCAGCAGGGCCTCCTCCCCCTGCCCTTCTCCTCCCCACTGTCCACAGTGACCCAGCCTGCGAGGGCAGAGGCCCACACACGTCGCATGAGTGTTCCTCCAAGTCACCGGACACGCTGAGCCAAGGGAGGGGAGGGGACAGAACAACACGCCCCTCTCCCTCACCTGTCGCTCTGCGTGGCATCCCACGTAGCCCGTCGGCGCTCGTGCCCCTTTAGGGCCACGATGCCTGCTGTGGACCAGCCCTCTGCCTGCTGTCGCCCGGGGCCCCAGGCGGCTCATCTCTCTGGCGGCCCAGCCGGCCTGACTCACCGTGCAGCCGTCCTTCAGAACCGTATACGTGAACCTGCTGTTGCCCTCGGCCCGGATCTCCACGTCGTTGGAGCCCTGGATGAGCAGGGCCTTCTTGAGGTTGCCAGCGGCCTCGTCCAGGTAGGCAATGCTGTTCTTGCAGTGGTAGGTGATGTTCTGGGAGCCCTCGGTGGACAGCAGGCGCAGGAAGGTCATCTGGACGTTGGCGGTGTTGGCAGCCAGGTTGTCATCTCCATAGCTGAACTGGGAGGGGCAGACAGCAGTGGCGTGAGGCCCGGGCGGGACAGGGCCCTCCGAGCGGGGTTTGCAGGAGCTGAAGGGGGCTGGGGAGGGGTCACTGGGAAGACACGTTTGCTTCCGGGGAGTGGAGCAAGCCTCCGAGGACTCTTCCTCCACCTCGAAGTGGGAAAACATCCCCCTCCTCCTCTTTCCTTCTTCCCCTGAACTCTCCCCCAGCCCCCATCCAGTGAGAATGTGAGCAAGGCGCTAAAGACTGCCGGGGAGAAAGCAGAGGGGGATTCTGATGCGCCGTCCCTGGCCTAGAGCACGCGGGGACTCACGTGGAAGCCACCGTTGATGGTTTCTCCAAACCAGATGTGTTTCTTGTCCTTGCTCTTGCTGTTCCACCAGTTCTTCTTGGGAACGCTGGCCGGGCTGGGGTAGACGCAGGTCTCGCCAGTGTCCATGTTGCAGAAAACCTTCATGGCGTCCAGGGTGCAGCCCTGGTTCGGGTCGATCCAGTAATCTCCTGCAGCGGAGAGGCAACCCCCCATCGGGGCTCAGACAGGCACAGACACACGCTCCCGAGAGGGCCAGGCCTGCCTGGGGTGACAGAAAGGCCTATGGGGACACCAGGGGCAGAGGAGCAGGGTGTGAGGGCCACGTGCGGCCAAAGGGAGGGGAGAGGGAGGGATCCGGGCGAGGATACCCGGATGGGAAGGTCCAGGGCTAAACAGGGGGGCAGGCAAAGGCACAGGAGCAGGGCCTGCCCGGTGGATGGAACTCTACCCTGAAGTCACTTCCACCATGTGGCCATGACCGGACGGGACCAGGGCTGCAGTTTCTCTGCTGTGAAATGGGGGAGCCACCACCAGTGCCAGAACCTTCCAGGCCCGACTCTGCCCCTCCTTCTGAAGGGGGCCGTGCCCAGCGGGGGCGGGGATCCTGCCCCCCGGGCTCACCGCTCTTCCACTCGGGGTGGCAGAGTTTCAGGTCCCGGCAGGTGCGGGCGGGGTTCTTGCGGGATCCCTCGGGGCTGCGGATGCTCTCGATCTGGTTGTTGAGGGACTTGAGCGTGGCATCCACCTCGGCGTCGTGCTGTCTCAGGTTGCCGGCTGCCTCATCGGCCCGCATGTACTGCATGGGGTCGGGGCCCTTCTCTCTCTGGCCTAGGCCAGCAAAGGCGGACATGTCAATGCCAGGGCCAGGGGGACCTGGAGGGCCAGGGGGTCCAGGATTTCCAGGAGGACCCTGCAGCAGGAAACAGAGAAATCAGCCAGGAATTACAGGGAGACGCCCCTCCTGTGTCCATCCCCTCCTGCTAGAATGTACTAGGATGTCTTCTTCCCAGTCCCATTGGGGGGGGGGGGGTGGTGTGTGTGTGTGTGTGTGTGTGTGTGTGTGTGTGTGTGTGTGTGTGTGTGTGTGTGTGTGTGTGTGTGTGTGTGTGTGTGTGTGTGTGTGTGTGTGTGTGTGTGTGTGTGTGTGTGTGTGTGTGTGTGTGTGTGTGTGTGTGTGTGTGTGTGTGTGTGTGTCTCCGCGCGCGGAGCAGGCCAAGACCAAGAAAACCATAGAATGCTCCCTGTTTTTTCATTGGCCCCTCTCTTCTTTGTCTCATGGACTCTGAACTTCCAGGGAGCTCCCAGGATAAAGGATGCTGTCACATTAGCTGCAGGCTGATGCCCCGAAAGAAGCCCTTCGCATCCGAGAGCTCAAGCCTCCCGGTGCCGGGAGCACCCCAGACGGCAGGAAGGACACTCACAGCAGGGCCAGTTTCGCCTGAACGTCCACGGGGTCCAGGAGGTCCAATGGGGCCGGGGATTCCATTAGCGCCATCTTTGCCAGAGGGACCGACGGGGCCAGGAGGACCCTGCAGACCGGAAAGGAGAAAGACAGTGAGAAGAGAGCCATCGACAAAGGGAAGGTCCGGGAGAAGCCGAGGCTGGTGAGGCTCATAGCTGCTCTCTTCCCAAGTCTTCCCATTTCTCAGTCATGGAACCCCACGCTGCTCTCCGTGTGGCCAAGAACCGGCAGGACGGCTTCACGGCTCTCTCACTCCCTACAATCCCCTTTGTAAAATCCTATTCCCAGGGAGTCTGTCTGACAGCCGAGAGCTGCACTCGTGGTCGTCCTATGGCCTCAGGTACTTCTCTGGCCACAGTGTCACCAAGCCAGTCCCACCTCTGCTGCTGAGTGAGGCGCCTGAGCCCGAGGCTTCCCCAGAAGCAGCCACATCTCCCTCCTCACCAGACACCTGACCAGCACCCTGGTCCCACCCCGGAGGAAGGGTTCACTCCGTCTCACTTACTCTGGGGCCAGAAGGGCCGGCAGGACCAGAAGTCCCTTGGTCTCCAGCGGGACCCTGTGCAGCAGGAAGAGGCAAAGGTCAGAGGTCAGCACGGACAGGGCCCCATCTTCCACGTCAGGAGGCCTTCTTGAATACGTATATATACTGGGAGTTGGGGGAGCGCATACACGTCCCGCCCCTGCGCCCCTTCCATGTGCTTCTCCCTGCAACCCTGAGGAGGCCCTGCACATTTCTCAGGACGATCCCCAGCCGCCTTAGCAGCATGGGAAACGCCAGTGGGCTCCGTGAAGGGGGACGCCTTGGGGAACCGAGCACAGCCTGCGGCACTCACAGGGGGGCCGGGCAGACCCTGCAGACCAGTGAAGCCACGGTGTCCTTTCAGTCCCCTCTCGCCAGCCTCTCCCGTTTCTCCTTTGTCACCTCGGGGGCCTTGAGGGCCCTGGGAACAAGACACAAAGACACAGGTTTGGTCAGCTCAGGCCAGCCTCACCCGCGCCAAGGGGCCCCAGGTCCCTGCTGCCCCCTGAACCTGCCTGTCGGGGACCCAGCACAGGACGCTCAGATACTCACTGGCATTCCCCGGGCTCCAGCTGGTCCTGAGGGTCCCATGGGGCCTTGTGCACCCTGTGGGGAGAGTGGGGGCAGCGTCAGAGCACAGTCAGGACAGGGACGCGCCCAGGGCCTGGGGTGGGGGAGGGCGGTGGTGGAACACTCCCTACCCACGCAGCCACCCTCCTCCACCGTGGCTTTTACTGACTCGAAGATACTCACAGCTTCTCCTCGGTCTCCCTGCTTGCCAACTGGGCCGGCGGGGCCAGGAGAGCCAGGGGGCCCTGGGGCTCCGGGGGCACCCAAGGGACCGGTCTCACCACGATCACCCTGTCAGGAGAGAGGTCTCCGGCTCAGAGAGGAACGTTCCAGAAGAGGCAAGGAGAGACGTGATTCTGACCCCAGCCCTGCCAGGCCAATGGAATGTCCTCCCCGCCCCACCGTACTCACCTTGAGTGAGACCCCGATACCCACCTTGACTCCAGCTGCACCGTCTCTGCCAGGGGGGCCGTCAGCACCAGGGCTTCCCTGCGCAAAGGGAAACACGCCATCAGAGCTGCCCACCATCCCCGCCTCTGCTTCCCGTCCTCCCTCAGGAGCCCAGGTTTGTGCCCTCCCTCCAGCCAAAGCTTCCTCAGCCAGCTTCCTCCTGCCTCCCCGCCGTGGGCCCAGCTCTTAGTCTCCGTGCCCTCTCTCTCCCATCACCACCCTCCCATCACATCTGGGCGCTTGGGCTCGGCCTATCTGTCACCCCCTTCTCCAGGGCTCCCCTCTCCCTAGAACGGGCTACCCCACAGTGGATCCCACTGCACACCTCGCGTCCAGGTTCACCCGCAGGACCAGTCAGGCCAGGAGGACCCACGGGGCCAGGGGGACCTCGGTCTCCAGACGCTCCAGGAGCTCCCTGCTTGCCAGGCTCACCCTGGGGGACAGCGACAAGGAGGATGAGTGCTCGCTCCGAGGTCCCTCGGAGCCCTTCTGGGGAGGGCGCTGACCGCGGGTCAGTTCAGACGGTGCGGAGCGGTGGCAGCCTCGGGGTGGCCAGGCCACCGAGAGCACCAGGTGAAGAGCGTCCACCTGAGCCAGGCGGGGCCCAGCTCGCCCGGAGGAAGGGGCGTCCCCACTCACCGATGGGCCGGGCAGGCCGGGGAATCCTCGCTCACCACGCTGCCCCGGCAGACCGACGATGCCCCTCTGACCGGCCAGACCCTGGGGACCTGGAGGACCGTCGGGACCCTGAGGGAGGAGAGGAGGGAGGTGAGAACTTGAGAAGTGACACGGAGCCGCCCCCCGCCCCTCCGTGAGGTGGCAGCTGCCCACTGCAGGGGTCAGGACACTTCTCTCTGCAGCGCCCGCCCCCCCCGGCAGTCCCACAGTCGTGCTCCCCCCACTCTGGGCTCTGTGAGCCCACGTGCCCTTCACACTTCTGCTCCAGGGACCTTGGCCCTGGGCTCCCCAGCCTGGGGTGGGACTTACAGAAGGACCGTCATCTCCAGGCTCTCCCTTCTCGCCAGGGGGTCCGGAAGGACCTTGGAGGCCAGGGTCACCAGCTCGGCCAGGGGGGCCGCTGTCTCCTCGAGCACCTTTGGGACCATCTTTTCCAGAAGGACCAGGGGGGCCAGGGGGTCCAGGGTTGCCCTAGAAGGAGCAAATGCGGGACGTGAGAACTCATCTCACCCTTCACCATCCTTCCAGGCTGCCAAAGCCACGGTGACCCTCTGGGGGCTTCCTCCACCGTAAGGGCAGCTTGACCCCCACCCCGGGCTACCTCTTCCATCTTCTCTCCCCCGTGAGCTCTGGCTTCAAGCCAGCCTGGCTTCTCCAGCCTCTGCACACTTTCCTTTTTCTGATCGACCTGGACTCCCTCCTGCCTCCTTCCCTGTGGCCTCGGTCCCACCACCGGTCCTCAAGGAACAGCTCCAGCCTCACCCCTGGCCGCTAAGCCTCTGCGCCCGCTCCCTCTGCGCTTGGCAGTGTTGGTGAGCTGGGGGACTTTCCCCAGGAGCAAGATGCAGACATCCTTACAAAGCACAGTGTGCTCAAGAAGTGTGCGTCCACGACGAAAGCAACTGTACCAGCCCTGTCCTGCCCACGGAGCCAGAAGCCCGTGGCCAGCAAGAGGGCCCCCCGCCCTGCTCCCAGCTGTCTGCAAGGAGAGCAGGTCCCTGTGGTCAGTTAACTACTGTTCCCAGGAGTGGGGATGGGCACAAAGACGTGTGGGGGACTGGGCCAGACTCTTTGACCCCTGCCTGTGCCTCCCATGCCTGGAGTTAGGGAGGAAACAGCCGGGGGCAGCACTTACATTGGAACCTGGGGGTCCGACGCGGCCTGCAGCTCCGGGGAATCCGGTGGCTCCCTATGTGAGGAGAGGAGGACCCTGAGGACCTCAGACCCTCAGGAGGCCCAAGAATCAAATTTGGGGGCGGGGGTCTCATAGGCTGGTTTGGAAAGGAGCAAGGGCGCACGGCAGCCAGGGGAGAGCTAGAGAGGGAGAAAGGGCCCCAGGTCTGGCCACTGCCTCGGGCGGCTGCAGCTTCTCAGCCTCCAGCCCCTGCAGGGGGAGGATGCAGTGGGGCAGTCAGCGCTGTAGGGGCGCCCTCTCTCCCCCCGGCTGTGGGATGGGCTCTGTGTGGGAGGGGCTCGGGCTGAGAGGGAAGGAGGTGGGGTGGGGTCTCTGGGGCCAGACCTCCTTCCTGAGGCCCGGGGGGGGGGTGGGTGCGAGAGAAGCCGCTGCCCCTGCAGTGCCCTCCACTCGGCCCAGTGACGGTGGGAACGGGGGCCTCACTCACCGGGGGGCCTTGAGCGCCTCGGGCTCCTTTAGGACCAGTCACACCAGTAGGACCCTGGGGAGGAAGGAGGGAGACGGTGAGGCCCGGTCGCCCCGGGGGAGGGCTGTGGGCTTCTGGGCGCGGGTCCCTTCTGAGCCCCGTGGACTCCTGAGAGCTCGGTTCTCAGAGATGCAGCTTTGTCAGCACTAAAATCCCAGCCTGGAGAGGCTGTCACAGGTGGGCCTGCCACCCCGACCCACAGGAGACTCGTGCTCTAGGAGATCTCGGGGAGGGCAGGCCCATCAGGTGTCCTCAGAGCCAGTCCAAGGTCTCCCAGGAGACTGGCCGCTCTGCCCCAGGCCAGCTGTTGCTCAGGGAGACCCAGCGGCTGGTACCCTGCGTCGGCCCCCAGCCACACGCCCACACCCACACCCGCAGCTCTGAAGGCCAGCTTAGCTCCTTGAACCTTTACCCCTGAGCACAAATTCCTCCTCCCTGCAGCCTCCCCTCCTGTGGCTGCAGCAGCAGGCTCCAGGGTCTGCTGGGTGGAGGGCCCTAAACACAGGCGGGCAGCCCCAGGCCTCCTAGCCACCTCTGCCTGCCCAGGCCCCTCTCCCGGGACCCAGCACCGCCTACCGTGTGGGAGCGGTTTCGGGGGGGAGCTCAGCATTACCCACCTGAGGCCCGGGAGCTCCAGAGGGGCCCTGAGGACCCGGGGCACCGGCGTCACCTTTCTGGCCAGCCTCTCCTTGCTCGCCTTTGGCACCGGGCTGGCCGTCAGCACCCTGTTCCGGGAAGGAGGAGGCCAGTGAGTGCGGGCAAAGGGGCCAGAGACTGTGTGAGTGTGTGCGTCCACCCTGGGCCTGGACACCGAGTCTCGGGTAGGACTGTCACATCGCTGTGGAGATGTGGACGCGGAGGAGCCACTTCCCTCTTCTTTAAATCCTGTCCTTCCCTCCCCCACAGGCGGGAAGGTGTCCTTTGGGAATGACTCGAGCTGGCCAGAGTGGAGGGCATGGGAGGGAGGGAGGGAGGGTGGACAGAGATACTCACAGGAGGACCAGCAAATCCAGCGGGCCCGGGGGGTCCAGTCTCTCCACGTTCACCCTGTGAGAGAAGAGGGCCGGGAGGGGTGAGGCTCAGCTGCCGGCCTGCTCTGTTCCCTCCTGTGAGCCCAGAGCCCGCTCTGGCCCAGCCTAGCCTACTGCACAGTAACCCTCAGAGAGAAGGGGGTCGGGAGGCTCTCCGTCCTAAATAAAGGGACCCAGGTCAGGAAGCCTCTCACGGTCGGAGGATCTGGGGACCCGAAGGCCCTCCACCCTGATCACATCATGGGGGGGGACGTGCCTTCCCCCTTCCTTTCTCATCTCTCCTCCCACCCCCAGGCCCAGAGGGCAGGGTGGGAGCCATGCCCGGGGTGGGGGGGGGGCCTGCAGGGCCAGGCTCAGGGGCAGATACTCACCGGGGCGCCGCGAGCACCAGCAGTTCCTGAAGGACCAGGAGGTCCAACTTCTCCCTAAAGTGGGTCAGCGGGTGGGGGGGGGGGTGGACAAAAGCCAAGGATGAGGGATGTAGGGTGAGAGGGGGCCCTTCCAGAGCAAAGTGCATCCAGAGAGCCCTGACGGGGGGACGGGGGCTCTGGTCTCCCCTCTGACCCGTGGCGTGTTCTCCCCTTGTTGCTTTGGCCATACCTGCACCTACTCGGGGCCTTTGCTGAAGACACCCATACCCCCATCCAACTGCTTCCCTCGGTGGTGCACACAGCCATGACTTTGCCTCTAAGAACGAGCCCCCACCCTCCACTCCTTGCAGCCGCTGCAAGGCAGGAGGCCGACAGGTATCGAGCGAGGGGAAGAGAGAGCAGTCTTTGGCAGGAGATGAGAAGGAGATTCGTTGGGGGAGGTGAGGCAGAGCGAGGAAAGGGATCCACGACTCACCTTCTCACCGTTGGCACCAGCCGGGCCAGGGGGGCCAATGGGGCCAGTCAGACCCTGGGGGAGAGAAGGCGGAGTGAGGGGCAGGGAGAGGCAGCCAGGGACGCGGAGTCCAACAGGGAGCCTGGAGACGCCGCACCCAACAGACCTTGGTGTACCCTCGCGTGGCCCCCAGAGCTCCCTCTCACCCTGGGGCCCCCACTTTTGACAGGGAAGTCCTTGTAGTTGCCCAGCCCACAAAACTGAGATAGGAGCAGAGTCCACGCTCACACGCTGCCCGTCTGTCCCCTGAGTGCATGAGGTCCCCTGCATCTGTCCCCATCCCAACCCCAGGGAGCCTGCAGCCAGCATCCACTTACCCGTCCACCATCCTTCCCGGGGGCTCCCTCGGGGCCTTTCTCACCAACATCACCCTGTGGGATAGAGAAAAACGGGCCACCTTAGGGAGCTACTCGAAGATCCCCTTTGCCGGCTCAGTGCCCCCCCTGAATGGGGCTCCAGGCAGAGCTCAGAGCCTGGCCAAGGATTTGCTGCAGTCTCAGGGTGGGTAACGGGGAGTAACAGAAGTGAGAGAGGGAAGTGTCAGGGCAGGATGTCACTCAAGGTCAAACGGAGAGCCTGGGAGCGGTCTCCAAGTTCCTCAAGAGGGTAACGGGGACCCTCACCGCCTGGTGCCGTGGGGAGCGGGAGGGAGTGTGGGGAAGCCCAGCTGTGGCAGAAGCGCGCTCAGCCTGGTACTCACCCTGTCTCCCTTGGGCCCAGCGATGCCAGCTGCTCCTCTCTCACCGGGCATCCCCTGCAGACCTGGAGGGCCCTGAGCCCCAGGGGGGCCACCTGGGCCAGCTGCACCCTGCGGTGGGAGAGGAGTCTGTGGAAGGCAGCACTTCCCCTGGGCCCCCCAGGCCCCAAGCCCCCTTTCCTTCCCTTCCTCCTCTGCCCAGACCCCTTTCTGTCTCATCCTCCATCCCTCCCTCCTTCCATCTTCATCCCCCCTGAGCCCCCTCCCCTTCCAGCCCAGAGGACCCCCGCCAGCAGAACCCGCCTCACTCACTTTGGGACCATCAGTGCCAGGAGTGCCAGGCAGGCCGCGGGGCCCCTGGAGGCCCTGGGACCCTGGAGAGCCACGTTCCCCTGGGAAACCTCGTTCACCCTGTGACAGAGACACCAAGGAGGAGTCAGGCAAGAGAGATGGGGCGGAGGCCCAGAGAGAGAGGAGACCCAGGACGGCTGTGCTGGGATGCACGGCAGAACCACACGGGAGGGAGCAGGCCCAAGGAGGCCGCGCGGAAATAGTGGACGGGACACTCACCCTGGGACCCACGAGGCCGGGAGCTCCAGCTTCACCAGGAACGCCCTGAAGAACGAAGAAGGATGTGTGAGAGAGCAGAGGCTTTTCTGTCCCAGATCCTCGGCGGAGCTGCCCTCCCGCTGGGGGCTGAGCTCAGACCTGGGCAGCAGGTCCTGGACATTCCCTGGCCTCCTGGGGCTCCTTGTGCCCACTCCTGCCCTTGCCTCCTGGGCATGAGAATAGATCTTCCCACCTAAACAGGCTACAGGTTCAAAGAGCCCCAAACTCACCTGGTCACCTGGTTTTCCACCTTCACCTGGGGGACCAGGCGGGCCAGGAAGTCCCTAGAAGCCAAAGTGACTTGGTTAGGAAAGGAGTGTGTTTGCTGCCACGCCCTGCAGGGAGGCCAGCACAGTGCGAGAGCAGGTGTAGGGGAGGGGGTTCAGGGAAGACTCATCCCTGGGTCCCCCTCAAGGGGGCACTGCTGCTGCCCCAGAGCCCTGCGTGTGGATGGGATCCAGCCGCCTACCTGGAACCCAGATGGCCCAGGAGCACCCTGCTCGCCTCGTTCACCGGCAGGTCCCTGCAGAGGAAGACAAAGGCGAGCTGAGCCAGCCCCCAGAGAATCTGGGAGCCTCATCTAGGCCTACAGGGGCCTGGGGCCGGCCCGCGGGAGGGCAGGTGACACCTTGCCTCCCTGCCCAAGCAGGGTGTGCATGCCTCGCTGTCCTCTGACAACCCCGATGGGGTCCAGGCTGCCTCCTGGGACGCCCTGCCTCAGCTCAGGCTGGCTCAGGTGTCCTGGATCAGCCCAGATCCACACCTGTCAGCTCCCTTACTCCCCACCTCTACCCACAGAGCTCCTGCCCACGGGCCACCTGGAGAGGCTGGGCAGGTACTTACAGCAGGTCCAGGGGGGCCTGCAGCTCCTGTCTCACCATCTTTGCCAGGGAGACCCTAGAGGGGAGAGAAAGGGGTGATGTAATGATACACTCTTCTTCAGTTCTACAGACCCCAGGACCAGGCAGGTGTACTCTGTGGCCCAGAGTTTCTAGATGATCCCCTGCCTGAACTCCATTTCCACACCTTCCCTTCCTGTCCTTTCCCGGCCCCCTTCGTTCCCTCGGTCCTTCTCAGCATGGGAGCCTCCTCCATCTCTCTGGGCTGCTGTCAGCGATCAGAAGTCTCCCCGTGCGGACTCCCAGAGCAGCATGGGCTCAGCCGCAGGAATCCACGCTGCCAACTAGGGGCCCCAGAAGCGTGCCATAGGGCTGCCCTCTCCTTGCAGGGGTCCCACAAACGCTAAGGCGTGGGCAGTGGGGAGGGTACTTACTCTCAGACCGGGAGCACCAGGCAGTCCTTTCTCACCAGCTTTGCCAGGCTCACCCTGGAAGAAAGAGTGCAGGGCCATAAGGTGGAGGGCTCTGGTGGGAGTGGGGGTACGGCCAGCTTGGGAGATTGGGGCTTGAGGTCACTGCCTCGCGGACAGCAAAGGCCAGAGCCAAGTGTCAGCGCCTCTCTTATGCTCAGAGGTGTGAACTGATAGCGCTGCCCCGGGGATCAACGTCATGGCTGAGATGTCCCAAGGGCTCTAAAGAGCCCTGGGATTCCCCCGATCACGTTCACTGCTACGGGGCGTGGAGGTCCAAGCTGCCCGGGGTACCATGGATTCGCTCATCATGGCCCTTGGGATAACTCTGTTCAGGGCCAGCCCTTTCCCCAGGGGCAGGGAGGTAGGAGCACCATATGGAAGGAAATGGAAGGGCAGGTGATTACTTACATTGGCACCTTTGGGGCCAGGGAAACCCATGACACCAGGCTGCCCGCGAGTCCCCTGAGGACCTGGAGGTCCAGGGCGACCATCTTCACCAGCGGCTCCCTGAAAGAGAGGACACCATTCTCAGAACACGGACGCTCGACCACATTTGTCCATCCAGTATCTACTAAGCGCTACTACGTAGCAGGCTCAGGGCTGGGCACTGGCCGGACAGACAGCACGTGGGATTGACCGAGTTCGCAAACAGCAGCCCACACAGGCCCCATCGGCAACAAGGCGCTCCTTCGCTTGTAAGTTTTGTCCCTGAAAGTGCACATCGTGCTTTGTCTTCCTCCAACAGAAGGCCCACATGCACGAGGGGGTGGCATCTTCAGAACTCACAGCCACCGCACAGGCCACACCTGACCCTAGTACCTACCATCTGTCCCCCCCTCAATTCTCAAAATTCACGGGCTGCCCCTACCCAGCTCCTGTCTCTTTTCCCATCTGCCTCCCCAAGGATTTCCCCAACCCTTCCCAATGACCCCAGATGATGGACTTACAGAAGGACCAACTTTGCCTTGAGGACCAGCATCACCAGGGCGACCAGTGAGACCCTTTGTGTAGGAGAGAGAAGAGGATGGGTGTCAGGGCAGCCTCAGGACCGCCCAAACCTGGCAGCACAGGGGCGGAGGGACCAGGTGGGGCAGGGCATGAGGGGTCTGCTCAAAGTCAGAAGCCGAGGACAAAAGCAGCTCTGCTACTTACCCGGGCTCCAGGGAGGCCAGGCTCTCCAGGACGGCCAGGGTCACCATTGGCTCCCTTGGGACCAGCAAGACCACTGGGCCCTCGCTCTCCAGGGGCTCCCTACACAAGAGGAGGCAGGGGGTCAGCAGAAAGCCATGTGACCAGTGATGTGGGGACCCCAGCCCCTGTGCCCCGACTCACCTTGGGACCTGCCAGACCATCCTGACCTGGGAACCCACGGTTGCCAGGAGCACCCTAGGGAGAAGTGGAGAGGAGAGACTGAGTCAGGGTGGCCCCTGACCCAGCCGCGGCTGCAGAGAGCCCGCCAGACCCCAGGGGGTCCATCTACGAACCTGCCAACCATGATTTCTGTGGCCCAGTAGCTACGGCCTGCAAGATTCTGAGCGATTAACTTCTTGGGCCTGTCCCCACCTTTCAGGGAAGGAGCTGCAACTATTTCATGCCATCCCGGGGAGGGGGGGTGGAGAGACACAAAGAAGGAGAAGGCTTCCTATCCCCATGGTGGTGGGTGGAGAAAAGAGAAGTAGGACGTCTAGGAGGCCACAGACTCGGCAAAGACCCAGAGCCACAGGGACCAGACTTGCATCTCCAGGTCACAGCCCAATGAGCGTGGGGACTCCTGGCCCACTTACTCTTTCTCCAGGGGGACCAGCGGGCCCAGCACCACCAGGCTCTCCACGGGCCCCTCTTTTGCCTTCTTCACCAGCAGGACCGGGGGCTCCTTGGGGACCAGTAGGGCCCTGAGAACCAGCACAAAAGAGAAACAGGGTGAGTCTTCGCCGGGCCCTGGGGCGAGCACCAGCCTGGTGTGTGGAGGAAGTGGCTGTGACTATTGTTTCAGGGCTGGGGGACCTGGGGAAGTGAGGCCACAAAGGATCAGCGTGGGGGGGTGGGGGAGAGCAGAAGTGCCCCAGGGGGAAGAGAGAGAGTATAAAGTTCAAACTGGTCAAGCTGGTCAGGCCAACGATGGGAGCTGAAGCTGTAACAGCTTCTCAACCTTGTCATATCTCGTCTCCAACACGGCCTGAGACGACCCGGATTAGGGGACAGAGCTCCTGCAGAGGTGGGCAGTGGGCCAGGCGTGGTGGCCAGATACTCACCGGTTCTCCCTTGGGGCCTTGTTCGCCTTTGAAGCCAGCAATACCAGGCTCACCCTTAACAAAGGAGAAAGGCAGGTTCTCACACTCGGTTCTCTCCACGGCCCTGTCCCTACCTCCCGAAACCCTTAAAGGCGCCCCACCAAAGGACATGGTGTGAGCGCAGGAAGGAGGGATGGCGGTTTTGACGCTGGGGCGCTTGGCCTCATCCTGGATCTTACCGTTTGACCTTTCGGGCCCAGAGGACCAGTTGCACCTTGAGGGCCGGGTGGACCACGGGGCCCAGGGAAGCCGGGAGCACCAGCAATGCCAGGGGCACCCTATCAGCATGAGCAGAGAGAGAGGCATCAGGAGAGGGGGCAAGGAGGGACTGACCCCACCGGGAGGAGCCAAGTCCAAGGGCAGCACTCACAGCAGATCCTTTAGCTCCAGGAATTCCATCAGATCCAGGGTTACCCTGAAAAAGGAGACTGTCATTATAAAATAAGCAGCGAAGAGTAAACCCCAGCCATCTCCTAGCCCTCCAGGCCCCAGGTCCAGGGGCTGCAGCAGCAGCTGTCCATTCCAGGCATGGCCCTGCTGGACATTTCAGGGGGAGGATGGGTGATGGAGGGAGGCATGTCTCTCGAGATGGGCGGGGGGTGGCAGGCATTCAGCCAGAATGAAGGTTTCATGATTGAGACGCCACTTTCCTCACAGCTAAGCACAGAGTCAAGTGTGCCAAGGCCTCAGACCCCAGACCCTTCAGGCGAAACAGAAGCTACACTTACGGAGGCACCAGCCGGCCCGGGGGACCCAGGAGTACCAGCTTCACCGCGAGGACCCTGGGCACCTTCAGGACCTCGAGCACCGGTGGGGCCAGCTTCACCCTGGGAAGAGATAGGGAGGGGTGGAGTGAGGGCAAGTCAGGGGGACAGAGACCTCGTGGGCCAGCAACAGTTCAGGGCAAGCTATACACACGCACCAAAAAGCTGAGCCCTGCTCCGGAGCACCTGGGTTCCCACGTGGGCCGCCTGGCTGAGCTCGCTGCCCTGATGACTTCCGACCCCACCCACTCTACTCTCCATCTGCCCCCTATACGGTGACCACCGACGGCAAGCACACAGTGTCGTGCCACAGCCTGGGCATCGTGCTCGTCCCATTGGCACCATTCAGAAGAGCCCAGGCTGGGGGACCCTGCCAGCCCAGTGTCGTGGGGATGATGGACAGGTGGCTGAGGCGGGCAGGCACCTCCACCTCCCCTTCCCTTCCTATTTTCTCTTTTACGAGGCTCTCAAACAGCTCAGCTCGGGGCATCACTGGGCTTGTATCTGGCTGATGTGTGACCCAGGCTCCGGGCCAAGCCTGTCTGCAGGGAGCCAGAAGCGAGCGGGGTCCAGCACCCCAACACTGCTTTTCCCAAAACGGCCTCCGCTTTTACTTTCATTTTTTCCTGAAAGTTACAACTGGCTGCGATCTAGGCTCTCTGGACAGCGGAGTCCCTGGGGAGGACGGATGACCTGGAGGGAGGGCAGAGCCTCCTCAGGTTTCTTCTCAGAACATTCTTGCTTTACTGCTGTAATTATTATTTTCTGAAGGTCAGGCCCCCTCACCTTCCGCTGTCCCTCTTCACAATGGGTCTCCTTCACCCGGCTCCTGGGGCCTCAGACACTGTCTGGTTGCCATGGAAACCCCAGGAGGGAAAAAGCAACCCGATGCCAGTGACCGCATGGAGGTTCCTTATTCATCTCCTGGCGGGCACCAGGAGAGAACTCCCAGGGACACACGCGCATTGGAATCCCTCCTGGGCCACAGGGGCCTTTCCCTGAACTGGCTGGCCTCCTACTGGCCTCTGTTAATCCTTGGAAGAACTCTATGAACACGGCTTGGGAGAGCCGAGGCCCCCAAATGAGGCAGCGGCGAGAGGGAAGCGTGGAACCGTCTCTGAGCCCATTTCCCTCCGACTCTCTTCCGGGTCTAAGTCGGCGGAGCTCTGCCTTCTTCCCTTTGGTTCCTGGTCTTCTGCTCCCTCCCAGGTCTCAGGTGTCTCCCCACCTTTTGCTGCCTGGCCCCACTCTGAAGCTGTAACTGTATCTCTAGCTTTTTATCATCCCATCTTACTCTCCCTTCCAGCTGGTGACTCTGCCAAGTGCCTGGCTTTTTCCTCGTTTTCCGTGGAGAGTGGAGGTGGGGAGGGGGTGGGGGACACGCCTCCGCAGGGAAGGGGGTCATCCAGGGGGCAGTCAGCAAGGGCTACGGGGAAAGCGGGCTTCCTGACACAACAGGCAGGACACGCACCTTGGCACCAGGAGCACCAGGGAAGCCAGGACCGCCAGCAGGACCCACGGGACCCTGGAGGAAGCAAGTGGATGGAGAGGTGAATGCTGATTCCGGGCAGACTCTCTCCAGCCTCCAGAGTGAGACCCCCCCCCCGCCACGCCTCACGTGCCGTCCCACCTTTGTACCAATATTACCCTACATCCCTGTGGCCGAAAGTCCCTGGGTGAAAACTGTCCCCACTGCTAGTGTCCCCAAGCCTGGCTTCACAAGGCAAAGCAGGTTTCTGACTGAATACGTGGTGAGAAGCAGGCGATTTTCACCTCCCTCTCTATCCCTCCTCAAGAAAACTACCGAAAGGGTGGCTGAGGAAAATGACCCGCTGCTTCAAAACTTGTTCAACGTGCTCTTGCAGTAATGAAAACTTATTTCTCCTCCTTTCCAGTAGAAGCCAGAGCATGGCCTGCGTACCGAGTAAACACTGCACCTTCACTGGGCTGCTGACTGGGACGCAGGCAGACCTGCCTGGGCTGAAGCGAACTTACCGGAGGCCCTGCGGGGCCAGGTTGGCCATCGTTGCCCCGAGCACCCTGCGAGCGAGAAGGAAGCAGCCACCGTCAGAGGCGCGTGCACGTCCAGTCCCTCCCTGCCTCAGCCCAACCCCCATGGTACCCCAGGGCTGAGCACGAGGCTGGCAGGTCCTCCAGGGTGGCTGGGAGAACCGGGAGGGCAGCGGGCTTGTTCTCAGCTTAACAAAGCCTGGGTGATTTTCCAGCTATTTCATCATTTCTTTTTTTTTTTTTTTTTTTTTTGCGGTACGCGGGCCTCTCACTGCTGTGGCCTCTCCCGTTGCGGAGCACAGGCTCCGAACGCGCAGGCTCAGCGGCCATGGCTCACGGGCCCAGCCGCTCCGTGGCATGTGGGATCTTCCCAGACCGGGGCACGAACCCGTGTCCCCTGTGTCGGCAGGCGGACTCTCAACCACTGCGCCACCAGGGAAGCCCTGTTTCATCATTTCTTAAACTTCCGTTTAGACCCCAAGTATCCCTAACTTCAAGGCTGAGTTATCGTTTAAAGATTCGGTGAACTGGGCCAAAGGAGAGCGAAACAGCCAGGCATAGACCCTGACTGAGCGCCTCCTGCCTGTCACAGCAAGAAGCACTCTCCGGACTCGGGTAACCTCCCTGGTTACGGCTCGGTTAACCCCAGGATCTGCGCCCCACCATCCTCCAACCCATAAAACCACCTGCTTCTATGGAAAACAGAGACGCTGCAGGACATCTGCCAGCAGCCCAGGAAGAAGCTCTGTGATGGGGACAGGACACCGGGCAGAGCCCGAGGACCACATCTGCCCCAGGACTTCCTTCACAGGAAGGCAAGCCTGCCGGCATTTCCTCCACAGGCCTTGCCCTTTGAGGGTTTTCTCCTGGGTTTGTGGTGAGCACCCCTCGTGCCTCTCTCAAGGCCCCTCAAGGCCCAGGGGACCGTCAGGCTAGGTGGAGCTGGGCCTGGCACCTGGTCCTTGGAGGACCTCGGCCGAGCCCTGTCTGCCTGTCTCTGCCTCTCCTTGGAAGCTGAAGAAGGATGCTTTAGGGGGAGCTCCTGTTTTAAAGAAGACTCAACTCTTCCTCCTGGCTATGGTCCATTTCTCCTGAGACTCTCCCCGTTGACATTAAACAGGGAAGAGAAGACTTAACCGAAGAAAGTGTCACGGGGAACATAAAGCCTCAGCACTGGCCAGAGCCCCTTCTGGACTAGCCTGGCCGCTTCAAGAAGCACCCACCCTCCAGGGGTCAGCCAGAGGAGAGGCCTGGGCTGGCCGTGAGTGAGGGGGAGCTGCAGTGCCGCCCGGGAGGCCAGAGCTGGGCGGGCATCCAGGGCTCCTCCTGCAGCAAGGCTGGGGAGTGGGCACCGTCTGGCCCAAGGTGGGGGGCACGTGACCACAGCAGGCAGAGGCCAACCCAGCCCAGTCTCTGGCCAGGCCTTGAACCCTGACCTGCGCTTGGAACTACGTGACATTGTCAATCTTCTATGCCTAATCCTGTGCACACCCTGCCAGCCTGACTACCGTGGGGACAGGAATCAGTGAGAAGGAGCGAGAAGCAAGGTCTACGGTGCCTGGGAAGGAGGGAAAACAGGGATGCAGCTCATCTGTGCCCCTCACGGAGTGTGGCCACCGTGGCCCCCACAAGCCACGTCTTGACAACCTGCCGAAATCGCAGTGTTTCTCGGCAGGTCCAGCGCTCTCTAATCGCCTCACACAAAGCGACCCGGGGACAAGCCACTTCAACAGCTCTGGCTGACAAATGGGGGTCGAGGCTGCTTGGTATTTCACTGACCTGCTTTTGAGGGAAATTTCTGCCAAAACAGATACTTTATCTGGAAAGCAGTAAAACCCAGTGAAGCTGATTTACTTTGGCCGGTCCTGCAAGGACCCGTGAGGAGGGGCCTCAGGGCTCGGGTGGCTGGGTGTGAAATCAACAAGAGAGCATAATCTTTCTTAAACACAGCTTTCATCGCATCACTCGCCTGACCAGGCGCCCACAAGGGCTCTCGATTGCTAAGGGATCAGAGCAAAACACCTGCACCCTCCACCATGGCAAATCCCCGTGCTCTTAACTTCCCCCATTAACAAGAGGCCACCAGAGTCTGAGGCTGCAAAGTATAGTTTGTCTTAAGCTATTGAACCGTTCGGTGCCTCGGTTTCTTCTCCTCTAAAATGGGGAGGACAATAGAATCTACCTCACAGGATATGAGGGAAGATTGGATGAGACTAAGCATCTCAGGTATTAAACAGAGGGAGTGTCCGTGAAGTGGTGGCCACTGGTATGTCATAGTGTCACCAGCAGTGCACCAATGTCAAGGATGTGAGCTGACCCTGGACTGTTAAGACTTTTCTAGGGCAGCATCTGAGCAACCAGAAAGAACAAAAAGGAGCACAGTACTCTAGCCAACTAAAGTCTGTCCATAAATTGGAACGGGGTTGACGGGGAGCAGGTGGGGCTGTTGAGGGGATTACCTGAATAATCAAGGCTGGTTAAGGATACTCCTGCCCTTACCACCCAGCCCTCCCATGGCCCACGCCCAGTCCCCCGACTGCAGACCCAGCCTGGGAATTTGTGACGGGCATACTAGAGTGAATCCTCACGGCAGGATGATACCCTCTACACCCCGCAGGCTTGTTTTGAGGGTCAGGCAGAATAACCCTAAATGCAAATGCCTCGTAAACTTGAAAGTGCTGGACAAATGGTGGCTCTTGGTCTTGTCAATTGCTCACCGCAGCGCCAGCAGGGCCAGTCCGTCCTCTCTCACCAGGCAGGCCACGGGGACCCTGGAACACACACCAGGACAGCACAAGCATGAGTTGACTCAAGGACACTCTGCACCATCACTTAACCTGCAGGCCCTTCCTGGACACCTGAGGGGAGGGAGCGTGCAGTGCCCAGGAGGCAAAGGTGTGGATGCCCCTGACCTCACCTTCCTGATTCAGGACGCTCCTATCACACCAAAGGTTCTTCTGCCACAGCAGAGCACACAGGTGCGCCTGTGGTTACCTACTGGGAGCCCTGTTCGAGGCACATCTTGCTTCTTGCAGTAGATGAGCTCCCCAAAATGTTGAAAATAAACGAAATTTGTAAAAATTGAAGCATGCCTCAAGTGTGCCAACAGGGCTATTTCAAGGAAATGTTGGTGAAACCTTGACCAAATCATCTACTTGATACATTTTGCCTTTTGCTCATAATCAGATCAATCTAAAAAACTGAGTATCTACTTTGCATAAAGGGAGCCATGGCATTTACGGTGAAGCCACCTGCCAGGCTTTAGAAGGTATCTGAAGAGTGTCTAGAGAGGCCCTCCCGGGGGGAATGCTCATATACTCACCATTGGGCCTGGAGAACCGTTCTCTCCCGGGGAACCACTCTCACCCTGGAAAAAAGAGGCAGAGGGTCAGTGACTGGGACCCCAGTGCTAGCCCCCAGACAACTCCCATGGAAGAAGCTGAAAGCTCTGGTCATCTCAGCTAGCACTGACACCCCCAAACTTTAGTTCTGTGAGGGACAATTCCCAGAGCTTTCCAGAACTGCCGTTCGTACATTAGGACGTAGGACTGGCTGTCCTAACCCAAGCTGTTCAGGTGCCCTAACTCCACTGAGCTCAGTAGCATCTCCCCATTGTCCGTCCCCCATCCCCGTGTGCTTCTTGGTCCTTACCTTCACACCTGGAGCACCAGCTTCTCCCTTAGCACCATCTAGACCTGGGTAACCCTACGGGACAAGAGAAGACATTCAATCGCACTTCTGGGGAAGCCAAATAGGAAGATTCATGTCCTCAAAAGCCTTTTTCTCCCTTGGTCAATCCCTTCCTTCCAACACCCTCAACCCATGATACTTACTCTGTGACCTTTGACACCAGGAAGGCCTGGGGTTCCTGGGAAGCCGCGAGCACCCTGCAATCCAAAGAAGAGATTCTCAGGGCACCGAGCAGAACCAGGTCAAGACTGCCCTGGGCTGCTACAGAGCCCTCAGAGCCAGGGAGCAGTGGAAGCCCAGTACTGGGACCATCTTTCAGTCAATCCCAGAATCCCCTTCACTGTGCCTCACCCCTTCTTATGCAAAGTGGGTCTGAACAACTCCCATGTAGGATCAGAGACATGGTCATGAGCATGAAGGTGTGATGTACGTGGAGACTGCTGGACCTTTAGGAGTGTGCTAACGGAACCGGGTGAGCTGGGCGGGAGGCCCAGCTAACGGAACCGGATGGGCTGGGCGGGAGGCCACTGCCTCGGCTGCAAGGAGGGAGGCTCTGGGAATGATGCTGGAGGCTGGGGAAGGTGGGGCTTTACCTGAGGACCAGGAAGGCCTCTCTCACCAGGTTTTCCAGCCTTTCCAGCTTCACCCTGAAGGGAGAGAGATGAACCTCAGCTTCCTCAGAAGACACGTTAGCACAGCTGGCACACTCCGGCGCCCCGTCTCTCCTCCCAGCCCGCCATGCCTTTGCCCACCTGCTTCCTCATCTCCACCCCGCTCCTTCAGGTCCCAGACTTCCCCGAATGCCTTCCCTGGCTCACCGTGTCTTCTCTCACACAGCTGCCTGTGCCCTGGGCAAGCTCCTCCGTCCCCAACCCCACGGCCTCCAGCCTCCCCTGGTGGGCTCCCTGTCTCCTCTCATAGGCACTGCTGACTGGCCTAGGGCCCCCTAACCTCAGAGACTTTCACTGTCTAATGGGATTCACGAGTGCCAACTCTTGTCTCTTCCCTTCGTTTGCATCCCTTGCAGACATCCTGACTCAGGCTGAGCTTTTCCTAACTCATTTACAATTAAGATAATGTTGGGCTGTTGAGTGTTTCTTTCTTTGTTTTTCCTTCTCTACATCTTTCCCCTTGTGTTTTCCCTCTCCCTTCTCTCACTTCTCAATTTCCCTTCCAGGAGTTAATGATGTTTTAATTAGTTCCCTTCCCAGTGGGTCCAAAGCAGTCCCCAAGGCAATTGCAAGCTAAGTTGCCAGTGGAAATGTGGACAGTAGGCGGAGTCCGAGTCTCCAACAGACCCACTCTGACCCTCAGGTTGCCTCTCCCTTGGGTCAAGCCGAGGGTGCCTCCGTATCGCTGCCCAGCACCCCCTCTCTGGGCCCTTTCAAGTGAGGCGGCCACTCGTTTGACTCCTCAGGTGTACTCACATCGTCACCAGGTTTTCCAGGGGGGCCAGAAGGGCCGCGGGGACCCATGGGACCCTACGAACGAAATAGGAGAGTTTAAGAGATGGTTGGAGGGGGAAGACACCCAATCAGTGGACAAAATTTGGGGATTGTAGCTTTTGGAAGCTAGTTCCTCTATAAGGAAAAACTGATGGAAGAACCCTGGGACTTCCCTGGCAGTCCAGTGGTTCAGACTCCATGCTTCCAATGCAGGGGTTGCAGCTTTGCTCCCTGGTAAGGGAACTAAGATCCTGCATGTGGGCAGGCCGCGCAGCTTGGCCAAAATATTCAACCACACTCCAATTAAAAAAAAGATGGAAGAACCCACTTTGTGCTGAGAGAGAGCAGATCATAGTGGGAGGCAGTGGACAGCACAGGCCAGGGGTGACCCAGGAAAAGGACTGAGATGACAGAGTCCTGGGTGGTTCTTGCCACATCTGGCTCTCTGTTCCCCCAGAGCTAAGAGGGGACGTCTGGGTTTCCTTTGAGCCCTCCACCGCGGAAAGTGCTGGGCAGAGCCCGGGAGGCGACAGGATCGGGGTCGGAGCGGTACATCATTGGAAGCTCCCCCCAAGGAGGGCAGGGCCCACGGAGGTACTCACAGCAACGCCGGGTTCCCCAGGTTCACCAGGGTTGCCTTGAAATCCTTGAGGTCCCTAAAAAGTAAGGTGAGGACACCAGGTTGGCCCCCCGCAAACTGACATCAGAGAGCTTGAAAGCATCTGTGTCTCCACCTTCCAAAAGGAAAGGCCCAGTACTTACGGGAGCACCAGCAGGGCCTGGAGGTCCCCGAGGTCCCATGGGGCCCTGCATTGGAACAGAAAATGAGGAGCTTTACTGGAAATGCTTCACCCACAGCCTCCAGGGTGCCACCTCCTCCCAGCCAACAGCCCAGACAAAGGACAAGGAGTTACTCTGTGAGCAGGGGGCCTGCAGTGGCCGCCCCCTCTCATTTCCCACTCCCCTCGCAACAATCTATTTTTATTTATAGGTACCATTTGGACAGAGAAGCTGGCCTTGCTTTCCCCTGGACGGCAGCCATGTTTACTAAAGTCTGAGTTTCATTTAGCCTGTGCCAAGTGGGAGCTGCAGGGCTGAGAGTTCCTGCTGGAAGTCTTGTGGATGCCGGAGAACAGTGGCTGCTGTCTGCATTCTTCAGTTCTCATTCCAAGAGCAATAGCAACTGGCCTTCTGACAGATCAGCCTATATGCCTCTCTCCATCCTCATTCTTCTTAGTCACTCCAGCGCATCATTAAAACTGGCATCCATCGCCGTTAAAACCCAAATGCTTTGGGCTAGCTAAATGGGAGGTTACGTAACTGTTGGGGAAGAGCTGCTCTAAGCAATTACCTGTAAAGTGAGGTTGTCAGAGTCCCTGGCTCTAATAAGGGCCACCTCTTGCCATTTTGGCTGCAAAGAACTGGTGTTTTTTTCTTACCATTGGTCCCTGCATTACTCCCAACTGGGCGCCACCAGCCTTCTCATCAAATCCTCCAGCCATCTGAGCAGCAAAGTTCTGCAAATAAACCCAACAACATGAAAAGCTTGGGAGGCCCTGTGCTTTTCCTACTTGGCTAGGTTAGCTATATCTGGATAGAAAATACTCTATTTAGAGAAATTCTAATTGTTGGAGACTAACCTAGCCTTGATCTGAATTACTAATGATTCCTGAAAAATTGTTTTGGAAATGGGTTATTAGATGACAGTGGCATAGTCATTTCCCTGGGAGATGAAGTGTTATTTGGAAGAGTATCCATTACTTGCATTTCATTTTATAAGTTTTTAAAAAAAATTCTAAAATATTAAATACGTTATTTAACATAAATTGAGAAATATAACTAAAAATATCACTTTTAAAGTTTCTTTTTTTCTTTTCCAAGACTTTAATGCCCAGCAAAAGACTAAAATGAACAGTCTTGAAATATTTTAACAGGGGATGTAGTAGGCATCTATGAGCCATTCAAGTTTAAAAATTTAAATCATAGCAAACATCAAAATGGCAAACCTGCAAAAACTGGGCAATAATATAATTTGTTGATTGGTTTGATTCCAAAAATGACTTTAGCCACACACCTTCGCTCAGTGGGGCTCTTTCATGAGAATAAATAATTGCTTGGAATGTACTTGGCAAAGATGAAGATTCAATGTCTTCCAAGGACAGCGGTCACTCTTCTTCCAGGGAACTACAAGTGCCCAGTCATCCTCTCCCCCAAGCCCCACACCCACTCCCAAGAATCAGCCACACAGTACAGACACCGGGAAGCCAGGTAACTGAAGACTTGCTTTGCAGAAACCCAGTGAGTGAAAAAAGTCATCCATTAGCGCCACAGTCTCATGCCTACTATGTGATTCCACTAAATTATAGGCCTGGGGGAGAAGCCCATGGACAGACTGTGTACACACTGCTGGCAGCCCTGGGAGCCAGCCAGGTGAGTGTGACTAGCAATTTAGAAGCCACGCTTCTGGAGGGACAGACTGAAGGAAGGGGACATAAGGATACTTACTCCACCAAGACCAGGGGGGCCAGGGGGGCCAGGAGGGCCAGGGGGGCCAGGGTTTCCAGGGGTCCCAGGCTCTCCATCTCTGCCACGAGGTCCAGGAGCACCCTTGGCAGAAAGAGAAAAAGGCCCCAATGAGAAGCAGTGTTTATGCAAGAACCATCTGTCTACAGGCTGCCCTTGAGGAGGTAGGTAGTCAGTCATTTGGGGAGGGGGGGGAGCTTAGAGAACCTTGGCAGTCCACAAGGGTCAGACAGCATTGTTTCTCTACTCACTTTTTCACCTTTGTCACCACGATCACCTCTGGGTCCTTGTTCACCTGCAGGTCCCTGAAAATGAAGAAAATATTGAGATGACAGCCAGACGAGGGGCCTGCAGTTCAGTAACTCAAGGAAGACACGAAGGAAGGGGTTTCTCCCTTTCTTACCTGAGGCCCAGGAGGTCCTTTGGGTCCTACAATCTGTGATAGAGAGACCCACAGGATGGCAAGTTAGAGGGAACCTCAAGGACATGACCCAGTTAGAGCAGCAGATGCAACGTGGGAGTATAATGCGTACTTACATCCTTGATGTCTCCAGGTTCTCCTTTCTGTCCCTGAAACACGAAACACTGTCAGGATTGAGCCAAGCAAGCCCACCAAGCCCCAAGCACACAACCTTGCCCAGGAGCCCTTGCATCGAGATGCCCTCTGAAACAGATCCCTGTTGATGTCTAAAGACCACAGGCTGAATGAGCATAGCACTGCTCCTAGAGAAGGAACTATAAAGGCAAAAGAAAGCTCAAAACACAACAAAAATCCTCACCTTTGGTCCTGGTTGCCCTGCAAATGGAAAAAATAGAGAAGGAAAATGTAAGATTCATGAGATGGTTACGTACAACTTCTTGTCACTTAGACACTCTTGAACGGATCAGACAAAGAAAGGGACACAACCAGGGAAGGAGGCAGCTTCCTGTTACTCCACTGAACCCCTCTGTTGGGGTGTTAGGGTCACTGGGGTCCTGGAGTTGCTGAGGTCCCATGAGGAATGGAGATGACGCAGACTTTGTTATTCGAAAGGCAGTCGGCATGCACAAGAACGGAGCAGGGGTGGTACAAAGAGAAAAGGAAGAATTTAAGATCTAATCAGCCGTCTAGAAAGAAAGCACCCGAAACTGGGAGGTTCAGTCTCTTCTCTTCCTCACAGGGTAAGAAGCCCCTCCGTAGCCCAAGCGCCACCCCACCCCCCACCAACCTCCTCCACCCCAGAAGAAGAGTTAGGCAGTTGGAAAGGTCTTACATTCAAGCCGGATCTCCGTGAAGCGAGCACAAAAAACAGCAGAGCACAGGAGTTACAGAGGGCCTTGGAGCCAGCGCCACCCCGAGTCAATAACCCCTTCCCCCTCTGCAGCAGCGAAGTCGTAAAGGTGATCAACGCTTCACTCACACAGGTCCCCTCAGAAATGATCTGGGAATCTGGACCATCAAAGCAGCTTCCCCAAGCAGCTTTCCAGGGTGGGTGAAGTGTTAAGGAAAGGCAACTGCTCGCTTCCCTCTCAATTGTCTTCTCTACTTGAGCAGGAAGGGAAAAGTGAGGGCCACCCAAGAGGCCTAGATGTGTGTCCCCAGCCACCCTACAGGGAGATAGGGCATGTGTTCCAGAGCTGAGGAGGCGTCACCTGCACACCCACCAGCCCTGGCTCCAGCTGGGAGTTAACAACACACCAGGGTGCAGGCACGCGGGGCTCTGTCCCAGCCCCATCTCCGCCCTTCTCCTAGGAACTTGCTTCTTAACTGGCAGTCAACGCCAACAGAGGCAAAACCAAAAGGAAACCGCCACGCGTGGTCCATATTTCAAGAAGGGGGCCTGCCCTCCCTGTCTGCCCGCTGGCCAGCAGAGCTCGCTCCACACTGAAGACCTTACGTCTGAGGCCTTCTACGGAGAAGCCAAGGTGTGGGTACCGGAGGAGGAGTTAGTCTGCGGTTTGGCCAGAAGGAGCACTGCATCTCCACGGTGGCTCTAGGGATCTGCAGAGGTGATTCCAGTGAGGATACCTGCGTGGAATCACCTCTGTCCTCCATGTCTCGGAAGCGTAGTGTTTGGGTGAGGAAGGACCCCTCTAGTGTGTCGGGCTCACTCAGTGTCAACCTGCAAGCGAGAAATGGCCTTTCCTTTCAGCCTCAGCTGCTGGGGTCCCATGGATAACCAGCCCCTCTGCTTCGCAGAGATGACCGGCATCTATGGCAGGGCATTTGCTGCCCTCGCAAGTAATTTATTTATGTGGAACAGGAAGTAAATAAATTACGACCACTGGCAGTGGTGAGGTCAGTTGAGCAGATGGGGCAGCACTCTCCGAAGGGGGTCTCGGGGCTGAGGCAGTCTTTCATGTCTTCACAGATTATGTCGTCGCAGAGGACAGTCCCAGTGTCACAGACACAGATCCGGCAGGGCTCGGGCTTCCACACATCCTTATCGTTATACCTCTGCCCGTCCTGCACACAGCTGCCAGCCTTCTCTGCACCGGGGGTGGGGCAGGGGAAGCAGACAGCCAAGGGAAGGAGGGGGTGAGGAGTCAGAAGGGAAAAAGAGAAAGAGGTTGCAAGTCAACTCGACATAATTCAAATGCTGAAGAGGGTGGGCTCGGGCCACTTGAACACAGAGAACTTGAAAATGATTTTTCTAAGACATCATTCATTCTTCCGTGGAGTCAACAAACATTTGTTGTGTGCCTTGCACTCTGCTGTCTATTCACCAGTGGAAATCCTGACCCAGCAGGGAAGGCGAGGGGGACTGACTATGCCTACTGTCTTCGTGCATCTAGCTAAATACAACTGACAGCTAAAATGTAGAAGGCGTGCAGCAAATTCTACCCACAAAAATTAGACTCTGCAAAGAGCCAGGCTCCCAAAGTGATGTATGGGGGTGGGGTGTGTGTGAGAGGAGGAGCTGTGACAATTAGGATCTTCTTCCATTCTTTAAATCATATCAGGATTAGGACCAATTTGGGGCGGGGCATAGGCCCAGTTAAACAATACACCTGGGACCCAAGGGTATAACAAAATGCCCTGGGGGGCAAGCAGGGCCAAAGAACCCCGCCCGCTGCCGCTGCCGGTGCTGACCTCCAGCTGTAGTCCTCTCTGGAGAGACCTTGCTTCCATCTGAAGACAACAGCCCAGCTTGGAGGAAGGGGGTGTGTGGAGGGGGCTTTGAATGCCTGGTCCGGGCTAAGATTAGCCAATCCAGGCCTTGCCTCCTCCAGGAACGCAGCCCAAGAACGGCATGCACTAGTCCCTCTCCACAAGCGGCCTGCCTTCCGGAATTCGCCCTGCAAACGAAGCCTGCGCTGACAAGAGCGCTCCGGAGAGCGCCAAGCGCGGCCGAGCCCGCGCCACGTGCCGGGGAGCGCCCAGTGCTGTTTTTCTCATCAAAATCCCCAAAGCCCTGGCGACTGCGGGGGTTGAATAATAGGAAAGGGCCACAAACCAGGTGGGTGGAGAGAGAAACGGCCCGCCCCGTGCTCTTTAAGGAGACTGAAAGATAAATCTTTCTTTCTGTCTTTTTTTTTTTTTGCACTAGAAACGCTCCACCCAGCCTTTAGGCGAGATAATCACGGGGAGGGGAGGGGGGGAGAGGGAGCCTAGGGTATATACAGTTGTTGCCGGGTCGCACGCACCGCTATATATAGGTGGAGCTGTAGAAAGCGAGCTGCGGGAGAGCGACTGGAAGAACCCCCCCCCCAAACCCAAGAGGGGCCGTGAGGGAAGAGAGTAAAGTGCTGGGAGAGCGGGGTGCACCCTGAAGGCGTATCAGATTTCCCTCGGAAGAGTGGCCGGGGATGAGCGGGCGCAGGGGCGGGGCCGCAGCGCTGGGCGTGAGAGCCGTCGGGTGACTCTTTGTGGCTGCGGCTCTGGACACGGCTCGCCCACAGACACTGGGAGGGTGAAAAGTGGGATAAAATGACTGCCCCAGAAAGGAGCCAGCGCCGTAACCGGATCCCCTAGGTGTGGACGGAGGAGCCCAGCGCCACCATAATTGCTGTTCGAAACGGCTGCCGATAGCATCCCGGCGCGCCTGATCGGGTTCCCCTCATTACCGCAGCGCCACATAAGTGATTCTTTGTAGCAGGCCAATTAAAAAGTTACCTCTTTCGGGGAACTGTTTTGCTTCGCAGCCGCTTTGCGTAGGGCTGGAGCCCGGGAGGTGTCCGCGGGCGGGCACAGGGGAGCATTGTGGGAGAGGGGGTCGGGGAGTCCTGGGGAACCCACCGGACCTCGTCTCTCATGAATGCGGCTTTTCTCGAGTGCACACAGAGCCCGATTCACAGGTCTCCGCAAGGAACCAGTTTAAATAAATACGGGCAGCGTTTCAGCCCCATCTGGAAGCCATCGCTGCCAATCTCCCAACGCAAACAAGCCTCACAATGGAGGATTGAGGTCTCTCCCCTGAGCCAAGGGGCACATTCAGAGGCGAGGGCTGTGAAATGCAGATGTGGGTCAAAGACGCCGCAGCCAATAAGTTTCTCAAACTTGTGGAAAGATGGGGAGGAGGGTCGTGCCAGAGTTCTAGGTTTCTGACATTCCTGATGTCCACGCAGACTGCGTCTTTCCCCACGTCACGTCTTTGGGTCCGCTGACCCGGGGTAGGGGGGTACGGAGCCGGGATGCGCCAGGGTGCAAAGTCAGCGGCTCCAAAGCACTCCCCCTGGGGAGGAGGAGGATCGACTGGAAGATTTGGGCCCAAGAAACTGTGGAATTCACTACCTCCTAGGAAGGCTGCGGCGCTGAGACGCTCTGCCACTTAAGTGAGAGCCTCTAATACCAGATGGAGAATTGGGGAGTTATTTTAGAGTCACCTAGCTAATTCCACTGCGAACTGAGGCAGAGGTCAGTCAAGAAGACAGTTTTGTGAGTGTGTACATGCAAATTTAGGACAAATATATAGTCAGTCCGAGCTGGGGCCACTTATAGACGCACCGTATTCCAACAAGTACCCGGGAGCGGGCCTCCAGCTTAGTGCACCATCCGACAGCCTGACCAAAATCTCCTGCCCGGGGCTCCCTGCAGCTGCACCGCGGGCCCCAGTCCCGGTCAACCACCCTAATGCATGGAAAGTCCTTCTGGGTCCGCAGCCTTCTAAATTGTGTCTGCAGATAGCCTAGTGGCAGATGAGATTGCAGACAGCCTCGTCGGCAGACGGACTTTGACTTCCATTACTCCCCCCCCCCCCGCCAAAAAATTTCCCCTGCGATTGATTTACAATTTGTAACATACAAAGACAGGGCTGGAATCCCAGCCGTCGGAAACGTGCCCAAACACGTGGGAAAAAAAATAACTTCTCTACCTAATACACTTTCCAGGCTTCATTTGTCCTAAATATAATCCCAGACAGTGAGACTTCACCAAAGGAGGCGATGGAAAGGTGCGGTTCGAACCGCCTTTGGACCAGACTGTAAAACTGCCGTCTCTAACTCTATTCGGTTGAAATTGTTACAGCAATCGACCAACCGTGTCTCCTTCCTCTGCTACACACACACACACACACACACACACACACACGCACGCACGCACGCGCACGCACGCACGCGCACACACACACCTGGCAGAGCCTCGGTTATTTCCAGAAACTTTTAGAAAAGTAACTCATTGTAGTACCTGGGCGGGGGTGGGGATGTTAGGGGGGAAGACGGCGGGGAGAGGGCGCTATTTTCCTGGGCGTTTGAAAAGCACGGTCTGGTTGGAATGTTATCGCCTTTCAGATGGCCTCTCCTACGGGAAGTTTCTGTATCCTTCAGAGGCAAGGGGAAAGCCGAGATGCGAAGAGGGCTGCACTTTGCTCCTGGGCCAGCCGTGAGGGGGAGGAAACCCGCGAGAGGCGATGAGGTCGCAGAGTGTCTCTCCGAAGCCCTTCTTTGTGGCCTCGGATTTCAGCCCACCAGTTTCCGAGCATCTCCTTTGTCTAACTTCCCTTTGAAACCCCCGGCACCAACCCCTGGACACTACTGGGCCGTCAACCCCTTGGCGCTCGCTCGCTCCTTTGCTCGCGCTCTTTCTCTCCTACTTCTCCTAAGCTCGATGGGCCGCAACCTGTTTTGCTGAACTCTGAGTGCTTCGGAAAGCCAAGTCGTGTGCGTGTGCGCCTAATTATCAAAGCTGGTGGGAAAGAGCGCGCTTAAAATCTGTGCGCAAACCTCGGACCCGACGCTTTGCTTGTTTAGTATTCCTTTGTAACGCAGGGACCTGCAAATGCGTCCAACCACGACCGGCACGGAGGACGCTCGGACAGAGCCCCTGACTTGCAGAGCTCCACTCGATGAGCTTCTGCGCATCCGCAGGCTCCAGAGCGCGAGAGGGCCAGGCAAGAGGATGCGGCGGGACGGCACAGAAGGTGGCAGGCAGGGGCTGTGGGCAACTTACGGACATCCTGGCCGTGACACCGAAGGACAGCGGCGACGAGCAGCGTCAGCAGCACCAGCGTCTGGGGAGCCCCGAGGCGGATCATGGCTCACCGCGGGGCCTGGCGGAGCCGGGCCCGGGCGGAGCGCAGCGAGGCGGCAGGAGCACGGCGTAGGTCCGGGTCTCTACCGCGCCCTCATGCAGGAGGCCCCTCGGAGCAGGAGGAGGAGGCAGGAGACCCGGCAGCCCAGCAGCGCTCTGCGTCTTCTCTGCGCCGCGGCGCCCGTTATATGCGCCCGGCTCTACTCGAGGCTGGAGAACTCGCCCAAACCGCGGGCCGCCCCCGGCCCCCCGCGGGGTTGTAACCTGAGACCCCGCCCCCGGAGCCCGCCCGGGCCCAGCCAGAGCCCGCACCTGCCCGGGCCGGACCCCCCTCTCCGCTAGCCCTGCTTCCCGCCTCCCACCCCTAGTGTGCCAAGTGGCCTGATCGGGCGGGGCGCAGAGACGGCCCCTGTACTCCCCTCCACCCGGGGCTGCGGCGCTGCCCTCTCCGACCACAGGCGGGAAGGGGGGCCTCCGGCCCCTCCCCTCGGAGTTCTGCCCGGATTGGAGGGGCGGGGGGTGTTTGCAGAGGCGCAGGCTGCGAGCCCTAGACCGTGGACGGAAAAGACTTGGGAGGGAGGAGGGGAAGCGTAGAAAGGAGCAGCGGGGGAGGGAGAGAGGGGGCATCGCGTTGGGACCTTGGGCGGGAGGCGAGGGGAAGGGCGCAGGGGGAGCCCACGAAGTAACTGGAGCCCTAAATCTTGGAGACTGGCAAGCAGGGCCAAGTTTGGGGGCGTCGTCCCGACCTATCTTCTAGCAGCTTCTCGGGGCACCTGGCCCCTGGGCTCCCACCTGGAGGTTCAGAAGGACAGCCCCCCAACCCCTCCCCCATCCAACTATGCGATGAATGAGCCTCGTCTGGAACCTCAGCAGGCGTTGACCCGAGCCGAGCGCCAGGAAAGGGGCCGGTGTGTTACAGCACAGAGGGGGACCTGTGTGAAGGTGTGGAGGGCGGCGTCCGATCCTGGGGAGGGGGCTCGAGGAGACACAGAGCACCGAGGGAGGCGAGACTAAACCGTGCGCGCGGCCGAGGTGGGGGACTGTGTAGTTCCAGGCTCAAACTCGGTGTCTGCTCTTCCTGGCCGGGGTCCGGGAGTCCCGGGGGGCGGGGCGGGGGGAGTGGGCCCTGCCGGCCGGGATTGAGCAGCTCTGGCCAGGGAGGGAGGAGGCTGCTCCAGCTGGACCGAGTTCTGTGAGCCAGAGGAGAAGCCAGAATTCCCTAGGTGGCCCCCTGGCCCTCACTTCCCACCTCATCTCACCTTCCCCGGTGAGCGCCCTTCTGGCACCTTGGTCCAAATGCCGCCTTGGAGAAGGGCTCAGCTGTGCTGTCTCTTGGCTCCAGGTGTCTCCATTAATACCAGGGAGGAAAAGCCCCCAAGCAGGCCTTCTTCCTCTGGACGGTTTTCTATCCCTGAGGATTGTAAGCCCGCCCCCCCCCCCACCAAAGAACTTTAGGCAAAAAGGCAAACTTTAATGCAACTCAGAATTTGGAGTGTGACTTAACCAGAAATCCCCTCCCCAGTGGTGGGGTTTCTGCAGCGCTTTCCTCCTTGAAGCTGAAAGAGCTTAGAAGCTGCTTCTCCACCCAGGCCTCAGTCTTCACAGGAGGCTCTGGGGTTTTCCTCCCTCTCTCCACCCCTCCTTGGGCTTTGAAGCTTCTCAGAGTAGAGCCCTGAATTCTGAGTGTGCAGAGTTTAACTTCAGTGCAAGTGTGCTGGCTCGAGAGTGAAGGAACTTGCATTGTTTAAAGAAATAACCTCCACGCTTTGTCTAGTCTGGATGGAGGTGGGTGAAGGATGAAAGCACTGGTTCCAACTTCTCCTCTACCTGCCATGGGCCTTCCTTGGCTATTTTCCCATCCTCCTGTTCAAGACCTTGCCTTAAGCTCTGAGCCTTTCCCCAGCCCCAGCTGGGAGAAGGCCAGTCTCACCCCCTGAGGTGTCTGTCCCATGCCCTGCTTGGAGCCCTGGGTCCTATCTTCTCCACCTGGAAGGTAGAATGACCAAATCTCACACATTATTCAAGACCCCCTACGTTTACGCCCCTCTGAGAGCCTTCTCTGATATGTCTAGAATGCAATGTCTCCCTGCCTTTCTGAATCCCTCTGGCACTTATAGCCTGTATCCACGACTATATTCTAAGCTACATACTTTTCTGTGTGGTTTTCATTCCCTCCTCCCCCCATATTCATTGGTCTTATCTTACTAATGAGCCTAGAAGCTCCTTGGGGACAAGCACAGTCGCCTGGCACAATTTTAGGGCATAGGAGGATTTAAGAAAACCCGTGTGGACTACTGCATTTAGATGCAAAATATGATTTATTTTCTGATACAAGCAATACAATACAAGCAAATCTAGGCATTTATACAACGGACCTCAAATACAAGTGGCCCTAAAAGTTCAACCAAAAAAAAAAGAGTTTGGGTGAAAACCCTAAAATAGATGAAAAAATTGAAGCCTATTTCAAAGTGATCTGGATCAGTGGACAAAAATTATACCTGTTTCTGTTGGTAAGTTGCTCTTGATTTCATCCTCTAACTCTGTGATTCATCTTTGCAGTGAACTGTGTCTACATGTAAGAGCTCTGGAGTCTTCCCAGTAATAATGGTTCATTTGTGAATACAAAATTTAGTTCTCTACTCCCCATGGTGGGGGGCGGGAAGTTTTTTCATCAGAGATGAGAATTGACAAACGCAAAATAAAATTTAAGTTGACAAAGCCACAATAAACTATGGAAATTATTTAAATTCTAAAGTCAACTAAATACCAGTATTAATATTTTACCCATCCATGAATCCAAACATCTACAATTTAAAAACCCCTAATTTGTGACTCAGACTGGGACTGAACCTATATGTGGGAGGCAAAAAATTCACTGATTTGGAGATTACTTACCCAGCAATCTCACTATCCAGAACATAGCCAACAAACTGTAAAGAAGGAGAGATAAACCTGTGATCTGGGGGGAGAAGGAGCGCTCAGAATTCTGGGCAGCCAGAATTTGTGTTACGTGCTAAACCTTATGCATTTTATGCGTAGCAGAGTCCCTCTTATCCCGTGTCTATTAATTCATAGTTTAGATACTGCATTAACAGATAGTCATCTGACCTCACCAATTAGATGCAGAAAAATCGAGGTAAGACGGGAGAGCAGTTGATGAAACACAGGAAGAACAGCAAGAAGGGACAATAAGACAGGAGATAGAAAAGGAACCAATAAAAAACACGGTTGCCTAGGGCCCGTAGGGTAGGGGTCAATTGTCCTAAAGCCCTCAGTAGTTCCAGGGAGTATCCTGGTTTATAGCATTTGCTGCTGTCCCTGTGGTTCATATGATGAACTTAAATGTCCAAAAAAATGTTAACTCAAGTTGAATATAGTCTCTTCGGGGAGACAGGGAAATTTGTATTCCATTTTAGAAAGGTTTCCATTAAACAGAATGAAAGTAAATGTTTGTTCACTTAATGTGGAAAGCCTTATATTCTAGCAGTGTTAAATAGATGTGAAGCACTGCAATGTCTAGAACTGTAGAAGTGGAATCAAAGAGCTGCTATTTCCCCCCACTTAGTGGAAGAAAGGCATCAATGGCTAAGGATGAAGGTCCCACGTGGCCTTCATTGTTCACTTACATCTCTAAGTACGGCAGGCTTGGTAGAACAGTTAGCAATTAAACAGACACAATCAGTGTATCTACCCCAAATCAGACCAACTCAGTGAGACAGGTGGATTAAACCATTTTGTGTTGCATAAACAAAATAACTATTTCACTATTTTTCTCTCTTTTTTACAGGGATATTAAATTTAGACTTATAGTGGACACAGCCTTATTGAGAAAGATATTTGTAGGTAAACTGCAAAGAAAAGATCGCTTTCTCTCCCTCTACACAAATGCCATTTAAAAATAGTGATAAAGTGAGGAAGAATTCACATTCCAAAGAGGTAAGCCCCAAATATGGCAGGTGGTGAATGCACGCACTTCACACAGCCAGCCACGGTGGAGGGAGAGCCGGGCCAACTCGCTCAGCGACATTCAGCTTCTGTTGGTTGGGCTCAGTTCAGACACCTTTTCAAGATGTGTTTATGTTTTCCTTTGGCATTTTTGGGGCAGAATAACAGGATCAGGACTGTCCAGGGTAGGGTTTCTAGATTCATGGCGTACATTCCATTTCATGGGCGCATAAATGTGTTACTATGTAGGCTCAGCGCAAACAGCATTAAGAATCCAACTCTGTCTCTTCGGTCCTATCCCAGCGCCATACGCGTTCAGTTTAGCACTCATACAGGACACCCACTTCTGTATGAAATGGAGATACGGTGAGGATTAAGAGACTGTCTTTGAATCTGCAGGGGAAATGAGAAAAAAAGACTGTGAAAAATGCCGCAAGCAAGGTACCCTCCTTCCTCCTAAAAAGCAAACCAAACAAAAACAGAAAGAACAGCATTCTGGAAGCCATACGGCAATCTGGGGAAGGTTTCCTAGGAGAAGTGAGTCTCCAAGGGTGGGTGGGGTTTTGAAATGTGGAGGTATAGTGAGAGGACAGGAGGCACCCATAAGAAAGCAAAGGAGGGTAGATGACCCAGAAGACATGGTAGGGGGCCCAGAGCAGTGTGGAGTCAGCCATGCGGGCCAGTGGGAATAAGACGTAGCAGCAGGGATGAGATAAAGGCCAGACACAGAGGACTCCATGAGTGCCACTAGTTGTCACTGGGTCTGGCTCAGACCTGTCTTTTTTACTTCTCATTTTTTCCTTTTCTACTTATCTCCTACTAGGTGGGCCTTTGGGGCAAAAGAAAAAGATATCTGGGTTTTCTAAAGGCTTACTTTTTGAAGAAATAGCTGTACTTTTACACGGAAATACCTTCCCATTTCACTTTTTTTAAAAAAAAAAAAATCCCTTTCACGCAATATCTTGCATTCTCTTGAAGTACGTGGCTTTCTGGCTTAATGGGACACGTGTGTCTCTCATCAGCTCTTGCCGGTTATGGGGTGAAGGGAAAAATACCATTGCCTCGATGCAGAGATGCTGGAGCACTCTCAGCAGAGGTTACATGTGAAGCAGTCATGGTCGTCCAGCCACATCTGTCTGCAAGAGCCAGGGAGGATTTGCTCTGGGCACTCGTCAGGCAATGGCACAGCATGGTGGCTCCAGGGGACACCCTTCGAGGGACCGACAACCTGCCAGACATGTGAAAGTGGGTGGCTTCTATCTCCTATCTCTCTCCTTCCCTTGAACTCTTTGCATGAATATATAGCCCATACCATACCGTTGTGCCCTCATTCATTCGTTCATTCATTCGTCTATCCCTCAACCATGTAGAAAAATCCTACTTGAGTCTATTCACACATCTTGAGAGCGGGGGCCGTAATTTTTCCATTTACGGTTTTCCCCACAAAGTCTATCTAGCACGGTGCTGTCACGTAGTAAGCGTTCTAAGTTCTTGCTACTGGAAGAGTGGTCCACAGAATCCACTCAATCAGGTTTGGCATCTTGCAAATGGAAATCTTGCATCCAGATAACTCCTGCGCCCATTAAGGCTGGAGAAACGCTGGTCTAAATGTTGGTTGGAGGATAGTCATTTGCGGCCCTGACTAGTAGAGCGGGCGTTGTCTTCAGTTGCAGACAGCTGCGATCGTGCGTGCACTGCGTCTGCCGGCGTGGCAAGGAGGGGGCCTGAGTTAAGGGGTGGCAGAAAGGAGAAGTGAGTTGAGGGAGAGGGATGGACAGAGGGTTTGCCAAGGAGGAGACAGATGCAGGACTTTGGAAAGCGTGCTGCTGGGGGTGTGAGCATGTGAACATCTCCTTCTGTGGTAGGTGGGAGGTCACTCTTCTTTCATTTCCCTGATAGGAAGTGGGGTCGGTGCCAGGAAGAGATGGACCCATTCTAGAACTTGAGCCCGGAACTCCATGGAGAGAGTGTCGGGGCCGAGCTGGAGTGGAGGCTGATGTCTTACCTCTTTCCCACCAGCCCTGCCACTCAGGGTCGTGACCCGTGAACTCTTCCTGGGTGGGAATTTATCATGGAAAGCTAGGAGCTAGACTGGAGCCCCTGGGTCTAGCAGGGCACATACCCCTGCCTCTCCCCCTCTCACCCCTCAAGAAAACCAGGCACCTGGAAACCAAGTTTATTCTACCCCCGTGGGTGGGGTGGACATGCCTTCCAGAAAGTCCTTGAAAAGCTCAAGGGAATGTGTGGTAAGCTTCTGGTGGGTTCCTCTACCAAAAACAACCTCAGGAGGGAGCAGAGGACATATGTGTGCCCTTCCCCAGCCGCAAACGCAGTGAAGGCGCCTCGTCTGTCTTGCTGAGAGAGGCACATGTCTAGGGCCCGACAGGACACCCCCCTGCTCTGCACGCCTGCACCCCACTCCAGCCTGCAGGCCAGGCCCTCTGCTGACACCCACCCACTACCCCTGACACCGCCCTCCAGACTCCTGGGCTCAAAGCCAGGGACTTCTCTTTGACTGTCTCCCCTCACTCTGTCCCCCTTCCTGCCCGTTTCCCTCTCCCATGCCTCAGCTGGCATTCCTTCCACTGCATTGTGTTGAGCACCAACCCAGAAAGATCTGTTTGACATGGATCCTGTCCTTAGGGAGACCACCGCCTCAGGGGAGATAGTCACATAAAGAGGCAACCTACGAGGTCAACAGGTTGCAACATAGTGTATCGCGATGTGAGGCAGCTCGGTGCAACGCCGTACGTGGAAGCACTCTGGCCTGGCGTTTAACTGAGAATAGCTCTTCTTCGCACAGCTTTGGGTAGCGAAGGCAGCTTCGTCGTATCTGTGCCAACGTGTTACTTCCTAATCGTTAGAATCTCCAGAGATCTGCCATCAACCCCACCTCCACATCCCCAACTGTAAGTTTCTTCCTCGGGCAGCTTAATTAAGACACCACCAGCAAGGCCCCGACGGCGGCTTTGTTCATTGTCACTTGGGGACCCTGCCCGGGAATCCTCAGCCAGTGGTACAGGAGCTCCGTTCTCATGGAAACAAGAGTAACGAATCCCACTTACACCCTAGTTCCCTCCTATGCCAGCCCGTCAAGATGCCTGTCTGGTTTTCTCCTAAAAGTTCTTAGAAAGGCACATGCCCTAACTGTCGCCCTTTCACTGCCCAGGCTAGACAAGGCAACTGCACTTCCCAGCTCTATCCCCTTGGGCGAGTTACTGGGTTTCTCTGAACTTCATCCATAAAACAGGGATAATAGCCATTTTCTCCTGGGCTCATTGTGAGGATAAATGAAACACAGATGTGCAGCCTCGGCAGCGCACTCCACAGAGGAGGTTCAGAGCCACATGCATTATCTTCATCCCAGCTTTCCGTGGTCCCCACCCTATGTATTTACCCTTGCCCCACTTGCCTACCATACCATAGAGAAACAATCTCACTTCTCTGTTTTTAATTTAGTCCTGTTAACATTTTTGTCTTACCTGTTATGTTTCCATGAGTTTGGATGACAACTGATAGTATCTAGGTTGATTGTGGAAGATCCTGGGATTTGAGGTGTAGAATTGAAAGTGTTTTCACTGTTTTGAAGTCAGTAACACAAACTCGGGATTCACAAACATTGAGTATTACCTGAAAAGGAAACTTGGCACTAGGGATACATGGACCCAATACTTGGGCACAACTTCTCCCTGAGAAGGTAGGAGAGTGGTTAACCTTCTCAATACCTATCAGTTTAAACAAAAACATAACTGTGGAAAGGCCAAGATTTGGGGGGAAATTGCCCTGTAAGTCTTTTTGATCCAGTTTGATGAGAAGCTCCAGAGGATCTAACTCAAAGATGGGAGAGCGTGGAGCTGGTTCTTCTCAGGTCACAGTAGCACCCATGCTCTACGGTTGACGGGGAGAGGCATTAGGGGCGCCGACTCTCTGGCGGTCGAAAATCGGCCTGTAATTTACCCTGACCCTCTGTATCTACGGTTCCTCCACACACACAGTTCTGCCTCTGAGGATTCAACAACTGCACATTGTGTAGTCCTGTAATATTTACTATTGAAAAAGTAATGGGTGGGGGGGAGGTTTCGTTATCCCAGAAGCAGTGTGTGCAAGTGAATCCAGCAGTAGGATGTGGTGGCTGGGAGTGAGAAGATGAGAAAACAGCAATTTCATTATCATCCTTACTAGCAAACATTGAACGAACACCTACCTCCATATGTATTGTACTAGAGATAAAAATTGATGTAATATTTTATTTCTTCTCTTGAATGGCTTCTGCATCCTTGCAAATCTCTTGGGCATGGAGCAATGGAAAGAACGCTGGCCTTGGAGTCAGGAAACCTAATTTTTACGCCTACCCATGCGTCTAACTTGCCTCGTGATCTTGATCCAATTGCTTTACTCGGTGAGCCTCAGAGGCTGCATCTGTGAAACGAGGTAGCTGCGTGTGTTTTTACCATGAGAGGCACCAGCTCCGGTTCCTTTTCCTCTATCACTTCACCTTGATTCTAGTTTCACTATCAATGACCCATCAGTTGAATCTGAAAATCAACCACTGTGAAGGTAAGGGATCAACTGGCTGGAGGGTTTAATTTTCCCATCCAGCGTGACTAAGTCAGAGGGTACTTCCTCTGCCTTTGGGCTCAGCACCCCTCTCCCAGCTCCACCTGGGTCCATGCTAGTCACCCAAGGAGAAGCAGAGCGGTTACTCAGGCACAGGAGGCAGGCCGCCTCCAGTACTTCCTTTTCCCCAAGACCCAGAAAAAAATACCTTGAGAAGAGAGAATATGTCTAGATTTGTCACCTCCAAGTTGGGCTTGCGAGATGAAGCGCCCATCAGCTGCACCAGTGTATCCTGGTCCATCTTCCAGGCTATAAGGACTGACAACAGCAGAAGCTCTGAGAGGCCATCACCTCTGAGAGGCCATCACCATCGCCCTGCATTTTCTTGCCTGAATTAGCGGCTGGCCAGAGGTAGGGGAGGCGTTCCCAGTGCCACCTGGTCATCAACCTCTGACAAGCCCATTGAGCTGTCCTGGATAAAACTCCATGAGAATGCTAATTGATGCCCAAGTAGACATCAGTCAGTCAGCTTATGTGATGCTTGCCTGTGGACAAAAGCCTGAGTGCGCTAACCTGAGCAAGCATTAACCAAGCATCTTCCACAAGCCCAGTGCACAGCTGCGATGTGAGGAGTGCAAAAGAAGTGTTTTGTAGTCCTCGCACCAAGAAAGCTTCGACCCACATTTCAAGAGATGACCCACATTTCAAGCTGCTCCAATACAGCTTCAGAGACAAAGAGATGCTCTGAGACAGAACTGCCTAACAGTTCTGTGATGATGGAAACATTCTGCCTCTGTGCTGTCCAGGATGGTAGTCACTAACCACATGTGATGACTGAGCACTTGAAAAGTGGCTAATGCAATTGAGAAACTGACTTTTTAAGTTTTAATTGGGTTTAATTTAATTAATTAGCTACATGAGGCTAGTAGCTACCATCTTGGACCACATGTCACAACCTTGCTACTCAAAGTGTGGCCTGCAAACAAACCAGCAGCATCATATCGCTTGGGAGACCGTTAGAAATGCAGAACGTCAGGCTCCACCCCAGACCTACTGAGTCAGAATCTGTATTTTAACAATAGCCCAGGGTCATGTGCTTGCACATGAAGTTGGAGAAGTACTAGTCCAGGGGCGGTGCTTCCCAAACTTGACTGTGTATTCAAATTCCTAATAAGGGGAGCTTTTAATACTCCCAAAGCTCTGGTTGCACCCCAGACAAGTTAAATCCAAATTTCAGGCACCAGTGCTTTTTTTTTTTTTTTTGCGGTACGCGGCCCTCTCACTGTTGTGGCCTCTCCCGTTGCGGAGCACATGCTCCAGACGCGCAGGCTCAGTGGCCATGGCTCACGGGCCCAGCCGCTCCGTGGCATGTGGGATCTTCCCGGACCAGGGCACGAACCCGTGTCCCCTGCTTCGGCAGGCGGACTCTCAACCACTGCGCCACCAGGGAAACCCTACCAGTGCTTTTTAAGCCCCCTTCTCATGTGACTCCAATGTGCTCCCAAGGTTGAGAATGGCTGCTCCTGGGCCACGCAGCCAGCCTGGGTCACGCTCTGATGGATGAGTGTGTGTGAGGGCCAGTGCCTCATCTCTCAGCCTCGAGATTCACTTGTTGGGCCCTGCTGGCTGGGAAGCCAAAGGGAGTTATTCATCCTCAGCAAGTAAAAGAACGGGCTGGGGGCTTCCCTGGTGGCGCAGTGGTTGAGAGTCCGCCTGCCGATGCAGGGGACGCGGGTTCATGCCCTGATCCGGGAAGATCCCACATGCCGCGGAGCGGCTGGGCCCGTGAGCCATGACCGCTGAGCCTGCGCGTCCGGAGCCTGTGCTCTGCAACAGGAGAGGCCACAACAGTGAGAGGCCCGCGTACCGCAAAAAAAAAAAAAAAAAAAAAAGAACGGGCTGGGGCTTATATTTGTTTCCAATGCCTGAGTGAGATGTTCATATGTTTTTGACAAAACACATCCAAATGCCACACCACCAGAGGGTACTGAACGGGCCTGATGACTGGAGGGCTGGGAAGGGCTTGTTCACTTGCTTACTCTGGGACTTGGATCACACTGGCATCCCAGAGCAGCCCCATGAAGGGAGATATTCTTCCCATCCAGGGTGGAGACGGCTGGTTTTTCCAATGCCACTCTCTTCAGCTGTCTTTCCCTGTAGCTCAGCAAATGTCCGAGGGTCACTGGAGCCAAAGAGAAAAGGTGGATTTTCCTGAAGAGCTGGACTCTCTCATCCTGTTGATTCCAACAGGACCTTAAAGGCCCCAGTCACTTTCTAGTGATGAATGACATTTTAGGAGACGAGTCTTCATCTTCCAGCTGGCAAAGACTCGGGAAAAGCATATCTGAAATCAGGCTCTGAGGAAACTGGGTCCCATGAACAGCATGGCTATCCCAAAGGACGGAGCTGCAGCCCCTGTATGGAACGTCAATTTCCAGAGTCTCCCTGAGGAATTTCATCCTTGACTTGGGTAATTTGGAGATGCAAGTGATGCAATGTGGAAATGGGATCCACAATGATATGATCATTTGCCCCTTTGTCTTGACGTGTCCATAGAATTTCTTAAGCTTTCTATCCATAACTCTTCTCCATGTCGACCTTAGAAGACTCTATTAAGACAAGGGTGACCTCAGAAACAAGGGAACAAGCTATGATGCTTTGCCCATTTGGGGCAAGGGAAGAGTAAGGGCCAACACTGGGAGTGTCCTAGGACAGCCAGAGCAAGGACATCTGCTACTGCCTCCTCCAAATCCACCTCCACCTGCAGGTTACCAAGCATCCTGCAGACATCCAGACATCCTTAGGAGGTTTTGTTAGCCAGCAGGCCCCTGGACGCAAGCCACATCTGAATGAAGCTGTCTCTTTGCTCCGACTGGATGTGAACCTAATTCTAGGGGGAGAATCAGGAAAAGAGGGAGGATTTTCCTTCCCTCCGTGGCTGCGTAGGTAAGTTATGCCCAGTGGGAACAGAGAAAGAAAGCTGGCTAAATGTTATCTCCTCCAACTGTCTTAACTTTATTGCTGTCCCACTGACTTGACAAAGACTCCCTGTCACCCACCTGTACTGTTATCTAGGCTGCACAACTAGCACTTTGCTAAATGCTCCCTAATTCTTCAATGGTACTTCATTACTGAGCCGTAAATCATTAGGGCCCAGCAGGCTACTGGAAGGTCAAATGGTCCAACCCTCTTGACTTAGAGATGGAGAAATGAGACCTAGGGAGCAGAGCTGGGAGCCATAATGTCAAAGGTGGACATTCTGTTCATCATGGATTTTTGGTATTAATTTTTATTTTTAAAATACTCTTTATCTTGATTATTAAGGCTTTTTTTGTGTGTCCTTAAAAGTTTGCACCCAAAGCAAGCGTCTTACGTGCCTCTCACCCTAGGCCTGGCTGGCCCTGGCAGGAAGGGCAGGGACTTGACCAAAGCAGTGCTAGTTTTGACCAGAGGCAAAAGGAGAGCTTGGGCCTTCCAACTACGTCTACCCCCTTCTTCTCTGTCGACTTCAAGTGTGAGGTCTTGTTTCTCCAAATACGTGGAGCGCTTCAACAGGCAGGGAGCTGAACTTGCGGAATAATAACACTCTTGCTTTGTTATTGTCCAGTCAGAGAAGCAATATTTGCACATTTGAGAAACTGCAAAATTATTCCCTAAATAACAGATTGCTATTGATGATAGTATCAGAATAGTGATACTGCAGTGAGGTAACAAGAGATGTAGAAACATGGGCTAAAATGTGGGCCAGTTCCCCTGCCCAACCCTCTCTCACCTGTACCACTTTGGAAGTGAGGAAGCCCCTTCCATCCTTTCCAAACCCAGGCTGACATTCTTCAGAATAGTTTTGTTTCTTTGATAAAGCTTCACCATACCTGTGGTTCTTTTCCTCACCCCACGCTCATGGCATAAAGCACAGCCTTAGGCACATAAAGCGTGAACAATATGCAACAGCTGGGCACTGATGAAGCACCTCTTCTTTCGTTGTATGGTCACGTGACACGGCGTTCCTCTGCATGGGTGCACGATGGTGCGCCAGTCACAGGTTGATGGACACTCAGTTGCTTCTTTTTGTTTTCTCTCTCCTTCCCCTCCCCGTCCTCTCTCTCTCTCAATCTCTCTTTCTCTCTCCCCTCTAACTTTTTGACTGGGGATAACCCTCTTTTGTTTTTCCAGGGTTCTCCATTGCATAGTCATGTAAAGCACACAGTTTTCTTAGAAAGAGTACATGGTCCCTGCCCAGAATCATTGCTGCTTGTGAGTCACATCCTCTAGCTATAGGATCAACTGTCCCCCACTCAAAAGAAAGGCTTGGAAACCCAAGTTTACGGAAATCGTGGTTTGGTGGTAAGCTTTTACAGACAACTGTTCCCTAAAAATCTCTGTGAGCGTGGCTGCTGGGAGAGCCCATAAAGAAGGAGAGGAGAGTGCAGTGAGATGCCATCTCACCGTGAGCCAGGTTGGGTCAGCATTGCATCATCTACAAAGAAAGCAAAGTACTCTTTGTTTTTCTTCTTTCTTTTCTCTTCTTTTTTTTTTAAAGAAAAAATATCATAACTTTACTATTATTTTTAATGGGTAATTCATTCACATGATTCAAGATTCCAAAGTTACAAAAGGTGAAGTCTCCCTCCCAGTCAGCTACTTCCCCTCCCAGAAGAGACCAACATGACAAGTTCTCAGGTATCCTTCCCCAGAGATTCCAAGCATAGCTCAGCAACTGTTCCCCCCCTCGCATTACAAATGGTAAGTATCATTTTAACACAAACAGTAACATACTCTACACACTGGTCTACATGGGGCTTCATTTTTTTTTTTTTTTTTTTTTGTATCTTGGAGATGGTTTCATATCAACACATTAAAAATGGCCTCATTATTTTATTGGTTGCTTAGTATTCCACTGTGTGGATAAACCATAATTTATTTAACCAATCCTCTTTTGATGGACATTTGGGCCATTTCTAGTCTTTTGATGAAATAATGCTGCAATAATAGTTGCAAGTATTTTCTCATGGTTTAACATTTTGTCTTTTGAGTGTGCCAATGGTGATTTTTTTGTTTTTTGTTTTGCCATGCAAAAGCCTTTTATTTTTTATGGTCAAAATTATTTTATTTTGATTTCTGGCTTAATTCACAGATTTAAAGTTTTCCTCATGGTTTCTTTGAGTTTTTTTCGTAGTTTAATTTTTACATTTAAACATTTCATCCATACGCAATTTATTTCACTTTAAGGTGTGAGGTATAAATCTGACTTTAACTTTTTTCCCTGAGTGTCTACCCAGTTGTTCCAGGACATTTATTGAGAAGTCTATCTTTCCTCACTGGTGCAAATGCCATCTTTACTATGTTGTCACTTCCAGAGCGTGTTCGTGCCTGTCTCATTGCTTCCCCTGCTGCCTCACTGGCCTAGGTCCCCGTGCACCAGCACCACAGCCTGTCTTTTCTTTAGGTGCCACTTGGACTTGACTGCCGGTCTCTGGGTTTGCAGACACTGGGGTGGGACGGGATGGGGGTGGGGGAATAGCAAAAAGTTGGCTATTAAGATCAGAAAGGGCTTCCCTGGTGGCGCAGTGGTTGAGAGTCCGCCTGCCAATTCAGGGGACGTAGGTTCGTGCCCAGGTCCGGGAGGATCCCACATGCCATGGAGCGGCTGGGCCCGTGAGCCATGGCCGCTGAGCCTGCGCGTCCGGAGCCTGTGCTCCGCGACGGGAGTGGCCACGACAGTGAGACGCCCGCGTATCGCAAAAAAAAAAGGATCAGAAAGATTCTAAGCGCTCTCCAAAGGACCCCGCATCAAAAATGTCTTTGCTCCCATACCTCCTCTCAAAAGAAAATCAAAAAGAGAACAAAGTTTGTTTCCTCATTAAAAAATCTGGCTATGTGTCCAGCCCGGAGGGAAGCCCTTCTCCCCTGTGCACTGGCTGATCCTCGCAGTGTCTTCCTTGCCAATTTCAGGAGCCCAGGAAGGCCTTTGGTCACCACCTGGCTTCCCTCACAGGTACCCTAGGCCCCAAGCCCAGTTCCTGAAGGTGGAGTGTAAACTGAGCTGGTCCTTATCTTAGAGACATTACAACAGACCCTAAACAAACACATTAACAGCAGCGAAGAAACCTAACTGATGCTGGCCAATAAACAACCCCCCAGGAGAGATTATGCAGAAGAGGTTCCTCCTCCTCTCAAGGCAGAGTTTTTGCTCCCTCAGCCTGGGGGCTCCTTCCTGCGGCTCCCCCTCTCCACCCCACCACTGGACTGAAAGCACCTGGGAGGCAGCTGGCTTCTTTCACCTCTCCCCACAATTACCCAGCATGCTCCCCTGCACTCAATAAACAGCCATTGCAAATAAAACAAGTAAGTACATCTCCTTAGAAGGAACAGCTGAGAGTTCCAAGATATCAAAAGGCAAGTTTTCCTTTGGAGATAGAGATTATCCTATATAACAGAGGTTTTCAATTTACAGATGTTCCCTGAACCCCTGCAGTGATTTGCAAATGTATACATAGGCCTAGGGGAAGGAGGGTTCTTGGTGTTCGTCAGAGTCCAATACTTAAAGGAAAAAGAATTATCTATGGATCAGATGATGTCTAGAATTTGCTTCAATAGATTCCAGTTGGAGGCCATGGAGTGGGTGGGGTAGGTGAAGTTATAGGTGAAACAAGATTGGCCATGAGTTGATCATTGCTATTGATGGGTGCTTGCGAGTTTATTATATTATTCTCTCATGAAAGAAATGATGGAGGGAAGGAAGGAAAGAAGGAAGGGAGGGAGGGAGGCGGGGCGGGGTGGGGGAAGGAAACCCTTGCTGCAGACCACATTGAAAGAAACAGACAGTTCTAGCTTTACAGGAGCATCTGCTGCCCAGTGGTTTCCCTGATTCGTGTTTGGAAGCCTGGAAATATTTGTGGGTGCAGAAGCATGTCCCCTTCGCCCTCACCTCCACCCTCTCTCCTCAGCATCACCCAGAGAGGGGGACCAGAGTCCCTGAGGCCATCTTTGTTCATCTGCATCCTCTCTGCTAAGCCTCCAACACCCCAGCATAGGCTTCATGGGATCAGGGAGCCGGTCATCCGAGGCCCTTGGCCCTCCGGCCCCTCCCCGGTCAGACAGAGCCCCAGTTGCCTGAGCGAGCTTGTGCCGAAGGGGTCCGTGGCCGCTCCGTTTGGATGTGCTTGGAGTAGAAGGCTCACAGATTCCAAGCTCCGCTTCCAAAGCAAACCTCCTCGGCCCAGGTGCTGCTCCTCTCACCCCTCCGACGAGCTCCTCGGGGCTGCCAAGCGGGAGGCTTTGAAAACCAGCTTGTGTCCGAGTTGTGAAAGCACCAGTGTTTGCTGTGTTTGCCCAGCAGAGAGGGAACGTATTTCCTCCCTTCCAAATGCACGCTCGAAAGATGCTCCACGGGTTTTTCTTCAGACTTTCCACAGGAAACATAAATAAGGAAGAAAAATGACTTTAGGTACTGAGACCTGAAGTGGAATTTCAACCCTGAAGAACTGCTTGTAACAAGTGTTCTCTGTCCTTCAGTGAAGCCGTCCAGAGCCTGGGTCCATGATTCTTCCCTCTGAGCAGCCTTCATAGACCAGGCAAAGGGAGGAACCAGACCAGTTCTCAGGCCTGATGCCTGGCCCAGGGCTTCACCCCCATCCATTGGATGGCTGGTACTTGCGCTCATCAGCTGCTGAGATTCCTTAGCTAATGTTTTCATCTTTCCATCTTTTATCCTTCGTGATTGTGTTAGAGTAGAACAAATGTGGGTCCTCCAACCCCAGAGGCCCACAGCCCTGCGAGCCAAATGCTAATCAGAGGGTGACACATGGACATGGCATCCCATGGACCTGAGGACCTCTCTGACTTGGTCTCCATCTTAGAAGGAGAAGGACTTCCCTGGTCCATGGTCTCTGCCCTGAGGAAGCTTATAATCTGCGTGCAAACACAAAGTAAGAGAGGTCATGGCTGTGCACACGTATATGCATCAGTCGATCCAGAGTTTTGAATAATCTAAATGGACTTTTTTTCTGCACAGAGGATGAGAGCACCTCCTATTCATGGGTTATAACTACCAGCTGGCTGCTTCCTCACTGGGTTTTTTTTTTAATTATACATTCACAGATCAAATGGGCCCTACAAAACTCCAGACCCAAGAAATACAGGGTTGAAGTCAGTTTGGCTAGTTTTAGTGGACTAGATGCAACACGCTGATTCGTTATGAGCTGTGTGTCGAGGGTTTACTAGGGCTATGGATGGAATGCTTCAAGGCCACCATTGCTGCCTCTTGACATCTGAGAACCTTTCTTCTTGAGATGTTTTCCTCTCCTATAACATTCTATCTTTGGATAGGCTCAGCAAGGCCATTAAGCATCTATAATTTTTTTTAAATTATTATCAATTCATATACATCAACTAAACAAAGCAAGGGACACCACTGGAAGGTGCTTGTAAGAAGATCATGCTTCCAATTAGAACTCAGTCGTCTTTGATGCACCAGATTCAGAGAAAGGCACCAGGAACCATTTCTTTTTTGGCTGAAGTTTATTTGAAGCCGGAGCCAATAATCCAAGTGGCTTTCAATGGCTCAGAAGGTTTCTCTGCGTTAGATTAATCAGTCCCATCACAGAAAGGTCAGCTGCCCTGTGGACCGGCCTGCTCTATTCATGAGTGATGTCCGTTCTGACACCTGGGGTGGGGGGGAGGTATTTCCCTAGTGATGTATGAGAGGAGAGGCATCAGCTGAGATTGGCTTTGAAAGGAGAAGTAGAGGAGGAAAGGGCAGGCAGTGTGCTGCCATGGGCGAGAAAGAGTTATCAGGTGGCTTAGAGCATGGGCTTGGGGGTCACACAGATCTGGGCCCAAAGGGCTAGCCAGGCTCTGCCACTTAGCAGCTCTGCAACCTGACGTGCTTACACGTTTCTGGAGATGTAAAAGTGGCACCATTCAAGCACCTGCCTTATAAAGTAAGGCAGAATGTAGACCACAACGGACAGCGCTGGGCTCAGTCGACACTCAGCAGACGGAAGCTATTCCAATTATGACAAAAACGAAGAACAAGGGGACAAGTCGAGGATGGGGAGAGGGGACATCGTGGGAGAGGTGCATGAGACAGCAGCCCCTCCCCCAGCCCCATCTCCAGGAGCCTGGGATAATGGATGTTCCAGTCCAGACAGTTGGCTCAAATGTTTATTAAGAAACCATCCATAAAAGTTATTGGAAACTTTACACTTGCGGCCTGGTCTCTGCACACTGCCTAGCTGCCACGGCTCTCAACAAGACCTCATTCACTTCCCCGGGCAGCTCGCTCTGCTGCCCCCAGCCCCTCAGTCTCATACCCACCAGCACCCGGCCGGCTGGGCCTGGTTTACAGAGCACCCCACCCCCCATGCCTGGCCTCCTCCCCTCCCTTGGCTCTGTGATTTCTGACTTGCTTTTTCCAAATGTGACCTCAATCTTTGAATGAAGTCGCTTCAAGTGGGGGAGCCGGGGGAGGGTCACCAATATTTCCTAAGTGCAGAGGTCCCTGGGGTGATTTTAGGTGGACACGCGTAAATATTTCTCGTCTTAATAGTTATACATTTTTGTAATGTATTTATTTTAATGTGCATTGGAGGAAAAGGTAGAATATCAATGCCATGATATAGAGTTTTCAGTTCACGTAAACTTGAGTAAAGGAAAAGAGAATGAGAGAGTTGACTTAAGGAAACTATTAAATCAACAGCAGTGCAGGTGGCCCTCAGATCTGACAGATCCATCTGGGAACACTGCATACTTGATCTCAACCCTCACCTAAAGCTTCCTAGACATGGACAAGGTTTTGATCTGAACAGGAGGGTCCTACCCTGGGCTGGGCAGACAGAGGGGCTGCTCCATGTCCAAAGAGCTCTGGTGACATGTCACAGCTCCCTGGATGGTGGTTCTCTCTGCCCGCTGTGGTCTGCACACCTGACCCGACTTGCTATCCTCAAATGCTACTCTCATGGAGTTTCAGTCCAACTGCTCAGAAGCCCTCTGTAAGTCCCCATTGCCTGCAGGATGGAGGCCGACTCCTCAGCCTGGCACTCGAAGCCCTTCCGAATCTGTCTTTCCGGCCTCTGCCCCTGGCCCAGGGCACTCACTGCCCAGGCATCTGGTCTCCTTCCTTTGATCTCCCCTCTGCGAATGCTGCTCTACTGAGGTGAACTGCCCACCCACCTCCAACCCGTCCTCGTCCTTCTCAACCTCCTCCGAGGACCCCAAACCTCCTCCTCCTTGAGGAGGGACAGCTGCTACAGCGTAATGCTCACAGGCAGGCTGTGAGTCCTGACCCTGACTCTACTGCTTACCAGCTGTGTGTCCTTGAGTCAGTTACTTTCCCTCTCTGTTACCTAACTGCCTCATCTGTAACGAGTGGGTAATGACAGCAACATCTACCTCCTCCCAGTTTTGTTGGGAGAACCGAGTGAGATGCTCCTGGCATAGCACCAGTTACACTCTCTTGCCACAGTCCGTATCTCGTCTCCAACGGCGTCTTGACTCTGGGTCAGGTTAACCCCTGGTGCACTGACCTCCTTTCAGGTTCTCTTTCTCATGTTGGAAAGAGCTCAGGATGGCGCAGGGCCACATCTGAACAGAAGACCTTCCCACAGCAGGGAGGGGAGAGTCCGCTTGCTCTGGGCTTTGAGAGGGATTCAGCCCGGGTCTTTGTAGCTGCTTCTAGAAGCCAGCATGCCTTAGAGGTGTGGGACTATCTCACCATTTTAAGGAATCCTGCTGGTCTTTGGATTCTTTGAGGTGAATCCATTTTCAGAGATTTGTGGGCTCAGGAGGCACTGTTCGGAAGAACCTGTAGCTGGGACCAGGGCTCAGTCTCGAGGTTAGTTTGTAGCTGGGACAGGGGAGTCCTCTGAGACTGGAATTGGGACCTAATTTGAGACAAGTTCAGGGTTCAGTGTCCAGCCCAGGTCAAAGGGCTGAGTGGGATTGAGTCCATTTGCAGGGTAGAAGTAGTGTCAGGTGTCCATTAATTGAACCTTTGTCTTATATTGAGAATTCTCACCAAGTACCACCATTTTACTCTGGGTCAATTCATTTTCTTGAGGGATTCCTCCATCCTCTGACCCCTCACCTTCCTTGAATTAGTTCTTGCCAAGAGCAGCCTCTTGGCACTTGTTTTCCAGGGAGCAGGTGTTTGATAGACATTTGTTGATTGATCGTGGCTGTCCCGTGATGTGTTTTCTTACCTTCTCTTGATAGTGGGCTCCATGGAGCCTGAGAGCTGCGTTCCTTTTCCTGGGCCTAAGGACCCTTTGGAGCCTTGAAGAGCATCTATTCCTGGGCCATCTCTTCTCTGGACCAAGTTATCTTTAGCCTCCAGGGCTCTTTGTGGAACCGTCTACCTCTTATCCTTCAAATTTGGCCGAATAACTGGCGTCTTCCCAGGAGCGGGCGAGGCCAGTGGAGGTGGAGCACGAAGCGTCCCCAGAGCAGGTGGGTGGAGACAGGACGGTGCCTGGACATGTGCAAGGCCCCCTGCGTGCACAGGGGAGAGAGGCCCGCAGCCCCCACACACCCAGGACTCCTCCCAGGCCCTGTGCTGGGCGCCCCCTGCAGGTCCAGGCCCTGCTCCCTGGTCTGGCCCCTCGGCCCTTGCTCAGGTTGGCTATAGAGACAGTCCCAGAGCCTGGGGCTTAGGACGAATTCTCCAGCAAATGGCCCGTGGCCACCCTGGAGCCGGCCTGGAGGAAGCAGCGCGCCTTCCCTGCCCCGCCCAGGCCTCAGCCTTTTCTGAAAGAAATGCTGTGTTCCCTCAGCCCTCCCCTTCCACCCACAGAGCCCGGGTCCCCAGGCGGCGTTCCAGCGGTCCCTCTGTGAGCAGACTCCGGTGACGCAGGGCTTTGTTAGAAAGCCTCATTAGCAGAGACAGAAAGGCGCGAAGCAGCTCAGAGCGGCATTCCAGGTGTCAGATGAGAGTGGCCACAGGAGGAAAAGGCCAGTAAACCATACTGAGGTCAGCCCGCAGTCGAATGAAAATAATCAACTGCGACCTGGGAGAGGGGTGGGACGCGAACTGGGGCCATTCAAAGGGGATGCCCCGGGCTCAGGGCGGGAAGGGAAGGCCCTGGGTCCTGGAAGGGCGGCCAGCTTCTCTTGCCTGATCCTAAGGGTCCCAGAGGTGAGGTCTGAACAGCTTCCATTTTGTGAACATCTGGAGATGGAGGCTGGGCCTCAGGGGACCCTGAGCCCCCAGTGCCCGGCACTGGCACGTACTCAGCGCCAGCACGCGCTCAACATCCGTTTGATGAATGAATGTATATTTAGTCTGGTCCTCGGGGGGCGGGGCCGGCAACAGCTCAGACCTCTGGTGCGACAGGCGCTGTGCTAAGCACTGCCTATCTAGAAGCTCTTAGGAACCTACCCCCCCCCCCGCCCAAGTATCACTGGCTCCATTTCAAAGATAAGGGAGTACAGATACCAGAATGTGTTATTTGGGGCTCCCCTGGCTCTTCAGGAACTCACTAGAACATGACCTCCGGATACTCGAGACGGCTGAACTGGGGACACGTTCCTTCACTCCACAGTTAGTCATAAAAAGGCTGAGTGAGCACTGGGGCTGAGGCAGCACTGAAGCTCACTCCTCCTGAAGGGTCGTTAGTGTGAACGCTGGGATGTGGAGTTCCCTGTCCTGGGGGCGGCGAGGGCCTGCCCCTAGTCAGGGACTGGCTCTGCGAGGGCGGGGACGGTGCCGGCCTGGGTGGACTCCGGACCACTGCCGTGAGCTCTTTGCCTTGTCTGGGCAGGTATGCTCGGGGGCTGTATATTTCTGTCCTTCCCAACAGGGAATGTGTGTGACTTATGAAGCCTTTTAAACCTGATGCTTCCTCATAAAGGAGCTTTGAGGAGACTTCAGGGAACCTAGTTATGAAAGGCCTTCCTTTCTGGGGATCTGGTAGACAAGGCATTGCTGCCCACCTGCCTGCCCTCAAGGGTTGGGAACTGTGCATGCCCCACCCTAGGTCTGGGAGGTGAGGATCGGGGACCCCAGGAAAACTGGACGTGGACTTGTGCCTTGTCCTCCACCCCTCCTCGGGCTTCTTGTCCTCCTCATCCTCTTAGCAGAAACCTGCCCCAAGAAATCCCCGATGCCCTTGATTTCCAAGGCCCGGGCTTCCCTTGGACAAGCCACGTTACCTCATTTGAGCCTCGGTTTTCTCATCTGCAAAGTGAGCATGACAGTACCTCCCTCAGGTTCTTGTAGTCCCATATTGCACCTCTCCCCCGTCCAGAAAGCCCTCTGAGGACTCGCCTCTATGTGTCTCATGTATTCTTGTCTCTCAGGCGCCTGAAACAGGGCACGTAGCGGTGGATGCAAAGTGGCAAGCGATGAGGAATAAATGAAATGTTTTTGAAAAGCTCCAAGCACAGTGACTGGCTTTGGCGGGCAATTAGAAAATCGGGGCTAGATTTGAATTTAAATCTGACTCTCCCCTACAGAGGCAGAACCCAAGACCCTGGCCCAGATTGCAAGATGGGGCCCCAGAGTTTCAACACTTTCCTCCCGGGCCCACTTTGGAAGACCAGGACCAGCGGCAGAGGGCTTTTGTCTGTCTCCCTCGCAGGAGCCCCTCCCCCCACACAGACCTCCCGGTGTCTCTGCATCCAGGCAGCAGCTTCCGTGGCCCCTCTGGGGAGGTGGGTGTCCCTGTGTCGGCACAGCCAGGCTGGGCCCCTCTCCAGGGAAGGGGGCTGAGGAGTGTGAAGGACTGGTGTGTGTGACTTTGTTTATTTTCTCTGAAGGCTCCTGCCTGAGCCCTGCTATAAAAATAACCTGCCTGGAAACCTCATCTCTGAAGGGGAGAAAGAAGCTTTTGTACCCAGAGAAGTGGCTCTGATGGCCCCCGTGTACCTTCGTCTCAGCCCCACACATCAAGGAGGAGCTGGCTAAGGTGAGGAGGGTCCAGGCCCCAAGTGAGAGGGGTGCAGGGCAGCTGCCGATGGAGGGCATGGGTGGGGGGAGGGGGAGAGGAGGGGGAGGGGAAGGCAGCTCAGCAGCCTCTCTCCCCTAGCACTGCTGAAGCATCTCCCTGCCTGCTTAACCCAGGAAGTTCTGAAAAAGGAGGGAGAGAAAAGGCAGAAAGAAGAAATCAACAAGAGATATGGGCTTCCCTGGTGGCACAGTGGTTGAGAGTCCGCCTGCCGATGCAGGGGACACGGGTTCGTGCCCCGGTCCGGGAAGATCCCACATGCCGCGGAGCGGCTGGGCCCGTGAGCCATGGCCGCTGAGCCTGCGCGTCCGGAGCCTGTGCTCCGCAACGGGAGAGGCCACAGCAATGAGAGGCCCGCGTACCGCAAAAAAAAAAAAAAAAAAAAGAGAGAGAGATAAAGGCACGCTGGATATCAAGAGAGAAACTAAGAGGAAAATCAAGTTCAATGGAGAGGAGGCCTGGGGAGGAGACTGAAGTTAAAGGAGAAAGAAAACAGTGAGAAATGTTCACCCACACAGCTCTGGAGCTCGAGGGATCGGAAGAGACTGCCGCCATGTTTACAGATGTAACTAAGGATTTGGTCCAATTGCTGAGATCCCCACTGTGTGTGCCCCCAGCCCCAAGGGAAGGCCGCACAGGGGCAGAGCTGGGCCTTAGGGCCCATTCCTGCTTAGCTGCACCAGCTCCTGCTCTGGCTCAGGCTGGGCGAGGCAGGAAGACAAGCCTGACTGAGGTTTCTCAGGGTATTCCTTCCACAGAGACAGGTCCAAAGGCAAGAAACGAATCTGCAGGAGTAAAAAGAACACTGGCATTGGGTTCAAGAGGCCCTAGATTCAAGTCCCAGCTCTCCCACTTTTGAGCTAAGTGGTCTTGTACAAACCATTTAAAGTCTTCCAGCCTCGTTCTCTTCTCTGTAAACTAGAAAAATAACAACTAACCCCCGCCATCCCCAACTGCCACTGGGCACATCCCTAGAAGGGTGTCCAATGGACTCTCTAAGCTGTACGGTACCAGCAAGATGGCAAGAGGGGATGACCCATTCGGACACATTTCTCCAGGCACTGGCAACGGGCTGATGCTGGCCTAGACGTCATTAGAGTCTTAGTAACCAGACCACTCACGCCACCTGAAAGCTGCAGGGGAGGCTCTCTGTTCCGCAGCCGGAAGGTCAAAGAAAGGCCTCCAGCATCAGCCATTTGGAGAAGAGTAGGTTCTAATATTAACCACGTAAGTGAAGTCCTTTGCTGTAAGAAACCTCCCAAAGTTTTTTATCACCCAAACTTGGGATCGATCCACTTAAAATCAGAGGTTGGTAGGACACGTGCCATTGAAGACACCCTTGAAACTTTTGTCTAGGAGGGAAGGTTGATCTCTCCTGAGATAATTTATGGGGCCAGCAGAGGGGACATATTATCTCCCTGGGACTTGGAGCTGGTGTACTTTGAGTGACACAGATCAAAGGGGAGAATAAAGCTGGGGTCCTGGATGCCTTAAAGCAACTTTTGGAGGGAGAAGTTAAAATGTGGAAAGACTATAAAGGAAGCTGTACTTTGGGAACAAAGAGCCATGCAGCACAGCTGTCCAGCAAAGCTAGGAGAGGGCTAGGGAGCTACAGAAACCCTAATCACAAGCAGGCTGTTGGCACTGCAGGGCCTAATGTGTTCCCAGTGGCCTGGGGCTGAACAGAGTCCTAAGAGAGAAAGAAACAAGGAGTAGGGCGGCAGCGACATGGTTGCTGTGAAATAGAAAGGAATAGGCTTGGTGATGCTGCTGGGACTGAACCCCAAACTGACCATCAGAAATGCATTTGAAAACTGATTCACGGCATGAGCTCAGGATGCTAATAACAATGATAGTTCATAAAAAATGGTTAGCACAGGGCTTTCCTGGTGGCGCAGTGGTTGAGAGTCCGCCTGCCAATGCAGGGGACATGGGTTCATGCCCCGGTCCGGGAAGATCCCACATGCCGCGGAGCGCCTGGGCCCGTGAGTCATGGCCGCTGAGCCTGCGTGTCCGGAGCCTGTGCTCCGCAATGGGAGAGGCCACAACAGTGAGGGGCCTGTGTACCAGAAAAAAAAAAAAAAAGGTTAGCACTGGGACTTCCCTTGTTGTCCAGTGGTTAAGACCCAGTGCTTCCACTGCAGGGGGCGCAGGTTCAATCCCTGGTTGGTGAACTAAGATCCCACACGCCGCATGGTGCTACTGACAAAAACAAACAAACACACAAACAAAAAAACCTGTGGGTCGGGTGCTACTCTGAACACTTTTCATACCTTATCTAATTCAGCCCTGACAAATGTCCTCCGCAGAGGACATGGTGGTTACTTCCTCAGCATCTGTCACACCCCACCCCCACTATGGAGCAAACTTGCAGTTTGGTAGGGTTGACACCGTGCCCAAGTCCAAGGGTAGAACCTGGTAGATCTGAGCCAATCAGGGTAATCCTATCACTCATGCCCGAGCAACTCTTTCAGGTTGATCCAAACGAAGTGTAGAGCAGACGTTGATTTAATGATGAGGAAAGAAAATACTGCTCTTCTCTTTCCTTTTTATGTTAGACTGTGGTATGTGCAGGGGTGAGGCCTGGGACTGCTGGTGGCGATCTTAGAATCATAGATGAGCCATCATCATAGTTGAGGATGAACCAACACATCAGCAAAGCCAAACCGAGAGGATCACAGAGTACAAGCTGCAGCCCTGATTAGACTATTCCTGAAACTCTTAGGACCTTAGGATTTTCTGTTATGTGAATTAACAAAGTCCATTATTATTTAAGATAGTTGAGTTGGAATTTTTTTTTTTTTTTTTTTTGTAACTTGCAAGTATCCAAACTGATGCAGAATATGAGGCCCAGGAAAGTTAAGTAACTTGTTCGAAGTCAAGTATGATACATAAATGAAGGAGTGAAGGAGCTGGGATTTAAATGAAAGCGATATGAACCCAGAGCCTATGCTCTTCCAACAGCATCAACAAACCACATTGCTCGCCTTCTGACCATAGACCAGCTCTGTGCCTAATCACTTTTCATGTTATTTCATCGCATCTTCACAACAGCCTTTAGAGGTGGAAACTACCATTATCCCTATTTTTGCAGATGAGGGAACTGAGCTTAAGTCACATGCTCACCATCACATAGCTCTTAAGCGATCGAGTGTGATTTGAAGCCAAGCATCTGTGATGAGGGTGCTGGGCCTTCTCTCCAATCTGGTGGCAGAGGCTGCCCGGGAAAGACCCGGGCCGGTCTGCTCCACTCCCTTCGAGGATGAACTGGTTTCTAAATTGTTCGTTATAGGTCGGTCCTGTCTCTCCAAGGAGACTGCACAAAAAGATGAACAACAAAGGGAGTCAGGGGGTCAGTTTTAGCCCAATGTTAGGAAGAACGTTCCTAGTGTTCCAGCAATGGAGTGGGCTGCCTGGGAGGGTCCCAGCTCTCCCCTCCCTAGGCTTCAGTTTCCCCATCTGCCTGCACAGCCTAAAGGAAGGGCTGACGTTCTGTGCCCCTGAAGGACCTCCCCTCCCTAGGCTTCAGTTTCCCCATCTGTACAGAGGTTGGGGCAAGACTAGGTGAGGGCTGAGGTGTCTTCCAGCGCTAACATTCTCAAATTCTGGAATTCCCGGAGGCAGAACTCCAGGCCCCAGGGTCTGGCGGAGAGAACAGAGCCATGGCTGTTTGGCCACCTCCACAGAACAGTGGCACTCATTGAGCTAGCAGTTCCTGAAACAGAAACAGCCGAATGGAGCGCGCAGGGGAGATAAATTCATCTGTGGGTCTGGTGAGACTTGCTGGAAAAAAATGCAGTGCTTGAGGGCCATCCAAGGAGAGCCAATTTTCAACTAGTAGGCTGTGACAGTGCGCTCACACGACAGAAACAGCACCCGGGGCTGCACTCGGCCCTGGCCAGAAGGAAGAGGGTGAACTCGGAGATCACAGTCCCCGCTGACACCACAGGGACCAAGAAGCCCTACTTGGACAGGGCTCCTTACGGTGGAGTCCACTCTCCCTGCAGGCCCGGTGGCGTTGTGTTTGTAATTAGCAAAGGGAGTCCTTTTGGAAATTTACCTTGAATTAAACTGTTGTTGTTTACTAACCCAAAGGTGTTTATTTCAGCAGTAGAGAGAGAGAGACCACCCTCACAGCGTGGTGAGGCCAGAATTAGACTGAGAAGGCCTGGGGTCTCCTTCCCTGTGTGTATTTGCGTTGGACTAGGAGCCGAGAGGTGGACAAGAGGCCATCATAAAGCGTCTGATGGTCTTTCTGGGACATTCCCTCCACCCTTTGCTCTAATGATGACTGATTTTGATGCCGTGACTATTTTCAACGTGCCCGGGCATCTGCAGTCCTACTGACCTTCTTTTCAACGCACTGAAGTAGAGTCAGATAATACTGCACCGTCTAGAGGGGAGAGAACACAGGGTGAGCCGAGGGTCTCTCAGGTAGCACATTATGGCTCTGGGGCTGAACCTAAGCCCCTCGGCCCCAAAGCCTATACCCCTTATTTCTGGTACACTGCCCTCACTCCACCCCCATTTTGGGGGCCACATAGGACTGACTTTTCCAGGCTGATTTTCCTTTTGCTAAGGGACAATGCAGAGTCCTTGGAGCTGGATTAAAACTTTTACAAATGCCAGCTTTGAAAAGATTGATATTCAAATAAAAGCAATTCAAATGGTATAGTAAGTATAAAGCAGTCCAACAAAGTTTTGGCTTTTACCATGATGACCACCTGTATGCTTAAAAAAAATCAAATAGCAGAGATGACATGATTAAATTTTTATTTAGCGACCCTGCCCTCCTGGTGTCCCGAGTAGTTTCTAGCCCACCTTTGGACCACCCAGCTCCGAGGACATCCCACCATCACAGGTCCCTGGGCCCCCAGGCTACACGCTGCTCTGAACTGAGAGGAAGTCTCTAGAATTGTCTGTGAACAGGGCAGGAAGATGCCTGTGCCGGAGCAGGATGCCTGACTGCTAAGCAGAGAACAGGGAGACCTGAAGGAGGCGCTCCCTGAGGGGGACCCAGGTAAACAGGAGGAACAAGCCCTGTCTGGGAACAGCCTCACATCCTCCCTGGCAAAGAGGGCAAGGAAACGAGGCCACAGACGTGAAGGCTCCTGCAAAGCTGTCAGTCATTTCTTCCCGGCCTTGGGAAATGCAGCCATGACTACCATCGCTACCCTCAGGAAGGAGACGGAGCTCAAATCCGGAAGGGCCAAGGTAACAGTGTGAGAAGAACGGAGTATTAGGAGTGTCCAGCAAGGGGACCAGGAAAGGAGCTGGAGATTTCCCGACTCCCTGCTCCCTAGTGGAGTGGACCCCATCGTCCAGAACTTCCTAGAGCTAGGGCTCCTTCCTGTATTCTCTGGTTCCTTCTAGACGCCGGTCTGGGGAGGAGGAAGCTGAAATGAAGTTCTGGGCTCTCTATCAAGAATCCAGCTGGCACATTTTCCCATCTTCCCTTCTCTTTTTGTTACTTCAGCAGAGGCTGAAGGGGGCTGAAGGGTTATAGGGAGAAGAAGATAGGGGAGCTGTATTAACAAGCGTTTGGAGGAATCCTGAGCCCTTTAGTAGCAAATTAATAAGAATTTGTAAAACTCTTTTAAGTAATATAAAAATAAACAGCTAATAAGTCTTTGATTCTCTGCCTCAAAAGAAGTAAAGCCTGTTTGTTTGGGGAGCAGCGGGCATGCAGTCCCTCTGCTCTGATTCTCCCGGACAGAGTCCCTCCTGCCCACCCCATCTCCTGAGCAGCCCTGCCCCTGGCCACCCACCCTCTTAGGGACCCCTCGGCATGATGGGGGCTGGACGTTCTCTGGCGGAGGGTGGGAGCGACTGGAGATCCCCAGATGTTGGTGAAGCAGCCCAAGGTCCCTGAGGATGGAGATGGAGGAGCCTGTAGAAGTCAGAGCAGTGAACAAAGAGGGCTTTGAACCAGGCCTTGGCAAAAGCTCTGAAGAGCCAGTGCCTTTGGCCCAGCCTTCCTGCTGCCCTCACACTCCCAAGGTCTGACTCAGACAGACTTCTGGCTCTGGCCCTTCTCTCCAAAGGGGATTCCTTAGGTAGCTTTGCACCCCAAATGCTGAAGAGTGCTGTGCCCACTTCATCTGAAATGTCACCAGGGATGGGTTCATCCCCTTGATGTCCTTCTCTTTCAAGAGTAAAGACTTTGGAGTCAGACAGTCCTGATTTCAGTGTTAGTTTCTGCCACTTATTGGGCAAGTGACCCTGAGCAATACACAATGTCCCTGAGCCTCAGTTTCCTCACCTGCAAAATGAGAATAATGATATTACTCCCTTCACTGTTTGGTTTCACAATGCCTGGCACATAGAAAGCACTCAATAGACATTAGTATCATGGTTGTTATTCCGAATACCCACCCCATCCTCCATTCTCTCTTGCTCCATGACCACTACCAGGCTTGACCCTCCAAACTGACGACCCCAGCCCAGCAAATGGGTCCGTCAGATGAGAGCACCTCAGTCTGAGCCTGAGCTAGACTCTCCACGGAGGTGATGGGTATGGGGGTATGGGAATGGGGGTCGTGTGGGAGAACTTCAGACAGTAGATGTCGGGTGAGGCTGACACTGACCTTAGATGATTGAGGGGACTTACAATGGCCATCCTGCGTCGCTTGCAAAGCACATGACTCATACAAGTAGAGCCCTGAATGGTCAAGAAATTCACTGATTCTTTGGTTTTGAGGGAGTTCAACGGACCTATGAGAAGCTGGCTAAACTCATGAAACCTCTTTCCAGCAAAATACAGACTTCTACATGTTTTGCGTATGACTTTAGTAGGTTTCTCTATGGACTTCAGGGTGGCCTCTATTCATCTCACAGTCAGAGACTGGAGCCCAGAGGGGCTGACTGACTTGCCCGAGGACTGCAGCTTGCAGGCGGCGAAGCTGTGACTTGAACCCTGACGTTCAGAGTCCTCTCTCTTCCTTCGTGGGGAGGAATGCCTTCATCCAGTTCTTTGGCTGACAGTGTGTTCACTTACCCCGCCGGGTACTCGGGGGATTTGCAGGCCCGCGGTGGGCTCCCCGGGGATCCTGAGGAGGTTGTTCAAGGGTTAACTCAGGTGTGGCCAGGCTTGGGTAAAAGGGATTGAGAGAGGCAAGGCCAGAGCCCAGGCTGGGAGCCAAGAGCCCCCCGCACGTGGTGGTGAAGGGTTAACAGAGCCCAAGTGTGGCTCTGTGTGTGTGCTCGAGGGCAAGGTGGCGTGTGCAAAGGCGCACGTCTCTCACTCGCGCATGTGGGAGCTACGGACCGCAGGCCAGCCTGGGAGAGAGGTGCCGCAGTGTCCTGGGATGAATGGGTCTCTGTCTTCAAGGCTGTGTGAGTCTCTGTGTGTGCAGTCCCATTAACTCGCCCTCGGCCACATGTGGAAAGGGGAGGAGAGACCTGGAGAAGCCCAAACCACTCAGAGTCCTTCTGATTTTAGAATGAAGTAGAAGCCACAGAAGAAAGACAAGTATACTGACCCAAACTCGTATATTAATAGAGCATGCACGCATGTACGCGTGCACGCACACACATGCACACACACACACTCCCTGGTGCCCTGTCATAACCTCCTCTTCTCAACCCTACTGTCAACCTCCTTTCACACATTTGGGTACTTTGGGGGAAGGCTCTTTAGCTAATACCCTAAAACAGATTCTAGAGACCTGACCCTATTTGCTTTTGGGGTAGTTTCAGTTTCGTACTGTGTGTGTCTGTCTTCTCCTTGTCTGTGAGTCTAGGTGTGGCTTCTCTCTCCCCTGCCTCACCTGCAGCTCCCGCGATGTGCGCTCGGAACTCCAACTCGGCCAGCAGGCCTCACCTGCACCGTTGTGCCTGTGACGGATGGGCTTGGCCCAAGTCCTGCCCTGAGCCCCATGTTCCTCCTCCCGCTTCGAGTCCTCTCTGGGCTCCTGTGGCCCTTGGCTGTGGTTTGTTTAATGGAGTGACTCCTGTCGGGAGCAACCCAGAGCTCAGGACACAGGGAGACACTTGTCCAAACTTGCTATTTTTTTTCACCAAAAAGAGCCAAGCCACAGTGATTGGGCTCAGTGGCCTGGCTGGGAGCCTTCCTCATCCCTCCCACCACTAGCCTGGCCTCCATTCCCCTCACTGGCCCTTGTTACCAGTGGCTTCTGGTTCAGGACTTCTAGTTATCTGTTGGGAGTCCTCCTCAGTAGGAGTCTGGCTTCTTATGTGAGGAGAGAAGGGAGATCTGGGTTCTGTGGAAGTAGCTGAGGCTGAGAGAGATGCCCTGGGGACCAAAGAATAGGCCCACAGAGACCAATGACCATACCATATTCGTCCCTCTCTCCCCAGTGCCTGGCACAGAGTAGGTCCTAAAAGAGTGAGTGAGTGAACGTTGGGTGGTTGGATGGATAAGTAGATGTGTAGATGGGTGAATGGGTAGAAAGATAGATACATAAATGAAGACGCTTAGATCCAAGTAGACATTCTGATAAACCTAATCTGATTTCTTGGTCCAAACGTGAGACACAAGGAAGGAGAAACCTAGGTCTAGAAGGTGCAGCCAACTTATTCCCGAATCTAAAGGAAATCTCTTTTCCCAGACTCTTTACAGTGTGTCCTTGAGACTCCCCTGGAGGTCTGGGGTTGGGTGAAACTGGCCTTTTCTCCATCCTTATGTTTTGCTTCAGGCCTCTTCTTGCAGAGGCTTCTCTGCCCACTAGAAAAGGTGCTCTGCAGCTGGGCAAAGCAGCACTGAGTTAGGGAGGAGATAGATGGGCAGAGATGAGGCTCAGGCTGATGGGGGCGCCATGGAACAGGACCCTGGGCACAAAATGTTTTAGGCTGGGGCTAGAGCAGACTGTTATGTGCTTGGACCAGGAGGTGGAGAACATTTCCAGCACCTAACACAGGGGCCTGACATAGTAAGCACTTGTATTTTTTTGAATGAATGAATAAAACATTCCTATGTCTTTTTCTCTCTACATAACACCCTCAAATCCTTTTCCAAAAGGTATAGCGAATTCTCAAGAGCGCTAGGCCACTAAGGACCTTCCTTTGAGGGTAGAACGAATCAGGGTCAGCAGCCCTGCTGAGGGAAAAAGGGACAGTGGCATCTCTGCCCCTGTCCAAACTCTTCTCACCCCCAGCCCTGCTGCCCACGGTCCCCCCTCCTTCGTCCTCCTCCTCCAGCCCCATCACTAGCTATCACGGTGCTGATCCAGAAGCTGGGGGTGCCAGGAGGGAGCAACACAAAGCTGCCATGCGTACATGAGTGCATGTGTGCTTGCATGAGTGGCCATGATGAGGAGGCTTGACTGAGGAGACGGGCGGCTCCGTACCACCAAGGCCAGCGCCGTGGAGCTTGGAGACCCCATTCAGGGGTCCTGTCCCCAGGCCAGATCCAGTAGCTCTTCTCTGGTGCTGAGATCTTCATGGAAGGAAGTTCTCAGAGCTCCTCAGGGGCTCTTGTTGCTGGGATGTGCTCCTGGAGTTTAATCACTCTTCCCTGCTGTAATTTGTTTTGGGAGAGTCCAAGTAGAGCCTTCCCTTAAAGTAGATGCATGGTCAAAGCCGCCCTCTGAATCAGATCTAGAAAGCCTGGGTTTTAAGGCCGGAGGGGGCTTGCCTCTGGTCTGTGCTGAGCACATTTTCTGAGCAGACACAGAACTGTTGGCTCAGGGCAGGCAAGAAAAGGCCTCGTGCGCCAAGGGGAAACAATTAGGAGTAATTACCATCAAGAGAGGCCCCCAGTGAGGGGTGATGGTGGGAAAGGCCGTCTGTTTAAGAGGAAGCTGAAAGTGGCAGACTGATTTTGGGGAAAAAATCAGACAGAGGGTGGGAGGAAGGGTTGAGTGTGTGCTGTCTTTCTTTTCCAGGAAGACAGCAGGACTCCTCCCCCTCGGCCTCTACAGGGGCTCTCTGTCCGGAGGTGGGAGGGGAGAGCAGGAGGGCACTGGGCTCCGCATTCCTGAGATTCTCAAACCAGTCGGAACGGAATGGCAGAGGAAACTTCATACTGAGGGGACAGAGCCCTAGACACAGACAAAAGTGAAAAGATAAAATGGAGCACTGTGGAGCACCCAAAATGTCTCCAAGTGTCCCCCCACGCAACGCCCTTGATCCCTGAGAATCGGTGGGGATGCGCTGGGTCTGCTTGGTGTCTCCCTACTCACCACCCTCCAATCCTCAGCCCTGCCCCTTTAGGGATTAGAACCAGAGGCCTCAAAGGACAAGTGTTGCTAGTATGGGCAACCTGGAGTTGGGGACAAGAGTGGGGGGCAAAAAGAAGGGCAGTTGGAGAAAGAGCTGTCGAAGGAGGGGTGAGGGAATTCCTTGGTACCCCTCGCTAGAGAAGTCAAGAGGAAATGAACCCCAAAGGAGAGGTCCCCTGACATTCCACTTGACCTTCCAAATTAAGGTGAAGAGACAAGTAAGGGCCTCAATCCTGCTCCTGAGGGAACAGAGGGAGGCTTGGCCTTTGCGGACCTCATCGGAGGCTCTCACTGGCTTCATGCTGGTGGAGCCCCATGACCCCTGCGGAGTGAGACGGAGCAGGGCTGGCTGTGTGAGGCCACAGGCTTCAGGGACACAGGCTCTTGGCTTGGAGTCTCTATCACTGACAATCTGTGGGAATTTGGGCCACTTATGCAATCCCTATGCTCCTCATTTTCTCATCTGAGAAATGGGGATAAAGTACCTATTTCATACACTTGTAAGGATTAAATGAGGTAATGTATATAAAGATTTGGCACATAAGGCTGGGGCCAGGGCCTCAATAAATGCTTAGTCTTATTATTATTATTGGAAGAAGACAGCTCTAAGTGCTAAGTGGATGATGAATTTGAAACCAGAGGCCCTGGGGGAGGCTGCCCTCTCAACCATATACGAGGAAGTGAGTGAGGACTTGATAGGGTGGAGGCTCTCAATACGGAAGGTAGGCCCTGCTCAGAGATGCTGAATAACTGTAATTCGTTCACTCCTTCAACAATTCTCTCCTTCCGTCGTTCTAGGCACCTGGGATGCAGCATAAACAGAACATTTTAGCGAGAGACTGACAAAGCAAATGAGTAAATAATATAGTCAGATATGAAATGCTACAGAGAAAACATGAAGGGAGCTAGGGAGTGTGAGAACTGGGGTGTGGGAATGACAGAGGAGGTGAGGTGAGTGAGTGGGGGGGAGAGTGTCTGGGGGAAAGCCCTCCAGCCACAGGAAGCTGCAAGTAGAATGACCCTGAGGCAGAAGCAAGGTGGGTTTGTTAGACAAACACCAAGCAGCCCTGTGCGGCCGAGACCAAGGAGCCGGGGCAGAGTGATGGGGGAAGCTGTTGGAAAGGTGGTGAGCCACCGTGCAGGGCCTCGTGGGCCCGTGTAGGCACAGGTAATTGGCGGGTGGTGGGCTGACCGGAAACGGAGCTCAGGTGTACAAGGAAGCAAACTTCATTTCTTCCATCAGAAGAGCATCTGATACAAACAATATATATAAAATAGATAAACAACAAGGTCCTACTATCTAGCACAGGGAACTATATATTCAGTATCTTGTAATAAACTATAATGGAAAAGAATCTGAAAAAGAATAAAAAGCGCATCTGGAACACGAATTCCTTAAGGAACGTGAATTCCACTCCCCTTCCCTTTGTAACTTTCTGCGGGGCCCAAGACCAACCCAGCCACCTGGGGGTAGAGGCTGTCTCTGACTCACGATTGGGTCCAGGTCCCCACTGTGATGGAGTTTTCTCCCCATCTGTAGACCCAGGCAATTGTCAGCTATCTTTAACCACATTGGGGAATCAGAAAACAAGAGTGGCTTGAAGGTTTCTCTCCTCGCTCCAACCATTTTCAAACGGCTGAAAAATCTTAACTGTGTCAGAAAAATGTTAGAACTCAAGAAATGTCCTGGAGGGACTTCCCTGGTGGCGCAGTGGTTAAGAATCCGCCTGCCAATGCAGGGGACACGGGTTCGAGCCCTGGTCCGGGAAGATCCCACATGCCGCGGAGCCACTGAGCCCGTGCGCCACAACTACTGAGCCTGTGCTCTAGAGCCCACGAGCCACAACTACTGAGCCCGCGTGCCACAACTACTGAAGCCCACGCGCCTAGAGCCCGTGCTCCGCAACAACAGAAGCCACCGCAATGAGAAGCCCGCGCACCGCAACGAAGAGTAGCAGCCAAAAATAAATAAATAAATAAATTTATTGGGAAAAAAAAAAAAGAATGTCCTGGAGATGACGAGCAGCTCTTCCACCTCAACACAGATAAAACTGTTTCACCGGGATAGTGGAAGATTTATCAGAAGTTGGTGCTTTCTTGTTTTATTCCTTGGAGTGCATGTTTTACAGGTAGACCAGCGGAAGCACTTCCTGGAGGTTAGGTGGTGAGGAGAAAGGGGTGTGGGAGGGGGCAAGGAGACAAGGGATGCTGTTAGGTATCCAGGGTGGGTTGGAAGTCCCGACTGGTGTGTTTGGCTCAGGAGGGCTCTCTGGCTGGCTCCACAGACAGGTCTGGTTTTAAAAAGTGCCAAGGAGCCACAGATTTGCATGTTATTTGCGTTTCAGACTTCAATTCCAGGTATGTGGAATGAAATGAATGAATGAACAGTATTCAGACTCCTGGTTAAGGCGTGGACTCCGGAATCCAGACCACACTGAGGATCCAATCACTGGTCCAGCTTGGATCAGGAGACACAGACACAGACAGAGACAGAACAAGCAGTCAGAGAGACAGAGAGACAGTCAGAGAGACAAACACCATCGAGTCCTTTTTCACCAGGGAGTTTCCAAGTCAAGGCAAGAAAGCAAAATCCACAGAATTTATTTTAAAATAAATCAACTTTTAAAAACTAGGGAGAGAGTCACACATAGATAGTCAGATAAAGGCAACATCATCCATGACTTATCTCCACCTCTGCCCCTCCATCATCTACACCCAGCTTCAAACTGGACCATATGCCTATGGGTCTGCCTTCTTGATAAGGTCCATTGCTTGGTATCTGCCTGGCCTCCTACATGAGTTAGACTCTAAGGTCTTTGAGGATGGGTGGCTTTTATTTCCACCAAATGGTCAAAACCATTTCCACCAGATGGTCAAACCATCTCTTCACTCCACCCTCCAGGGCCCCCAAGCCCAGTGCTTAAACACAGGCTTATTAAACACCTAGTATAAGAGGCTCCCCAGAAGTATTAGATGGGGAAAATGCCCTCTAGGAACTTAGCTCTGGCTAATAGACAAGACACAGCCAGCATGTAAAACAGTCCATTTAAAGGACAAGGCAGACAGAAGGGGACCCACGATCCATACTGGATGTACAACATCACTGGAAATAAAAAAAAATAAAGAAAACTGTACATAATAGAAAGGTGTGTGGTTAGGGAAAAAATACTTTGATTAGGCCCCTTGCATAGAGACTGAAACCCCTGAAGGACATGCCAAACTGCTGAGGAAGGGGCTTGTGTTAAGGGCAGAGTGAAGCATTAGGTTTAGGGTCACAAAGGAGGTGCAGCCTCACTGCAGGCTGATGTGAGTGGACCTTCTACCCCGGACTCCTGCAATGCTGGTTAAGTATATGTTTAGTCAGTCACCCCTACTCCTCCCTAGCAGGCCAGAGAGAAGCAGCTTGCACTCCTGGCCTGGAAAAAAAGCACCAAATCATTCACCTGCCTTCACTGGCAACACAGGTCTCAGTCCATTCTTGATGTAAAGGACAGATTACAATACATATGCCATGTGGAGTTGTATTATTTTCTAAGCGCTGCAGATGTCCAGATAAGAGATTTTAATGTAATCAGGGAAGGCTTCAAGGAGGTGAGATTTGGGTGTGTGTGCGCTGTGTATTCTTGAAAGCAGTAAGAGTAAATTGGATGAGGGGTGCCCAGCAGGTTGAAGACTCTGGGCTCCTTGTGTGCCTCTCCGCGACAACTTTCCTTTCCCAGCACTAAAGTTCTGCGAAGGAAGGAAGGACAATCTCCAGAAGTCAAGCAGTTGATGGTTACTCCTCAGTTCAGAATGGAGAAAAGTCAGCAGCTATGATCTGTTCCATTAGGAAAGACTGACCTGCGCCTTAACTCTAAGATCAAGCCAGTGTTAACACTGGCCTTAAACTTGACTTTGAATCTCTACCTTGCCCAATTTCTATTCCAAGCAGCATTATGACCCTCAATAACATTTCAGAATCTTAGACTTTGACCAGACCCTGGACATCTGGTTCAACCACTCCCAACTGGAATTCTCCCCACCCTCTCCCTGACAGGCCAGAGAGGCAGCCTGCACTAAGGTTTCCTCGAGGTTTATCTTGTAGCTAAAAGTCTCCTAGTTTCCCATTTCTCTCCCACAGGGGATGCATGTCTAAGTACTCTTCTCTTAGTGGTGACCAGCATAACCCCATTTACCCTTACGTTACGTCACTCCCCACCCCCAAAGCTGGGAATAGGAATTATGGGCTCTTAAAAGACAGATACTAGGATTCAGCACAGGTGAAATAAGGCCTGCGCTATTAGGAAAGCTGTTGGGTTGAGCCTTACTTGTCCCTTCCCAAATTTTAGGATGAATTTGAAGCTGTGGACAGATTGCTCCTGGGTAGGGAAATATGGCCACTTTGCCAGGAGCTCAGCATGTAGTCTGAGTCAACAACAGGGCCTGATAGCATTTCACGTCCTTTTCTGACTCTCTTGAGTATGTGAGCTCCCAGGATGAAAGCATCATATTCCACCCTACCTCAACCCCCCTGGCCCATCCAGGTGGAGCAAAGGAGAAGACAAGTGCCGAGTGTCAGTTGTCTCTCTTACTCTGGGTTAAGACATATTTGAGAGCTGGAGGGATGGCACAGGAGAAGGACCAGAAGCTGAAACGTTAAAAACATTGGGGCTCTGAAGTGAACCCTCTCTCTCTACCCACTAGAGCCTTTTATGGGCCACGTAGAACCAGGTGGCGATGGACAGACTATGGAATATGGCTGCTGGCAGTGCTTTCCCAGGCAACCTGTTTCTATCCCAGAACACTAAAACTTTGGGGCTAATCTTGCTAGGGGCAGTGGGTAGAAGAGGCTAGCACAATTACAAGGGCAAAATAAGAGAGAAGTTGATACCACAGAGAAATATGTAGCACCTCATATACAGAGGAGTCAGTTTACACAGTCTCCAGGCCAGATGAGGGAAAAGCGCTTACATTCAACCCTAAACAGGGCTGCCGGGAGCAACGGTGGGTCCCAGGTGACAAATGGAATGGAACTAGCCTCTGTGCCTCGCACCATGTATCCTCAAATGGGCAGGAATGGTCTGATTTTCTCTGTACAGGGTCCAGGAGTGATTGTTCAGACTGGTTTCTGCTGAAGGCTTCATATCTGGCATCTAGAGCTTATCACCCATCAAGTGTTCCTTTTTTTAGGGGAGGCAGGTAATTATGAGCACTGGACACAGAGGAGAGGGGAAGATCAGAGAAAAGGAAAGCAATAGGCTTTAGTTTAAAGCAGGTTAAACAAGACATTGGTAACATGCCCTTGGCCATGGAATACAGGAACGTCCTAGTTTTCCCCCCTGTCATCAAGGTCCACCCTTAAATGAAGAAGAAAGTTTCCAGATGCTAGTCCTGCTCTTCTTGGGCAGCTCTCTGGAAAGAATGGCCCCCACTGTGTTAAGTCTACTTGGTTCCCACCCTGGACCACAACCTGTGTCTCAGCCTGGCCCACTCATGCAGGGCATCTCAGGATCACTAACTTCACCTTGTACAAAACTGCACTGGTCAGAAAGTGGGGCCAAATTCAGACAGGCTTAACAATTCCTTGTATATTTTTCAAAGTGCTTTTGTTGCATGTTTCATTTTCTGCTGTACATGGCAATAAATATTTGTTGCTTTGGTCTGTACAAAAAGTCTGTGAGGAAGGTAAGACAGATGTTATCTAAATGGACAAACAATAAATACACAGAAGTATCTTGTTTTGAGTCCCCCAGACAATAGCAAGAGTGCCTGAAAAACTCAGGTCTTTTTGATTCATGGTCTAAAATCTATACCATATTGTCACCTTTCAAGTTGTCACTTAAATACATTAAGTACCAAGAATCAATGTTCAGGAGTCCCACAATGAGCCTGCATGCCATAGCTCTCTAAACGAGAATGTGAAAGTCCCAGGAACTCATATATAGAAAGCTATTTATTTCCTGTAGAAAACACCAAAAAAACCCAAAACAAAACAAAACAAAACAAAACAGGCAAGAAAGAAAGAAGAAAAAAAAAGAAAACAAACAAACAAAAGGTGGTCTTCCCCCTAAAGGCAGGCAGTATGAAAAACGTAGGACATCTAGTTGCTGGAGTGGAAAACAGTAACATTCAGTTAACAATGGAATATTTAAAAAAAATAGTTTTCTTTTCAAATTGTAACCTGTGGTAACACATAGAAAAATGTACTAAACAAGCTTGATATAAAACAGAGTAAAATTTTCAAATAAGCCCAGGGAGAAAGCACAATGTTGGAAAGGATGAGGTACATGGGAAGAGAAGAAAAGATTTCGTACAAAACTACCTATTACAATACAGAAAAAAGTATAAAATGTTCCTATTTTGGAACTTAAGTACAAAATGACACTGGCATTGGATCATTTCACTATCTAGCCTGAGGAGCGCTCAGAGGGTGGGGAGATGCCACATAGAACAAAAGGAATAGCAGTTTTTCATTCTCAGGTTGATCAGTACAAATTCCACCCGTTTTCCAGTTGAAAATCTCGCCTCCCTCTGTAACCTCTACCCCTAAGCCAAATCCATCCAGGAATCAAAATATTCTGTTAGGAAGTCCACAAACACCCTACACATAGGGGCTGGGATCTGTGCGTGCTGGAGCTAAATTTGGAAAATGGTAATAAACCTACAGGCTAAAATGGTGAACACATTCAGCCTTCAAAAAAAAAAACAAAAACATATCCCTGTGAAATATATATATATATTAAATTCTCTGTGGTTAGAAACATATTTAAACTAGCTAGCCACAGACCAAACTAGACCTGCATTCATCCAATGCTGGAATTTTATGCTAAAGACTGAGGTCCTTCTTCTTGGTCAGAAGTAGGTAGCAGTAAAAGTGGTGCCTTGTCGCTCCACTAAACCGCTCCCTGGGTGGGTCTTCCCCATATCATGTGTTGTGAGCACATGCAAGCCTCTGCTTTTAAGGAAAGGACTGCCTGGGACTTTGGGGTCCATCCAGGGCTCACGTGTTGTGCCTCAGGAGAGGAAGAAGCTACAGATGATAAAACAGCCTTGTACAGAAGCAGACGGATTTTACAAAGGGGCATATAAATAGGAAAAGTCCTGGAGGAGGGAATTACGCAGGTGCCCCAAAGTCCAGTTTACAGTCACTTTCCCAGTGACATATCTTGAAAATCCTGTGTTTATGTATGTGTGCGTGTATATGCTGGTGGTTTTCATCCCTACCTTTTTGCCCACGTCCTTTCCTACCTCTTAGTAAGGCCTAACAACAAGAGTTTACATGAAATCAAGAGTCTTTCCAAGCTTCTCTCAGGCCCCTAATTAGAGACTGAGTGAGGCTGGAGCCCTTTGAAAATAAGATGGCAGAACTGAAGAAGTGAAAAGCAGTCTCTCTCTTCAGCTTAGGGATGTCCCTCACCCCTTTCACAGCACCAAAGTTTCTTTGCAAAAATAGTATCTGAGATACAAAAGGAAAGGCAGATGTGCTTGTGAGTGCATCTCTCCAGGGCCTGGTCCAGGATCAAGGACTTTACAAGAACAGAGGGTTGGGAGCAGCTGTTTCCAAGGTCTCTGGCCGTAGACAACAAAGAGCTGGTCTCCCACAAGTCCACGTTTGCTAATTGAGACAGTCTTCACAAGAGCTTTCGATGGAGGATTTCCCAGACCATCCGCTTCCGGAAGTAGGGCATGTGTTGCTGTAGGGACACAGAGACACCCTTATTTTCATTTCTTGTATGCAGACCTAACACTCCTTTCCGTCTTGAGGTTTTCAACTAAAATAACCTCAGCTGAATTTCTGATCTTTCAAATGGCTCCTTCTTTATCACATGTGATTTTTTTCTTTCTATTGCTTTTTTCTATTACTATCTTTATTGCTATTTTCCATTGTTGTAACCTTAGAAGTTTTGTTGGGCATTGCCAGGAGTCCCCAGGGTACACCCAAATGTCTCCAAGAATTTTGAGAACGGTGTCTATCAAGTCTTCTATGTTAAACTTTTAAGAGGATATGAGATCCGAGCTTGAAAACCAAAAACTCACTTTTTACAGGAGATGTTATAGGAACTGCAAGAGTGAGCTCCACCCAAGGGCTATGGTGGAAAAATCTTGTAAAGCCATTGATTTAAACAGAAGTAAAGAGTTAAGTGAAGGACACAGAATAACCCCTAATCTCTAGTCTCAATCCACCTTGGTCTCCGAAGGACCACATGGACAGAAATAAACAATCACAAACTATAAGAAGACTGACCAGCTGCATCAAGTGAGGGGCAGCGGAAGAGGGCAGCATAACAAATTATACTAGATCAAGGTGTGGCCTGTTCCAAAACTTAACTGCTACCCAAATAAAGGGAAACTATAGGAAACTTGCTCTGGTCCCAGTTCTCTGCTTCTCACAGGATTTGAGGTAGGTGGGAGAGATGGGCGGAGAAGAAGGCTCTGCCCATACATCACAATATGTGATATATGGTAACCCAGGATGTGGCCTATCACTACCCTTTTTCTTGTGAGGCGGCACAGGCAGTAACCACCCGTGTCATGAGCCACAAGCTGAAGCAGAGCCCCTAAGTGGAGCAAGTGGAGGGAAAAACATCTATCTGGCAGCCTGGAGACAGGGTGTTCATAGAGCTCCCTCCTGAAGGCTTGGCTCACCTGTGTGAAGTTGATTGGTCTGTCTTTGGTAATGCAGTCAGCATATTTGCAGGCAAACATGCCACAGTCGCTTCCATTCATCTGCTGTGGAATTTCCTGAAAGGCCAAAAACAATAAAAAAAGTGACATCCTTCCAAGCTTCCTTCTTTCTTAGATTATAAATAAGAGCCAAAGGATATAAATTTTACAGGTTTCCCTGAATTTTGAAGAGATGACCCTGGTCCCCCACTCAGAACAACAGAGGCTCAGAGAAAAAAATTCAGCATCTCAGTCCAGCCTGTGTATTTCATATTAATCACACAGGAGACTATCTTAGATTTCCATGACACCCAAGGGTGTAAAAGCTGGCCCCTCCCACAAGGGCCAAACAATCTGCAAACATTTCCCACAGATGAAAGTTTAGCAAAATAGCTGGGCGTTTATAAAACCTAGTTCTTCATAAGAAACACAATACTAGTTTCCCACAGATAGCTTACTCTATCTTCCCCAAGGAACCAAACGACCAAGCTGAGGTGAGGCTAGACACTAACACAGAAGGTCTCTGGGGACCAAGCAGTAAAATCCTTTTCTTTCTAATACCCTAGTCTCAGGATTTCCATCTCATCAAGGAGAAATGTACCTGGCTTTTCTTGCTGAAGAGTTGCCAGCCATTGGTGTCAAACTCTTTCCTTTTCTTGTCAATGCTTTCTTGCTTCAGGTATTGCCTAAAGGTATTGGGAGAGAATGAGATGAGCTTGGGGAGCAGTGATGACAGCTGCCACTGCAAGAATGGGGTTGACAATCCTTAGGAAGTTTTCTTCTGCGCGTCTAAGGAAACAGTATATACTACTGGGCAGGGAATCTTTGGACTGCTAAGCTTCCTTTGGAGGTCCCATAATTCAGGCCTGCCCTGTCAACCCAAGAGAAGCATGACATCTGCCTTTGATACCCAGGCTCTTTCTACCTACTGTCCGTCCTGAGGAACAAGTTCTGATTCTTCTCCTTGGTTTATATGGGCCTACAGAACTCAATCTAATGGAAGAAGAATGTTTCTCCAGCAATACTGAGGTATTTATTTATTTATAGTCTTGATTCTCCTGCGTGAAAATTCAATCCAAATCAACAATTTGTTGAGTGCATACCTCATATACAGCACTCTTCTCAAGTGTGAACTGCTCACCATTCTGGAACCCAGCCCCCTCCTGGTTGCCAAAATGGTACAGTGAGGAATAGACATTTTGGAAAGAGAAACAGATGGGATATGAAGAGATTTGCATTCTGGTTCCCAGTTGAGCCACTAACTAGTAGGACCTGAGCAAATGTAAGTCACCTCTGTGGGTCTTGGTTTCTTCATCTGAAAATTTAGGAGGTTGGAGTAGATGATTTCTAAGTAGTTTCTATATCTATATGTATATATCCACTCTATATTTAGAGCACTGGGACAGTAATTAGCCCCATTAGGGTGTATTTTTGGTATTATATTATTATTAAACTTTACTTACTTAGATGGAAAATACCCATTCTTATTCAAGATAAAGATTTCCTTTATTAATCACTACATTGAAGGGATCAGAGAACTGAGTTCAATAGCTGGAAAAACATAACATATACCCAACATCAAACCCTTTGTCCTCAACTCCCTACTTACAAGAGGATCCTGCAGGCTTCATTGTTTATCCCACCCATGGAGTCGTAATAGGTAATATTCTTCTTTCTAAAGTCTACAACCTGGGAATTAAAAAAAAAAAAAATCTGTGTTTATGAAGTGAAGAAAACTGGTTTCTCAGCTTTTTCCTTCCCTGGAGTTTGGAACCTCCTGCCAGATTTCCTATGATATCATGACAAGTCTGATGGATGCTTAGCGTTATACCATGCTTAATCTGCAGAGGAGAGAAGAACAGGGGGATTATTTACTCAGAACTGCGATGGGGGCTAATTGACTGGCGGCTCCAGTAATTGCCCTGAAACCTTTTTCTAGTATTCAGGTTCTCCATCTGCACTGTGGGTAACAGTGAAGAAAAAACATGCTCTTCAGAGAACGAAAGTTGAGTGAGATAATGTCCATACATTTTCTGAAAGATGGTAAAAGAGTCTAGGTTTTGTTTCTTTACTTGGAGAATTTCCTTTTGGCTTATGCTTTTCAAAGGTAACTCAAAACAGACTGTGAAATACTTTTTATACTTTTATTAATATATTAAGCTCATGTATCCATGTTCTCAGAGTCATAAAAAATATTAAATTACCAAGTATGCAAGACAAGTCATGATTAGGCAGAAAATAACAGTCATAGAATCTGAGTTGGCAGCATCAGTAAGAAGTCACTTTTACTCCCCATGCCTTGCCTTTAGCCTGCTTTGACTTATAACTCCCTTTTTAAATATTTCCAGAAAAGGAAAACTCCACAGCTTTCTTCCAAGACTAAGTATCTCCCACTCTTGACAGGGAGTTCACTGATCTATCCAATTTTTAGACAACTAAATGCTACTTTTTCTGTCAGTCATCTAGTGAAAATGTAGAACTAATATTCACTACTCTCTGTGTATTCTATAATTACATAGATTTCTTTTAAATTCTATCAGCAATAAAAGAGGCACTCACAGCAAGACACCAGTGCACTCCCAGGTGAATGGGCACCAAAAGAATGTCAACAGAAAAGACATCCACTTTCTTGGTCCAACGTTTCACTGCTTGATAACCAGCCGTTTTTAACTTAGTGAAAAAAAAGGTATTAAATGCATGCACGCTTGGCAATCCCTTCTCTTTACTTCGCTCCATCAGCATATTCATGTAGAAATTGATGATCTGTGGGAAGAAAGTATATGTATTAAACTAGATACTCCAGCCTTTCAAAATAGTTGTGTTGTAAGAAGGAAACACAGTTGCTATATTGCACAGCATAGGTTAGTTTCCTAATCAATTCAATTATGACTTCAACACCCAACAGCCTCATGTCCCTGTATCAAATTCTGACTAGAAGGGAGGAAGGTGTTGAGGTGGTTAGAAAGAGTGAAAACAGAAAAAGCTGATGTGTGTGTGTGTGTGTATACACACACACACACACACACACACGTGTATATATATGGGTTCGGATACATATGGGAAGATGTTGGTCGGATTTGTAGAAGACTGAAGATCAGGTTAAAAAAACTGGAAAATGAGGAGGAAGGGGTGGTACAAAGTGAGACTCAGAGAAAACGAAAGGAAGGAGTACAAGCAGTTAAATGAGGTACACACTAGCAGTTCCTTTAATCTATCGGGACTGTGCGAGTAATTTAAATAAATCCTGAGCTCAGAGTCTAGTGTTAATAAAGCTAAGATCAGTAGTTCAATCCTTCTATGTAGGTCTCCTGATTCTGCACAAAGATAGAAAATTCTACTCCATGACTAAGGATTGCATTTTCAGCCTAACAAGCCACCTAGCAGAAGCAAACTGTTTTGGCCTCAAGTAGAATTGAGTGACAGAATAAACCATCAACTATACTGGAAAAACATCTCTAAACTGGTAGTAGCTCAGCAATGTCACCTTTACAGAGGCAGACATGGATACAGTATAACCTACATTACATGAGACCTGAAAGTAGAATGACAAACATGAAGAGTAAAGTTCTCCCCCAGAACCTACATGGTTAGCTGCCTCATTTTTGTTGATTTCATTTATGCCTTCAATATCAAGTACAAGTGAAAGAAATTAAAATGCTTGATACAGGAGATATGTTAATGAAACTATGTTTTCTCTAACAATGACTATGTCGTCCATGGTTCCTTTAAGTCCAGGACTCCTTGGTACCAAAGCTTGAAAGTTACTGTGCCGGAAGTTACTGCACACTTACTTTATGTGGCCAGCTGAGGTCAGGCCAGTGTCTGTCAACTGCAAGGAATGAATGGGCTAACTGATCCAAAGCTTGGAAATATGACTAAGAAAACAGGCACATTTTTCAGAATGCTTTTTGGGGAAAGGGAAAACACCACCGTCCTTTGACAAATATTTACACACTAGAATGCCAGAGCAGTGAGCTACTGCCCAATAGTAGGCAACTACATGCTGGGGAGGCAGCAGGGAACACTGCCAGGAACACACCGGAGCATGGTCTAGACCAGAGAAAGGGCCTATAGATGAGGATGCCTAAGCAGTTGCAGGGAAACCACATTCACCATGAAGCAGAGCTCTGAGGGTGGTGGGAGGGAGAGCCAGGACTGAAGAAAGACACTGTTCTTCCTGCATCTCTGAAGACAGAACAACAGGCCCAGAGGACTCAGGTTGTGGTTAATTCTCTGCTGAGTGATGCCCAACAGGTAACTGGAGCTCAGTTATTTACAATAATGACAATGAATTACACAATTAGGATCACAGATTTCTCCAATCCACGTTTTTAATCTAACCCTGCCCCCGAAGATAATGGTGCTAAAGGATGCTTCTCGGCTTGTGAAGGCAGCCAGGAATGCAGGAGGATCTGCTCAGCAAGCACAGATTTCACAGCTATAATCTACGTCCTCTAGTGAGAGAAAATCAGCAGGAAGGGACTGATTCCTCTGGCATTCTATCCCACAATATTAGCCATGCTATGAGGCTAAATAAACCCTTCAATCCAGGGGGTGAAGTGAACAGGCAGACAACCTGTCAGTCACTGTAAGCCAAACCCTCCAAGGGGGCAGACAAGTTATGTATTACAACAGGCAACAAGGACTTAGGACGGAAGCAGAAGAAATCAGAGAGAGATAAGGATAGCCAAGCACATGAAAGCCACGGAGATATATCTCCCCCAGGTGCCCATCAGAGGGGTATACCACCTTTGGGATCATTACCCTGAAGTGAAAAGTATGACATAAATGAGTGTCACGCTACACATGACTATCCTATTTTTCAGGAGGAAAGAGTGCCAGAAACCAATTAAGTTTAGCTGGACCTACACAGACTGAGCTGTTTGGCTTCTTATTTCATTTTGTTATTTTGAGAGAGTGGACTTATAAAGCTAAAGACCAAGCCAGCTGAACAGGAACAGAGACCTAGTGATCAGGACACCACACTAAGAATCCCTCTTCCACTGCTTCAGTTCTGCCTCCAACCAAGGTTTCTCCACTGAGAGGGAAATGGCTTCCTCCAAAGTCAGCTCATTAATTAGCTCTATGGAGCGGTCTGGGTTCTTTTTCATTTCTACTGTATCTCAGTAGGAGGGAGTTTAGTGGCTTCAATGCTCCCTCCCATTAACCGAGGACATGTAATCTGACATCTGAGGCAGAATTTAGATCCGAGTTTTTCTCCTCAGTTTTTCAGCTCTTACTCTATACAAATGAGGAAAATCGCCATAGTTCAGCCAAGACACAATCATACCAAAAAAACAAGCTAGGAGTTAGGAGAACAAAAAGAATCCTACACGTCATCTCACAGAGGGCTGAAGATAAAGGAAAAAGAAATGAGAGAAGGGATCACAGTGCTTCAGATGAAAGAGGAGCAGTGATGGTCAGAGCGTTTGCTTGTATTTTGTGAAGACAAGGGTCCCTCCCCTTCCATGGTGAGAGCCTTTCTGCACACAGGACTCTCTTAGCTTCAGAAGATCTTCAATTCCCTTTGGAATAGGGGGCTAGGAGTAATAAGTCAGCCCTGTGCCTACTGTTTGTCTTGCACTTGTCCCTCTTTTGGGGGCCCACACTTGCCTCTGCTTGCTGCAGCTCCTGGTGCCTGAAGAGCTGCCCTTCCTGCTGCCTTCGCAGCTTTGGCCATGAGTGCCTACTTGTCTATGCAGCCCTGTCTGGGGGTGGAATGGTTGTTTATAGTGTCTTATTCCTTTGTGATTTTATTTGAAGAGCTGCCAGGTTGAAGCTGAAAAAAGCTTCTCTTTAAAAGAAAAGCCTACCATGTTTTCAAACTAAGGACTCAATCCTTTTCCTGTATGCTACCACAATGACATAAATGACTGTTATTTGTATCCTCCTTCTCACGCAGTAAACCAGCCAAACTATTGTTTTTTCATGCATATAGAAGTAAAACATTTCACAATACAATCCTGACTTTAACCCTTTCCAATTTCACACTTTGAACCCTTATAATTGACTTAGGAAATAAATGTTCTAAAAGTCCCGAGCATGACAGTGTTCCTAAGCAGAGACCAAGATAACTTTCGGGGGGAAAAAAGCTGTTTTCCTATTTTACCCCTCCAGATTTTCCCCTCTACATACTCATTCTGAATTTTTTTTTTTTTAAAGATTTAATTGTATTTATTTTTGGCTGTGTTGGATTTTCGTTGCTACGCACAGGCTTTCTCTAGTTGTGGCGAGTGGGGGCTACTCTTCCTTGTGGTGCGTGGGCTACTTGCGGTGGCTTCTCTTGTTGTGGAGTACAGGCTCTAGGCGCGCGGGCTTCAGTTGTTGTGGCACGCGGGCTCAGCAGTTGTGGCACGCAGGCCCTAGAGCTCAGGCTCAGTAGTTGTGGCACACGGGCTTAGTTGCTCTGGGGCATGTGGGATCTTCCTGGACCAGGGCTCGAACCCGTGTCCCCTGCATTGGCAGGCAGATTCTTAGCCACTGCGCCACTGGGGAAGTCTCCCTCATTCTGATTTTTAAATTAGACTTATCCTTGTCAACCAGAAAACCCGAAAGACTAACCAAGCAACAACCCCTGAAATATTATGAGTCAGAAGGTCACTCACTCCTAAAAAGATCTAATCTAATAATATTATAGAAACCAAGAAGGCAGACTTCAGGTAAGCTCTATGTTACTGCATCCCTCACTATGGCCAGGATTTTTCTCACATGCAAATTCAAGTAATAAATTATTAGAATTACTGCCAAGGTTTTAGAGAAAGAGAGGCAGGCAACATCTATTTTTATGGAGTCATGACAACTGTAATTATTCTCCCTGTGACCTCACATAAATCCCTGGTTTATCAATAGGACTAGTTCTACTAAGAAACACTTTAAAGAGGTAAACTATAATGACGTGGAATCTTCCCATGAGTCATGTTAGAAACACTATAACTTCCATTCTGGTCATTTTATTCCACATGTTAGAGTGCATACCATATCGTAGACCCCATCATATTCACTTAACTAATTAATCTCATTTTGTCTGATTTTTTTCCCTTCTTACGCAGTTTTTATTTCCTAAGAAAACCTACTCCCTGTGCTAGGTTTGTCTAGTAGGGCTTAATGTTTGGCAAGATGTTTCCTCTCTTACCAAGCATCACTTAAATTTAACTTCTCCTTGGAAACAGTTAATTATTGAGAGAGAGGTATTGAAATCTTCAACAGTAATTATAAATTTATCTATTTCCCCTTCCAATTTTCTCAGTTCTTACTTCATCTATTTTGAAGTTCTGTTAGGTGTGTACATATCTAGGTTGTTAATCCTCTTGATGAACCTACCCGTTTACCATTATGAAAAGTCTATCACTGGTAATATGACTTGCTCTGAAATCTACTTGGTGTGATATTAATATAGTTACTTCATCTTTCCTTTGTTTAGTGTTGGCACGGTATATTTTTTCCATCCTTTTACTCTTAACCTATATGTGTCTTCATATTTAAAACAGGTTTCCCGTAGACATATTTTTTAACCTAATCTGACAATCTCTGCCTTTTAACAGGATGTTTATACTGTCCAATACGGTAGCTACTAGCCAAATGTGACTCTTGAGCACTTGAAATATGACTAATGCAAGTTGTGTTGTAAGTGTAAAATACACACATTTTAAATAGAAGGTAAAATACTCATTAACAATATTTTCAGATTTCTTACATGCCAAAATAACATATTTTGGATATATTGGGTTAAATATAATGTATTATAAAATTAGCTTTACCTGTTTCTTTTTACTTTTTTTTTAATGTGACTACTAGAAAACTTAAAATTACATAGATGGCTCACATTATATTTCTACTGGGTGTGCTGGGTTAGGTCATTTACATTTAATGTGATTACTGAGATGGCTGGTTTTAAATCCACCATCATGTTCTTCTTTTACTATTTGTCCCATCTGTTCTTTGTATCCTTCCTCTTTCCCTGCCTTCCTTTGGATTGGGTATCTTTTAATTCCATTTTATCTCCATTACTGGCTTATAACGATATCTCTTTGTTTTTGGTTTTTGTTTTTAACTGGTTGCTCTAGGATTTATATGTCTTTAACTTATTGTAGTCTACTTTCGTATAACATTATACCACTTCATGTATTGTATAGGAACCTTAAACAAGTATGTACTTCCATTTTTCCCCTCCTTTGTGTTATGATTGTCATATACTTTACTTCAACATGTTATAAACCCCACAGTATGTTGTTTTACTTTTGACTTGTCAATTGTCTTTCAGAGATATTAAAAACTGAGAGCATTTCCACTGCTCTTCACTCCTTGTGTAGATTGAAACTTTTACCTCATATTTTTCTTCTGCCTGACAAATATCTTTTAACATTTCTTATGGTAGAAGTCTGCTGGTGATGAATTCTTTCAGCATTTGTTTGCCTAAAAAAGTATAGCCTTATTTTTTGAAAGATATATTTGCTTGTATAGAATTTAGGTTGCCAAGCTTTTTTTTTTTCCTCCTTCAGAACTTTAAAGATGTAGCTATATTGTCCTCTGGCCTACATGGTTTCTGACAGATCTTTGTTCCTCTGTACATGATATGTCTCTTTTCCTCTGGTTGCTTTCATTAGTTTTCTCTTTATCAGTGGTCTTTAGCAATTTGATTATTATACATTTCACTATGGTGTTTCTTCTACTTGAGGTATGCTGAATTTCTTGGACCTGTCAGTATATTTCCAGATTTGGAAAATCTTCCACCGTTATTTCTTTAAACATTTTTTCTGATACCACTTATACCCCACCTTCCCTTCTGGGACTTCAATTACATGCTTAGGCTTGACACTGCCCCAGAGCTCACTAAGCTCTAGTCATCTTTTCTCAGCCTTTTTTCTATTTCATTTGAAATGGTTCCTATTGCTCTATTTTCAAGTTCACTAACTGTTCCTTCCACAGTGTCTAATATGTTAATCTCATCTCATGTACTTTTCATTTCAGATACTGTATTTTTCATCTCTAGAAGTTCAATTTGGGTCTTTTATATTTTCCATTTTTCTCCTCATAATGTCCACTTTCCTCCACTTTCCTGAACATGTGAATATGTTTATGATATCTGTTTTAATATCTTTCTTGGCTAATCCTATCATTTTTGTCTTTTCTGGGTATTTCTATAGTGACTGTTTTTCCCCTTTGTTATACTTTTCTTCTATTTGCATGCCTGAGAATTTTTAATTGGATGATAGACATTGTGAATTTCATGTTGTTGGGTTTTGTTGTTACCAGAATTTGCTGTGTTCCTTTAAATATTGTTGGGCTTTGTTCTGTGATATAGTTAAGTTAGTTGAATCAGTTTCAAGCTTTCAAGACTTGTATTTAAGCTTGTTACCATGGGTTCAGGTGGCCTTTATTCTAGGGTCACTTTGGCCCCACTCTTGAAGCAATGCCCTTTTGAGGACTCTATTCAATGCCCCACAACCCACAACTTTTCTACTCTAGATGGTTGGGACATGAACTATTCTTGGCACCTGTGTTAGCTCTCAGGCTTGTTCTCATTCCTTCTTCCTGGTGGTTCTTTCTCCAGGCTCTGGTAGTTTCTCCCCATATATGTACAGATCAGTACTCAGCCAAAGATTTGAGAGGGGCCCACTGCACATCTCTGGAGCTTTTTTCTCTTTGTTCAGCAACTTCCCCTCCAGTATTTACCTCACAAACCTTAGCCACTTTGGCCTCCCTGAACTCTGTCTCCTCCACTCACAAGACTGCCAGGCACTGCCAGGCTTTACCAGCTCTCTCCCCTCAACACACCACCCCAGTAAGCTGTGGAAATCATAGCCTCATCCTTTCCATTTCCCTTCTCTCAGGAATCACTGTTATCCAATGTCTGAAAATTCTTGCTTGATGTTTTATCTAGTTTTCTCGTTAAGTTGAAAGAGTAAATCTGATCCATTTTATTCTATCAAGACCAGAAGAAGTCCGATTCATTTACTTGTATGCCTAAATAATTTCCATGTATTTCTAAATTTATCTGATGCTTTATAAAACAACTTTTAGGCCCTCTAAGAAGCAGAATTAGCAGGCCATAAAGAGAAACACAAAGCCTAAAGTAGTCCTCTAACCTAAAATCTTAGACTTGGATTCCAGAAGTTATTCAACTCAATCTCCAGGAAATAATAATTTCTAGTACTGACATACACTTAAAAATATTTCCTTTTGTTTAACTGTGACGTTAAACTGTGACTTTCAATCTACTTTTGCAACTAATTCCTCCTCTCTTTAACCCTGTCTTCCTTCCCTTAATTAGGAATTTCTTTTAATAACTAATCACTAGACCTGGTAAAGAAATCCCCGTCTATATGTCATTAGCTTTCCAGCCTCATTTTCTATTCTTTACAAGGCAGCCACTTCCCACATTCCAATTTTGAGAAGTTTCATTTTCTTATAGGAAGGTAAAATGTTAATCCTGTCAATCATTAGTCCTTTGAAGCTGTATAGAATTTAAGTATTCAGCTATACAAAAATCCATTCTTGGGCTTCCCTGGTGGCGCAGTGGTTGAGAGTCCACCTGCCGATGCAGGGGACGCGGATTCGTGCCTGGTCCAGGAGGATCCCACGTGCTGCGGAGCAGCTGGGCCCGTGAGCCATGGCCACTGAGCCTGCGCGTCCGGAGCCTGTGCTCCGCGGCGGGAGAGGACGCAACAGTGAGAGGCCCACGTATGGCAAAAAAAAAAAAAAAAAAAAATCCATTCTTAAAAACATGTTGGGGGCAGCGGAGTCGAGATGGCATACTAGGGGGACGCAGAATTCATGCCTCCTCACAACTAGGGCACCTACCAGGCACCAATGGGGGACCATGGACACCTAAGGGGGCGGGAGGAACCCCCAGCAACTGGGTAGGACGTGGGTCATTGGGGGAAGGAAGGGGGAGGAGCAGTGGAGGCGGGATGGGACTGGTGCCCCGAGGGGTGGCTGAGGGAGGAGAAGGGGTAAATCGGGGAACCACTGGGAGGGTAGAGGATCAAAATGGAGTGTGGCCAGGTTTCCGCTGCCCACTTGAACCCCCAGGAACCTGCTGAGATCCCGGGCCTGGTCCTCTGCCCACTGAGGCCCCCTCCAGCCACGCGGGTCCTGAGGGAGTGGGAGGGAGGGAAGGGGGAGCAAAAGTTAAGGCCGGACCTCCAGGACCAGCACCCTTGAGGGGTGACTGGGGGAGGGGAAGAGTTCCTACAGCCAGCGGGACCCACCCACGGTTAGGGGTCCAGGAGCAACAGGAGACCCTGGGGGAGACGGTGGGGGAGGGGCATGAAGGAACGGAGCCATTGCTCACCCTGTCCACTTAGGCACCAGGAAGCCTGCTGGGCTCCCGGGCCTAATCCGCTGCCCTCGGAGCCTCCCTCCTGCAGTGCAGAGCCCAAGCCCCGCCCCTACACCCCCACCCAAGGCCTCGACTCTACACTCGGAGACCCCCTCCAACGAGCTGGGCCTAAACCCCACCCACACACCCTCACTCAGCGCCCTACCTCCAAACTACGGAACTCCACACTCCTGAGGCCCTCCTTTCGACATGCTGCCTCTCCTCTTCCCCACAGGTCCTAAGCAGAGGCCACGCCCCACACTTAAATGTCACCCACGTAGGCCCCACCCCATGCTCAAATGTCACCCCCCACCCGCCTAGGTCCTGCCCCACTCTAAACACCGTCCCTGCCTAAGTGCCAACCCAGCCTAAACTCCGCCCCCATGGCCAAGGCTTTTTTTTTTTCTTTTCCTTTTTTTCTTTTACATTGGGGTTCTGTTTTACCTTGTTGATTCATTGTTGTTGATTCTTTTATATTTTTATTTTTACTAATAAATCTTTTATTTTTCTAATTTTATTTTATTCTTTATACTTTGTTAGTGATCTCTCCTTTTGGCTTGTCCTCCACCCCTGCCTTTTCTTCCTTTTTTCTGTTGTGGTTTTATTTTGCCTTGTTGCAGTTATTTCAATTATACTTTAACTTTTCCTAATATATTTTTTATCTTTCTACTTTTATTTTGTCTTTTATTCTTTGATATTGTACTGCTCCTTTTTTTCTTTCTTCTTTTTTTTTACCGTGCCACAAACCTTGCGGGATCTTGGTTCCCAGGGTGGAGGTTGGGCCCAAGCTCCCGTAGTGGGAGCTCTGAGTCCAAACCACTGGACTAACAGGAACCTCAGACCCCAGGTAATATTAATCAGAGTGAGACCTCCTGGAGGTCCTCATCTCAACACAAAGACCCAGCTCTATCCAACTGCCTGCAAACTACAGTGCTGGACGTCTCAGGCCAAACAACCAGTAAGACAGGAATACAGCACCAACCATCAAAAAAAAACAAAAAATGAAACAACAAAACAATATGTTAAAAATGAAGGAGCAAGGTAAAACCTACAAGACCAAATAATGAAGACGAAATAGGCAAACTACCCGAAAAAGAATTCAGAGGAATGATAGTAAAGATAATCCAAAATCTTGGAAACAGAATAGAGAAAATGCAAGAAACATTTAACAAGGATCTAGAAAAACTAAAGAGAAAACAAACAGTGATGAACAACACAATTACTGAAATTAAAAATACTCTAGAAGGAATCAATAACAGAAGAACGGATAAGTGAGCTGGAAGTCAAAATGGTGGAAATAACTGCCAGGGAGCAGAATAAAGAAAAAAGAATGAAAAGAATTGAGGACGGTCTCAGAGACCTCTGGGACAACACTAAACACACCAACATTCGAATTATATGGGTCTCAGAAGAAGAAGAGAAAAAGAAAGGGTCTGAGAAAATATTTGAAGAGAGTACAGTCAAAAACTTCCCTAACATGGGAAAGGAAATAGTGAATCAAGTCCAGGAAACACAGAGAGAACCATATAGGATAAACCGAAAGAGAAACACTCTGAGACACATATTAATCAAACTATCAAAAATTAAATACAAAGAAAAAATATTAAAAGCAGCAAGGAAAAAGCAACAAATAACATACAAGGGAATCCCCATAAGGTTAACAGCTGATTTTTCAGCAGAAATTCTGCAAGCCAGAAGGGAATGGCAGGACATATTTAAAGTGATGAAAGGGAAAAACCTACAACCAAGATTACACTACTCAGCAAGGATCTCATTCAGATTCGAGGGAGAAATTAAAACCTTTACAGATAAACAAAAGTTACGAGAATGTTACGAGAATTCAGCACCACCACGCCAGCTTTACAACAAATGTGAAAGGAACTTCTCGAGGCAGGAAACACAAGAGAAGGAAAAGACTTATAAAAACAAATGCAAAACAACTAAGAAAATGGTAATAGGAACATACATATCCATAATTACCTTAAATGTAAATGGATTAAATGCTCCAACCAAAAGACATAGACTGGCTGAATGGATACAAAAACAAGACCTGCACATATGCTGTCTACAAGAGACCCACTTCAGACCTAGGGACACATACAGACTGAAAGTGAGGGGGTGGAAAAAGATATTCCATGCAAATGGAAATCAAAAGAAAGCTGGGGCTTCCCTGGTGGCACAGTGGTTGGGAGTCCGCCTGCCAATGAAGGGGACACAGGTTCGTGCCCCGGTCCAGGAAGATCCCACATGCCGCGGAGCGGCTGGGCCCGTGAGCCATGGCCACTGAGCCTGCGCGTCCGGAGCCTGTGCTCCGCAACGGGAGAGGCCACAACAGTGAGAGGCCTGCATACCGAACCAAAAAAACAAAAGAAAGCTGGAGTAGCAATTCTCACATCAGACAAAATAGACTTTAAAATAAAGGCTATTACAAGAGACAAAGAAGGACACTACATAATGATCAAGGGATCAATCCAAGAAGATATAACAATTGTAAATATTTCTGCACCAAATATAGGAGCACCTCAATACATAAGGCAAATGCTAACAGCCATAAAATGGGAAATCAACAGTAACACAATAATAGCAGGGGACTTTAACACTCCACTTTCACCAATGGACAGATCATCCAAAATGAAAATAAATAAGAAAACACATCTTTAAATGACACATTAAACAAGATGGACTTAATTGATATTTATAGGACATTCCATCCAAGAACAACAGAATACACTTTCTTCTCAAGTGCTCATGGAACATTCTCCAGGATAGACCATATCTTGGGACAACAAATGTGTTGGGACAACAAAAGCCTTGGTAAATTTAAGAAAATTGAATCGTATCAAGTATCTTTTCTGATCACAATGCTATGAGACTAGATATCAATTACATGAAAAAATTTGTAAAAAATAAAAACACATGGAGGCTAAACAATACACTACTTAATAACCAAGAGATCACTGAAGAAATCAAAAAATACCTAGAAACAAATGACAATGAAAACACGATGACCCAAAACCTATGGGATGCAGCAAAAGCAGTTCTAAGAAGGAAGTTTAGAGCAATATAATCCAACCTCGAGAAACAAGAAACATCTCAAATAAACAACCTAACCTCATACCTAAAGCAATTAGAGAACGAAGAACAAAAAAAACCCCAAGGTTAGCAGAAGGAAAGAAATCATAAAGATCAGATCAGAAATAAATGAAAAAGAAATGAAGAAAACAATAGCAAAGATCAATAAAACTAAAAGCTGGATCTTTGAGGAGATAAACAAAATTGATAAACCATTAACCAGACTCATCAAGAAAAAAGGGAGAAGACTCAACTCAACAGAATTAGAAATGAAAAAGGAGAAGTAACAACTGACACTGCAGAAATACAAAGGATCATGAGAGATTACTACAAGCAACTCTATTCCAGTAAAATGGACAACCTGGAAGAAATGGACAAATTCTTAGAAAAGCACAACCTTCCGAGACTGAACCAGAAAGAAACAGAAAACATAAACAGACCAATCACAAGCACTGAAATGGAAATTGTGATTAAAAATCTTCCAGCAAACAAAAGCCCAGGACCAGATGGCTTCACAAGCAAATTCTATCAAACATTTAGAGAAGAGGTAACACCTATCCTTCTAAAACTCTTCCAAAATATAGCAGAGGGAGGAACACTCCCAAACTCATTCTAAAAGGCCACCATCACCCTGATACCAAAACCAGACAAAGATGTCACAAAAAAAGAAAACTACAGGCCAGTATCTCTGATGAACATAGATGCAAAAATCCTCAACAAAATACTAGCAAACAGAATCCAACAGCACATTAAAAGGATCATACACCCTGATCCAGTAGGGTTTATCCCAGGAATGCAAGGATTCTTCAATATATGCAAATCAATCAATGTGATACACCATATTAACAAACTGAAGGAGAAAAACCATATGATCATCTCAGTAGATGCAGAAAAAGCTTTTGAGAAAATTCAACACCCATTTATGATAAAAAGCCTCCAGAAAGTAGCACAGAGGGAACCTACCTCACATAATAAAGGCTATCTATGACAAACCCACAGTCAGCATCGTTCTCAATGGTGAAAAATTGAAACCATTTCAACTAAGATCAGGAACAAGACAAGGTTGCCCACTCTCACCACTATTATTCAACATAGTTTTGGAAGTTTTAGCCACAGCAATCAGAGAAGAAAAAGAAATAAAAGGAATCCAAATCAGAAAAGAAGAAATAAAACTCACTGTTTGCAGATGACATGATACTATACATAAAGAATCCTAAAGATGCTACCAGAAAACTACTAAAGCTAATCAATGAATTTGGTAAAGTAGCAGGATACAAAATTAATGTACAGAAACCTTTTGCATGCTAATACACTAATGATGAAAAACCTGAAAGAGAAATTAAGGAAACACTCCCATTTACCACTGCAACAAAAAGAATAAAATACCTAGGAATAAACCTACCTAAGGAGATAAAAGACCTGTTTGCAGAAAACTATAAGACACTGATGAAAGAAATTAAAGATGATACAAACAGATGGAGAGATATACTATGTTCTTGGATTGGAAGAATCAACATTGTGAAACTGACTATACCACCCAAAACAATCTACAGATTCAATGCAATCCCTATCAAACTACCAATGGCATTTTTCACAGAATTGGAACAAAAAATTGCACCATTTGTATGGAAACGAAAGACCCCAAATAGTCAAAGCAATCTTGAGAAAGAAGAACTGAGCTGGAGGAATCAGTCTCCTGGACTTCAGACTATACTACAAAGCTACAGTAATCAAGGCAGTATGGCACTGGCACAAAAACAGAAATATAGATCAATGGAACAGGATAGAAGCCCAGAGATAAACCCACACACATATGGTCACCTTATCTTTGATAAAGAAGGCAAGAGTATACAATGGAGAAAAGACAGCCTCTTCAATAAGTGGTGCTGGGAAAACTGGACAGCTACATGTAAAAGAATGAAATTAGAACACTTCCTAACACCATACACAAAAATAAACTCAAAATGGATTAAAGACCTAAATGTAAGGCCAGACACTATCAAACTCTTAGAGGAAAACATAGGCAGAACACTCTATGACATAAATCACAGCAAGATCCTTTTTGACCCACCTCCTAGAGAAATAGAAACGAAAACAAACAAATGGAACCTAATGAAACTTAAAAGCTTTTGCACAGCAAAGGAAACCATAAACAAGACGAAAAGATAACCCTCAGAATGGGAGAAAATATTTGCAAACGAAGCAACTGACAAAGAATTAATCTCCAAAATATACAAGCAGCTCATGCAGCTCAATATCAAAAAAACAAACAACCCAACCCAAAAATGGGCAGAAGAACTAAACAGACATTTCTCCAAAGAAGATATACAGATTGCCACAACAAACACATGAAAGGATGCTCAACATCACTAATCATTAGAGAAATGCAAATCAAAACTACAATGAGGTATCACCTCACACTGGTCAGAATGGCCATCATCAAAAACCCTACAAACAATAAATGTTGGAGAGGGTGTGGAGAAAAGGGAACCCTCTTGCCCTGTTGGTGGGAATGTAAATTGATACAGCCACTATGGAGAACAGTATGGAGGTTCCCTAAAAAACTAAAAATAGAATTACCATATGACCCAGCAATCCCACTACTGTGCATATACCCTGAGAAAAGCATAATTCAAAAAGAGTCGTGGGGGCTTCCCTAGTGGTGCAGTGGTTAAGAATCCGCCTGCCAATGCAGGGGACATGGGTTCGAGCCCTGGTCTGGGAAGATCCCACATGCCATGGAGCAACTAAGCCCATGCGGCACAACTACTGAGCCTGCGCTCTAGAGACCGCGAGCCACAACTACTGAAGCTCTTGTGCCTAGAGCCCATGCTCTGCAACAAGAGAAGCCACGACAATGAGAAGCCTGCGCACCGCAACGAACAGTAGCCTGCACTCACCACAACTAGAGAAAGCCCGAGCACAGCAACAAAGACCCAATACAGCCAAAAATAAAAACAAATAAATAAAAATATTTTAAAGTAAAAAATAAAAAACAGAGTCATGTACCACAATGTTCCTTGCAGCTCTATCTACAATAGCCAGGACATGGAAGCAACCTAAGTGTCCAGGGACAGATGAATGGATAAAGAAGAAGTGGCACATGTATACAATGGAATATTACTCAGCCATAAAAAGAAACGAAATTGAGTTATTTGTAGTGAGGTGGATGGACTGAGAGTCTGTCATACAGAGTGAAGTAAGTCAGAAAGGGAAAAACAAATACCGTATGCTAACACAGACACATGGAATCTAAAAAACAATGGTTGTGATGAACCTAGGGGCAGGACAGGAATAAAGACACAGACATAGAGAATGGACTGGAGGACATTCACTTTGTTATACAGCAGAAACTAACACAACACTGTAAAGCAATTATACTCCAATAAAGATGTTAAGAAAAAAAAAAACATGTTAGAAAGCCTATTGTATGAACAGGCACTGTGGCCTACTCTTCTTTTAGGAAAGAGAGCAGAGAAAGGGTAGCCTAATGGCTTTCTGTACATATCCCAAAGACAGGACTTCTGGATTTTACTTTCCTTATAAACTAAACCTGATCCTTTTCATTTCTAGGACCTTATACTCCTTGTCTATAAAACAGTAGAAATAACGTGTCAACCACCTTCTTTTGGAGAAAATTTTAATGCAGGCTATAAAACTGACATGAGAAATGAAAAGAAAAGAAATGGTTATTAATGAAAATATCTGTTTGCGGGAAGGAGAATAGCATTGAAGAGAGAGCAAATTACTTGCAAAAGATTGAGAGTTCACAATTGAGAAATGGAATTAAGTATTTTAAAATGATTATGAATGATTAAGGATATTTACTAATTCCCCTTCAGAATGGTATTAGCTTCTCAAGGGCAGTAATTCTAAAAGCCTGAGAAATGTGGTACTTTGAAAATGGTGCTTTTTAAAATAGTTAAAATAGTTATTAAAGTACTTATTATAACAGTTCTCATCATCATCATGGACATGTGAATTTGCACCTGCTTTCAAGGTTAACATTATTCTGAACTCAGAAGACAAGTACTCCTTACAAAAGTTATGGGTAGGTGTGGTAGAGATAAAGTAGGCAAGGAATCTTTCCTTTCCCTTGTCTCTTCTAAGTAATGTAATTTCCATGAACTTTGTTTGGTAAAAATCCAGCCTCTGGTGGGCCCAGGGAATGGAAAATATGTCCTGATGAATGCTGCCTCTGTAAGGGAGCTCACTGAGGTAATACCAGAATATATAGCAAGAACTCAGCTCATATCCTACTCATTGCTGCCCCCTAGAAGGTTCTGTATAATTTACAACAAACACGAGCTACAATCCCTATAGAATAACTGACTCTTTCCCATTTAGCAGTGGCAGTCAAGAAATGGTAAAAGACCACAGATTAGTATCTCCAAATCAAAAACACTTAATTGGTGGATACTTATGACTGTTCTTGATTTTCATTTTGCCCTTTGATTTCGTGAGCTCTTTTTTTCCCCTGTTATTTGACCCAATGTTCTAATATCATTATTCTGAGCCACAAGAAGCAAGGGATGTTTCCCCTAAAGCAAGACATCAAACCATAATTTCTTTACTATTCTTTGTCAAAGATATTATTCAGGGAGTGATGAACTTCTGAAATTTATATCTTATAAACTCACCAATGGCAAAGACAGTAGGGTTAGTTCAGCTGGCCCCATAGAAAATCAACCTACTGGACAAGACATGGTTCTCAAATCCTATACATCTAATCCTAAAACGGGATCCAATTTAAGATTCTGAGGCAGTATGACATAATAGATAAGACCCAATGCTTGAGTCTGAATCCTGGCTCTGCTACTTACTAGTCATGTAACTTTGCAAGTTTCTTAATCTTTCTATGCCTTGTTTCTTTATTAAATGGAGATGATAAAATTACAGTATCTACCTTCAAGGGTTGTGGTGACTATGACATGAGTAGAACACATAAAACAGTTAGAATAAACCATAAACAAGACGAAAGACAACCCTCAGAATGGGAGAAAATATTTGCAAATGAAACAACTGACAAAAGATTAATCTCCAAAATATACAAGCAGCTCATGCAGTTCAATATCAAAAAAACAAACAACCCAATCCAAAAATGGGCAGAAGAACTAAATAGACATTTCTCCAAAGAAGATATACAGATTGCCAACAAACACATGAAAGGATGCTCAACATCATTAATCATTAGAGAAATGCAAATCAAAAGCATAATGAGGTTATCACCTCACACCGGTCAGAATGGCCATCGTCAAAAAAATCTACAAACAATACATGCTGGAGAGAGTGTGGAAAAAAGGGAATCCTCTTGCACTGTTGATGGGAATGTAAAATGATACAGTCACTATGGAGAACAGTATGGAGGTTTCTTAAAAAACTAAAAATAGAACTACCATATGACCCAGCAATCCCACTACTGGGCGTATACCCTGAGAAAACCATAATTCAAAAAGAGACGTACCACAACGTTCACTGCAGCACTATTTACAATAGCCAGGACATAGAAGCAACCTAAGTGTCCAATGCATAGAGAAGATGTGGCACATATACACAATGGAATATTACTCAGCCATAAAAAGAAACAAAATTGAGTTATTTGTAGTGATATGGGTGGACCTAGAGTCTGTCATACAGAGTGAAGTAAGTCAGAAAGAGAAAAACAAATACCGTATGCTAACATATATACATGGAATCTAAAAAAAATGGTTCTGATGAACCTAGGGACAGGACAGGAATAAAGATGCAGACGTAGAGAATGAACTTGAGGACACGGGGAGGGGGAAGGGTAAGCTGGAACAAAGTGAGAAAGTAGCACTGACATATACACACTACCAAATGCAAAACAGATAGCTAGTGGGAAGCAGCCGCATAGCACAGGGAGATCAGCTCGATGCTTTGTGACCACCTAGAGGGGTGGGATAGGGAGGGTGGGAGGGAGACGCAAGACGGAGGGGATATGGGGATATATGTTTACATATAGCTGATTCACTTTGTTATACAGCAGAAACTAACACAACACTGTAAAGCAATTATACTCCAATAAAGATGTTTTTTAAAAAAAAGGTATTTGGGGGCTTCCCTGGTGGCGCAGTGGTTGAGAGTCCACCTGCCGATGCAGGGGACACAGGTTCATGCCCGGGTCCGGGAAGATCCCACATGCCGCGGAGCGGCTGGGCCCGTAAGCCACGGCCACTGAGCCTGTGCGTCCGGAGCCTGTGCTCCGCAACGGGGGGGGCTACAACAGTGAGAGGCCCACGTACCGGAAAAAAAAAAAAAAAGGTATTTGAGTTCAAAAAAATACTGCATAACATGAGGTAAATGCCCAGCAGACGTTGGCCAATATTAGTATTTGGAAGGTTTTAAACATACAAGGCCAGGATACAGGCACCTAGAATATCTAGTGCTTACTATATTGAGCATCTAAAACGTATCCATAGCTATGAAGCTTGAGTACACCCAAGATATCAGGCAGGAATGCTCCTAGTGGGCCTAAGAAAGGAGGCAGGTACTTAGGGAAATAATCCCAACCCAGCTCTCTTTTGCTGTGAAAGTATCCTTCCTAAGCCTGTAGGCTCCTACAGGTTTAGGAATAGGACAGATCAGTTTAAAGATTCTAATGTTACTAACCTACATAAAATAATTAGAACTCGCAGGAGCTGAGAGCCATACCCTTTTTTCTTTTTTAACTCAATACATCAAATATTTAATAATGTAACTTCTATGTCAGTTTAAAAAATAACACGTATAAATGTAGACTGTTTTAGAAAGCTTCCCACTCATAACGTAAATGACCTAAGTAGAGACAGAAAGGGTAGTAGAAATGGATTCCTATATGGAAATCCCAAAGTATTCCTTCATGCTGCAACATGGTCAGCTATTAAATATTTGCTCAAAAGATGTGAACTGCAGGGCAGGTGGTGCCTTAAACAGAGCGAGAATACCAATAAGCGAATGTCCTCTCCCTCAGCATCCAAATCTTCAACACATAAAAAGACCCAGACCTACTGGAGAACGGACTTGAGGATATGGGGAGGGCAAAGGGTGAGCTGTGACAAAGCGAGAGAGAGGCATGGACATATATACACTAACAAACATAAGGTAGATAGCTAGTGGGAAGCAGCCGCATAGCACAGGGATATCAGCTCGGTGCTTTGTGACGGCCTGGAGGGGCGGGATAGGGAGGGTGGGAGGGAGGGAGACGCAAGAGGGAAGAGATATGGGAAGATATGTATATGTATAACTGATTCACTTTGTTATAAAGCAGAAACTAACACACCATTGTAAAGCAATTATACCCCAATAAAGATGTCAAAAAAAAAAGAGATAAATCAGCAGTTCTCAGACATTAAGGTACATTAAAAAAACACCTGAGATGTTTGTTTAAAATACATCACTCTACCACACTGCCTCAAACTTATTCAGGAGAATGGAGAGGCCTGTGAGAGCTGATTCTGAAGCAGGTCATCCAAGGACCACACTTTGAGAAACAGTGAAATAATACCTTTCGTTTCCACTTGATGGTCACTTACTCTTTGAATATAAAAACGAGTGTGAGATTACCTCATCATTGAGCCAGTTCAGATGGTTTAGAGTTTGAATATCTTTGCGTGTAATGGTCAAGCGGAATGCTTCACTCAGAACTTCATCCTGGTTCCCATTACGAAATACATTCTTTATTTCTTTCTCCATTTCCTAGGGAACCAAGAAGTGTCAGAGATCAAGCATACATGGCCTTAGACATAGCAATCTCTCACCAAGCTCCATGAAATCCCTAGACTTAAATCAACTATTTCCTTCTAACACTTTGGTTTCTATTCCTTCCAGTAATCTCCCTGATTACTTCCTTCCATCCTAGCTTGTCCTCCCTTCTCTGTTTCAGTACATTTCAGACCCTTGTTTCATATTATTCCTGAAGTCTGAAATAACCTTTTGCTGTCAAATTTCCTAAGTTCATGAGAAGACCTAATTATATTTTATACCTTTGGTCCAAACAATTTCCTGAGAAATAGAATCTTTCTTAAAGGCAATAAGGAAATAAAGGTAGTGAAGTCTTTTAGAAACATTTTCCTAGAAAAATTTGTTTTACTTTTTTAATGTAAAACTGTGGAATTCAGCACAACTATAATAAATGTGTTACACTCACCAGCTATATGATAGTTTTTCAAACAGAAGAATGAATTAAGGAACAGATTTTTAAATGTATGCAGACTTTTATGTATTTTCCAAATTTTTAGTCTGTGTTTTATTGCTTAAAAAAAAAGGTAAGGCTCAACTTACTATTTGATATCAAAGTACCAGACACATGCATTAAGTAAAAGTGCACATGAAATGAAACACAAATTTATTAAATGCTTTTTTACTGAAGTCACTATAAGTCACCCATAATTCTTTCCTGAATTTTCAATAATCCTTTAAAAATAAAGCCAAGATTGGTATGCAATACAAATGAAAGCAGGAGTATGCAATACAATTTAAATACCAGATTACTTTTATGTTTGAAATTTGTCCAAAGAATTCTCTCTAAACACAACACTTGCTAGTGTAGGAATTTAGAGTATATAGTTTACCTCTGTGATTTCAGGAAATTCATCTTCGCTCTCCGTTAATTTATGACCTTTTTTTCCTGTTTCTTGGGCGATCGTGACAGGAATCTCCTTTTCAAGAGGCACACGAAGATGCAATTCTACTGAATCATGTACTGAATGTTCTTGTTCCTGCAGTCTCTGAAAAACAGAGCTTCAAAATAAGTGGAATAAAGAAATCTACTATTTGTCTATGTACACTAAGTAGTACTAGCTGAAGAGACCAAGAACATAGACCACTTATCATACAATGCTATGCTACCACACTATCTTGCAGTTACAACTTTGATCCCAAATCCAGGTAACCTTCTAAAATTAGTTTCAACCTGGATGTGCTATTCATTTATTATCTCAAAAATATTGTTTTACCTGGTTTTGAAGCTGTAATGCGAGTGCTTTCTGCTCTTCAATCTGGCGCAATCTTTCCCGTGCTCGAGAATCATAAACACTAGTCCTTGGAAATGAAAAGGAATGTGACACAAATGCAGACCACTCTCTCAGCATCAAGAACATTGCTGACGCACAATGAGCATTAAATATAAAACCCTCAGAGAGAAAGTCTAAAATCCTTATACTAACTTATCACTACATTTACTTTAAGACAAAGTGAAACCACATGGTGTTACTGAAATTATCCTATTATTTTTTGTTGAAATAATGAAAATTACCAGTTTGTTGCTAAACATGAACAAGTGACTGTTGTGTTCGTAAATGTGGAGTCCTTTTTTAAAAACATGCTTCTGAGATTATGGAAAAAGTGAAGCTTCATTCTAGAAATCCAAAAATGAAACTGAATCCCAAAGAAGAGAATAATACAAGATATCATCGAGGTTTTAGTTCAAATACTGTATTTATGATCCAGAAGAAGAAATATGGGTTTCTTTTTTTCTTAAAAAAAAAATCAACTAGACCGGGGGTTTGGATAACTCAAAGTGAGTCCTTGAAACTAGAGACTAAACTTTCAGTGATTTCGCAAGCTCCAGAACTAAAGATTATTCAATAAATTAGTTTTATCAATGTGAAAATAAAGGCACTTACTTTCCTTTCTATATAATAGCTAACTTTGAAATTTTTTCCAATTCAGTTGAGCTTCAACAATTGTTACAGATTTAATAAACCTGAGCATAGATATGTCCCAACTCCAAAAGAACCTTTAAAACCCAATAATTTAAAAGTTATTTTCTATATAGACAAACACAGGAAATTTTTACTGACTAAAACTAGGTAGGGTGATTGGCTAATTGATTTCTTCTAACTGAAAAGAAAGTGACAGAGAGGGAAAAATGATACCAAAAATAATAACTTACAATTCTTTGATCCACAGCTCTGCCTGGAAAAAAGTAGGACTATGGGTGGGAAAAGAAAAATGTGACACATGAGCAGGAGACGTAAAGGAAAATCAAATATTTTCATCAAGAAAACCAATTATTTAAACAGTTTATAAAAATGCTTTACAACTATGCAATAAATAAAAGGACCTAAATTACATAAAACAATTCTAACTGGGAAGTAAAGGAATACAAATATGAGTCATCTGCACATGTACAGTTAAAAAGATGACCCAACATTCAGCTGAGAAACTAAGTTTAGCATGCTCCTTACTTGGAAGAGAGACCAACACGATGTGAAAGAGTACATCACTTGTCAAGGCAATATATTAAGCTAGAACGTTCCTCTTCCCAAATGGCTCAGATTGACAGATTTATTAATGGTTTAAAAAAATCTTATGGGTTCTTGGACTTCTCGTAGGTCTACTTGAGTAAAAATACATTCAACCACATCACGTTAGATACTGAAAATCCCCCCGCCACAGAACAGCCCATATCAAATGGATAATGAGCCAATGAACCAAAGCGGATAATCAGCAATACAACTCCATTCCAAAGATGAAAGGTTAGTTCTACTCCATGCAGCTCTTGCTGACAACCCAAGTCAATAGTGCTTAGCAGAGTCACAGGTATGCTCTCTGTTCTAGAGCCTTTTGCTCTTCTCAGACTTTCTTGTCTCCTTTCTTATCTCCTTGCCCCTAACTGAAGGAGTTCTCATAGAACCAAATTAAAGAAGAGTGAACAGTTTTCCAAAGAAAACTTTCAGATATGTAGAACAAGTAAACAGAGCATCAAATTGGCATTTAAGAGACCAGTATCTCCTGGAGCTGCTCTGTGACCTTGAGCAAGTCACTTCCTTTCCATGGGCCTCAATTTCTGGGTTTGTAAACATGGAGATTAGAGTCCCTTTCAGTTCTTAAATTTCTACAGTCTGTCCTGTAAAGGCAAGAATAAGGGCTCAGACATTATCCCCTTGCTCCTTAGCCTAACTTCTGAGAATTAGTATTCCCAATCATCCTTAGTTCTGGGTTTTGGTGATAAACTTGCTGTTCTATTACCTCCCCACTGTCGGTAGCCTACCTCCCTAACACAGTGAACGACTGATGTAACAGCCAAGAAAGAAAGTCACAGAGATCAGTGGAAGCACTGTGAGGAACTACTTAGTGTGGGATACTAAAAACAAATGAACGTGAGAATACATTTATTCAACAATATAATGAAGTGACAAGAATCACACAGAATTTCATGGTACCAGATCATGCTATTCAAATTTGTCTGCTCCCCTTATTAGAATATAAACTTGATGAGGATAGGAATTTTTCTCTTTTGTATTTACTACTGTATCCTCTGCACCAAGAATAGTGCCTGACACATAGCAGGCAGTCAGTATTTACTGAATAAATAAATAATGTAAGGGCCGAGCACTTCTCTTTAACGGATCAAGGTATCTGCTGGCGCAGGAAAGCAAAATGCAGAGTAAAAAGCAAAATCTGTTTGCTTTTCAGAGATTATACATTACTTCTCATATAATTGAAGCAGTAATAATTACAGCTACTTACTGAGCACCTACTTAGTGCTTTATGTATAAAACCCTCTTTGGGGGGTTCTACATATTAGTTAAGCCTCACAATAATCCTCAAATTAATTAAGACTCAATGAAAAATCTGAAAGTGAAATCAAGAAAACACTCCCATTTACCACTGCAACAAAAAGAATAAAATATCTAGGAATAAACCTACCTAAGGAGACAAAAGACCTGTATGCAGAAAATTATAAGACACTGATGAAAGAAATTAAAGATGATACAAACAGATGGAGAGATATACCATGTTCTTGGATTGGAAGAATCAACATTGTGAAAATGACTCTACTACCCAAAGCAATCTACAGATTCAATGCAATCCCTATCAAACTACCAATGGCATTTTTCACAGAACTAGAACAAAAAATTTCACAATTTGTATGGAAACACAAAAGATCCCGAATAGCCAAAGCAATCTTGAGAACGAAAAACGGAGCTGGAGGGATCAGGCTCCCTGACTTCAGACTATACTACAAAGCTACAGTAATCAAGACAGTATGGTTCTGGCACAAAAAAAGAAAGATAGATCAATGGAACAGGATAGAAAGTCCAGAGATAAACCCACGCACATATGGTCACCTTATCTTTGATAAAGGAGGCAGGAATGTACAGTGGAGAAAGGCCAGCCTCTTCAATAAGTGGTGCTGGGAAAACTGGACAGATACATGTAAAAGTATGAGATTAGATCACTCCCTAACACCATATACAAAAATAAGCTCAAAATGGATTAAAGACCTAAATGCAAGGGCAGAAACTATCAAACTCTTAGAGGAAAACATAGGCAGAACACTCTATGACATAAATCACAGCAAGATCCTTTCTGACCCACCTCCCAGAGAAATGGAAATAAAAACAAAAATAAACAAATGGGACCTAATGAAACTTCAAAGCTTTTGCACAGCAAAGGAAACCATAAACAAGACCAAAAGACAAACCTCAGAATGGGAGAAAATATTTGCAAATGAAGCAACTGACAAAGGATTAATCTCCAAAATTTACAAGCAGCTCATGCAGCTCAATATCAAAAAAACAAACAACCCAATCCAAAAATGGGCAGAAGACCTAAATAGACATTTCTCCAAAGAAGATATACAGACTGCCAACAAACACATGAAAGAATGCTCAACATCACTAATCATTAGAGAAATGCAAATCAAAACTACAATGAGATATCATCTCACACCAGTCACAATAGCCATCATCAAAAAATCTAGAAACAATAAATGCTGGAGAGGGTGTGGAGAAAAGGGAACACTCTTGCACTGCTGGTGGGAATGTGAATTGGTACAGCCACTATGGAGAACAGTATGGAGGTTTCTTAAAAAACTAAAAATAGAACTACCATATGACCCAGCAATCCCACTACTGGGCATATACCCTGAGAAAACCATAATTCAAAAAGAGTCATGTACCAAAATGTTCATTGCAGCTCTATTTACAATAGCCAGGAGATGGAAACAATCTAAGTGTCCATCATCGGATGAATGGATAAAGAAGATGTGGCACATATATACAATGCAATATTACTCAGCCATAAAAAGAAACGAAATTGAGCTATTTGTAATGAGGTGGATGGACCTAGAGTCTGTCATACAGAGTGAAGTAAGTCAGAAAGAGAAAGACAAATACCATATGCTGACACATATATATGGAATTTAAGAAAAAAAAAATGTCATGAAGAACCTAGGGGTAAGACAGGAATAAAGACACAGACCTACCAGAGAATGGACTTGAGGATATGGGGAGGAGGAAGGGTAAGCTGTAACAAAGCGAGAGAGTGGCATGGACATATATACACTACCAAACATAAAACAGATAGCTAGTGGGAATCAGCCGCATAGCACAGGGAGATCAGCTGAATGCTTTGTGACCACCTAGAGGGGTGGGACAGAGAGGGTGGGAGGGAGGGAGACGCAAGAGGGAAGAGATATGGGAACATATGTATATGTATAACTGATTCACTTTGTTATAAAGCAGAAACTAGCACACCATCGTAAAGCAATTATATTCCAAAAAAGATGTAAAAAAAAATAATAAAGACAAAGGAACTTGAGGCAGTGGAAAAAAAATTAAGACTCAATATAATGTGTAATAAGGAAATATTACTTATACTGTACAGAAAAGGAAATTGAGTTCAAAAGAATAATTTGTTTTGGAAGAGCCAGGATCAGAAACTATGTATGTCCAATTCCAAAGACTATGTTCTTTCTATTATTATAAAGTATCTTCTAATAAACCAAAGTATTAAGCCAAAATGGAGATGATGAGTATTTGGGCTACTCAAGAGAGTATTTCAGGCTTTCTAGGAAATTCATTTATTTAATACAGATTTATTTACTAAGTACCCATGATGTGCCATGTACTATTATGGGCACCAGGTGGTAGTGCAAAGGTACTAGTACCGAACAAAGTACAGAGATAGAAGTACTGGAAGGAAAGACTAATGCTATCAGGAGAAGCCAGAGAAATGTCCTGAGAAAAAATTAACACCTGAGTCAGATTCTGAAAAGCAAAATAAGAGTGTAACAAGTGGACAAGGAGAGAAAAGGAATTCCAGGCAGAAGGGGAAGGGTTGGAATGTACAATGGCACAAAGGCATAAAATACATGGCACATTCTGGGAAATAAGGGCAGATCTGCATTGCTGGAACTTAACTGAGCTGGAATGCTGGAAGATTAAGAATAAAGAGCCAATCAATCAACCAAGCCTTGGGAGAGCAGGCTCCAACTTTGATAAACAGCATCATCCAATAAGCCTTACCCAAGACTACTTCTTGTCCATCTCACTCTTCAGTCATCACTAGGAGAAATTCTCCATAAAGGAAAGGCAGACTCAGTAAAGAACTGAAGAACTGAGAGCACCCATTACATGAAATCAACTTTTTCCCAAGAAAGAACACCTATTTTTGCACATACATGTAAAGCACTTTTATAAGTGTTTTATCTGGAAGTTAATCTTCACAACAATTCAATAGTAAGGTATTAATACTCGCATTTTATTGATAAGGAAACTGAGGTTTAGAAGAGTAACTTGTCCACAGTTACATGAAGCCTGGAAAAGGCAAGATCAGAACCCAGGTCTAACTCAAAAAACTAAAAAAGTATAACGAATAAAGCATCTAAACTATAAAGTCTCCTTGAGAAACTATAACAACGGGAGAATTTTTTAAAATATCTAAAGTTTAGAACATACAGGGGAGCTGCAAAGACATAGAGGAACTGAGATGAGAAAGAACATTTTATTATCCTTAATCCTCTCAATGGAAAACTGATGCCATTATTATTCTAGCAATTGAATTGCTAAGGCCAGATATGGCAAAGACATAGCAATCTGAGTAGCAACTTATTGGATTACAGAGGAAGAAGTACTTGGTACCTCTCAGAGGGGTCAAGTTTCATATAGAAGATCACACTTGAATTGAGACTTAAAAGATAAGAAAAAGACTACTGCCAGATAGACAAGTGGAGGGGGGAGAAGGGGAGCATAACAGGCAGAAGGCACACAATGTGAAGGTAAGAAAATACCTATCATCTTATAAGTCAGCGTATAATAAACACATGAAAGAATCCAGTATTTACACATGGTTCCTTCTCTAACCTCCACTGTGTTTCTCCTCAAATGTCACCTTATCAGAAACTTGCCATGACTATCCTAGATAAATAGCACCCCCAGACCCTAGTCTATATACTACCCTGCTTTATTTTTCTTTGCAGCACTTATCACCAACAGGCATGTGTTTATTTGCCTATTTGTTCTCTATCTGTCCCCCATCCCTCCCCTTACACCCCTTAAAATTAGAATGTAAACTCCTTGAGAGCAGAAACTTCATTTTGTCCACTGCTGTTATCTGCAATGTCTATACTAGTACCTGGCACCCAACAGACTATCAATAAATACTTGTTAAAGGAAAGAACGCATGATAGGAAGCAAGACTTGTGGAGGAAGGGTGGTGTACACCATACTAGGAGTTTGGGCTTGATTCTATGTCTGATAAGCCACCCTCAAGGGAGTTTAATGAATGATTAGATAAGCATTTTAGAAAGATCACTCTGCAGAATGGAAGATGGACTAAAGAACAAGGCAAAGAATGGATTAGAAAACACGGTGGAAAATGGAATGAAGAACAAAATGGAGGCTGGAGGAAAAGAGATTCATCATGAAGTTACTGAAATAATTCAAACAACATATAAGAGAGGTCTGAGTTGAGGCCATTTTATATTACTTAGATCTTAGTGAAGAAACGGTGATTAAATAGAGGGAGAACAATATGTTAAAAATGTCCTTTAACCAAAGTTTACCTGGGAGTTGGAGTCTGGGAATCTTTCACTTTGAGTAAAATCACAGAGTCTGATCCTAAACAATAAAACACAAGAGCATATCATTATTAACAAAATTCCACATGGCTGTACCTTCTAGATGTCTGTAGTTTAAGTTCCTATACTTTGTTATATTCTATTTCCATAAACATAACACAGCATAAGGATAAAGGTAAGATGGAAGAGAAAGAGAGGCAGGTCCATTTTCACTGAGCCATAAATAGGGCTTAGTGAAGAGCCTGCCTCACAAATAAAGCAATCACTCTAAAAGAAAGTATATATGCCCTTCATCATCTTGCTGCCTGTGCTTCTTCTTTCTATTCCTGGGAAACAAGAATGTGCCAAGATTTCTCAAAAGTCTTTAGTTCATGAGCTACCACAAGACTGAATAAGGTGAAAGAGGGAAGGGGAAGGAGGAAGGGAAGAGAGGGGAGGGGACAAGAAGAGGAGGGAAGGCAGAAAGAAAGAGAGCAACTGCTATGTGAGAAGTAGCAGACTCTAAAGAGTATAAATTCTATTATTCTACCATCTATTTTCTATTGATAGAGGAAGAAATCATGTCCTTCTAAAGCACTATGATTAGAATCGCATTTAGAATATTTAATAAATGGTACAAGTAATTAAACAGCTCAGTGTAGTATATTTGTTCCAGTTTAGCTGTATCTAAGCATCTGCCATACAATGCATGCTTCTGAAATTAACAGCTTTTAATAATAGTTCTCAGTAAATCACCTCACAAAATTTAAGTTTTCATGAATATGTGTAGCTATATAATGATGTCACCAATAATTTTAATCCCCAAGTGAGAATTTTAAGAAAGTGAGGAATAGATTAAAAAAAAAAATTAAATGACCTGAAGAAGGAGGGGAGAGCCTTAGAGACTGATCTAGCAAAAGATCCCTAATGTCTAACAACTTAACATAAAACTTGTTTTAAGTTACATGCCTATATACATACCATAAATACACACATAACGCATACTTAAAGAAGGGGCAAACTAAGCAAACAAAAAAAAACTACCAGAGCAAAACTTTTAATTAACTGGAATGCTAAGAGACGGAATATTTTGGTTAGCTGAAAGTAAGGTAGGAAACTTTGTTTTCCAAACTTGCCGATGACCATTCCAAAATGGTGAAAAGTAGCCAAAAGGCTACTATACAGGTTTTGTAAGTAGTACTTGTATAAGAACTTTTACTTTAGTTCTTAATTGATGTTCCAAAACTCCTAGAACTTCAGAGTGCTTAATTTTCATTGTAAAGTACTAGAAACAGAGACAGTACTGAAGTAATTGGGCTTAATATACTCTGACACAAGACTGCTCAGGAAGTTAATCTTTTAAATAAAATATTATAGGAAATCATTTGCATCTCCATGTAAGAAAAAAGTAAGCTACTTATTATATGCTTCATTTACTCGTGGCACAGCTAACTGAATTAAATGTATGTAAGGTATCTTGTATCTTATATCTTAATTAAGTTACATGTGTATTACTACCTTGCCTATAATTCACATGGATCCAATAAACTGTTAATTGGCTATTAGGGTTCAAAATACAGTTATACAACACACCATTTTTACCTTCAGATTGTGTATTTGAAGCTGGTAAGTTATCTGGCTGATGTGAAAGAGAGTGGTGATGTTGGGGTTGATGGAGAGGATCAGAATCTTTGGATCCAAATGCAACAACATCTGGGGTATAAGATGATATGGAAAACACATTGTGGGACAATTGTTCCTGGGCAGTTAAAATGCTGGCCAATCCGGATGATGAAGTATCAGAGCCAATGATCTGGGTTGCACAAGAGTTTCCATTTTTAAACAGTGAGTCTTTCAAAGTATTCTTACTGGAACTAAGACATCGAGACCTAGGAAAAGAAGAATAAAACTTCAATATCAAATAACAAAATGTAGAATTAAATTCATTTGAAGAATGTTTCTGTGACTCACAAGTGTAAAGGAAAGTGTGTGGTGGGTTTGGCTACAGAAAACTGTTTCCCTGTGACCATCTGTAGAAGCTGTCTGTAAATCTCTCGTTCTTCCTCTTGAACTGTCTATAAAAGAAAAAAAAAATCTTAAATACATGCAATGAGGCAAATGTTTCCCAAAGTAGTATCTAGACTCCCAGAAGCTCTGTCAAAGCTCTGGCAGCGTCCTCACGATAATTAAGAATTATGGTTCATTAATAATACTCTAGAAAATTATAAAGTATATATAAGAGGAGTTGAGTGAAGCAAATACCAGACAGTATATTTTGGAAAATTATGGGGCATATACATAAATAACAGCATAGAGAAACTACAGGATATGAAAACAGAAGGCCACTTTTGTGTCACTTATAGAGTGCCAGAAATAAAACATTTGAGGACCTCTAAATAGGACTCCAACAAATCCCTTGACTCCTAATACCTGTTAGAAAAACCACGAGGAGGTAACCAGAACAGTCAAGTGGGATATCTTGCTAAAGTTTCCTATTCTATCCAATTTTTAAGAGTGTAAATATTTTCCAGAGATGGTTTTCATTATTTACTTTTCTCCCCCCTCAAGTCCCAATACTGAATTTAGGGAAAAGCACATACTCTACATCTACAACATAATTCACTTATTGACTTAAACACCTACTATGCTCCAGTCACTAAGATACCGCACTGAATAAAATAAAGTCCCTGCCCTTGTGAAGCTTACATTACAGTTGAAAGACTGACAAATAAACTAGTCAAGTAGTATGAAGAAAATGAAAGATAAGAGAATAGAAAGTGATGGAGGAGGAACAGCAAGAACAGGTAAGACCTTTCTAAAAAGGTGATATTTCAATAAAAACCTAAATCAAAGGAAGAAATCAGTCATAGAAATTTATGAACAGTATTCCAGGTAGAGTCAGAGCAAATGCAAAGGCCCTGAGACAGAAATATGCTTGATGTGTTCAAGGAATAGTAAGGTCAGTGTGAATCAGGAGAATAATAAGAAATGAGGTCACTTAGCAGAGAACCAGATTACATAAGGACTTGTAACTATAATCATGGTAAAGTATCTACTCTGCACAGATCCCCTGAAGCAATGGGCTGCATTCATTAAATAACATGCCCCAGCATTTTCAAAATCTTATATAGAGTTTAATACAAGCACCAATCTTCACAAAATAATTTTAATACTTTGTGTCAGTGCTAGCAACATCCTACACTGTGACATTTCAATATGAACATAAGCATTTCATTCAGTTTCAAATGTTTGTTAAAAGCACAGTGAAGGGACTTCCCTGGTGGCGCAATGGTTAAGAATCCGCCTGCCAATGCTGGGGACACAGGTTCAAGCCCTGGTCCGGGAAGACCCCACATGCCGCAGAGCAACTAAGCCTGTTCGCCACAACTACTGAGCCTGCGCTCTAGAGCTCATGAGCCACAACTACTGAGCCCACGTGCCGCAACTACTGAAGCCCATGTGCCTAGAGCCCGTGCTCCGCAACAAGAGAAGTCACTGCAGTGAGAAGCCTGTGCACTGCAACGAAGAGTAGCCCCCGCTTGCCGCAACTAGAGAAAGCCCGTGCACAGCAACGAAGACCCAACACAGCCAAAAATAAATAAATAATTAATTTTAAAAAGCACAATAAATAAAGCAATTATCTATGCAAAGGTAAAGAGACACTAAATTTTTTCTTCTTGAATCTTTTTTTTTGTACATAGTAAATTTCAATTACATTGTCAGTGTAATGTTACTGATCTAACAAGATACACTGCTGCATGACAACTCCTTATGAGAAAGAGCTATCCTTAAATCTGAATAGTTGAGTGATCAGAAAAGGTAGAACTAGTTGAGCATTTGGTGGCAAAATAGACCCAAGAGAAAAAACAAATTTGCAATATTCTATATGAAGAAAATACACACCATTATTTTATCCCTTAGACATTAATATTATATTCAAGATGATGGTGGTCTTTTTTTAGTGTTTGTGAAAAGACTGTCTACAGTATTAAAAACCATAATTAAAATAAATGCCTCTTTATTAAAACATAAATTGGCTATTATGAAAATTCTTCAAGTAGATAATATGAAGAATGAAGCATCATTACAGATTATTAGATTGTAAGAGAGATCTTTGCCAACCAACTCCACTGTGATCTATATACAGGAAAGCTGTGTTACCTGGCACTTTAATGACTGGAATTTTGAATACCCCTCCATGTAAATCTTGACTCCACCTTCCCACTACACCAAGTAACCTAATCCACAATACTATGGGGTTAACAGTATGTTGCTTTCAGGGGTGGTAAAATGGAAGGAGGGAAGAGAAACCGTAAGCGGAATACCACACCTGAGTCATGGATATTAACTCAATCATTTTAGTTCATTTTCACTGTCCCAACAAACTACATCTTAAAAAGCTCTGACTGTATTATCATAACATAGGGAGGAAAGTAAAGCAGATAAACTGGTGTAGGAGGTTACTCTGCATACCAAGGGAGAATAAAAAATATGCCCATCACTTAAAGACCTCCAGAGAACACCAAGAATAATGAGATAGAAAGGACCTTTATTTGTGGTACCCTAAACACTTCAACCAAAAGGGGAAACATGAGGTGGGGGGAAGAATAAATCAGGAGCTTGGGATTAACGTACATATACTACTATATATAAGATAGACAACCAACAAGGACCTACTCTATAGCACAGGGAAACCTACTGAATATTCTGTGGCAACCTATATGAGAAAAGAATCTGAAAAAGAATAAATATATGTATATGTATAACTGAATCACTCTGCTGTAAACCTGAAACTAACACAACATTGTAAATCAACTATAATCCAATAAAATTTTTTTTAAAAAGACTTAAACCATAAAAAGTTAGAAACATTTCCCTCCTTCCTGATATCACATAGCGAAATGTTTTCTTGAAATAAATTTTTATACTTAGGACTTCCCTGGTGGCGCAGCAGTTAAGAATCTGCTTGCCAATGCAGGGGACACGGATTTGATCTCTGGTCCGGGAAGATCCCACATGCCGCAGAGCAACTAAGCACACATGTTGCAACTACTGAGCCCGCAGCTGCAACTACTGAAGCCCGTGCGCCTAGAGCCCATGCTCCGCAACAAGAGAAGCCACCCCAATGAGAAGCCCACACACTGCAACGAAGAGTAGCCCGCGTGCAGCAACAAAGACCCAACGCAGCCAAAAAAAAAAAAAAAATTTTTTTATACTTATAAATAAAACATGAATAAACCAAGGAGCCATTAAGCAACTCAGCTAATGCAAATTACAAGAAATCTAGATTAACTGAACGCAAAGAGTTGATTTTTTAAAATAATTTAACACACACAAAAGTCCCCCACAAATCTTTTTCCCCAATAAATATATCTTCAAAGAAAAGCTTCTGTCTGAGTCTGAACAACCTCAGTCATTAGACAACATAAAATGAACAGAAATAAATCCATATTCCAAATAATTATCTGAACTCCTTCAAATCCCATACTTTCAGTTTAAACTGATTTATGGTTTAAAAAAGAAATTACAGGGCTTCCCTGGTGGTGCAGTGGTTGAGAGTCCACCTGCCGATGCAGAGGACACGGGTTCGTGCCCCGGTCCGGGAAGATCCCACATGCTGTGGAGTGGCTGGGCCCATGAGCCATGGCCGCTGAGCCTGTATGTCCGGAGCCTGTGCTCCACAGTGGGAGAGGCCGCAACAGTGAGAGGCCAGTGTACCGCAAAAAGAAAAAAAAAGAAATTACAGAAAAAAGGTTAAGAAGTTTTCACTGTTCTACATGTTTATTTGGAAGTTACAAGAATTTATGTTTTTTTTTAAATGATGCAAGGCACTTTTCTTTTTGGGGCTTCATTAAACAATAAAACACTGGGTATATTACATTTTATTTAGAACCATTTCGGACAAAGAAAGAACAGTCTAAGCAACTCTCAAAATAACACATAACAGGGCTTCCCTGGTGGCGCAGTGGTTGAGAATCTGCCTGCTAATGCAGGGGACACGGGTTTGAGCCCTGGTCTGGGAAGATCCCACATGCCGCAGAGCAACTAGGCCCGTGAGCCACAACTACTGAGCCTGTGCGTCTGGAGCCTGTGCTCCGCAACAAGAGATGCCGCGATAGTGAGAGGCCCGCACACCGCGATGAAGAGTGGCCCCCGCTTGCCACAACTAGAGAAAGCCCTTGCACGGAGAAACGAAGACCCAAGACAGCCAAAAAAATAAATAAATAAACAAATGTGGGGTTTAAAAAAAAAAAAGAATTTTAAAAAGAGGAAAAACTGAAATTATAAAAAAAAAGAACACATAAGATTTGGCTTTACCAAAAGCAAATGCAAGATGCAAGGAGGTAAGTCACCTGAAACTTCAAACATAATCCTTTTTTGGAGCATCTGGTACTATAATGTAAAAAAAAAATTCTTTCTATGTACATAACATTAAACTATTTTCTACTGAGAAAGCAAATTAGGAAATTGAGAGGAAAGGAAGCTATAATTGGATAAAATGTTAAAGGAAGTTGGCTAACGTTATGTTTCAAACCTAATAGAGGACCAAAGAAAGTTTAGTAAGTATAAGGACAATTAGTAAAGTATGTTTTTCTTACAAAAAAAAGAAGAAAACCATCAGTGACATCTATAAGGCAGTCTAACATTTTAAAATGCTGCTCAATATGTAGCAGAGAAGCATGTCTGGAAGCAACATATAATTGAAAAGAAACTACTTGTGTTTTTACTATTTAACATTTCTATTGTCCCTAATATTTTTTTCTTTCCTAAACAGAAACTCTCATCTTCTCTAACAGTGCTAAGAGAACCTTCTGTGATAATGGAAATGATCTCTGTTTGTACTGTCCAATATGGTAGCCACTAGCCACATACGGCTAATGAATACTTGAAATGTGGCTAGTGTGACTGAGAAACTACACTTTTATTTAATTTGAATTAACTTAAATAGTGCACGTGGCTGGTAGTAACCCTACTGCAGTGGTCCGCAACCTTTTTGGCAACAGGGACCGGTTTCGTGGAAGACAATTTTTCCTTGGAACGGGGGTGGGGGGTGGGGGTGGGGGATGGTTTCGGGATGATTCAAGTGCATTACATTTATTGTGCATTTTATTTCTATTGTTATTACACTGCAATATATAATGAAATAATTATACAAGTCACCATAATACAGAATCAGTGGGAGCCCTGAGCTTGTTTTCACTTGCCACTCACTGATAGGGTTTTGTGAGTCTGCAAGCAATTGATTTATTATGGTCTCTGTTCAGTCAAACCTCTCTGCTAACGATAATCTGTATTTGCAGCCGCTCCCCAGCGCTAGCGTCACTGCCTCAGCTCCACCTCAGATCATCAGGCATTAGATTCTCATAAGGAGCACGCAGACTAGATCCCTCACATGCGCAGCTCACGGTAGGGTTCGAGCTCCTCTGAGAATCTAATGCCACCGCTGATCTGACAGGAGGCGGAGCTCAGGCGGTAATGTGAGCGATGGGGAGTGGCTGTAAATACAGATGAAGCTTCACTTGCTCACCGCCCACGGGCCACTCACCTCCTGCTGTGCAGCCCAGTTCCCAACAGGCCAGGGACCAGTACCAGTCTGTGGCCAGGGTGTTGGGGACCCCTGCCCTATTGGATAGTATCGTTCTTTAATATTGCCCTTGAACCAGCCATCAGCCAAGTGGTGGTACAGCCACCACCTGCATATTTCCAAATTCTTCTTCCTCATGTATTATCTTCAAACCCTTTGTAAGACTGAACAGCACAGTGGTGACATGTTAATTCCGCAGATAGCTTCATATTCCTGAAGGTGTTAGACAACTCCAGAAGTAAGATTCATACACAATTCTCCTTCTTTAACATAAGCAACAGATGTCTCTTGGAGATCCCAATATTTCCATGGAAAATAACTTTTCCTCCCGCTTATAAGCTCCCATCAATATTTTAGTCCAGGGGGAAAAGTAACATTTTAATCTGGATTATCTGTAATACCCAAGACTAAATATCTAAATAATCTGTTGAGAGTTTCATTTAATAAAGTTTGGTCCAATATTTCGTCTCGTGCATATAACACGGGTTACTCCTTATTTCTACACTACAGGTGACTTGCTTTTCACAGCAGATTATAGACCTAAAAACAACTGAGGCAAAATTCCCTGCATCTCTTGTTCCACAGGACAGGTTCAATCCTTGGCATCTTTTTGACACTGCAGAAGGAAAGATGAACCAGCTTCATGTCCTCCCTTGACCCAGCCTGTGGCCTGGAAGGTGGATTGGAAGGATTAAAGTATTGCGTCAGCCCAAGTCTTCAGGCTGGAAGTGGAGGTGAAAGGAGGAGGGGCTGAGTGGTCCCAAGGACTGGCTGGCTAGTGCGTGAATGGGGGGCTTACAATGAACACATTCTAAAGGGCACTGGTGATGCGAGCAGCAGCCACACGGGGCAGGGACAGGTTTGGGAGGCCTGTACCAGCTGCCATGCTGTTACTGTCTTGGTCCCCACAAGTCTCTCGGTACCCTGCTGGCTGCCTGCACTCTAGCACAAGCACAACCCCCACAGCTCCAGTAACTAAAAAAGAATTATTTATGTATGTAATAACTGATACACAGATCGTACTAAATTCAATGTTTCAAAAGGTACAGTGAAAAATAAATCGCCCTTTCATAACTGTTGCTCAGCTCTTATCACCAAATGCAACTGGTGCCAGTTTCTTGTCTATCCTTCCCCCTGATAATTATGATTTACTAGCTCTGTCATGCTCTGCTTGAATATTTTAGATTCAATACAAATTTAAAACCAAAAAATATACAGAATTTTAAACTAACTATGTAACAAATAATCAAGTTTTGCCACCTAAGAGATCTTCACCGCCAAATTACATTATTATTTAGCACATAATGCTATATTCTTGACTCCACGGTCTGTAAGCGCCAATGGACAGGAACCACATAACCATGCTGTATAACAGAAAGCATACCTTCTAGACTCCTGTAGAAGAACTGGGCTGCAGGCTGGCCATTTATTAGTTGTGTGACCTCTGACCTTTACTTTTCAACTTTGTAAAATGTGGTTATTACCTCATCTCTACCTATTTCACAAGGTTAAAAGAATTCAAAACAGTAATACATGTGGAAGGCACACTGGAAACTCTAATGCTATATAAGTATGAGGTCATTATTATTCATTTGTATCTCCACAGCAACCAGTCCAAAGCTGACTAGATGCACAATAAATATTTAATTGAACAGGTGTAAGCACATCTCCTTATTGTATAAATTATATGTTATATATAAGGAATTGATTTTTTCCTAAGTTTACTGAATGAATATAACATAGTGTCAACACAACATCTTTCTTGTGGAGAAAGTTTATGATCTCAAAGATCTTACTCAAATGAAAGGATGTAAATTATTTAGCTGGCTTCTTGATTTTTCTTTTATATTGAGGAAAAATTATCCTAGTAAGAAGAGCAGGTATCAAATCCAGCAAGGTTAACAGCTTTGCCACATGAAACTAGAGCTTTAATAAGGGTCCAAAAGAGAACAGAGATAGTTTGATGTATGAGAAGCCACTCAGACAATACTGAAGATTAAGTGTGCTGTCCAACAGGAATAGAAGATGGTAAGAAAAATACTGAAGTCCTGCTAAAATATCTCCTTACTTTCTTTAGAAGAGATGCTGGCACTCAAAAAGAGCAATTAAGAAAGAAAAAGACACAGAAAGGATTAATGGAATGGTTAATAAACATCTAAGTCAGAGGGAACACATGGCTGAATGTAGGGAGAGTCTAACTTTTAGTAGCTTTTGTTGCAGGTTTTTCTTACCTCTTCTGCTGTACTAATGTGTCGCCTCTGAGTTTTCTTGGGGCTCAAAAGATTTCGACGACATGAACCACTCCAAGATGGACTTGGAACAGGCTTAATAGGAAAAGATTTTTCATATGCAGACACATGACAGTGATGGTTTGACTTTCCTGTAAAACTGTTTGATAATCCACTAAAAAAAAAAAAAAGTTTGTAAAAGACAAAAACAGTAAGTAAAAGTCTAACCAGGTGATTATTTTCACTTTTAAGAAATAACAAAAACAAAAAATTAGCAGAATGACAGATGTACCCTGTGAGGGAAATACACAAGAAATGATACATGAGTTGCTGCATTAGGTTCTGCCACTTAGGAGGTCTTAAACTGCCAAACTATGTAATTATTAAACACCTAAAGTTGTATTTCTTAGCTTCGCCATCTATAAGTTCCTTTGGTCAGGAACCATAGACCTGTGTGGTATGACAAAAAGCCTATCAGATTAGACTTCTTCAGAAAACCTGGGTTCTAGGTATGCATCTGGGTTCTAGGTGTGCTAATACGCACACACTTTCTATTTACTCCCTCCAGTCCCCTCTCCCAGCCTTTTGGAGGGAATTACTTTAAGATTAAATATGCAAAGGTGGATAAAGCTGAAGCTTCTCAACTGTTTTTCAATTGAATTTAAGTTTCCTAAAAGACCAACAGAGGGCTCCCATCCTCCATTAAAAAAAAATAGAAGGCTTTTTATGAGGCTGTATGGCTGTGACTGCTCCTCCTGCCCTCACTATCTACCTCTTCTGAAGGAGAATTTTGCTTTCTTTCTTTATACCATATGTGCCTCAAATAATGGGAAAAATTGGCAAGAAAAATATTTCTGTGGACTCAAAATCCAATTTTATCTCTAAGGTTAGGTTAATAATTTAAAGGTTTTTTCTATGTGCTCTTTTTCAAATATCATTACCCAGCACAGGTACTTGTGCTCAATATAATTAATTTTCTTTCTTTCTGCTGAGGCTGAAGAGTAAAGTACATAGCTGACTAAGCTGAACTTATTGAAATGAACTCTTTAAATCAGTACATGTGGTCTGATCCAAATGAAATCAGACTAGGTCTAAAGAAAATTAAAAAGTACATCTACTCCCTCTGACTCTTCAATCTCTAATGTTTCCTATGTGTGTTAGAGTGGGGAAAGGAGCAAGAACTTGGAATTTCAGAAACACGGTTCTTTTCTTAGGATGGGTAGATGTGGCTAGGAAAAAATGGCAAGGGCAATATAATTTGCTTGGTAAAGATATAATGAATTCCCCACAATGTCTTTTGTATTTATTTTTCCTAGAGTGTGTGTGTGTGTTTAATGCAAAAGATTCTTCTTCCTAAAGAAACAGTAAGAGGGAATTTGCGATGCCAGAAAGCAAGGGTGCTACCAACAACTAACGAGGTTGAGTCAGACACAGACATAAGCCTGAAGGAACTTCCACTAGCCGAAGTTGTGAGAATGTAAGCATTCAAAGAATAATGATTGTAGTAGTGGATTAAAACACACTGAATCCATGACACTGAAAAAAGAACAGAAAAATTCATTTGAACCACATCAAGTGGCGATTAAAAAAAAAAAACTTACTTTGAAAACCGGTAATGCAGAAGAAAGATCTAATCACATACCCTGCCTTCCCAGTAGGAAAACTATTTCAGGGTGACCAAACAGCCCTAACTAATGAGGTAAAAAGCTCTCCCTTATAGCAGAGTGCCAATTAATTAGTGTAAAAGAAATGATAAAATTAGAAAAATACTACTTCATTAACTACTAAAATTATTATCAGGTCAAAGGAAGTCAAAAGGTACAAACTTCCAGTGATAAAACAAGTAAGTCATGGGGATGTAATGTACAGCATGGTGACTATAGTTAACAATACCGTATTTCATATTTGAAAGTTACTGAGTAAGTAGATCTTAAAAGTTCTCATCACAAGAAAAAAAATTTTTGTAACCATGTATGGTGATAGATGTTAACTAAACTTATTGTGGTGATCAATATACAAATATTTCATCATTATGCTGCATACCCGAAACTAATATAATGTTATATGTCAATTATACCTCAATTAAAAAATTACTATCAGCTAAGGATTATCAACTGATATTAATAACTCCTAGGCTGATGTGAAACTGGTTGTTCATAAAAGTAACATCATTTAGATTACATTCTAGTCACAAGGGGGAAGAAAACCTAACTGTACAATTAAGGACCAGAGCGCTATCACTCTAATCTAGAGGTCAATCCAGCATCACTAATGATAGGACTGTAGGTTTTCTAATATGATGTAACACAGCATCAGCTTTTATTAAAGTCAAAAATCTAGTTTATAAAATATACAGAGGATAGAGGACAAAATCATACTATGGGAAAGCAACTTGTCAAATCCAAAAGGTGGAACGTTATGCAGAAAAAAGTCATGTCATTAAAAAAAGGGGCTGCTGTTCAAGATTGTAAGAGACTTAAGGGTGATAAATACCAGATGCGATTTTAAACTGTATACTGCTTTGGACAAACTAGCTGTAAAGGATACTTTGGGGTCAACTAGGAAAACTTAAATATAACTTATTCAGTGTATAAGATAAAATTTACTGAATGAAAAAGAGAAGATGACTGACTGAAAAAGATTACAAAAGAGTATGCACAATATGAACTCATTTTTGGAAAAAATTGTGTGCAAACAGAAAAATATCTGGAAGGATATGTACTAAGACATTACAAAGGTGACCTCTGACTGGTGGGAATATGATGTTTTTATTGTTTATTTGTGCTTATCTGCATTTTCTGATTTTGTACAAAGCATGCGCACTGTTTCTGTAATAACATTAGTTAAAAAAATAACAGCATGGCATTATTGAGGAAAAAAAGCAACTTGCCAAATGATGCATACAGAATATCTTTAATGAAGATAACATATTATACATTTTATAGTATTACACAGCATATATATCATTCTGTATCTAAGCAAGAGAAAGTGAAAAGAAACAAGCATAAGAAAAGATCTGGAAGGAAACACATGAAGGGGAAGGGAGTAAGATTGTGAGTAGTGGTCAAGGGATCTTTGGCTTTATTGGCAATGTTTTAACTTTTACAATGTGACTGTGTTAATGAATTCTTATGTAATTTTTAAAAATATTAAGAAGTGGGGAAGACAATCCCTGGGAGTACTCACACATGTTTCCAGAGTCCAGGTGCTGATAATCATAAAATAAAATAAAAACCATCTTGTTGGTTTTAATCAGCACCAGAAAGCTTAGCTTTGACTAAGCAGGAAACTGAATCATCCCACATGCCTAAAACCATCACCAGAGTAATATTTAAGAAGTCATAAATACCATATTAAAAAAGAAATATTTACTAATATAATAAAGTACTTGAGGGAAAAGTTTCTAAGCCAAACCTCATCTGCCTTTAATAATCAGTAGAAGTTTGGTGAGGGAATAAGCAAGGCTTATAAGTTAGGCTAAATATGATCAAGTTCTTTATGAGTCTAATTTTACAATAGAAGTAGTTGACTAAGGTGTAAGGTTGCTTTGGTTTAAGTCAGGTCTCCGCTCACACGAGAGCCTACAAAAGGTGCTGGTTTCTTTGCTACCGAAGTTGCAGAAGTTGATCAATTTTCACTTTAAGGTTCAAAATAGCCATATTGATTCTGAAGGGTCCCAATACACTCATATCCACCAAGATTTCCCTAAAAATTCTCTCCCTCTAATTATAAGATTTGGCTGTCACCAAAATCCAGCACAAGATAAATTAAAAGTTGAAAGTTCAAAATGAATTTGTCCGTATCTCTATGGTTTAAAGTTCAAAAGTGGTGTTTGTTACTTTTTAAAAATGCCAATGTAACAACTATCTTATAGCCATTTTCCCTTATACTGGAGGAAGAGCTTGTGAACTGAGCAGCCAGAATACTTACCTTGAGGTCTTTCGGGTTTCGAGGTAAAGACTTCGGCTGTTTCTTGATTTTTGTAAAGTTGAACCTGATGCTGGAGTGGAATTTCTCCACTGGCCATTTGCACTCTGGCCAAAGGTTCTTAGGTCTCCTGAGCCAAGAAAACTGTCTGAGGAAGGGTTGTCTAGAAGAATAAAAGTTTGAATAAATTAAACAAATACCTATACTGGTTCTCCATATGACTGCAACCATGTCCAACATTGTATTCCAAAGTAATGTGGCATATCACCATGTCTCTAATGGAAGAAAGATCCCGGTGTCAACTGCCAGTAAAGTCTGCAGTAAGGGAACTTCTACAAACTATAATTGATTCAGCCATACTAACCTGAAAATTGATGAAGGAGCTGAATCCTGCCACAGCCATGTGCCTTATCTGCATCAATGTGACTCCGTGGTGTCCACCAAAAGTCAACATTTTACCCCAACTATATCTTGCAAGCACTCCCAGGCCTGGGCCTGAAAGAAGGTAGGCCAGACCAGTAAGAAAGCAGGTGGAGGGCCAAGGAGAATTGTAATTCAAATGAACAACAGTTATTGCTTAATAAGCAGCTGGTGTCACTTTCTTGTTTTAATTACCGTGTTCACGACTCAGGGGCTCTGTCTAAGAGCAGAGATAACCTAATTGCTGCTTATTCTGGCCGGCTTATGGCAGGAATGACCCGTCATTATGCATTTGGTTCTGGTATGATAACCTTCAGTCACTTAATGTTATAATCATCAGACATATCAATACTCGGATGCTTGCTATTGCAATCAGACTAAGCGAGGTTTAATTATTATTTGAATTTTCTGACTTGTGGCTTACAAACTGGGTGTAAATTTGTAAGTTTCAGCTAGGAGTAGAATAATTTTTATAGCCTCCTCTCTCCATCAGCAGGATGGGACAATTTAAAACAACACCTTCAAAATAACTTCAGATGTTAGGCTATGTAACTGAGGAGCACCAGTAGAAAGACAAAAATTTAACTCTCTACTCCCTGAATTTTTGTCTAATGCCAACATCACTTTGAGGATCCTCTTTCAAAGCATATTATTATGGAACTTTGCACAATATTATGTACTTATGTTATTTAAACTATTTAACGTAGCTTTTGATACTCTATCCAAAAAGTTTGGCAGCTGACAAAAGTATCAGTTTTGTATTGTATTGGAATTTTTTTTTAAAGCTGATCAGGATTATCAGAATTTAGGCTAAATAAGATGGAGAAAAAGCAGCAGTCAGGGGTGGTATTAGTACCAGTTGATGCACCAGTGGATGACCTAATTTACTTTCAAAATGAATTACAACATTTTCCCTTTGTAATCAACAACTATGCTTGACATCTATTACTATTACTGTAAAAATAAGAGACGTGAGGCTAATGAAAATGAGTTTCATTAAAGGACCAGAAAATCATTATCTTTAAGCAAAGTAATAACAGTAGAAATCTTCCTCTCTCATACTTTTTTTTTTGTTAAAATTTGATTAGGGAATGATCTAACTAGAGATGTCTACTTGAGGAATAAGTCTACCAAAAAATGCAAATTTGAGACCAAGGATAAACCAGAGTAGCCCCCTCAATGGCATCTGACAGAGGTTTGGGCTCTAAAATTCAAGGGAAAAGCACAGGATCAGGCAATCTGTTTCACCAGAATAAGGTGGTTCCATCCCCACTCAATGAAATCACTGAACAGTGCTCTACTGCTGATGGGATCAAGCAAAGCTAGAAAGGGACCAACAGGAGGCTGCACTCATTCTTTTTTAGTTGACAGTTTATCCCAGTATTCTGTCATCATTAAGAAGTCAGATTGCAAATGTCACAAATAAGATTACTTATGTGTACATACACACACATAGAACTATAGGGAAATACACCAAAATTTTAACTTTGGTTGTGTTCCAATGATAGAATGATGGGGATTTTTTCTACTTTTCTCTACAAATTTTCTACAATGACAGGTAGTAATTTTATGGACAGAACGAAATTTTATATTTAAAAAAAAGTGTGTCAGGCAATCACTTAGTATGAAAGTAACCATCAGTTGCTCCTGTAAACTTTCAGATTTATTTAGTTATTATGAATACAGGATGCTTTAACTCATCTTACCTACTAAATGCCTATTTGGCAACCTAATTTAACATGTTTTCCAAAGATAAGACATTGACAATGATTCTAAGCTTGAGCAAAATCATTTTTTTTCATCTTAAGCTACTTTTCTTTAAGGTTTAAAATGTTTTAATTTTCTTTTCAATTGTGCCCTTAATAAAATCAAGAGGTCTTCAAGTCTGGCCAGCACTAAGTTATTAAAGTGATAATGTTGCATTTTCTCTGCTTTCTAAATTAAAAAAAAATGTTTTTAACAGTCTAATCTTGAGATTAAGAAGCAAATATTTAAAAAGCTTGATACAGAGAGGCAGATCTAGTAAAGTATAAATGGGAAGCTCCAGACTCTAGGTTCTGAAGTTTGAGTTTTTCCTGTGTTTGTTTTCATCTTAGTGGAGGAGAGGATACTAAGGTAGGAGGGGAGACAAAGACCAGTACAGTCAGAATGAGGAGGCTGAGGCAGGTAAACTGGGGACCCACATCTAGTCCAATCAAGAGGTAAGTCTCAAGGTGACTGACCACAGAAATCAATGTGGATATTATTGGAAAAGAATAGGAGATAAGAGACAATATTCTGCAGGACTTGTAATGAACAAGAATGGGTGTGGCAAAGGAACAAAGTTAAAAAAGTACACAGTAAAAAGATCTGAATTAAAGTCTTTATTATAAGAAAAAAGTATACAGACCCTTGGCATTCACAGATTGAAAGTTCTGATTGTCCGTGAGCAACCTAAAAGGTCTGTGGCATGTCCTAAGCTTGCTTGGTCAGGGGCTAAACTTGGCAGAGGCATAAATCTGAATCCTCTGCTTCAGGCTGTATTTTAGAGAATGAATCTAATAGCTCAACAACCCCATTTCAATATGGTTTTATTATTTGCAGTTGGTATTCTCTAGTCATCACCATGTATAAAGTAACTGTTATGAATTTTTTTCTTTTCCTAAAAAAATGGACTTCAAGTGAGAGATAAAAACTCTGGCATAAGATTTTGATATAGGGATCAAATTGTGGCATGAGGACAAACAGAAAAAATATAACCCTCAAGAATCATGTAACTGAGTAGAAAGCCAGCACTCTGGTTAAATACCACCACAGTCAAAAATATAGGGACCTGAGATGATCTCAGAAATATCCTTTGTGAGTATCAAGGGTCCACTGAAATTTAAAAGAAAAAAGCTAAAACAAATTATTTTAAGTCATGTTATTTATAATAGCTGAAAATGGAGAGGGTGAATGGGACCTAAACCATAGACAAAATGAAGGAAATGAAGACACAGGCCCATTATCCTAAATCACAGGCCCCTGGATCCAGTTGTGTTTCTACATTAAAAATTTTGGTGATTTTACAAAGATAACCTGGTATATACTATGTAGCACTTCTAAGTATAACCTGAAGCAGCACCCTGTTATCAAACATACTGATATGTCTACAGTAAAATGTGTAAATATTCATATTTACAGAGATAAATAAAAGACAAAACATTTAAATGTCAGTTAAATGTCAGTTCGTGTAGCTTTTGCCAAGTAATGAATTGAGCTCAGGTCAGGTTTTGATGTCAAATAAATTATGAAAATATTCTTTGGTTTTCAGAGCTTTTTGGATTTTGGAATTGCACACAAAGGATTGTGAATGTGCATATAAATTCCATGGATTATGAGAAATCAACAGAAAAAGGTAAATAAGAAGAATAACAGGTAAGCAGATAGAAAATTTAAAAAATATATATTGGGCAAAAAAAAATCATATTTCGAATCATACAATGTATACATAGATATATACTCAGATAAAAAAACAGAGAAGACCACAGGGTTAAGTAAGAGTTGAGTTAGCCAGGAGACCTTGATTATAATTTTCTATATATGATTGTTTACTATTAAGCAATTACTTTAAACAAAAACCAAATATTCTGTCCAATGGTAAATCAGCATACAAAATTACAAGCAAACACAGCCTGAGTTCAAATGAAAATATTTTCCACTCAACTGTCCTTCCCCTATGATCAATACTAATAAGCTATCAAGCCATATTTCAGGCTCTCTGCTCATCAGAAAGGCCTTTTCAACAATAATGATGGCAGAGTTAACTTTCTGAAAAAATTAACTGATTTTTCTATACAATTATGCACATACTATGTGGACACCATTTCCCACCCCAGAAGAGGAAATCCAGTGCCCAGGGTAAAGTACCACCCACCTAAATGATATTTAAATATAACATAAATCTAAAAGAGCATCATACTAACGTCTTTTTAGGGGAGGAGATCTCATCTTGCTGACAAAGAATCCTGAGGAAGCCAAATAACAACAATAATTATTATTTGCATTTCATATTTATTATCTCAACTTATCCTTATAAAAATCCCATTGAAACAGGTTCAATGGTATGGCTAATATTCCCATACTTGGGTCAGGTGAGGAGATTAAAGCATGAGGAGTGAAAAGACTTTGGAAGACCACTATAATCTTCCTGGGTCATACTGCCAGGAGACTAACCAATAAAAAACTCTCAAGTTTCCCCAAGACAGAGCCAGATCATTGGAAATCCAAACCTTAGAAAGGGGGCAGATGAAAAGTCAGGCAGGCCAGGGGCTAGGAAAAGCCTAGAGAATGCTGACTTCTGTCATGGATCACAAGTTGAAAAGGCAAGCCCTTGAATATGCAAGCATGGCTGTGGCAGGTGCTAGACAGAAACATGTAGTTAACATTTCCTGCCCTAATGGAGGGACAAGCTTGGGTAGAAATAAATTTTCAGTATTTATGATTTCGAGCAGAATACAAATAGGCTAGCTCTGTGCTTCAAATCAGTATAAGTAACCTTTACACCACATACACATATCTAAAAAAAAAAAAACCAAAAGCCAAAAACAAAGCTGTATTGCTTTTAACAAGGGCATAATAGACAAGTAGGAGAATGGATTCTAAAAAAAAAATCTCCCTTTAAAAAATATCTTGTTGAGACTAGATCAGTGAAGTATTATAGCAACCATACACAGAGAGCTCATTAAAATGATGTTTTAGTGGAGAAAATACCATTTTGCTTTTGACAATGTTTTCACTTTTAGAGACAGTAAACACAAACAACTTGCTAGGAAGAAGTCTGAAAGGTAGAAATGCCTTGACTCCAAGTAATGTGTCATACCTGAATAATAATTTGGATAAGCTGCACTTCTTGTAGAACAAGTATACGATCGGTCCAAATTTCCTTGCCTGGAAGGTAAAATCTAAACAAAACAAAAGTTTTTTCTTAAACCATATTTTTTACAATAAAACAAAAACTTACACTAGGAAAAATATATAATTAAACAAGATTATGACATATTTCAGAATGCAATATAATTAATTATAATTATATATATTATAAATAAATTAAGCTACATACTAGTAAGAAAGGAAAACATGATGAAATGATTAAGGCTTCAAGGGGAAAAATGGGCAAAATATCTGTTATACAACTTAATTCAAAGAATGCTCATTAGAAGGTAATACGTATTTAATATATCCTGTTCTCAAAGCCAGGTGTATCACATATCAAAGCAGCTGAAAAATCAACCTGGTTTTGATTCTCTTGATAACTTTACAGGACAGTTCTTAATCAGAGGTGCTGCTGCACCCCAGTACAAACCTGGAAATGTGTAGATATATATTCAGTTATCAAAATGATTACTGGGGGCAGATGCTACAGGTATTTAGTGCCCAAGGATGCTAAACATTCTGCACACAGCAAAGAATGGTCTCATCCTAATTAGTAATGGCTTCCTACTGAGAAAGACTGCTTTATTAACAGTCCTCAAACCTTGGAGATTTTTTAAACTGCAGATTCTGATTCAGCAGGTATGGGGTAAAGCCTGAGATTCTGCTTTTCTAATAAGGTCTCAGGTGATGCTGCTGCTGCTGGTCCCTTGAGAAACTAAGCTTTATAGAACAGAGAAATTTCAGAGCTACTGTATATTTTCATAGTTTCCCCCCATTTAATGCTCAGCAATTTTAAGACACCAGTTTAAAAGAACGCTGATCTGTGTATTAGTTAATTGTAATATTCAGAGGAATAATAAAGAGTTTCTAAAAGGTATCATTCTCCAAGGATTTGTACATAGCCTGGCTCTTATTTAACTTTAACGTATCAAACAGAATTCCAAATACTAGCATTACTGATTGTAAAAAGTTTACATATATTCTTGTGCTTTTGAGTGTGGCATTTAAACTCTATCAGATGAAAACTTAAGCCAAAATAATTAATTAAGGAAAGAAAATTATTACTAACCTGATGGTCAGAAAGTGAAAGCTGGTCCTCTGGAAAACCTGTTTGTGACAGGAGATGGGTTTTGAATACGGAGTTGTGGTTCACTAAAGTTACTTCTCCAGCATCCATCCTCATCCTATCAGCAGTATCATCTGGGGAAAGAGTCCGGATTAGTTCAAGTCACATAATTCTTCAATACCTACTTTCCTATGAACCAATCTTTTCACCTAATAAAAATGATTTCCCCCAAACACCTCTACAGTCAAATAAAACCGCTCCTTCATAACTCTTGGCAAGAAATCTCAAAATGTCACTGTCAAAAAAACAGGCCCATGTGCAGAAATTGGTTAATTTGGAATCGAGATCAGCTACTAAATAGTTCAAAACTTGTACAAGAATAAAAAGAGCTTAATTCAAAGTTTTAAAAATAATGAAATTTTCCCAAAAGAAAAATTTTTTTATTTTAACTGTAGAAAAAATTTCACCATTCAAAGCAAATACTCTTAACCCTGGTTTATTTCCTCTGTTTCAACTCAACAAGGTGCTTTAAAATTTAATCCACTTGAAAATTTTTTATGCAAAAAGCGTAAGTTATTCATATAGCTCTTAATAGATATCAGCTCAGTTACTGTATACTGTGGCAGAACTGTACTTTATTACCATTTTTGAGACCTTTGTTACCATAAGAGTTAGAATAGGAACAAGTGAGAGTAAGGGAACTCAGGGATTTATACTGCTATCAGCAATGAGAGAAAAGGGAAACAAATGACCAGGAGAAAGAAGGTAGACTAAACAAAAGGAAAAAACAGTAGAGGGAAGACTAATGTGGACTTAAGAGGAGCCTATGGGATATTATAAGATCGAACTGTATAGATTTTTCAACCTATTCCTAAATTGACTATTAGTCTTGACCTTATACTGTTCCCTGTTATAGACATAAAGTACTATGAATAGCAGAAAATGTTCCAATCACAATTAATTCTCAATGCCACTAGCTAAATGAAATTTAAATTTTACCTTAATCAAATTATTTATCACACAGAGGGCAGTATAACAGTACTAAAGAACAAGGACCCTGGAACCAGTCCCTGAGTTTAAATCCTGGCTCTGCCAGTTATAGCTGTGTGATCCTAGGCAAGTTTCTTAACCTCTGTGTCTCAGTTTCTCTGTCAACAAAATGGAGATAATAATAGTACCTACTAGGTACTAAAGTAAGTCCCCTACATACAAACGAGTACCGTTCCGAGGGCACGTCCATTAAGTCCAATTTGTTTGTAAGTCCAACAAAGTTAGCCTAGGTACCCAACTAACACAATTGGCTATATAGTACTGTACTATAATAGGTTTATAATACTTTTCACACAAATAATACATAAAAAACAAACACAAAAAATAAAGAAAACATTTTTAATCTTACAGTACCTTGAAAAGTACAGTAGTACAGTGCAGTAAAACGGCTGGTGCTTCTTAGCAGTACCACCTACATTACTGCTGCTTTACGCTTGCTTCAAGACATCCTGGGCTTGAAATAAAGACACCGTACTACTGTACTCTACACAGTACTGTACAGTAAAGTACACAAAAGCTCAAGGACTTGTAGAGGATGCACACACGTGACGATGTACACCAGACACGTGAACTAACTTACGTGACTGGACATGCAAACGCATGTTCGCATCTTTGAAAAGAAAGTTCACAACTTGAAGGTTTGTGTGTAGGGGACTTACTCTATTAGGTATTTTAAGTACTTAAAAAGCAAGTCCTTGCACACAGAAATGCTTGCTACTGTGTATTTAGCTTTTTCAACACAATGAATGAGAAAATGCTTTAAAATGTTGCTATAAACAATATCCCAACCAAAAGAAAATTGTTTGGTATACTGTATTACATAATTAGGATGAGATCTCCTTTAAAATTATTATTAAGCACAAAGACACAAATATTGAAAATATTATTAAGCACAAAGATGCAAATATTCTCTCACTCCAGCTTATCTAATCAGAGTAACTAAAAGGATTGAACACTACTTCATAGTCAGTCTTACCCATGTCAGGTATTTTCACATCACTGACTTCAGCAAAGATACAAAGTCCTATAAAAGAAGACAGAAAATAGAAATGTTACATTCTGAAACATCTCTTTCATGTCATCACACAACCGGAAGCCACTCAGAAGTGAAACTTGTATTCTTAGTGGAGAAAAATAGAACATGGTAAGGCAAGTTGATGGGAAGAGAATGGGAACTAAAACTAGCCTGAGGTAGTTCCAAACATTTCTGCAACCTGTGTAATACTAAAGAGCAATTATGGACTACCCACAGAATCACAGATTACAGCACAAACCAGGTTAGGAAAGCCAACCCTTTGCAGATTAATTTGCATATGATCATAAAGTTAGTGACTGCACTGAAATTACAGCCTAAACATTCTTCCCAATCCATTAATCTTTCTATTACCTCATGCGAAACCATTTTATTTTATTTTATTTGGACCATTTTTAAAGTCTTTATTGAATTTGTTACAATATTGCTTCTGTTTTATGTTTTGGTTTTTTGGCCTCGAGGCACATGAGATCTTAGCTCCCTGACCAGGGTTCCCCCTGCATTGGAAGGCAAAGTCTTAACCACTGGACCACTAGGGAAGTCCCACTAAATCATTTTATAAACAAGTGACAGATCTTGTGGTAGTCCTGTTAGGACTTCTCTTCCATACGTCTTAGCAGCCAAACAAAAAGTTATCAAGGAACACTTTGCAGTTGTACTAAGTACTTTTTCCCCCATCATTACTCAAACAGTTGCAAACCAAAGTCCCTTTGCCTACATGAAATTATTTTTTTCCTCGATATATCTAATTTGCCCAGAAAAAGAAGTTAAAAGCCTAACTGATGGAACTAGGTTAATAAATGTACCCTTGGACACAGGCTTCTTGGCAGATTTACAATAGGAGGAGACTAGAGATGGTACATATATATAGTCATAATCTTATCACATATTTTTAAAAAGATTGAGCACTTCACCAAATACATAGCACTATCAGGGCTTCAATCTAAGGAAACTGCATGATGATAACAGGAATTCTTTACGGCCCCAATAACGAAGTGCACACATAAAGGAAGGCTGCTCGAGCTTTTCCTGGCATAGGTACAGACTAAGCAGAGTAATCATCTGATTACCTAGTCTTGCCAGGGAGGTTTCCCAAAGAATTTAAGCCCTAGATTTAGGCTTCAAATATATTTCCAAATGCTCAACTTACTAAAAGGTTTCTATCTGGTAGTTCTACACATTATTCTTTCCGCTTCTTTCTTTTTTAATAAAGCCAAATTCCCTGGGTCCCCCATTAAGGGAAAAAAAAAATCCTATCAACCAATAAACTAGCAGTGGCTTTTTCACATTTCACTCTTTCAGGTCATCCCGTAACTGTCATCGCTAGTCTAGTCTTTTTTTTTTTTTTTTTTTTTTAACAAACCTACCCTTTTAATATTTATTTAAAGTTTCATAACACACCTGTTTGGCTTGGGTGGGGAGGGGTGAGGGGACATTTTTTTCAGGTTTAGTTTTAAAATATTTGCTCATTTTCTACTGTCCAATCATTTCAGCACTTCCAAAGGTTCCCTAGGACACTTTGCCTCTCTTCTCTCCCTGTCCCCCAGCCGCCCCCGGCTCTGGGGGCTCATGGGCCAGGAGTCATCACTAGTCTTTTTTGTTGTGTTAAGAAGAATGCCAATTTAAAAGCCTGGTGCCCATTAGAACAATCCCATGTTAACTTCCTTTGCATTGCTGAGATAGATGTGAAGAGGGAAGCAAGCAAATCAAAGAATGTTAGAGATTATGTCCAGAGTGGTTAAGTGACTTGCCTGAAATCACAAAGATGGGGCAAAGGGAAGACAAAAATCCAGGCATCCTCACTTCCAAGCAAATGTTCTTTCAATAAACAATACAAAATCACACCCTTTAGCATATCCTTATTCAAGGATTCATACACATTGGCAAGATAAAAGTAATCCCTAGCTAATTCTGGGGAATCCACACTTTTTTTATAATTTTAAGAATTAAAGCCCCACATTTACATTTTAATACAAATACATCCAGCTTCTTCAGTGTGCTACTTCCTTTTTGCCACTTTGCAAATACAATGGGAGAGGACTATTTTACCCCAAGATTCAACATGAAATGTTGGACCTGGAACCTCTGAAACCACCAAATTCTTTCAAGCATAAGAATTTTTTCCCTCTAAGAAGAGCATTCTAGTAACACATTTTCTACTTCACTTTGTTCATTTAATTTATTAAAAGAACATAAGTAGTTACAGGTATTCAGATGAAGTCAGGTAAGTACCTGATAGATAGTAGGAAATCTGAAAGAAAAAAAAAGATGGCAAAGTCCTGGCAATAACAGAATGTAATGAGTATGGTAAAACATTTATAAGTTTACATACATGCAAAGAGGTGATAATAAAAGTGAATGTTTAGAGCTATGATGAAGTTTTTTGAAAGTATATATTGAGGAGAGGCATTGTACAATTAGCTTTATGCAGGACCAAGATGTAGTAAGAACAATTTATGATATGAGAAGGGTGTGGAAGTGATCATATGAATTATCCTACTACGAACTCTGGGAAATTATGTTTATGAGACAGTTTGTACCATATCATTATGTACTTTTGTTGTTGTTTTTCATATTTTTACAAGGAATCTCTCCAATTAGACTCTAATACTTTAAACACCAAAGATTCACTTTCTTTCATACACAAACATTTACTGTGCACCAATAACATACAGGGGACTGGTGATACAAAGATGAATAAGAACTGGTCCCTGCTGCTGAGAATCTTACTGTCCACAGGAGGAAACCAGATTCATCAACAGATATTACAGCCATAAAATAAAGCTGGTGCAATTGGTAGGAGGTGTAGGAGTCAGCTAAAGAAAAGGAAAGACTTCCGAAGCAGCAGTCAAGAGTTACGTCATAGCTTGAGGCAGAAAAACCTGTCTTTTAATCCGTTTGCTCCCTCTAGATTTGCCATCCGATGGGTGATACGAAGACCATCTTTGCAGTTGGGATAATTAATTGGAATTAGGTTAAGAGTGAACGAGGCTTCTCAAGATAAAAACAAATGAGGCTTCCAAAATGGGACTAGAGGGAAAAAAGGGAAACTCTAAATTGGAAGGTTAAGGGATCATGCTTAAAGAGATGCTTAAGGCTTCACGGTAACTGTAATTTCAAATTCAGTGTGATCTATCTTTCAACACGAGTCCTTAACACAAATTATCTTTATAGAGAGTAAAGATTTAGGAGATGATGCGATCTACTCCATCCAAAAACATCCAATTGGAAGAGGGACCCTAAATCAAATAGTTAGTGGCCTATAAAAGGCCTTATATGAATTTCATAAGAATCACCACCACCCCAAATATAAGTGAACCAAACGTGAGGTGAAATGACTTAACAAGGCTGACGTGAAAGTGATAAAGGAGCAAGTTATTGCCAACAAGATAGTGGAAATACTGCAGAGGCACCGATAAACAGAAATCACCAAGCTCAAGAGAAACTGGGCATATATCCAGAGAGATCACATTAGGGGACCCCAAGAAAGAGACGGTTGAAGGGAATTACCAGAAGGCGATGAGCCAGGTAAGCAAACGGTGGCGGTTAAGGGGATTTTCATAACCTGGGCAGGAGGGTCCGGACGTTTCTCTCTGGTGGTGGCACTAGCGGTATGACATCTCGGGGAGACACCACAGAGTAAAAAGAGTTGGAGAAATGTTTACGTGACACGCAGAAGTAGTCGAGAAATATCTTTCAGGTCTCAAGGAAGGCGGGAGGTGAAGCAGATATAACAGAAAAGCGGAGCTTCCCGGTGAAAACAGCTTTCCCCTGAGAGAAAACCTGCTCTGGCGGGAAAGCCCCGAAATCCCAACCGGCCTTTTCCTCACACGTAGGGCTGGGTGCTGAGATGGGGCCGGCCGTGACCTTAGGGAGACGGCCTCTCCTCGACCCCGGAGAAAGAGGCCTCAAGAAACGGCCTCGGGAAACCTAACTAACGGCCACCGGCCAGATCGCGGCCGGCAGACAGCAGGGGTGAGGGGAGGTGGTCCCAGGGGGCGGGGCAAAGGAAAAAGCGCCGTCCCCACAGCCGTCCCCGCTTCCGTCCAGCCCAGCCCAGGCTGCCGGGCCCGGGCCCGCACTGCCTCCCGGCCCAAGCTCCCTCCATCCTCACCCCTCCCCCAGCTTCCCGCCGCCACTCACCGAACCGGAACCGGCTGCTATGCGAAGGGGTTTCCGGCCGGGCGCGGAAAGCAAAACCCGGGAACCGCCGCGAACCGGAACCGCCTCCACAACACCGGAAGAGCTGTTCGGTGGCAGCGGAGGAAGGGGGTGGGGTGAGAGGTCAAAGAGCAGAGTCGAGGACCCGCGCAACGCCTGCGCAGTGTGGCGAGGCCTGAGAAGCCAAGGGATCATCTAAGGCTGTGGTTATAAGTTCCTCTTTCAGTTTTGGCTTTTTCTCGTTCTCGTTGTTAGAATACTGTTAGTTTGCCCTTCGTCCTTCGCTTTTCTCTGTTCCCTCGGCCCCCTTACCTGCTGCCTTCTGGTTCCGCTCTGGCGATTTTTGCTTACGTTCTGGTTTCCATGGCAGCTTCTTGCTGTGGCCCTCGATCTGCGAGAACCTGTGGCCACCTTGACAGATGTTGACCTGAGAGGTAAATCTAACTCAGGCTAGATTCATGTTTTATTGAGAATCACAAAACGTTAGTGCTTGTAGAGGTTATTGGCGATCATTCAGTCTGAGTTTCAGAGATGTGAAGTCTTTTCCCAAAGTTATAAAGTACATGGCAGATCTGGGCCTAGTAAACAAGTTTCTTAACTTGCAACCCTATACTCTTTGCACTACATCATGCTTGATTGGCCATTGGGGAAAAGGGGGTGGGGAGCAGCTTGGGATTGGCTTAGGTTGGACTCTAGAAACGTGTAGAAATTTCCAGAACTCTGGAGGAGTTTGAAACACTCCTCCAGGAGGTGTGAGGAAAGCTATCTGGGGTCAAACCCAGATTTCTGCCCTCTGAAAAACTAAATGGCCATGTTGTTGTTCCTGGGACCGAATTGATTAACCTTTAATCTTTATTTTTAAGAGAAAATAATGAGAAGAAATGTGTTTGTTCATTTAGACTTGTTACCAAGTCCCTCAGCTTGGCGGGCCTCAGGACCCAAGCCCTGTCTAGAAGTCTTGGAGAAATGCTTCTGAGTAAGCACTCTAGACCCAGATGACAGCCACAGTCTGAGGTCAGACTTGGCTGAGCTGGAGGCCCCCAGCCATTTAGCTACTCCCAGCTGCTGGAGAAGATGCGTGCTGAGTTCAGGATATCTTTCCCTGTCAAATGTATAAAAGTAGATTATATGTATCACTTCATATGCTGACATTTTATACTGACAGGTCCTAAGGCCTGTTAGTATTGAACATACCTGGTCCATGTCACTTTTATCCATCTTATTCATTCCACAGATCAGTTGATTTGCATTAAACTCTGTCTCTATTTCTAGGAGACAACCGTGCATAAAGAGGAGTTGCATCTGAAATTTTTCACGTGTGTGATTCAGTCTCGCCAGTTAGTCAGGACTCCTCAGAGAACAGGTACCAGTGTCTCCTGATCATACTCAAGTGACAGAATGGGTTCTCTTGCAGGGAATCACAGTACAGGATATGAGACTTACTAGTGTAGAGGCAGGCTTTAGCAGTCAACTGACCTTGTTTTTCCATCCCCACTATGATAAAATGTTTATGACTGAGTCTTGTCTTTTTCTTGTACTAGTATCAGGTGAGATTTTGGCCTGATGTGTGGGGATAGGCCCCAGGCAGGTAAGGAGGAATTGGGAGTTGAGGGAGAACAAGACTTATAGCACATGAGCTGGTAGTTGATTTCTCTGTCCTTTGTGAATTATTTCAACCTTTCCAGGTTCATCTGTGGGAGTCCTTGTTGCCATTGGAATTGACACTCCAAAACCTATAAGATAAATAGAGTCCCAAAGAAAAATGGCTTTCTCTTCCACCCCAGTCTTAAAGTTTCTAGTTATGTGTTCTGCTTTTACCTCATTTATGTCAAAATAGTAGAACCTTTTGGAGGTAAGATAGTTGTTGATAAGAGTCATCACTTCTCTAATTTGTCACTGGATTTATGTGAAAAATGCCCTGGAAAGCTAACTGAGAGCCTTAGAGAAAGTGAAAGAGAATAAAGAGCACTCCCCTCCCTGAATCCCACCTTGAGGGTGACCTAGAAATGTTGCTTCTCAGCTGAGGAAGCTTCAACTTGCAGCATGCTCATACAAAAGCCACCATCCAAGACAGACGCCTTGAAGAGTCTAGATACTATGGATGATCCAGACTCCGTGGAAGGCATACCTATTTTTAAAAATGGTGAGGCACGTGGTTAAACAAGGGGGAGGAATGTGGAAAGGAGTATTGGAAAGTGAAAAATTTATGAGTAGCATTATAAATTAGGATAGACTTACTGAATTCAAAATATGAGTTAAGACACAGGGGAGAAAGTTGGGGTGTGTGTGTGTGTGTGTGTGTGTGTGTGTGTGTGTGTGTGAGACAGAGAGAGAGAGAGAGAGAGAGAGAGAGAAATCTGTAAAATTACAGAAAGAGGGACAGTTCCCTCTATGAAGAATAGCTTGATTTAGTCAATAGTAAGTCATTTGGCTCCCTCATAACTGTAAGCTGCTAATCTGGTTTAACCTATTATTAGGAACCTTGATATATAAAAATGTGAAACTTAAAAAAATAAATTAAGGAGTTATTATATCACAAAGTGATTCCAAATATCATTAAAAAATATTCACCTTCAGAATCCACTTAATAACAAATTTCTCTTTAAGTAGTGTCCAACTCTTAGGCAATTTATATGAAACTTCAGAAACACATTTATGTGTTTCTTCTCAACTTAAATATATCTGTATTGGAGTCAGTTCAGTGCAAACATTTGAGTTCCCACTACGTACCCAATAATATGCTAGAAATGATGAGAGGTTGTAACATAACCTTGTCATTGTCCCAGTAGTTTACAATTGGAAATGCCTTAGAGTTTCTTTAGCCCAACTCCTTATATTTCCAGAAGGAATTCAGGTCTAAAAAGGTTTTCCTCAAGAAGTTAACAAATTCATTGGAGTAATTACTCCCAGCACCTATGAAGTATATAGCAATATTTATTCAATAATATTTGAGCACTTACTATTTGAAGTCATTGTACTAGACTCAGTAGGAGATGAGAAAATGAACTAGATGCTTTCCCTCTCCCCCAGGAGCTGACGATCAAGAAGGGAGATAATAAGTTAAGAGCTTGATAACTTTGGTTCAAAAATGTTGAATTTAAAAAGAGGATGCCTTGGAGATGTAGGAAAGGGAGCTGACTGCTTAGGTAGAGTTTCACTGAGCTCCAGCATGTTAGCAGGGCACCATGATCCAGGATCCAGTCCTAAGCTTTGAAATGGCATACACTCTGACTTAATTCAGTCCCCTTAGTGTACCCAGGGTTAACCAGACTCACAAGAAAATGGTTTGTATACAAGAATTCCAATTTATTAAGCTGTTGGAAGAATACATATCTATATATGGCAACTGTGTGTGGTCTGTGTCCCTTTAATCAGACATTGCTTTGCCCGTGCATAAAAAGCTGCTAGGTAAAGAAATAAGCCCAGCTGGTGGACTTGTCCTACAGTTTCCCAAATTTGTATAGATTATTTCTTATTTGCCCTCTTCTTCCCTGCTTTTCCCATTCTCATTTTGCTCTATACTTAATACTCACCTCAGACCCCCTTTGCTCTGATGACCCATTTGGAACTGCTTCTGTGGTTTGAACTCAGCATTATCCCATGGACAAAATTTTGATGTTCAACTTCTGCCTTTAAGCACTGAGGCCTCAGGTAAGAGCTACATTTAACCCTTCCAACTCTCCCATTAGAGACTGAGAATCAAATATCTTCCCAATTTGCCCCACTGGGGCCTCCATTCCTCCTCTTCCGCCTTTCTCCCTGCCTACTTCCCCTCCTTCATTCCCTCCTCTTCCCTTCCTTTTCTTCCTTCCTCTCTACCTCCCTCCTTCTCTCCCTCCCTCCTTCTCTCCCTCCTTTTTGTTCCTTCCAAGAAAAGTTGTTTAGCACATATTATGTCAGGCACTGTACTTGGCACTGGGAAAAAAGTAAGGAAAATCAGTACATTGCCTGCCCTCATGAGGTTTATGGTCTTGTGGGAGGAAGACAGTAATCACATGATCACACATGTGGCTAGATAATTAGAATGATGCAAGTACAATGAAGGAAAATAATACCATGTAATCAGAGTGTAAAACAGAGCACCTAACCTGGCCTGAGAAGTCAGAAAGACCCTTTCTTGGGAAGACCTGAGAGATGAGTATGCATTAGCCAGGCAAAGGGGGAAGAGGAGCTTTCTGGAAAAAGGGACAGTAGGCTCTGAGATGAGAAGGAGTTTGGCTCATTGGAGGAGTAGAGAGGCCACTACAACTTGAGTGAGGGGAGGAGTAGCTGGGGAGCCAACTATAAAGATAGTAGAAGAGCCAAATCATGCTATGCCTTCTGGGTCTTACCACTTCTAAGCTGTAAGAACCTGTATTCTTGCTAAAGGAAAATCAGTGGGAGCTCTGCCTCTAACAAGATTGCCTTCATCTCAACCTAGTCACCATTCAACATTGAGCTCCCGATCCCAACCTCCCAGGACCAGCTCCAAGGAACTTGTGTTTTCATGAAGCTAGAATTTTCAGGGCTTTTATAGTGTCAACTAAATTGGAAAGATCATTGAGTGGGAAAATAACCTTAAAGATGCTTTTCTTCCAGTCAAGTATGCAAGGATACCAGTAGACCTGTGGAACCCTTTTTTTCATCTTCCATTGGTTAATAGAAATGATCTTATTTATCCTCTTGGACCACCCTACTCTGAGCCCCCTGTTAAACTGCCTCTCAGTTAACCCAGGGAAATGTGTATAAGAGCCTGAAGATATATTCCTTGGACTTGCTAAACAGCTAGTCCTTTCACATTATGCTCGATGAGGTAAAGCAGAAGATCTGAAGTAGAAGATTCACTCCCAATATTGTCTTATATAATGATTATTTGTCTTCTCTTCTCTGATATCCCCCCAAACTTTCTTCTTTAAGAAAAGAAAAAGTGTATCTGGTCCAAGCTTGAGTCTTCACACCTCGGCTAAAGACTTTGTTTACCTCTGCCCTTATCAAGACTTGAATGTGGTGCTTCAGCCTGCGGTAGGGGTCATCTTGTTACCTGTAACCTCTTTCTTGAGCTAGCTTTCTCAAGAAGTTGATCCTCATTGGCAGAAATGACTCCATAGGAACCACCCAGGCCTTTGAGACATGCAGATTTATTCTTCAAGTGACTGGTGTTCCTAGACCGCCACAACTTAGAACAATGGTTCTCAAACTTCATTGTGCATCTGAATCACTTGGAGGGCTTGTTAAACCACATTGCTCTGCCTCAGCCCCAGAGTTTGTGATTCAGTAGGTTCCAGGTAGGGCCCAAGAATTTTCATTTCTGACAAGGATCCAGGTGATGCTGAATCTGCTGGACTGGAATCAAGAAGCTTTGTCTTAAGCCAGTGCACTGTGTCAGAAACTTTAATATTTGTTGCTAGTAGAGACTGTAGGGTCTCCAGGGGTCATCCTATGCCAACTAGAGCTAAAGATGACTCTCCAGCGCAGACAGTGGTTTCATGCTTGTGCCCAGGGTCTGTCCTCAGGGAGCTTACATTCTAGTGGAGGAAAACACACAATAGCATATTAGTCAGGTTAAGGACTAGATGAGATCCAGGGGTTGTGTAGAAGTGAGAGAACCAGATAGATATTTGTTTCAACCCAGAGAGAGACCCATACCTAATTGCTACATATGTTTCACAATATGAACCCACCAAGTCATAGTAACCCATTTACAATTCTGATTCTGGTCCAAAGGAAATCTTGGTGATCCTCGGGTATGATACTCCTAACTTCTTCCTGCCTCAGAACCTTTGCATTTGCTATTCTCCCCATCTGAAAGCTCTCCCTCCAACTGGTAGCATGGTTTTCTCTACTGTTTGTTCAGACTTCTTCCTAGAATGTCATTTCAGCAAGGTTTTTCCAGAACACCCTACTGCAGATAGCACACTTGTTGCTCTGCTTCTTTGCCCTGCTTTATTTTTCTTCAAAGCATTTATCACTAATTGACTAACTTGTTCATTATCTGCTTTCCTCACTATTATTTAAGCTCCATAAGGATAGACAGGGTTTTTTTTTCCCAATCCTGGATCCCCTTGTGTCTAGAACAGTGCCTAACATGTAATAGGTGCTCAATATTTGTTGACTGAACACAAGAAACCTATAGTATGCTATTTCCTCTTCTCCTGGGTTAGAGTTACACCTGGATGACTGACATACCTACTTCTCATTCCTAAATGATGGTCCTGGTACACCATCACTAGCATTATCAACATAATCTTTATCTTCTCATACCATCCTAGTGGTAGTGAATCGACTCATGAGTATAGCATACAACATCCTCTTTATTGCCCCTCATCTATACCAGCGTTTAGTAATCATTGTGAAAGAGATCTTGTGTCTTCATGAACTACTCAACTTCCTGGCAGTAATGTCTAATTTTATCCTAGTTTAGAGGGTCCTCTCCAAAGCTCTCTATATGTTTATTTAACTACCATTACTTAACAGGGTTAATGGGCAAAGCATATGAGCCAAGTACTTTAGGATATCTCAGCTGGTTTACTCATGTGCTCTTCCTATCTAGCTGCTGCAGAATTCTCTTTAAACATCTTCTTGTACTTCTCTCCCCCAGAATGCCTTATTTCATGATAATTATAATTTTTGCCCCTATTATTAGCCTGGACTTCATGCCAATATCCCAAATAGCTGTCTAATACCTAGGAAGCTCTGGGGAGTCTAAGAGGACCTTCTAAATGTCTTCCTGTACTATGAGGATCTATGTAAACAATATGTCTTTCATTGCTTGGTACCAGTGTATGACGTATAAGCTGAGCTGTTGTATAAGGTGGCTCTCCTTTGTGCACATTAGCTTTACCCAATGTGCTGAAAACAAGAAGACCACCAACAGATAGTACAAGGTAGAAGAAATAGTAGACTTTAACCACATGGCCTTCTGGGTCCAACTGACTTTCTTCTTATGGGTTCAAGTCTTTTTTCCCCTCACTCTCTGCCAAGTCCCCTAAAGCCTGAATTCTAGCTACCAACGTCAACAACTGAAGAAAGCTGATTATATTTTGGACAAAGTTCTAGATTTCCAGCAGAACCCTAGCTAATTCCTATCATTGAGTCATTAGAATGGGCATAAGCCCCTCTTGAGAAGCCTATTTGAGAACCCCAGGTTTTTTTCCAGTGCAAACCCAGGACATTTTAGCTTTCTCCTCTGGAAGAGGGGTCCAGGGTGTCTGTCCTTTTTCAGCCCCATTAAACCATACCAGTAATGAAAGTAATCTTGTAATAGGGCAAATTCAGCTACTGGCTTAGTCTGGTCGCCTCAAGTTTTTTTTGGGTACCATCTCTTGTTTGCCTAACTTGCTGCTTTGTTTTTTTGACTCCTGGTCCTTAACTCTGCTAAGCTGTGTGCTTTACTCCTGACAATTTTCTTAGGCACCCTAGCTTGTATGACAATGTTTAGACCCCTTTCTCACTCTCTTCTTCCTTAGTCACCATACTATGTTTACCTGTAGGCGTCACATACCAGCACCATGCCCTGAGGGATGCTTCTCAGACTCCCCTATTAGAGGCCCGAGGATTGGATATATACCATAGTTTTTAGAACTTCCCAGATCTCAAACATTCCCTTCTGTCATCATTCCACCATCAAATTATACATCCAAATTTTGATTCATAAGTCAACCATAGCTGACTAAAATGCCCCTTCCAAGTTGTTAAGATTCCTGGGAAACTATATTTGAAATTTAAGTTTTTTGATAAACAGAAAATTATGAAAAAGTGAAATGTATGGTCTCGGAGTTTAAGATTAAAATTAAGGAAAATCCATATAAGGAGCTGTCATGGTTTTATCATATCATCCATCTCTCTAATACTGGAATATGTATATCCATTGGTGTTCTTCTCTCAAACAGTACTAAATAAACACTGCCAAATTCTTACTATCCAGGTCCCATTTTTTTCTTACTCCATTTTCCCTCAACTAATATATTTATGGCATAAGAATTTGATATATTATAATTGTTAATTGGGTTATTGACTTCTTCAATTATATCCCAGGTCCAATGAAATATAAGCTTCCTATGAACCTTTGATAGCCCCTCTAGATAAGCTTCTTGAGAGCTTATTATACCTCAGTACCTGACACAGTGGCTGGCACATAATGAGTCCTCAATAAATATTTGTTGAATGTATGAATAAATTAATAATGAATAGGGGTTTCTCAAAATTCTTAACAGGAAAACATTTACAGCCATTTCTTAATATGATGTATTTCTTCCATTAGCTACTCTCTATTTTGGGTTGGTTTTTTACTAATTTAGCTCTCAGAGAGTAACGTCTTCAAATTTGGGTATTACACCAGGATGACCACAGGCAAGGCCTAAGTACTTTCTGTGATTCCAACCTCCAACTGACCTGAAAGTTCCCTAGGTGCCTTTTAAGATGATATTTCTTTGAATTGTGCTCATATAGTTTTCTAGGAACTCCTAGGGATGATTGATCCCTGGACAGAAAAAAGGATCTAAAGGATCAAGTATATTGGGATAAGGCTATGAGTGAGTGACATTTCCTTGTCTTTACCTAATTAAGGTAGACCCATTAATGTAGTAATTCATTAAGAACACTTTCAATGAAGATATAGGAGTAGGTAGTGGGTAGAAAGGGGAAGGGGTGGATTGATTTTTAAATTTCAGCCTTTAGATTAATTTTTGGAGTTAAAAACCCCAGAATGTATGGGGAGCTTTTCCAGCCGCTCCTTTTTCAAATTTTAAATACATATTTATTGAGATGTAATTCACATATCATAAAATTCACCCATTTAATATGTATAATTTGGGCTTCTGTCTTCCAGTTTCCCCATGTAAGGCGCTTGGAAGTCATACTCCATGCTAACAGCAAGTAATAGTAAAAAGACTGAAAAACCAACAACTCTTCTTGAATCTGTAAGAGAGGGGAAGACAAAGGGCAAACTGTTGACCCCAAAATTGGAGAGACAAACAGGTGAATACAGTTTATCACAGCTTACTGGAGCAGAGACCCAGGAGTGGAAACCTCGGGAACCAGTGAAGGGGTAGGAAAGCCTGAACTGTAATTGATAAATTGCTGGAGGCTCAGTGCACACAATTCTAGGAGTAAAAAACTATAGGGGGATCCAATCAAAGGGGGACCTCACAATATTGTGAGATTTACTTCCAGGAGTTTGACCAGATTCCCACAGTAAATATCAGAGAAAAATCTCCTTGGGCTTCCAGCAGGGGGAGGAGAAGAGGAACCATTTTGAACTAAACCAGAGTGCTACCAAGTCCAAGGTTGTACTGCCTTACTCATGACAAGCCAGTAAATTGAGAGATGAGTTGTTGGGGCAAGGAATAGCAGCTTTATTTGGAAAGCCAGCAGACTGAGAAGATGGTAGATTAGTGTCCCCAAAAACCATCTTCCCTGAGTTAGAATTCAGGCTTCTTTTATACTAAAAGGGGGGTAAAGTCCTGGTTCCTACATGTGTTCATTTCTTCCTCCCTGCAGCCATTCACAGGTGAACCTGGTCAGAAGGTTTCCTGTAAGGTAAACAAAGTATATTAGCTTAACGTTCATTATATGGGAGGCAGGGTTCTCAGAGATGGACCATTATGTATAATTTAAGCTTATAAGCAGCATCCCGTTAGTGACTGACTTGTAGCAAAAGGAATAGACTACAAAGGTTAAAGTAAAAGAAATAGATCCAATATGGAGTCAGATTTGTTCCTGCCTGTTACAAGAGTACTTTATTCTTCTTAACAAGGCCTGCCTTCAGGAGAAGCTAGTTAACCAGAGCCTAACTTACTGGGGTAAGTTATCAGAGTCTAACTGACCTGAGGAAGGGAAATACCCAACTCCAGCCCACTCTAGCTGTCCTACCCCACCTAAGGGGGGTAGGGAGGAAAAAAATGCAAGAAACACTTGTGAAATTCATAGTCCAGAGGCATAGGCACTGTAAAAGACTGAAATCTAACTGTAGGACTGTAGTATGCTTTCCCTCCCTCCATATTTAAGACCACATCATTAAGGCCTATTTACAGCACTTTCTTTTTTTTTTTTTTAACATCTTTATTGGAGTATAATTGCTTTACAATGGTGTGTTAGTTTCTGCTTTATAACAAAGTGAATCAGTTATACATATACATATGTTCCCATATCTCTTCCCTCTTGTGTCTCCGTCCCTCCCACCCTCCCTATCCCACCCCTCCAGGCGGTCACAAAGCACTGAGCTGATATCCCTGTGCCATGCGGCTGCTTCCCACTAGCTATCTACCTTACGTTTGTTAGTGTGTACATGTCCATGACTCTCTCTCGCCCTGTCACAGCTCACCCTTCCCCCTCCCCATATCCTCAAGTTCATTTTCTTTTATCTAGTATGTCATGTCTGGCTGCCAAGAAAAAGTTATAAGGCATATAAAAAGGCAAAAAAACACAATTTGAAGAGACAGAGCAAACATCAGAACCAAACGTGGCAGTGATGTTGGAATTATCAGACCAGAAATTTTGAACACCTATGATTAATGTGCTAAGGGTTCTAATGGATAAAATAGATAGCATGCAAGGACAGACAAGCAATGTAAGCAGAGAGATGGAAATCTTCAGAAATAGTATTATTTGAAACTTGAATTAGTTGCAAATGTATATTGCAAACTCTAGGGCAACCACTAAAAGAAGTGATAAGGTATTACTGATATGCTAAGAAAGGAGAGAAAATAGTCACATAAAATACTGAGGTAAAACTACAAAAGGCAGAAAAAGAGTGGAAGACAAAAATAGGAACAAAGAACAGGACAACAAATAGAAAATGGTAATGAATATGGTAGATATTAATCCAATACTCATTTTGAATGTCAGTGGTCTAAATGTACCAATTAAAAGACAGATTGTCAGAGTTGATCTGAAAACATGACCCATCTATGTGTTATCTACAAAAAAACCCACTTTAAATATAAAGATATCTATAGATAAAAAGTAAATGGATGGAGAAAAATATCCCATGCTAACACTAATCAAAGAAAGCAGGATAATTTTAATTTTAGACAGAGCAGACTTCAAAGAGTTACCAGGGTTGAAAAAGGGCATTACATAATGATAAAGGGCTCAATTCTCCAAGAAGATATAATAATTCTTAATGTCTATGTGCCTAACACACAGCATCAAACTACATGAGGCAAAAACTGATAGAACTAAAAGGAGAAATAGATGAATTGACTATCAGAAATGGAGACTTCAGCATCTTTCAGGAGTGGACAGACGTAGCATACAGAAAATAAGTACAGACATAGTTAAACTCAATGCCATCAATGAACTGAATATTACTGACATCAACAATTCATCCAAAGATTGGTCCGAGATGGCGGAATAGAGGACATGCACTCACACCCTCTTACGAGACACCAGAATCACAACTAACTGCTGAACAGTTGATAGGAAGACACTGGGACTCACCAAAAAAGATACCCCACATCCAAAGACAAAGGAGAAGCCACAGTGAGATGGTAGGAGGAGCACAGTCACAATAAAATCAAATCCCATAACCGCTGGGTGAATGACTCACAAACTGGACAACAATTATACCACAGAAGTCCACCACTGGAGTAAATGTTCTGAGCACAACATCAGCCTTCCCAACCTGGGGGTCTGGCAACAGGAAGAGGAATTCCCAGAGAATCAGACTTTGAAGTCTAGAGGTATTTGATTGCAGGACTTCAACAGGACTGGGGGAAACAGAGACTCCATTCTTGGAGGGCACACACAAAGTAGTGTGTGCACCAGGACCCAGGGGGAAGGAGCAGTGACCCCCGCAGGAGACTGAACTAGACCTACCTGGTAGGGTTGGGGGGGTCTCCTGCAGAGATGGGGGGTGGCTGTGGCTCACCGTGGGGACAGGGACACTGGCAGCAGAATTTCTTGGAAATATTCCTTGGCATGAGCCCTCCTGGATAGCCCCACCAAAAAAGCCTATAGCCTCCAGTGCTGGGTTGCCTCAGGCCAAACAACCAACAGGGAGGGAACTCAGCCCCACCCATTAGCAGACAAGCAGATTAAAGTTCTACTGAGCTTTGCCCACCAGAGCAACACACCACCAGTCCCTCCCATCAGGAAGCTTGCACAAGCCTCTGAGATAGCCTCATCCACCAGAGGGCAGACAGCAGAAGCAAGAACTACAATCCTGCAGCCTATGGAACAAAAACCACATTCACAGAAAGACAGATAAAATGAAAAGGCAGAGGACTATGTACCAGATGAAGGAACAAGATAAAACCCCAGAAAAACAACTAAATGTAGTGGAGATAGGCAACCTTCCAGAAAAAGAATTCAGAATAATGACAGGGAAGATGATCCAGGACCTCGGAAAAAGAATGGAGGCAAAGATCGAGAAGATGCAATAAATGTGTAACAAGGACCTAGAAGAATTAAAGAACAAACACCTAGAAGAATTAAAGAACAAACAAACAGAGATGAACAATACAATAACTGAAATGAAAAATACACTAGAAGGAATCAATAGCAGAATAACTGAGGCAGAAGAACGGATAAGTGACCTGGAAGGCAGAATGGTGGAATTCACTGCCGTGGAACAGAATAAAGAAAAAAAAAAAGAAAACAGCCAAAGAGACCTCTGGGACAACATTAAACACACCAACATTCGCATCATAGGGGTCCCAGAAGGAGAAGAGAGAGAGAAAGGACCCGAGAAAATATTTGAAGAGCTTATAGTCGAAAACTTCCCTAACATGGGAAAGGAAATAGCCACCCAAGTCCAGGAAGCGCAGAGAGTCCCAGGCAGGATAAACCCAAGGAGAAACACTCTGAGACACATAGTAATCAAATTGACAAAAATTAAAGACAAAAATTATTAAAAGCAACAAGGGAAAAATACAAGGGAACTCCCATAAGGTTAACAGCTGATTTCTCAGCAGAAACTCTACAAGCCAGAAGGCAGTGGCACGATATATTTAAAGTGATGAAAGGGAAGAACCTACAACCAAGATTACTCTACCCGGCAAGGGTCTCATTCAGATTCGACGGAGAAATCAAAAACGTTACAGGCAACCAAAAGCTAACAGAATTCAGCACCACCAAACCATCTCTACGACAAATGCTAAAGGAACTTCTCTAAGTGGTAAACACAAGAGAAGAAAAGGACCTACAAAAACAAACCCAAAACAATTAAGAAAATGGTAATAGGAACATACATATCGATAATTACCTTAAATGTGAATGGATTAAATGCTCCAACCAAAAGACACAGGCTTACTGAATGGATACAAAAACAAGACCTTTATATATGCTGTCTACAAGAGACCCACTGAAGACCTAGGGACCCATACAGACTGAAAGTGAGGGGATAGAAAATGCAAATGGAAATCAAAAGAAATCTGGAGTAATAATTATATCAGATAAAATAGACTTTAAAATAAAGAATGTTACAAGAGACAAGGAAGGCCACTACATAATGATCAAGGGATCAATCCAAGAAGGAGATATAACAATTATAAATATATATGCACCAACATAGGAGCACATCAATACATAAGGCAAATGCTAACAGCTTTAAAAGAGGAAATTGACAGTAACACAATAATAGTGGGAGACTTTAACCAATGGACAGATCATCCAGACAGAAAATTAATAAGGAAACACAAGCTTTAAATGACAAAATAGACCAGATAGATTTAACTGATATTTATAGGACATTCCATCCAAGAACAGCAGATTACAGTTTCTTCTCAAGTGTACATGGAACATTCTCCAGGATAGATCACATCTTGGGTCACAAATCAAGCCTTGGTAAATTTAAGAAAATTGGAATCGTATCAAGCATCTTTTCCGACCACAATGCTATGAGATTAGAAATCAATTACCAGGAAAAAAGCGTAAAAAACAATTCATCCAACAACAGCCAAATATAAATTTTTCTCAGGGTCACATGATTCACCCATACATATTCATTCATACATTCATACATACATGATAACATATTTACCAAGCTAGACCACATTCTGGGCTATAAAAAACATCTTAACTAATTTAAAAGAACAGAAATTATACAATGGCTGGTTTCAGACCACAGTGGAATTAAACTAGAAATCAATAACAGAAAGATAACTGGAAAATCCCCCAATACTTGGAGATTAAACAACATCCTTCTAAATAACGCATGAGTCAAAGAAAAAATCTCAAGGGAATTTAAATATATTTTGAACTAAATGAAAAACACAACTTATTAAAATTTGTTGGATACAGAGAAAGCAGTGCTTAGAGGGAAATTTATAGCCTTGGATATATATATCAGAAAAGAAGATGATCTAAATCTCTTATAGTTCCCTATGTTTCCATCTTGGGAAACTATAGGTGAAGAGTAAATTAAATCCAAAGTAAGCAGGAAAAAAACCCAAAAGAATTAGAGCAGAAGTCAATAAAATTGAAAACAAGAAATCAACAGAGAAAATTAATGAAACCAAAAGCTGGTTCTTTGAAAAGATCAATAACGTTAATAAATCCCTAGCTAGGGTAACTAAGAAGAAAAGAAAGAGGACACAGATTACTAATACCCAAAATGAAAGCGGGGACATCACTACAGATCCCATGGAAATTAAAAGTATAATACAGGAATACTATGAACAACTCTATGCCTACAAATTTGATAACCTAGATGGAAAAGACCAATCCCTTGAAAGACACAATCTGCCAAAATTCACACAAGGAGAAACAAATGATTTGAATATGCCTGTATGTATTAAAGAAATTGAATTAATAATAATCTTCAAAAAAAGAAAGTGCCTTTTATGTACTTATTGGTTATTTGTATATTTTCTTTAGATAAATGTCTATTCAAACCGTTGCCCATTTTTTTAATATCACAATTTTATTTGATATTTCATTGAACAGAATATATTTTTGAAATTAATAGACTTTATTTGTTAGAGAAGTTTTAGGCTTACAGAAAATTGAGCAGATTGCACAGAGAGTTTCCATATATCCTCTCTGTTTTCTCCTCGGTTTCCCCTATTATTAACATCTTGCAGTGGTGTGGCATATTTGTTACAATTGTTGAACCAATATTGATACATTATAATTGATTAAAGTCCATAGTTTACACTAGGGTTTACTCTTTGTGTTGTACAGTTCTGTAACTTTTGACAGATACATAATGTCATGTATCCTCCATTAGAGCATCACACAGAATCGTTTCACTGCCCTAAAAATCCCTTGTATTCTGCCTATCTGTTGCTCCATCTCTACTCCAAGCCCTTGGCAACCATTGATCTTTTCACTGTCTTTATAGTTTCACTTTTTCCACAATGTCATATAGTTGGAATCATACATACGTAGCCTTTTCAGACTAGCTTATTTCACTAAGTTTGTATTTAAGCTTCCTCCATGTCTTTTCTTGGCTTGACGGGTCATTTTTTTTTTTTTAATTGCAATATTCCACAGTATGGATGTACCACAGTTTGATTATCCATTCACCTTTTGAGGGGCATTTTGGTCGCTTCCAGTTTCTGGCACTTATGAAAGCTGCTGTAAACACTCATGTGCAGGTTTTTGTATGGATATAGTTTTCAACTCATTTGTGTAAATATTTAGGAGTGTGATTGCTGGATCATATGGTAATACTATATTTAGCTTTGTAAGAAACTGCAAAACTATCTTTTAAAGTGACTGTACTATTTTGCATTTGCACCAACAAAGAATGAGAGTTCTTTGTTGCTCCACATTCTTGTCAGTATTTGGTATTGTCAGTTTTTTTTTTTTCATTCTAATAGATTGTAGTGGTGTCTCTGTTTTAATTTGTGGTTCCTAATGATATATGATGTTGAGCATCATTTTATATGCTTATTTGCCATCTTCTGTCTTCTTTGGTGAGGTATCTGTTCAGATCTTTTGTCCATTTTTAAATTCGGTTATCTTTTTATTGTTGGGTTGCCAGAGTTACATATTCTCGATACCTGGTCCTTTATCAGATATATGATTTGCAAATATTTTCTCCCATTCCATGGGTTGTCTTTTCACTTTCCTTTTTTTTAAAATAAATTTATTTATTTGTTTGTTTTTATTTTTGGCTGTGTTAGGTTTTCTTTGCTGCGCGTGGGCTTTCTCTAGTTGCAGCGAGCGGGGGCTACTCTTCGTTGCGGTGTGCGGCCTTCTCATTGCGGTAGCTTCTCTTGTTGTGGAGCACGGGCTTTAGGTGCGCGGGCTTCAGTTGTTGTGGCGCACGGGCTTAGTTGCTCCGCAGCATGTGGGATCTTACCGGACCAGGGCTCAAACCCGTGTCCCCTGCATTGGCAGGCAGATTCCTAACCACTGCGCCACCAGGGAAGCCCCGTCTTTTCACTTTCTTGATGGTATCATTTGCAGTACAAAAGTTAATTTTGTGTAGTCACATGGTTTTATCTCCTAGTCACTTGCATTCTTATTGTTTGTAGAATGTGCAGGTGCAGAGACGAAAGAAAGCAAGAGGAAGGGCAGTAGAAACAGCAAGGAGATGAGAGATGACTGTGGAGAGGCATTGAAACAAGGCATGGGTGGAGCAGTGGAAAGAGTAAAGAGGATCTGAGTAAAGGTTGCACCTCTTGCTGTGGTAGTATTGGACCTATGTTCCCAGAATGGATTCTGTTTGCTTTGTAGCCCAACAGATATGCTTGGTTCACTATCAGAATCCTGCACCCGCTTCTAGTGCAGTCTTCAGAATGAGGCTATCAAGGCAGGGGTCTTGCCTCTTAGTACTCTCATTCCTAGGTAGCTTCTCCGTATTTTCTCTGAGAAAGGTACGTAAATGTAAAAGGAGTTTTTGAGGTCCCTCCATAGAAAATACCAGTGATCAATGTTCCTCAAGGGCAGGGATTCTGTTTCACTTGTCTTTTCATCTCTCAGAACCTAATACAAAACCTGGCACACAGACTTGCAATAAATGTTTGTTCAAAGAGTGATAGAGGTGGGAGACAATGGATAGGGCCAGAGAGGGAGGCTTATTATTGGCTGCGGAGGATGTTTGAATGCAAGGAGTCTCAGGCAGCCCCCGCTCGGAAAAAAAGTGTCTCTGATGATAACAAGGGAAGCAACTAAATAAATTCTGATTCCCACTGTACACAGGAGCTGATGGCTCCCGAGATAGATGCGGGGACTCCAGAACCCTCTGCGGAGTGAAGAGACTAAGCCGGTGTCACATTTGAGCTGTGTTCTTAGCGGGAGGGGGAAGGGGAGGAGAAAAGCGACCAGGAGGAGGCGGAGCCTCCGGGCCAGCATCAGCTTAGTGGAGGCTGGAAAGGCTCTCCTCTTTCCCCTCCCCTGTTGCCTCCACCTGGCTCCTCCCCGTGTTCGCCAAGCTCCCCTCCCCCCTTCCCCAAGGACAATCTGCAAGGAAGACCGGGAGGAGGAGAGCTAAGACTGTAAGGCAAGAGGGGCCCTTGGGTAAAGAGCGAGGGGGAAAGCTGAGAGCGAGGTGGGAATGAACGTGCTGGGAGGAGGCGGTGGGGAGAACAGAAAGGAGCAGAAGGGAAAAAAAGAGGTGGCATAGCATCAGAAGAAGGAGCTGAGGCGGGGGATGGGTGAAGAATCCTAGCCCCTTCGCTCGGCTTGCACGCACTGCCCCTTTGCCTGGAAATCACGGATGGGTGGGTGGTATTCGGACCTAGTGGCCCTCGGCCGCCCGACTCCTACCCTGGCACTCCAGTTCAAATCAGTGCACCTAGAATGCTGCCACTCCAGTATTTCTCCCTCCCGCGTGCTTATCTCCGCACCTGTGATTTTATATATAGGTTTTAACATATCTGTTTCTACGTGTGTCACTGTTGGTCTGTTTATTCATGAATCTGCTTGCATATCTGTGACTGGTGCTTCTATAACATAGAGGCGCAGAAGAAGAATTTGAGCTGTATTTTGCCGGTCCGCACTCCTAACCTTCCCCGTTTATGATGAATTCTCTCCCTCACTGAAGCCTCTGTGGGTGGAAGATCCCTGTATGGGTTTCTGCCAGTGATGAGCTCCCAGAGTGGCTGAGAAGAAAAAAACTCAGGGAAAAAGGGATCAGCATAGTACTCACATGTTTTGTTCTCTTCTTTCCAAAATTTTGCCTTCCTATTTGCAACCACTTAGTCTTTCTTTTTTTTGAGAACTGCAGAAATTTGCACAGGAACACTCTGGTTAAATAGGAGAGTGTTTCTATTTATGTGTGTTTGTATTCCTCACTGTTTGTCACTATCTTCTTTCTTAGGTCCTATTTGTATCTGTATGTGTTAGAAGTAAGGGAATATAGAAGTACATCTGTATCCAAGCATATTTTAAAATTTTTCTATATTTGTGTGCATTTCCTGTTGTTTATCAGTTCACTAGTGCTTTCGATAAGAGTTTATTGAACTCCTGTTCTTATGTGCATAGACTTCTTTAGGCTTTGGTAGGCCGTGGGAGAGTTTAAAAAATGAACATGATCCACCCGCCCCCCCCCCCCCCCCCCCCCCGCCCAAGGAGTTTTCAGTCTAGTTGGGGAAATGACTTTAGCAATCATTAGTCCAGGTGTCTGCAAACTTTTTCTGTTAAAGGCCAGATAGTAAATGTTTTAGGCTTTGCAGGCTATCAGGTCTCTGTCACAATAATCTCTTCTGCACAAAAGCAGCCATAGATAATATGCAAAAGAATGTGAGTGGTATGAGCACTGAAATCTGGATTTCATATAATTTTCACATGTCATGGAATTGTTTTTTCCACCACTTAAAATGTAAAGACTTTTCTTAGTTTGCTGCCATACAAAAACATTAGAAGGGCTTGATTTGGCCCATGGGCTGCAGTTTGCTGACTCCTTATCTAGTCCAACCTTTCCAGTAAGTAAGAAGCAATTAAACTATCACATAAAGTAGTAATTAAGTGCTAAGTGAATGATCTGGTTTCAGACAATATGTGATTAGAGGAGGTCCAGAAAGAAGCCCTCCTTGACCTGTGGTAATCAGTGAGGGCTTAATAGGTTTAACAGGGATGTGACTAGGACGGGCCTTAAATAATGGAGTAGGATATTGATCTGTGGAAAGAACCAGGGTGGCCTTCCGGACAAGTGATGCAGTGTGCACAGGCACAAAAGTGGGGAGGAACAAAGAAATGTTCAGGTGATAACGGAGCAGAGAATTCATGGGAGCAAAGGTTGAAACTCTAGGCAAGAGTTAGATCATGGAAGTTTGAATGCCGACCCAAAAAGTTTGGGTTTATCTGTCAGCACTGATTATATGTAGCATGTCTGTGAATCTGTGTTTGTTAACAGCACTATGTGTCTTTCTGTATGTTTTTCTTCATGAGTGTCTCATTGCATGTATTTTATTGGCATGTGTGTGGATCTGTATGTGGATGTGACCTATGTCTTTATCAGCAGCTACCCTGATTGCCCTGGGTTCACAGCAGAAACATGAGCTGTATTTAAAGGTCATCAGCTCCTGTTGGTGTGAATGAATCCTCCCTCCACCGAGGCCTCAGGGGCCTATGACCTTCCCATGGAGGTTTATTTTGTGTCTCAAATAGAGTGGAGAAGGGAAGCACAAGCAGAGGGAGACCAGCTATTGTAATAAGCAATTCAGGTGGAAAGAGGCAGTGAGGACAGAAAGGAAGAGAAGGATAAGGGAAGATAATAAGAAGGAAGAATAATAGGGTTTGGTAACCGTTTTGATTCTGAGAGTAAAGAGGAGATAAATTTAAAAAATAACAGATTTTAGCCCAGATAACTGGGAGAGTGATGATTCCATTGGCATTTTTATGGATACAAAAGTAGGTCTTTTGTTTTCCTTTGAGAGAGAGAAGCCCTAAAGACAAAAATATGAAGGTGTTCACATGTCACGTGTACATATCTGTGTATATGTGGCAGTGATTTTGTGTTACTCTTCCCATTTGATAGTATTTAGTGTGAGGAACAAGGCCTGAAGATAAAGGATCAAGAGATGCTTAGGAGGCAGAGACCCTGAGAGGGATGGGAAAAGCCAGAGAAAGTCCCTAACCATTCCTGAGCCTGAACCATTACTTTGCCCGAGCTCCAATGTGCCTCTATAACCGCAAACTCCTGTTCTAGCTTAGCCCAATTCCATCACACCCGACCCTAATCTTCACCATAACCCACCCTGCCCTTGCTTTTCTGCTTCCACTTTGCTAGTTTTCAGTGCCCCAAGCCTCATCTGATTCCTATCCGCTGCAACAGCCCTTCCCTTCATTAAAAGGGAGGAATCTTTGAGGCTAACTTAACTTTTTCCTTTCTCATTTCTGTTCAGTCATCCACCCTTCTCCTTGACCTTAGCTCATTCTCCAAATAGGCTCCAATTGGGGTGGGAGGGATTAGCGAGGATTTTTGCAGTCTTGGGCTTGATTTCTGTGACATTTCAGCTTGTCACTCTGTGGGGTGTGGCTGTCTTCTGGAGGAAGTCCAAAGATCCCAGGCTGCAAAGCTCAGACTCAGTGCAGTGGGAGAGCCTGACTGAGGTGGCTGTAGCCAGTCTAACAGCGCCATCATCCCCTGAGCTCATAGCACCTTGATCCCGCCGTGTCTTAACTGGCCATTCTCTTGAATTCTAGAGTGGATCATGACCCATGAAGAGCACCATGCAGCCAAAACCCTGGGGGTTGGCAAAGCCATCGCCGTGTTAACCTCTGGTGGTGATGCCCAAGGTAAGGAGGAGGGCCCAGCTTGGGGGGAGACGAAAGCCGTGGCTTGGAGGCTGCCTTGAATTTCCTCACTTCCCTAGCCTGTAGAAGAGAACTATCCTCCTGAAGATCCTCCTGCTGTAGATTCACACTGGAATCTTGGGCTTCCCTAAAACTCTGTCAGGTCTAAGTCCACAAGTGCTTTTGGATTTCATTTGCTCCACTTTTATTTACTTAAGTCTCCATAAATCATCTTTCCAAGTTTCTCTGAAGATTTGGGACCGTTTGGTCCTTTGGTACCTAGAAAACTGGTGTTTTCTCAAGCAACATTGGAAAGAAATAGACTAAAGAGATAAAATTGTTGAGGGGGCGGTAGGTGGATTCACTTCAAGTACGTTGGAAATGATGGGGAAAGGAGGAGATTTGGCATTGGTATTTGGTGGGCCCTAGTGAATCTTCAGGTACCAGTTCTGATGTCTGCAGAGCTCCTGCACTGTCCAGGGTTAGGTGCCTCACTCTTACAGCACAGTTCCTTCTACTAGGCACACTTCTGCGTCATTCTGTCATTCTCTGGCCTTTCTTCCCCTTCCATTCCTTTAACCCTTGAACAGATGGAACAGCAGCAGTTAATCAGTACATATCCAAGGGGGTGGGGCAGAAAGCAAAGCCAGAGAGAACCCGTCTCTGGGTTGAGTCCAAGAAACCTAGGAGTCAGAAATATCAGGTATATGGAAAGATGAAGTGGCAGATAGGGGATGTGGTGTTTTTTCCTCAATTTATCATTTATTTATTTATTTATTTTTACTGTTTTCCCTCTTTGATGTACGTTCTTGTATATCGTAATTTGTGATGTGTTGAAGAGAGGCAGAATTTCTTTGAAAGGGATACTAGGACATGGAGACTGTGATGAGGAAAAGAGAGAAAGAAGGGGATCTCAGCTAGCCTCCCCTTCCCTCTGCTCCATTCTCCCTAGGCTTTCCTAGACTTTGTGTCAAGCATCCACTTTGTATAGTGCCCTGTCCTGTGTGTTGTGGAGAAGTTGATTTCCTTCAGGAACTTTAATGAGGAAAGATATCATACATTACTAGAATTCTTACATAAGGCACATAAATAAAAATAATCAAGTGTGTCTTAACCAAGTAGAATCCACTTACGTAATGAAATGATAGGCGTTGGTTGGATTAACCAGGGAAAAGTTCATGAAAAAGATAGATTTCAAGAAACTGAACTCTTCATTTAAGTAAAGTGCTTAGAATAGTACATGATGCAATAAATGCATTACTAATTAAATAAAAAGTGAATTGTTGAGCATCTGCTGTGTGCCAAACAGGATGGTAGGCACTAAGACTACATCAGTGGAAAAGTCACACACCATCTTTGCTCTTATAATCCTTCTTATTAGTATATTAGTTAAGCGAGACTTTAAGTATATTTTAAACTAATGTTTATAACTGTGATATGTATTATGAACAGGAGAACGCTCTAATGAGGAAACAGGAAGGAGGGCACAGAGGCCTGAGTTTAGGAATAGGAGCCAGATTCGGAATGCAGAGCCCTCCTTGAGGCTGTAGAGACTGCTGCCCTGGCTTCTGTTGCTTCTCTCTCCTCTCCTGGAAAGAATCCCATGCCAATAATGAGTTCTTCAACAGGAACTCTGAGTGTTGATCCTAAAGCCTTGGTAGGATGGCCTGTGGAATTGGATTGTCAGGTTAGGGGAAGTGAGAGCCTGCTGAAAACTCCAGATGGAGCACACAGAGTTCTGCATTTATGAAAAAGTAGAGCTTCCTGGAAAGGGAAAGAGGTTAAAGAAAAAAAAAAGGGTCTAAGATTTAACGTGGGTCCAAGAGCAGCAGAGCCCTCTCAGCTTCTGATCCTGAGCAGAGAGACCCTCTTATTCTAGAGATGCCCATCACCCACTTTAAGGGAAGGATCGTCTTCTGTGGAGGCAGGGGCTATTGATAAGCTCATTTCTGGAGGGCCCAACTGGACTGACGCCTACGGGATTCTGTGACAGGCACAGTGTACCCAGGGAAACACCCCACTGTGAATCCCCATAACATCACAGGTGCATGTCAGTAGGGACTGAGAGCGGTAGAGGATGGAATTCTAGGGAGGAAGGAAGCAAAACAGAAAACTCAAAGTAGAGCTGAGAGGTCCCAACTGAGAGAGCAGCTCAAATGCAGAAGTGACCTTCCTGGAGATGGGTTTGAGGGGCCCTAGTTCTCACAGGGAAAGGGCACAGAAAGGTTTTTCCCTAGAGGCTGTGGGACACATGGGAAAGTGAGTTTGGGCTCTGTAAGATCAAGAGGGGCCTCAGCTCTGTCATTCCCTGAACGTAGCAAGGCTAGTAACCTCTTAAAGTAGAAGAGTGGCCAGGAATCAGACATCCTGAACTCAGAAACTGGGCTGATTAGATACCAAATCCTAACTCCCTTTCCAGCCCAGAAGTGGTCCAGTCCTCTTAAAACCATGCTACATTTGGCCTTATGAAATTGGCATATTCTGCTGGAGAGGACCTCAGTCATCTACTCTATCCCTCTGTCTCCAGACAGGCAGTCCATTCCAAATGCATGTTTATCCTATTTTTAAAGGTTCATAGGAGGAGGATTCTATTCCCTTCTCTGGATTGCTGTTGTAGGATTTACAATTTTTAATTGCATATCCATCAGAAAGTATAATTCACATCTAACAAACATTTGCTCCTCATGTCCTTTATTTCTTATTTAATGTTCAGTTAGGGTAGAAAGAAACTTTTCAGCAAAAAGGTAGTGACCAAGTCATACATTGTTTCTTCTTCTATCTCATGTCATAGAGGCCCATCACCCCTAGTTCTCCCTAAAGCCTCTTCCCAACAGGCTGTAATTGGAGACTCCAAAGTATGTGCGTCTGATGCTCTCCAGAGCCCCTCCTGGCTGTACCCAGAGTACCCACTGGATGGTGCCTGTAATCTTATCCTTCATCTTGCTTCTAATAAGTCAGACAGCTGCTCATAGAGGGTTATTTAGGGCAACATGGAGCAACCAAAGACTGGCCTGGGACCAGAAGAGGCCAGTGATGTTAAGTAGGAGAGCCCAAAGAATTCCTGGGGGGGCTTCCCTGGTGGCGCAGTGGTTGGGGGTCCACCTGCCGATGCAGGGGACACGGGTTCGTGCCCCGGTCCGGGAAGATCCCACGTGCCGCGGAGTGGCTGGGCCCGTGAGCCATGGCCACTGAGCCTGCGCGTCTGGAGCCTGTGCTCCGCAGCAGGAGAGGCCACAACAGTGAGAGGCCCGCGAACTGCAAAAAAAAAAAAAAAAAAGAATTGCTGGGACTTTCTAGTGTAAGCTATCTATACAGCCCAGTCTGTGATTTCTAGGGAACTAGGGGTTTGAGACACAGGCACAGAGGCACAAAAGGGGTCCTAAAACTCGATTTCTAGGGAAACACTCAGATATCCAATTCAGAGGCAGGAAGGATGACCTCTGGAGGTTGATACGGTTGAAGTGAGAAGGCAGAGGGAGGAGAAAAGAGAATCTTCTTATGGGATTTCTCTTCTGCCCAATGGATTTGGATATTTCCTGTCCACCATCTGTTGTTTGCTTTACACTTAAAACCTTTTAAGTGATTTGTTTTCCTTAAATGTTTTCTCCCCTACTCTTGCTCACCTCCGGAGCAGGAAACAGCATTCCAGCCTATATGTTTCAGAAGGTTTTTTCCTTACTTCTTAAGATTACAGATATATACTCCGGGACTCCAGGTATCCGAAAGAGAATTCCATAGGCCTTGTGAAAGTCTAGAAAATAAATAAACAAACAATAGTTTCTATCTGTTCTGATCTTTTTAAGTTGAGTTTATTCATCTTTCCTAAAGCACTGATGGCTTTGTGTTGACTCTAACCTTTTCATACACACAGGCTTTTCCTAAAGCTTCTGAGAAGCCCCCTTCCTTTACAGATTTTTGTTTTGATTCGTTTAAGTCCTTCAATTAGACTTCTAGACTTCATGGGGCTTTGCCTTAGTGATGTCATAAGTAAGTTTTCTTTTTTTTTTTTTAACATCTTTATTGGAGTATAATTGCTTTACAATGGTGTGTTAGTTTCTGCTTTATAACAAAGTGAATCAGCTATACATATACATATATCCCCATATCCCCTCCCTCTTGCGTCTCCCTCCCATCCTCCCTATCCCACCCCGCTAGGTCATCACAAAGCACGGAGCTGATCTCCCTGTGCTATGCGGCTGCTTCCCACTAGCTATCTATTTTACATTTAGTAGTGTATATATGTCCATGCCACTCTCTTCACTTCGTCCCAGCTTACCCTTCCCCCTCCCTGTGTCCTCAAGTCCATTCTCTATGTCTGCGTCTTTATTCCTGTCCTGCCCCTAGGTTCTTCAGAACCTTCTTTTTTTCTTTTCTAAGATTCCATATATATGTGTTAGCATACAGTATCTGTTTTTCTCTTTCTGACTTACGTCACTCTGTATGAGGTAAGTTTTGACATCATTGCTCACCAATGACCTCTTGTTGGCAAGCCCAACCTTCTCGTCCTCACCTTAGATCAATTATCAGATGCATTTGGCAATGTTCCCACTTCTTGAAACTGTCTCCTTTGGCTTCCAAGACATTGCTAAGTCCTGGTTCTCCTCTTGCCTTTCTTGCTAGTTAATTTTCATCATGGAACCCCTGTTAGTTTTCATCATGTTAGTTTTAGTTTTAGTTTAGTGTTAGTTAGTGTTAGTGTTAGTTTTCATCATGGAACTCCTCTTTCTCTGCCCATTCCTTCAATGTTGGTTTTCCTCAGGGTTCCATTCCTTGCCCTTTTCCCTTCTAATTTTACATATTTTCTTGAGACAGTCTCTTCCAAGTCCACATCGATGTTCCACAAGAACTTCAAACTCAACAGATCCAAATATAAATATCACCCCCACCCCTACCTTCCCGAACCAAAAGCCGCCTCTGCTCAGTTAACTGCACCACCGTTTTCCCCGTGGCCTAAGCCAGTCACGGGACATCTCCTCCTTCCTCTCCAACACCTTGAAATCTAATCACATGGCCAATTAGATGGAAGTCCTGTTGCTTCTGTTTCCTAGGCGTCTCTTGTCCAGTATCTCTGTTTTGTCCTAAATGCCACTCTCCCAGTCTAGGCCCTCATCGTTTTTGTCTAGGCTGCCATCTAACCCTAGTGTCACCTCTTTCATTCTGTCTTTCACATTGCTGCCAGAGTGATCTTTCTGATACTTAAATCTCATCATGTCCCACCGCTCTCAAAGTTCTTCAAAGATTCTCTGTTGCTTGCAACTTTTTTTTAAGGTTACAGACCCCTTTAAGAATCAAGTGAGGGACTTCCCTGGTGGTCCAGTGGTTAAGACTCCATACTTCTACTGAAGGGGCTGCAGGTTTGATCCCAGGTCCGGCGGGGAACTAGGATCCCGCATGCCATGCGGTGCGGCCAAAAAAAAAAAAAAAAAGGAAGCAAATGAAAGTTGTGGACCTTCTCCCAAAAGAAATGCCTGTGCCCACAAAGATTTTCATATAGTTTCATGGGGTTCATGGATTCCCTGAAACTATCACCCATGGATCCCCAGTCAAGCCCTGGCCTTCAGAATAAAAGCCAGACTTCCTCGCTGGGCACACAGGTGCCTGCCCATCTGTGTAGCTTCATCTCGCCATCATTTTACATTTCATTCTTTATAATACTGAATTTCCTAAGGTTATTTCTTGACCCTCAACCTTTATTTGTGCTATTCCTCCTGTCTATAACACGCTCCCCAAATTCATCCACCTAGCAAAAAGATTTGAAAGGAAATTATCCTTTAGGCCTCAGGACAAATGCTGTGTTTTCTGTATCACCTTCCCCAGCTTCCTCCTGGCAGCGTAGATGTTCCTCTTCCTTGTCCCCCCTGCACTTTGTACAAATCCCCTCCATATGGATCCAATTTGGAATAACACTATAATTCTTCCCAAGTCTTGAGGACCATTCCTGAGTCCTTTATCTTTGTATCCCCAGACTCTCTATCATTCCGTGATGCGTACCCAGTGCCTACATAGTGTCAGGAGCATGAGAGGTATTTAATAAATATTTGTTCAGTAAGTGAATGAACCTTCAATTTAATTTGGAGCTTGTCGCCATGTAATACCAACCTTTGTCAGCCTGCAAACAAACCAACCCCCAAAACAGACATTCTGGTCTTTTTGATTCCATTCCATTCCAGATAGCTTTGGATAATGCAGTAGTTTGTCATGGATTTTAGTCTGCTGCTGCAGACTTTTCCAGTTACTGACTTCTCTAGTGCTCACTGGTATATGATATTTCCCCAGGCAGGGTTAAGGACCCTATGAATAGATTTTAGATTGAAACAAAAAATGTGTAATGTATACAGGGGTATCTGAGGGAGGGTGATTAAAGTGGTTCACAGGAAGCTGATCCATCGCAGCATCGCCTCCTCACATTACAAGGTAAGACAGGGTTGCCAGGATCAAGACCCAGGAACGTCTCACCAGTGAGGCTGTGCTGAGCACAGTAAGCAGTGGCATCGTTTCTACCGTGGAGGTCTTCACAACCATGTGTTGTGTGTTGAGACAGGTCAGCTCCTCCCCACACTCTTGGGAGAGCGTTCTTGTCATTGAGTAGCTACTTGGAGAAGGATGGTACTCACATGGGAAAAGGAGGAAAGGCTCTCCTCTCTGTTTCATCCCTAACTGTTTCTCCCAGTGGAAACAGAATAATTGGCAGTGTGATTTGTAAGTTCCTCATACACATGTTACACACAGGGTCACAGGAGAAGATCAGTGCGGGAGAAGGAGAGCATAGAGTCTCCACAAATTCTGTCTGCACACTCGGTCACAACCTCTTCTGGTAGTTTGGGAGCCAGAGAATCTCAGTGTGTGGTGCACACTGGAACATACACCAACTCAATGACACTAAAAAGCTGTGTGTGTGTGTGGAGACTGGGAGAATCCGCCGGCCAGTAATTGTTGTGCTCAAGAACAGCTTGTGAATGGTCAGGTCACTGAGCCCCAGAGAGCCATGTCTTTGTCCTGAAAAGCCTATACAAGCTGGATACCTAGATTTAATGCAGAAGGCAAGGAAAAGCCTCGTACAGACATTGGGATTAGCATGGAGGTCAGCAGTGTTGGTTGAGACATTTAGGATTTGGATTAAAAGCTGAGCTCGTCCCAGCTCTGTGACCTCGACCTCTTTGAACTTCAGTTTCCAAATCTGTAGAATGGAGGCAACTCCAGAGCTGTGGATAGGATTAAATGAGTTGGCGATCGACAAGCATCTAGCAGCATCTAGCCCCACAATAAGCATTCAGGATTATTATCCCCCAGATTGCCCTGGCAAGGAAAGGTCTTAGGAAAGATGGGGTTTGGGGGGGGAGGGGAGAGGAATGGAGGTAACTTGTGCTATATTAACATTGAATGAAGTAATTCAGCGTTAGTGGCGAGGCCAGAAGAATTGGATGAGGGGATTCTAGATTCAGAGAAAAGCCTTAGAAAAGGACTGTCTCAGATCCTAGAGTCCAGGGCTGCATTTCTTAGGATAACCTCTCTCTGACACTTTCCTCCTTGCAGGTATGAATGCTGCTGTCAGGGCTGTGGTTCGAGTTGGCATCTATACTGGTGCCCGTGTCTTCTTTGTCCATGAGGTTGGTTCTCTGCTCTGCTCCCCATTATTCTTTCTCTGGTTTCTCCTCCCCCTCCCCACCCTCTTTCCTTACCTCCCAGTTACGTTGCTGTGTCTGGTTAGTCTTGGTTCCCTGTCTTCACAAGTCACCCCTCCCCACTCGGGGCTCCAGTAATGACGGTGGGTCCCAGGGATCTGCAGGCTGGGTCCTCGTGTTGCCTATTCGATTTAAAGTAAGAAGTAGCTCTGTCCTCCCTTTACTTCCCCCAAGAGAAGGTGAAATGCATTAGTATTTCACAGCAAATTCAATACATCCAGAGACAGAGCCCTAGGAGGGACAGAGCCCTAGAGTCCCACTGTGTTTCTGCAGTTTGCCTTACTTTCTGAGGTTCTAAGTCCTCTTTGGTTCCCTCCTCTCCTTTTCCTCTCATCCTTTATCCACTCTTCTTTCCATAAGGTCTGTCTGCCTTTCTTCTCTCAAACGTTATAGTCTCTTATCTTTTCAAGTCACATTTATCTCCCTTTCTCCTTCCAACGTACCCTTCTTTTCTTCCTCCATTTTTGGTTATCAAAACCATCTGTCATCTAGTTCCCCTGGGAGGAAATGGGATGAACCAAAAATAAGAGGAATCAAGATCAAATATTAGGAAGAGCATTCTGATGTTTAGAGAATGAGAGAAACTAGAAGAGGGTATTGAAAAAGCTGACGTCTCCTTCCTTGGACTGTGTTATTCTCAGGAGCACCCAGGCGTCAGTAATGGGAGGCGGGATGGGTGACTTGATTCTCAGAGAACCTCTTCCCAGGGACTTGGTCTTAATCCTGGGGGTTTGGGGGAAGCCTAACAGAGGCTGAATGGGTGTAATGTACCCCACAGGGTTATCAAGGCCTGGTGGATGGTGGAGATAACATCAGGGAAGCCACCTGGGAGAGTGTTTCGATGATGCTTCAGCTGGTATGTTCCAGAGGATTCCTGTCCCGTGTTTGTCCTGTTCTTGTCTCACCCCTACTTGGATTGGGGCTCGTGGTTTCCTGAATTCCCTGCCATGCGGTTTGATAAGAAGGGATTCTGTGACCAGAGAGGGGCTATGTTTGTCCTTTACTCTTTACATTTGAAAACATCACCCTGGTTTCCTGGGGCGGGATGAGGATTGGGGGTGTGATCACAGGACACTTTGCTCTTTATAGAAAGGTCAGAGGCAAGACTTGAGGAACTGGCACGTAACAGGTCCTACTCACAGGGAAGGTCAGGCCCTGAAAATAACCTCACCAGAGGACTGGAGCCAGAGCCAGAGTAGAGCTGAAGTTTGCCAGTCCTCATGTGATGGCGATGAGGTGACCTGATACCAGACCTTTTAAGGAAGGAAGGAACCGAGAGAGCGTTTTAGAGTTTAAAGAAGAATCTAAGATGATTTCTATTGTATCCACAGCCCTTTTTGCTACTTTCTCTACGTCATTCTATACTCATCTTCTGATTTACTGAAAAATCTGCACATTACATTTGTATCCTCATTCTTTACCTCAATCCCCTAAAAAAAAATCCATGGGAAGAAATTTAATGAGCAGCACTTTGTGAAGGTTTTATACAGGCAATGGTGCCTTCATAAAGCAGTCTGAGAATGAGCCAGGATTCTCCATCAATACCCCTGAAGTCATGGATGCCAGGAGTTCATATGATTTGTGAAAACCCTAAGTGTACTTTCCTCTCTTGGGGTGTCTACAAGCTCCTGGGGATTTAGGGCTTTCCATATTCAGAGCAGTTTTTCCTGTGAATGCCTGGGTCTTGTGGCTCCTCCCACTAGCACACAGATCCCCAGGCGCAAAGGGGAAAGGATTAGCGGTGCCTTGTCCCTGTTGAAGTCACTGCTGCTGCTTCTTACACGTCTAAGATGGGAAAGATGGAGATTATTTCAGAAGCCTACAGATACGTGTGTATTCCTAATTCTCTTTAGGACAGTCACAGTGACAAAGCCTTCAGTGGAATGGGCCCATCTTAGCAGTCTTCTAAGAAGTGTAGCAGAACATGGGAATGACCCTGTGATACTTCAGCCAGCACCATCTCGCCTTCCTTTAGAAGGGGCCAGAAACAGAACAAAACAAAACAAAAACCAACTCAGTGAACTACAAGGAGGTTAAAAACAGGGAAAGCTCTGGGTAGGCCCATGCAAACCAAGCTGAAAATTAAGATAAAGTGAACAATCTTGAATGCAGTCAGAGGAGTTAGGCAGATGAAGTAGAAACGTGTCTGAGGCAATCAAGACTCGCATGTCTTCTATTAATGGCTAAGCTTGTACAGTCACGTACCCTCAGACAACAGAGTTAAACGTCAGTATTCGTGACTCCGGAATTTGAAACTCATGTGAACTTCATTCATCCTTTTCATGAAGAATAAAACTTTAAAACCACACACACACGAAAGAAGGGGCCAGTGACTGTTCAGGATGTCAGGGGACTTCCTAGGGAGCCACGTGGTGATGCCAGCCCATCACAGCGTTGGGATAGGGCAATCTTAGCGTGTTGAGCCCAAATTTGGCTGCGTCACCTGGGGAGCTGACTCCCACCTCTTCCCCAAAGGGAGGCACGGTGATTGGAAGCGCCCGGTGCAAGGACTTTCGGGAACGAGAGGGCCGGCTCCGAGCTGCCCACAACCTGGTGAAGCGCGGGATCACCAACCTGTGCGTCATTGGGGGTGACGGCAGCCTCACCGGGGCCGACACCTTCCGCTCTGAGTGGAGTGACTTGTTGAGCGACCTCCAGAAATCAGGTGAGACGTTGCTCTCGTGAGTGTGGTTTCTGCGTATGGGCACACACACCCGCCTTTCCCTCCCATGGAAGAAAATTGTTGCCCAGACACAGAGGGCCGTCTTTGCCCTCTTTTATCTGCCATTGTCAACAGCTGCCATTGGCTGCAGCCCCTTTCCTCTCCAGTCACCTGCTCCCTAGCATGCCAGGGACCTCACCCAGTGCCTCCTGCTTTGCTTCCCCTTGTCAGGTAAGATCACAGCGGAGGAGGCTGCAAAGTCCAGGTACCTGAACATTGTGGGTCTGGTTGGCTCAATTGACAACGACTTTTGCGGCACTGACATGACCATTGGCACTGACTCTGCCCTGCACCGGATCATAGAGATTGTAGATGCCATCACCACTACCGCTCAGAGGTGAGGGCCCAGTGGGAGGAGGCGTGGGAGGGTGGCGCTGGGACAGACCAACCAGCTGGGGATTAGAGAAGATGAAAGTGCTTGAGCTATGGTGACTACAGTGACCAGTTTTCTGGGACCAGAACATTGTTTTTAACTAAAAATTATCCCTAGAGCACTGAATTGCACTGCTCTATAGATGCCATAAGACTTGCCTCTGGCCACTATCTACCCACTGTCCACATGTGTCGCTCTGAGGTCTTTAATACCTGTGGGGTCTCCTAAATGATTAAAAATGATTTGTCTAAATGATTTGTCTCCAGACTGAGACAAATCCAGGGAGCCCCAAACCTTTCCAACCGTGTCACAGAGATAGTAGTGGCCATTACGCCGCTGCTCAGAAGGGCAGGGACTCGGGAAGCAGTGCAGGAGAACGGGAGGGCGGGGCGGGTGACAGTCTCCTGCAGGTTGGTCCTGGAGGATTCAAGGTTAGTGGAGTCCTCCCTCCGATTCTTTTCCCTTCGCTCCTTCCCTTCCCAGGCCCCCTCCTTCCCAGGCACAGAGCCTCAGTACTGTCACCTTTTTCTGTGGTGTTTTCTCAGGCCTGGGACACCCTGTGGCTAAAGTGTTTACCCTGCGTCTTCCAAGTGTCTCAGGAGACCTGCTAGAAAGCCCACGGCGTAAATGCATCTTGCCGAGAGGTTCCTTGGCCTCAGTGTGGGTGGGGGCTTGGTCCTGGCCGTAGGGCCGCTTGGACTGTGCAAGCCCTATGTCTGTCTCTTACAGCCACCAGAGGACGTTTGTGTTAGAAGTGATGGGCCGGCACTGTGGGTAAGATCCCCCACCTTGACTCGTTTATGCCATGGACCAGGCAATAGCCCTTTCCTCTTCCCTGGGGAGTCCAGGGAGGCCTCCCATGGTGGCAGATTGGAGGTGTACACACTCCTCTTGGGGTGGCTGCCTTTCCCCGTCTCCACCCAGCCTCCCTTACATCCCACACATGCGCGTGTGAAAGAGCAGACAGCACTCTGAGATGGGGAGCCGCTGTGGCAGGTGAGCATGGATAGAGGGGCTCTTCAGGGACAGAATCCCGCTGATTAGCGGAACCAGTGGGGCTCTTCCCCTCACCCCAAGAATGAAACGGGCTCCTCAGACCTTTCAGTGGCTATGGGACTAGGCCTTGTCAGGAACGGGAGAGGCTGTTGGTGGAGCGTAGCTCCTGGCGCGACGCTTCTGCCTCTTGTCTCAGATACCTGGCCCTTGTCACCTCTCTGTCCTGTGGGGCCGACTGGGTGTTTATTCCTGAGTGTCCGCCAGATGATGACTGGGAGGAGCACCTGTGTCGCCGGCTCAGCGAGGTACCGGCGCCTTATTTCGCCCTTTGAAACCCCTCGCCCTGCTCTGCTGCTGATCCCTTTCCGGTCCAGCAGTTTCATAACACTGACCACTTTTTCCTTTGTTCTTGACCAGACCAGGAACCGTGGTTCTCGTCTCAACATCATCATTGTGGCTGAGGGTGCGATTGACAGAAACGGGAAACCAATCAGCTCAGAAGACATCAAAAATGTTAGTATGAAAGGAGCCAGAGAGGCCTTGATGCCTTACCCATCCTGGCCCCACTGCCTGGTGGTTTCTGAGTCTCCCCTGAGTCCTGCACGTCTCTCCCCAGCTTTCCTGCCCCCTGGTTTCCTCCCACCTAGGAATCATTACAAGATAAGAGGCTAAGTCATCCTTGGTTTATCTAGGTCCCTGCTTGTTTAGGGACCTTGACTTTAGGTCTAGGTCCTTGACTCTGTATCTCTCTCTGCCCCTCCCTTGATCCCTTCAGCTGGTGGTCAAGCGTCTGGGATATGATACCCGGGTCACCGTCTTGGGGCATGTGCAGCGGGGCGGGACACCGTCGGCCTTTGACAGAATCCTGGTAAGTCATGGGGCTCTGGGGTCCTCACCATAGAACCCTCAACCTGCTGTCCTTTCCCAGCAGGACAGTGCTTCACCAGCACAGGGGCTTCAACCGTTGCTCATGCCACCCTGCTACCAGACTCTGGACTGCAGTGGCCCTTGACCCATTCCCATGTGCTCAAGAGTTCTCTTTTGTTGCAGAAAATGTTGGGAAACGATATGCTCCCCTAAGGTCTGATATCTTAGAGCTTTGAGCATGAGTGAAAGTATTAAGATCTAACCTCAGATACTCAGTTTGTACCCTCTTATCCTACTTTCATCAGGAAGGGAATATTATTCAGCCCCAGTAATCCCCTTGATTACTATAGTGGATATGTTTCTCTGGAACCAGGTAGAATCCTTGGGGTTCAGGTGGCAAAAGGATGAAGAGTCATCAAGCTTTAGACAAAATCTGGGTCAGGAGGTAAAGCCCAGTGAGTTCTTGGCCACAGTCCTTAAATGCGGAACTCAACTCGTGATTTGGAAAGGGCCTTGAATGCCCAGGTTCTCTAGGCCAAGACTAGATGGGGAGGCTTGAACCAGACTGTCTTTGCTCCCTGCAGGGCAGCAGGATGGGTGTGGAAGCAGTGATGGCACTCTTGGAGGGGACCCCGGACACCCCAGCCTGTGTGGTGAGCCTCTCTGGTAACCAGGCTGTGCGCCTGCCCCTCATGGAGTGTGTCCAGGTGGTGAGTACTGACCCCAGCCTGCCTTCCTGCCATCCCCAAACCCGTCTCTGAGCTAATGGGGAAAGAGAGGAGCTGCCGAGGCTCCCAGGGCGGGGGCAGGTGGAGAGGTGGCGCAGCACAGGGAGAGGCGTGTGGGGAAGGCAGACGATGGGCTTTGTGCAGGAGCTGTCACCTCTCTACCTAAGCCTCAGTTTTCCCATCCTCCAGATGTCGCTAAAGAAGATGCGAAACTCTGCATCCTACCTAGTAATGAGACCCATGCAGTCTCTCTCCAAACTTATTAAAAGCAGGGGAATACTATTGAGGTCTGGCTGGGTAGCTTATCCCTCTCTCTGATTTCTCCCTTGAACATGTTTCTCTGAACCAATATGAGGTTACTAAGAAACACTCACCTCGAGGGTGAGTATAAGGACTGGAGAGAAGACATGTAAATGGTCTGGAAGATGCTGAGTGCTCAGGAAGTGGTGGCTCTAGTTACGGAGGAATCGCTCCTCTGATACCACAGGGCAGATGCTGCGGCTGGAAGCTCAGGTGTCCGGTTGATTCTCAGGGCTGGCTCTCCGTCTCCTGGCTGCTTCTCTCTGAGACTTAGGAGTCCTAATGACCTACAGCCCAGACAGGCTCCAGCGTTGCCTGGAACCGTATCTCTAAAAGCCCCAAGCTGAAGCTGTGGCTCGCAGAGCAGAAAGCAGTAGTTGGGAAGCACATGGCAGGGATCAGCCTTTCCTCCTAACTGGTTATCTGCAGGATCATTTTATTTAGTCATTAGTTTAGAGGCTACTCTGAGGCTGGGGCCCTGGGTGTGGAATGGAGGAGGATGCTATCTTATCTGTGTGTACTCCTCCACTCTGCCCATCTTCGAATAAATAGAGCATAGAACCAGCCCTTTTCTTTTGCTGCTCATTACTCAGAAAATTAAGGAAAAACAAAGATACTTCTTCTAAGAAAATTTGGGGGGCATAGAAAAGGTGGGGTACAGGATGGGCAGGATCCAGTCACAAGCCCAGAGATGAGCAGGGTCTCAGTGTGGGATGGGAATCCAGCGCTGCTAGAGTCTGACTGTTGCTGTGCTTCTCCCTCAGACCAAAGACGTGACCAAGGCCATGGAAGAGAAGAGATTTGATGAAGCCTTGAAGCTGAGAGGCCGGTGAGGAAATGACCAGGAGCTCACTAGCTACAGAAATCAGATGCCAGAATGAAGCCCAAAATCGACGTAGCTCCAGACCCCAAATAGGAGCTTCTGCTTTCTCCTCCTCTTACTGTCTCTGCAGCAGTTTCTTCTGAGAATTAGTTGTGAGATGACCAGGTGGCTCAGTTCAGCCCAGGGATTCTCTCCCTGGCCTTAGCCTTCCATAGTCTGTCATTTCTATATGTGGACCCAGCTAGATCATAAGTTTCTCTAGGCGAGGGGGGAAGAGTGCTCAGGGAGTGTTTGGTGGGTTAGTGGCCTCTTTGCAGCCCCGCCCAAGCCCTGCTCGGCCCCAGTTATGTCCTTAGAGGTTTGCCCTGTGGAACTTCACGCTGGGAGCAAAACTTCAGACCAGATCCCCTTGGCTGCTGGCCTTGGGGAATGGCCTGGAGACACCACCCCTCTCTCCCTCCCTCCCTCTCTCCTCTCCCTCTCTCTCTCTCTCTCTCTCTCTCTCTCTGTACTTTTTTAGGAGCTTCATGAACAACTGGGAGGTATACAAGCTTCTGGCTCATGTCAGACCCCCAGTATCTAAGGTACTGGCAAGTTGCTCTCTTCCCTTATTCTCCCATTATGAAGTGCTACCCTCAATCCACACAACCTACTTCTTTGCCCGCCTGTAATCTTCAGTGCTGAGTCCTAGACCCCACTAAGATAATTTTCTCTCAGTCACCCCAGATATAAGCCCATGTTCTTAGAGTGCCCTGAAGGTCTCTGAGCCAAGACCCACATCCAGTTTAAGGCTGACAAGATAGCATGCAAGGAATGGGAAAGAAGGCTCATGTATTATTTTCTCTGGGCAAATCTGGAATAATCACATCTAAGTGTATTTGAGCCACCTCTTCCATTGGTGTAGTGGTTCTTAATATTTACCATATACCAGAATTATCTGGGTTGCTTATTAAACATGCATATTCCCCCCCCCCAAGAGGGGATTCAGATGGGGGTAGGGTCAGGAATATGCAGAGTTAACAAGCTCGCTGGGTGGATCTGATACAGCAGGTGGTCCAAGGATCCCACTTTGGGAAACACTGCTCTGGAGGGTCTCCTATTCATTTTGCAGTGATACCTGGGATCAGGGAGCACAGCTTTATTTATTGATCTGTGATGAAGACTTTTGCTTCCCTCGTATGGGGGAGGGGACAGGCTGTGCTGGCGTTCCCTGGGGGAGGGGTGTGCTGTCAGGACCATAAGGGGCTCAGAGTGTAGCTCCCCTCACTGACCTGTCCCCCCACCCCACTGCTGTCCCCTCTTTCCCCTTTCCCCCTCTGCTTCCTTCTCCAGAGTGGCTCTTACACAGTGGCCGTGATGAACGTGGGGGCCCCGGCCGCAGGCATGAATGCCGCTGTCCGCTCCACCGTGAGAATCGGTCTCATCCAGGGCAACCGAGTGCTGGTTGTACACGACGGCTTCGAGGGCCTGGCCAAGGGTCAGGTACAGGGATACAAGGAAGGAGGGCGCTTACTTTGGGGCCAAGGAGCAGTGGTGCAGAGGATAAGTGTAGTGGCTGACCTGCCTGTTCTCTTACCTTCCCCCATCCCTCACTGCCTTTTTCTCCTCTTGGGGTTCAAGCAGAAGTAGATACAGTAGTCCCCCCTTATCTGCTGGGGCACATCCCCAGTGGATGCCTGAAACCACTATAGCACCGAACTCCAGGTACAGCTGATCCTGGAACAACTCGGGTTTGAACTGCATGGGCCCACTTACATGCAGAATTTTTTTTTTTTTTGGTGGGGGGGCGGCCATACTGCACGGTTTGTGCGATCTTAGTTCCCTGACCTGAACCTGGCCCCACGGCAGTGAGAGCACCGAGTCCTAACCACTGGACCGCCAGGGAAGTCCCCAGAACTTTTCAGTGGCAAATACTGCAGTACTATATGACCCGGGGTTGGTTGGATCCACGAGTGCAGAGCGGTGGATGTGAGAGCTGACTGTCAAGTTACACGTGTACTTTTGACTGCGCAGAGGGTTGGCACCCGACCCCCATGCTGTTTGGGGTCAGCTGTATACTATGTGTTTTTTCTGTACTAACGGGTGGGTGGCATATACATCGTGGACACACCGGGCAAAGGGATGACCCACGTCTTGGGTGGGATGGTGCAAGATTTCATCACACCACTCAGAACAGCATGCAATTTAAAACCTGTGAATTGTTTATTTCTGGAATTTTCCATTTAATATTTTTGGACTGAGATTGACCACAGGTAACTGAAAGCTTGGCAAGTGGAATCACAGATAAAGGGGGACTACTGTATTTAATTTTAGGGCAGTGGGAACAGGCCGCTGAAATGAACCCTTTGCAAACAACGCGTCTGATTTAATTCTCTGTCCCAGAGTTCAGCACAGGGCCTGGCGTAATCTAAGGCGCTTAAGATTTGTGAACGAGCAGAAAGGGGAGGAAGTTGAGTGAGGTGGGAAAAGCTGGTGCCTGGCGTTCCTCTGTCCGGGCGGGTGGGTGTAGGGGCGGGGTCAGAGCTGAAGGAGTTGTGTCAGGCCACCGTGTGGACCTGTGCAACCTTTCCCTGCAGATCGAGGAGGCTGGCTGGAGCTATGTTGGGGGCTGGACTGGCCAAGGTGGTTCTAAACTTGGAACTAAAAGGTCAGTGCATTACAGGAGCGCCTCCTCGTCGCCCTGAAAGGTGGGCCTCGGCACGCGGGCGTCAGTTCATCCAGTCGGGCTCTGCCTGACCAGTGCTGTCTCTGGGTCCGCTCTCCACAAGCTCACAGTTGCCTCATGGGGGCAGACGAGCCAATCCAGACATCTCTTAGCATCTCTGGCAACTCAGAGCCCCAGCATGTATCCTCGGACGGGGATGAGAAAGTGGGGTAGGGAAGGGGGCACAAGTTAAGAAACTATAAACAAAGTACCTTCTAACTCTAGCGTTTCTCTCCTTCAATTTTGCTGTCTCTTCCCCAAATTCTATTCCCCTCCCCCTGCCCCAATCAACTAGAACTCTACCCAAGAAGAGCTTCGAACAGATCAGTGCCAACATCACCAAGTTCAACATTCAGGGCCTTGTCATCATCGGGGGCTTTGAGGTGAGTGCCCCCACCCCCGTTCCCCCCGCCCCCACCTTCCCTCTCCCCTCATTCCCGCCCCCGCTGCTCTCGTCTTCTCAGGCTTACACGGGGGGCCTAGAGCTGATGGAGGGCAGGAAGCAGTATGACGAGCTCTGCATCCCGTTTGTGGTCATCCCTGCCACGGTCTCCAACAACGTGCCCGGCTCGGACTTCAGCGTGGGGACCGACACGGCTCTCAACACCATCTGCATGGTGAGGGCCACCACTGCTTCCCAGCCTCTGGCCAGGACTCTAATCCCTGGACCGAGTCTGGGCCTAGAAAGTGAGCCACTTGTTTTGTACCAACCAAGTCACAGTGTTAGAAGAATGCTTCTTCAAGCCCCGGCATTTACACACACTGCCTTTAACCGTGCATATGGTGTCCATCCTCCACGCCTTGTGAGTCCTGTCACCTAGAAAGGCGTCTGTACTCTGCATATCAAATGATTTTTCCTTTCTGAGGTCCTACAGCCTAGTTCTCCTACTCCGAGCAACAGGAGGGGTAGGGACAGCTTCCTTCCAGGGGAGGAGTTCCACACTGTGCTTAGCAGACGTGCCTGCCGTCCCGGAAGGCAAGCACTCAATGAGGCGTAGGGGCCCCGCTGGCCTGGGGAGGATGTCGCTCCAGAGTTCGGTGATGGCAGGGGCCAGCAAAGTGACAAGAATCACACCCCTGACCATGTCTTTCTATGACCTGTTGTCTTTGCAGACCTGTGACCGCATCAAGCAGTCAGCGGCAGGCACCAAGCGCCGGGTGTTTATCATTGAAACCATGGGTGGCTACTGCGGCTACCTGGCCACCATGGCGGGCCTGGCAGCCGGGGCCGATGCTGCCTATATTTTTGAGGAGCCCTTCACCATTCGAGACCTGCAGGTAGACGGCCACCCAGAGCCCCTCTCCCCGCCCCAGTCTCTCCCCACTGTCCCCATGGCGACCTAAGCTGTGCGAGCCCAAGGCGAGGACAGAGCTGATGTGTGGTCTGTGTGGAGTCCTAGAAGGAGCACCGGGCGGGCATTCTCTGGTGTAACCTCCTGTACGTGGCCGCTGCTCCTGGTGACGGAGCATTTGTTTGAAGGGTGGTATGCAGCTAAGCACTTTATGTGCGTTTTCGCATTTTATTTTCATAACAGACATGCAAGGGAGCTATTATCTCCATATTACAGATCAGAAAGGTTTAGTGAGGTTACAAAACCTTTCTAAACTTTGAGTAGGTGGTTTAACTGACTGAGAAAGTCACACGCCCACCCCCCCACCCCCACCAGATTTCCCCTGCTACCAAACCGGAGTCCTCATTCCATTTTTTGAGGGGATACCTTTATGATCCTCGTTTTCCAAGATCCCCGTTCATTGGAAGGAAAAAGAGCCACAAAGTGGAGGGCCACCGGCTGAGGGAACTCCCTAATCCAAGGGCCCAGCCAACCCCTGCCCGCAGTGGAGGGTGACCTTTTCCCTCCTTCACCCCCAACTCAAAGCCCAATGAAGCGACTGCTTCTGGGTGAATCACTGGACCCGGACGCAACGTGTTTAGAGACCTACACGGAGAGCAGGGTCAGCCCTCTGAGGGAGGGAGAACTGGAAACCCCTGAAGGAGCCGAAAACTGACAGTTGCCACGCTTTGTCCAACTTTCCCTCTGCCTGTTCTGCCTGTCGCATCTGGAGTCTTAATTTCAGTCTGCACTGACCTTCTTAAAGGGCTTAGGCACGGTTCAGGCCCTGGGCTGTAAATAGCCCTCTTCCTGTCCCTCTCCCTCCTGCAGATGCCTGGAGGGGAAGAAGGGATCTATGAGCCTGCCCAGCCGGATCCACTATCAGCCGGGCTTTGGATTTTGTTTCATTTTCAGGTGAATGTGGAACATCTGGTACAAAAGATGAAAACAACTGTGAAGAGGGGACTGGTGTTAAGGTACCTCATCCCCGGTTTGCTCCTAAGTGAAGAGAAGCAATAGTCAGGCTTTGGCCCTAGTCAGACTGCATCCGTGGCTGGGACACCCTGAGGAGTCTGGATACAAATGGAGAGCGCCTGGCCGCAGGGGTAGATGGAACCGGGAGGGGCAAAGCTGACCAAGGCAGAAGGCGGGTGGAGGGAGGGGGACAATGCCCGGCACAGGCTTCGGTCTCTCCTGCAGGAATGAGAAGTGCAATGAGAACTATACCACTGACTTCATCTTCAACTTGTACTCTGAGGAGGGGAAGGGCATCTTCGACAGCAGGAAGAATGTGCTCGGCCACATGCAGCAGGTGCGGAAGACACGCCATGCCCGTCACCAGACAGCCATAAATAACCCCCAACAGTCACTGAATCTCCCAGTAGTCTCCGACCCGCTGGAGGCTATCGGGGCTGCCACAGAGCGTGGGCCTGCAGGCTTTTACAGTCACAGAATCAGAAATCTTTACCTTGGAAATGGCCTTAGACATTCTGTGGTTCATCCTCTTTATTCAGGGCAGGGTTTCTCAACCTTGGCACTCTTGCCATTTTGAGCTGGAAAATTCTTTGTGGTTGTTCTGTGTGGTGTAGGATTGCTTACTCAGCAGCATCCTGTACTCTTACTCACTAGATGCCAGTAGCACACCCTCCTCACTTGTACGACTGAAAAAATGTCTCTAGACATTACCATATGTCCCCTGGGGGGCCGAATCGTCTCCAGTTGAGAACCACTGGTTCAGATGAAGAAAATGAGGCCACAGAGGAGAACTGCTTTTTTCAGGGCCACTAGTCAAGCTGGAATGAGGTCAAAATGAGCTGGTCCAGTGCTCTCGCCACCATAGCATGCTGCCTTTTGTGGGGAACCTGTGAGATGAGTACAGGCACCTTGCTAGGGTTGGGCTCCATCTCTGGAGTTTCAAGGGGAAAGGAATCCCTTTCTATCACCCACATTCAATCCCCACCCAAGGCAGGCCTCACTCACAGATGATACTAGTGGTCTGAGGCCTACCCCATCCCAAATGTCCCCACAGATGCCTCTTAAGCATTGACCTTTGACCTTTCTATACCCACAGATGAATTCACATTATCTCAGTTTGAATGGGCTTAGCAGCTCCTGCAGGAATGGGGTACTATTGGATAAAGTATGACGACCTATTTTCTGTTTTTCCTTCCTTCCCATTTTCCCACTTCTGCTTTGTTCAGAGAAACTCTGCACCATGTTTTATATTATTCTGAGGTGCTACCAAGAGCATCCAAATTGGGTCACAAGGAACACTTGTGTCATCGATGATGGTGACTGACAGAAGCTGCTAAGCTAATGAGGGGTAGGGAATTGACCGAATGGCCAGTAAGACTAGAAGGAAATGAACAGGGTCATGCAGCTACGGAGCTGGAAGAGGCGACTGTGAGACCAGTCATCCCCTTGTACTGATTAGTTACTCTGAAGTCTGGTGAACGGCCAAATACACCAGGCCAGCTTGCCCTGGCTCCCGGCCCTGCTTCAGGATTTCCTTTCACAGTTAGACTTCCGGATTCCTCTTTCTGGTTATAAACTTTCCTCTGTGTATTCCCATCTGTCTGCCACTTCATTAGAGTCCTTCCCCGTGTAATTTTTATGATTCTTTTTCCAGGGTGGGAGCCCAACTCCATTTGACAGGAATTTTGCCACTAAGATGGGTGCAAAGGCTATGAACTGGATGTCTGGGAAAATCAAAGAGAGTTACCGTAATGGTAGGTGGGGTAAGAGGGTGAGCCCCCTTCCTAGAAGCTGGTTCCCAGTATAGAAGCTGACTGACCATCCCTGTTGCAGGGCGGATCTTTGCCAATACCCCAGACTCGGGCTGTGTTCTGGGGATGCGTAAGAGGGCCCTGGTCTTTCAACCCGTGGCTGAGCTGAAGGAACAGACAGATTTTGAGTGAGTACCTCTACCTCCTGCGGTGGTTCCCTCCCCGGTAGTTTCGAGATCTACCCTTCCCAAGCTACTCACCTTCTTCAGTCCTTTTCTTTTAGGAGTAACACCTGTAGTCGTACTTACTTCAGATCTGCTGCCCAGGCCCCAAATCCAGCCTCTTCTGCTCAACTTCTTCCCATAGGCTTTGATAGAAGTTGACTGGGGTGCTAGAGATTAAATCATCATCTACCTCATTCCTCTGTAGGCACCGCATCCCCAAGGAACAGTGGTGGCTGAAGCTGAGGCCCATCCTCAAAATCCTAGCCAAGTATGAGATTGACTTGGATACCTCAGAGCACGCCCACTTCGAGCACGTCAGTCGGAAGCGGTCCGGAGAAGCTGCCATCTAAACCTCTTTGCAGTGAGAGGAACGGATCGTCTGATCATGGTCAGCTCACCCTGATAGATCCAAGTCCATGCATTCTCAAGTGTTTCAGCTCAGCTCACTTTCAATTAGGTTTCCTTTTATTCTGTAACTGCAGCCATGGTCAGCTCTGGCCAGGGAGCTGGGGCAGGGGGCAAGTAAGCGTAAGCTCCTTGTAGTTAGAATTTATCCTGACTTCTACCCCAGCTTCATGTGTCACACGAGGCTGGGCTCCTCTAGTGCTACTGCTCGATTTCAGTTACTCGGTTAGAATTTTCCTAAAAATAAGCTTTATTTATTTCTTTGTGATAACAAAGTCTTGGTTCCTCTACTACATTTACGACAGTGACAAACCATAACTACACTAATAAATGCCAACTGGTCACTGTGCTTTTGGTTCTCCTGTTATCATCTTCACAAGTGCATTCCTGTCAGCCTCAAGCACCAGATTCTGCCCAGCGGACACCTAGGAAAATGCAGCCCATGCGCTAACCCCATGTACTTCTCTCTGTTGTTGGACATCTCTTGACTCTGTACACAGGGTCCTAAAGCACAGGACACTGTCCTTATCCTCATCCCGCAACTAGTCCCTCCTGCATCCTCTGCAGCCAACAGGATGCTCCCGTCTTCCTTAAGCATGAAGTTGTGTTTCACCTCTTGATCATCTACCCATTACCCAGCGTTGCTATTTTCCAGCCATCCCCCAATCTCTACTCTTCCTCTGACAATACAGGGTTCTTCCTTCTCAACTTTTCCCCTGTGCTCCTTCCTCAATGAAAGCCAGACACCATCGGTGGGGAGACATGTACATCCTGAATGCCTGGGAAATAGAGACACCCAGTCCTGGACCTAGTTTGGTGGGTTGGTTGAAATACTGATTAGGAAAATTGTCAGTTCTTATTCAGCTCAATTTGTTTTCTGTCCCATACTGCCTCATTAGCAAGTATCCATGTAATACAGTTGGTTCTTAGGATTGGGACTACAGACTGTTCCCCCAGTTGATAGAATGCTTCCCTGTCAATGCCAGGCTTGAGATTAGTCTCCAATAATCAGATCCTGGCTCTTGGCACAAGCGTACATATTCCTCCCAACCTACACAGTTTCCTCGCTTGCTTGCTGAAGCAGGACGGAAGTTTGAGGTTTTACAAGGGATGGAGGAAAGGATTATCTGTAGTACTTCACTTTTGCTGGCTGTCCAAAGTATAACTGCTATACCCTAAAAACAGTTCTAAAAAATGACCGAGGACTTCCCTGGTGGCGCAGTGGTTAAGAACCCGCCTGCCAATGCAGGGGACGTGGGTTCGAGCCCTGGTCCAGGAAGGTACCACATGCCACAGAGCAACTAAGCCCGTGGGCCACAACTACTGAGCCCGCGTGCCACAACTACTAAAGCCCACGCGCCTAGAGCCCGTGCTCCGCAACAAGAGAAGCCACCGCAATGAGAAGCCTGCGCACCGCAATGAAGAGTAGCCCTCGCTCGCCACAACTAGAGAAAGCCCATGTGCAGCAACGAAGACCCAACGCAGCCAAAAATAAATAAAATAAAATAATTTATAAAGCAAACAAAAAATGACCGAGAAGTCTTGTCAGAGCCCAGCATTAAAGCAGCCAAATGCTCTTTGTACAGTTCTTTAAGGGGAAGAAAAATTAATATCAAGCACTGTTATCACTGATTCTTCAAAACAGCCAATGCAGGTGGTGGTGACAGCCCCATTTCAAGAGATGAGGACACTGAGGCTCACGGTAATTAAATAATGTACAGAAAAGTAGGAACAGTAGAAATTACCAAACTTGCTTTTAGAACTGTTTATTTCTTTTTTTTTTTAAGTGAGCAAAAAACACCAACAGCAAAAGGACAAAAGCGGACAAACTTTCAAATTAGCTGTGTCAGCAGTTCATTTTTATTTATAGTTCCCAATCAGTTAAAAAAAAAAGTTTTCCACATTTGCATAAGGTCATCTAGGATCAATAACAACTTGATCTAGTTTAGGAACATGAAAAGGGAGAGTACTGTAGACTAAGTGTTGTTCACTAAAACAGATCTTTTTCGGGTAGGTGGGTCATCTCTGAGGAAGCTCTTATAATGCTCCTCCCCCACTCCTCAACTCTCCACCCCCTCCACCAATGTCTAGTATAGATCAGTAAAAAGTAAAGTTTCCAAAACACCTGAAAACAAAACAAAACAAATTCCAAACTCTTAGCAGAGTGAATGAAGAAGACCAGAGAGAAAAGGCAGCCCAGCCCACGTCCTCCTGTGCTACAGCAAACACCTTTGCCTACGGCGCAGGAAGTGCCTATCAAGCCCACTAGAGCAAACTGGCTGTCAGGAGGAGAAAGAACTGCATTAGAAGAAAAGTTCTGAGGACTTTTAGTTCTTAGGACTGCTTAGAACCTCCTATCCCTTCTACTATATGTAAAGCAGCAAGACCGTCTTTCTAAAATAATATTGCTGAACTACTGTAACCCTTGGGCACACCCATGGAAAAGAAGCAAAGGCTGCCCTTCCCTTCGATGGTGAGAAAGGGGGCCAGTCCCTTCTGAATGCCCCAGGATGATTCTAGGGATATCATCCAGCCCAATTCTGAACCTGCACACCATTTGAGGTTGTAGTATCTTCATTTGGGGGCTGCAATTGTTAGCTGGAATTTTCTTAAACTTCTTCACAGATCAATTAAAATGTTTCTAAGAGGGATTCTTCTGAAAACGTTAATCAGGTCCCCAAAGGAAAACCAAACACATGTTCTATAAATACGCTTCATCTTCCGAGACAAATTTAGTCTCACTGTTGACTTTTTCCCTAAAGGGAGGGTTAGGGAGACCTCTTCCTTTTCAGGGTGCAATATGAAAGGCCAGGTAAGTAAGAAACAGAAACAAAAGTGAGGGACGTTTTTGGTTGCTTGGTTTGGGGAGGGGAGGTGATGTGGAGGTTACTGTTGTGACATGTTGCCTCGAAATAGAAACCACAGAGCAGGAACAACTGCTTTCCCTGTTTTCCAAGACAGAGACAGTGCTGCAGGGCAAAACCTCACCCAGAGTTGCCTGCCTGACGGTGCACTCGTCTCCTCTGGGCTATTCTACGAGTAACAGGTATTCCTTCAGAGAAGCTGGCAGTGGAAGGCCCTTCACCGCATCCGGCAGATACTGGAGTCCCAGGCTCCGGCGCACAGCATAGCGCGAGAGGGTTTTGAGGGTCCCTGGGGCTGAGCACAGAACAGTCAGTTTTTCACATAGCTGCTGGTCTTTGGCCACTTCTCGTGGCATGGTGCCATTTTTCCTTAATTCAAAGTGTCCCACAGCTCTGTGGAGGAGCTCAAAGCAAGAGTCCTCTTTCTCTGTTCCAAGTCCCCTGACTAGCAGAGCCACCAGGCGGGAGATGGGCGTCTGGCCTTTTAGGTTGATGACTCTGACCTCCGCACCATAATCAAGAAGGACGCTGATGCTCTCAAGATTTCCCTTCATGGCAGCCCAGCTGAGCGGGGTGTCATTGTTGTAATCCAGGGCGTTGACAGAGGCCCCGCTCTCCAGGAGGGCGCGCACACACTCGGCATTGTTCTTAAAGGCTGCCCAGTGAAGTGGGGTGTCTCGGTTGCCGTCCAGTGCATTGGGGTTTGCACCATATTCCAACAGGACTTCCACACAAGCCTCATCTTTCTCAGCTGCATAGTGGAGGGCTGTTCGGTTATAACCATCCAGGGCATTCACCTGTAAAGGGGGAGCAACTACATTACAGTGTATAGACGACTGAGAGGACGACAGGCTGGCAAAGACACTTGCATGTGTCTATCCATTACCTTTGCTATGTAACGTTCTGAACATGAGGGTCAACAAGCAATTCCCAGGGAGTCATGGTGATCAGGATGGAGCTATGACAGGAGCTGAGGAGCAAATAGGAAAACAACTGTCCCCAGACAACTGACACTATGATGTCCACCGATTAGCTGGCCTGCATTATCTAGGGTTTTGCTTCCACGTTCTTATTTACTATTCACTAGGACCTCTACCACAGGGTAAGGGGAAAGAAAGAGAAGATGAAGTCTAAGTCCTCGTAACTACTCTGAAAGATGTTTATTGGAAAGCGGCTTGCATATACTGGCCAGAGAAAAGGTTTTGGATTATTTTACTTATCCTGACTCACTCTGTATCCCGTGGATAACGGCAACCAGACTGAAAAATAATGAGGTCAAGATTCTGCCCAGGTAGCTCTGCTGTGTTCTTTAACCATCCAGAGAAGCTCAGATTGTTCATCCAAGTCAGCCCCCTGCAAACATATGCTGTGAGGTCACAAGAGAGCCTGGAGGAAAGCATGTGGAGGAAAGAACACAGATCTTCCAGTGCTGGAAGAGCAGCTGGCTTGCTAAAACTCAGCATCACCTATAATTTTTGAAGGCTACAAAGACTTCAGATCCCAGGTTTAAATAGCGAATTATCTTCTCCCATGAAAGGCACTAAAAAAAAAAAAAAACCCTGCGATATTTAACTGAGTTCAACCTTCTACTTAGCTAAAAGCTGCCTCCCCCACCGCCCCCTGGGGTAGTTTCACTTTTATCATTGACATTAATCACTGGCTTTCACTTCAGGGTCACTCATAAAAGTTATGGGATAGTTAATGACAAGTAGAGAACAACATGGCAGTGTGGAGGTGAGGAAGCTGGGGGCTGCAGCAGGCTTACCGACCAGTGTGTCTGGGGCCTGCACACCAGCTTCATGGCATGTCTGATTCAGATGAGTGCCGCAGCGTGTGCACCTTGAGGATGCCTCAAAAGCTGTTGAAACTGCTGGTTTATTTATTTAATAGGCACTTACTTAGTAATTACTACATGCCAGTGCTCTAAACAGTTTACAACCTTATGAAGAAGACACCACTATCATCCTCATTTTACAGATGGAGAAACTGAGGCAAAGAAAGGTTAAGTAACTTGTTCAAGGTCACACAGCTGGAAGTGACAGAGCTGGAATTCAAATTTATGAAGTATGGTTCCAGACTCTGTTCTTTTAACCATCCATTATACTATGCTGCTTCTTGCTAATGCCAATAAAAAGTAATCTATGTTTTTTTATGTTCAGATACATTCGAAAGAAAATAGGAACAAGATACGCTAAGACAGAAAAAAAATCAGTGGGCAGAAAGAGCACAAGTAGCTCAGTCCTGGGGAAGGGACTGCCTAGTGATCTATTTTCCAGTGACGGAGGTATTAGAAGTGTACATCCAGTAGCAAGTCTCAAGTGGTTTACGTTGGATCAGGGTTGAGGGGCCTGGATAGTCAACAGGCAATGACAGGATTAAATGGAAATATAAACAACCCTAGAAGGAAGGCTGAGAGATTAAGGGGAGATAAAAATTCCCTCTTCCTGGAGTCACGGACAGTGTAAGAAAGAAAGGCAAAGGAATGAAATACTTCGGATGATTCACCATTACATTTTGTTTTAATATTGGCCATGCCGATGTTACCAGGAGCTAGAAGGTGGGAAGAAATGGGAGAAGAGACAAGAAATTGTAGGAAAGTGTGAAGCTCAAGTTTAGTGCATCACTGATGTGACAGCGTCAGAAACCTTACCTCAGCTCCCTTCTCCAGCAGTAATTCCACACAGTCAGCATCGGACACCATGCAGGCACAGTGCAGGGGCTTCAGCGTGCCGTGGGTACAGTTCACATCTGCTCCCTGTGGGCGGAAGGAAAGTTCGATCGGTGTCTTCAGCTCTCGCTCACCACGCAGGACAAGACTCAGAACAAGGTCCGGGGGGGAAAAGGGTCCTAACTCTGTACTGTAAACATACTACCAGCCCCAGTTTCTATTCCTATTCATTAAATGATATTATAATGCCAATATCCAAACCAAGAGAATACACTGAAGATGAACGAAAGGAACTGTCGCTCCCGTAGATCAAGTCATTAAGATTCTCCACAAGCTAGACTGCCAGATGGTCATTTGGACATCACTGAGGACATAACCTTATATGTAAAAGCAGTGGAACCTTATCATCAGGCAGGAAGGCTGGAAAAGCAATCAACTTTCTATGGCTACCATGCTCTGAAAAAGTCAGGAAAGGGAGTCTTTCAGCCTGAAGCCAGGAGAACTGGCATGCTCTTTTGCCACCTGACAGATGACCATCACTAATACTAAGGTCATCTTAATGTTATCTCTTTGTTTATAAACATCTTCAAAGTAGCCTATTATTATCAGCATTCTCTGCCACCTAGCCCCCCACTGGTACTTCTATTTCAAATCTGGTAAAGAAGACGGAGATACCACAGCAGACCAAAGTCACAGAATGACTTAGCAGCAGAGCTAGAATTAGAACGTGACCAAGTTTCTACTGCTGAGTCTTCTGATACCACTTTTGCCGAGAACAAGCTAATGCTGTATGACTTTTTCTTCTCACAGCTGTGCCACACAACTCTGAAGCAGCTACAGGGCTCTAGGCTTTAAATAAGGACTCTAAAGTTGTTAAAAAAGAATGTACAGAAGTAACTATCTGGATGCATTCTCTAGTGACCAAAAAAATTACCCTGTAACTTCTCTTCAACAGGAATAATACACAGAAAAAGGCATCAAAGCCCTTCTAGGATACTAGTCATTCAACAGAATTACTGAATAGTAGTGGTTAGACATCAGATAGTTAAGTTTTCTTAAGTCAAAAATTACCATGCATGTTAGGGGTTGATCTTCTCTGTGGACCTTTAAGTGGTGGCTGTTGGTAAGACAGAAGGCCAGTGATATCTCTCCATGTAATTATTACAAAACACAAGGATTTGAAAGCCGCTTATGCTTTGCTTGCCTCCTTCCTCCCTTAGTACAGCATGTGTTGAAGACTTTGAGCTTGCTGGGTCCCATGTGCACCATATGCAGACGGAGATTTTATAGAGAACAAGGGACTAGGTTTATCTAGAACATAATTCCTGAAGAAAAATATCATAGGCGCAAAGTGAAAGGCAGAAGGGAAGAGAAGCAAAACATAGGCTAAATATATTTTAATGGTCAAGTTAATACATTTTAGAAGACTGTAAAAACTCCCTGTGATCTTGTGCTGAGTCAGAGCTGCAAACCTGTCATCCATTAGGATTCCCCGGGAGCTTTCCCACTTCACCTCCCCAAGGGCTCTCGCATCAACACAGCGCACTCACCCCTCTGATGAGGTCCTCTACATTGTCATGTGGGAAGGAGCGAATGGCAGCGATTGTTCGGATTAAGCGCTCTGAGAGAGAGTATTTGCTCTGAATGCTCTGCATAATATACCACATACTGGAACTCATCAAGGCTCAGAGTACGTTCACATGCTCCAAACTGCCTGAAACAAAGATGTTTTAGGCATACACAGTCTCGCTGAGCACACCTGTCCTTAGTTAGAGGTTCTCTGAGGCCTTCCCACTACTAAAACCAGATTTCAAATAGATCAATGATTCATTCATTAATATCATTTTTTCTTAATCATAAGAAATAGATTATAATAGTTGCTGAAGGAGCTGGGTAAACCTGGATGCAAATGTTCTGACCCTTGAAATCTCAGTTCTACTCTCTGACCTAGCCTAGCACAAGATTTCCCCAAGAGGCTCCAAGCTCCCCATGGAGCTCTGTGTGGTTTAAAAAAGACTAGGCAAGGAAGGGCATTCTTTTAAAGGCTAAAGATGCCACAAAGCATTCTTTTCCTCCTCTGAATTATGTGGTCTTTATTATCAGCATCCCCTTTAGGTTACTTGTTACATGTGGCCTTGCAGTATAGTTATGGTCATACTGTCTTTCCATCTAAACTGTAATCAATTGGAAGGCAAGGTCCTTGTTTTCTACTTTTTTGGCCCATATAAGGCCAGCCACAGAGTCTTACAAAAAGTAGGTACTTAATAAATACTGGTTGATTGACTGACTAAAGGGTATGGGAGTGATTGCTACTTGTGAGAAGAGATGGAACAAATACAAATGACAAGGCATCTGTGAAACAGTTTAAAATGTCTTCAGCAAAGAAAAAAATAGGAAGTTTTTGAGGTAATATTCTAAAATAAGGAAGGAACGCCAAAGTATAATTACTCTGGGGTCATCTATATAAAATTAGAAAAAAATTTCAAAGTTCACACCAATGACATATGCTTGCAGTTGTACGAAAACAAGCACATTTAAGAGTGAAAAATGAATTTAAAAATTGGCCATTTGTGACAACTGTGAAGCAGACTTGAGTTCGGCGTTGGAAGAAGAAAATAATGCAATATACATAAATTCAACTATGATAAGTTTCAGCTGTATAAGAGCCATGTATCAGTTGGGGAACATTTAAGATTACAGCAAAGAAGGTGGAGTATTTCTATGAAAAAGCATATATCAAACTGTAGAGAAAGCACGGTATGCTGTACGGCTCTCTAGGTATAACTGTTTAGGAATCCATGTTCTTATCAAACTATAAGCTCCTTGGCGGTAAATACAGTGTTATTTTTAACAGTGCCTCGCACATGGCAGGTTCTCAATAAATATCTGTTGAACCAGTGTAAAGCTTATTACTTTGGATCCTAAAAAAATCCAAGACTTGCAGTAATTAAACATCTTATGCATATGATGACTACTAAGGGAAAAATCCAAAAATTATTTTGGTCATTTCATACTATGTAATTTTTGCCTTTTGTGAAGGACTATCCCCTTATACATTATGCAATATACTATAAACTCTAATAGTTTCCATTTTGCTAATCAGTAGCCATTTATCTGTTTAAAATATATACAGTATTAATTAATGGAATGCAAGTTAAAAATATTCAATTCATAGGTATCAATGATTCAAATTGGGTATTCTCCCCTACTTTATTAAGAATAAGTAAACTTACACACTTGTTTATATGCCTCCCTGAAATTTTCTAGATAGTTTAGACTTGGCATACGTTTTAATCTCTCCAACAGCCACGAAACTCCTCAGAGACAAAGGGTCTGTATCTTACACTTCATTGTTGCAAGGAAAAAGGGGAAAAAGGCATAGCTGCATTTGAGTCAACGATTTCAAGAACGGGGGCAGAAAACAGAGCGTCCAAAGTGTAAGGCTTACACCGAAGTGGTTCTGTTAACCATTTCTGGGTCATGATAATCTGAAAAAACTAGACCCTGCAATCATTTTCGGAGAGCCCTTGGGCTCCAGGCTAAGAACTCCTAACTCAGAATATGACCACTGGTCCTCTGCTGCTGCCGCCTCGAAGCTCGTGCTGAAGAGTGAAACTTCGGGGCACATAGACAACATTCACTGTCAGGGAGGGTCAACGAAATCTAAACTCGACGTATCTCCGGGCAGCAGCCTATGCACGGTTTGACCCCAAGTCTCCCCTTTCCTCTGCTGGTACTGAAAGTCCTCTCTCTCCCGTTTTCTTTCACTTCGGATCCAGAGACAACCCCAAGGTTTTGTTTGTTTTTTTTTTTGTTTTTTTTAATTGCGAAGCTAGAAGCAAAGTAGGAGAGAGGTGACGTTCAAGAGCTCTGGTGCTAGTGAGGCCAGGCTTCCGCCCACCCAGGCGGGCCCCCGCCCCAGCGCGCCTGCTTGGGGGAGGAGTCGCGGCAGCTTGGTCTCGCCGAATCTAGGGGGCTGATGGACAACTGCACGAAATGCGAAGACATGTGGTGTCACTTTCCGCACAGGCTCCTCAGAGACCGCAGCAATTCCAGCGGGTCTCCCGGGCCGGTATTGAAACGGGGTCGCGAAATCTGGCAGGGGAGCCCCTGAGGCGGACCAACCCCTGCCCCGATCTCCCCAAGGCCCGGAACGAGGTACCAGCCTCGAGGGCTGGCGGACCCCGAGCTGCGAGTGGAGGAAGCGTTACTGGGCGTGGTGCCCCGGATTAGGGAACCAGGCTGCAGACATTTTTGCAGCGGGGTAACACTCACCGAACTGCAGGGCTGACCTGGGTGGTGAAAGCCGCTGTCAAGACGTGACCCGGAAGCAGAAGTTGCCTCCCGGGGGCCCCTCTGTTTACAGGATAGGTGACTAGAACGGGCGCCTGCGCAGCGACCAGTGTCCGAAGGCGGAACGCGCCTGCGCAGGCTTGTGACGCCGCCTTGGTCCAACCAAGGCTTAGTTAACCACTTTGCTATCTAGCCCCGCCACAGGGTTTGCGCAGGCGCAATGTGGCGCTGTCGGCTGCTGGCCGGGCGCTGAGTCCGTGGCGGTCGTGGGCAAAGAGCTCACTCCCCGCTGGCTGTTCGACCAACTCCGTGGGGCTGTGCCTGCGTGGAGCAGGCCTGCAATGAGTTCATCCGAGCCCTCCGCTGCCTCCCACTGTCTCCATCTGATACCGGACCTGAACAGCCAATTCCCAGATTATTCCCAAACTCGCGACACCGATGCGGTTCGTTAGGAGAATAAACTGTTAGTAAGAAGTGTCTTTGGCAAATAAAAGAGACTTCCAGCATTTTTCATAACATTGGAACGCATCGATGCACCTCGGAACCCTTCTGGTTATTGTCCACCCTCCCTCAAAGGAAACTATTGATATATCAAAGATAAACAAGCACTCATGAGGAGCACTAGCCCAAATGTTGAGGGCTGAACAAATACGTACATGCTGACATTAACCTTTCCCAACCAGAGAGATGCTGACACCTCCGAGTGATGATTTTTTCCATACAAAGCATAAACATTTCGAAGCCAGCTGCACGTGGTGGTGCATGCGAAGAGTAAAGCAGCCCACACAGGCAGACTGTTAAGAGCCGTGATCTACCCCGCAGCCCGTTTAACCAAGAGTTCCCCAGCACCCCTTCCTCAAAGCTTGCTCTGAGCAACAGAATTTGACCAGTTTGAGAGTAAAGCAGGGCCCAGATAGTTCTTGTATGTCAGCGAGGGAATGGCGAACTGGAAAAGTTCAGTGAGTCTCCTCCCAGCATCGTATAAATTAAGGATGCTTAGTACATTTCCTTATTATTAAGGATTGGGAGACAGATTTGCAAACAGTCAATTGCAGTTAAAGATCACTATTTCAACAACATTTTACTGTACAAAGCTGATGTTGAAGAACAGTTCTACTTCATGGTGAGATCAAGAGAGTGTAGAGAGAGAGAGGGTCTGTGAAGAGGTTTCTTGTGGAGAAATGTGTTTTGTTGAGATCCCGCTCCCTTCCCACTCAGAGGAAGAGGCAGTGCTGGTGCTGCATCCTTCTCAAGCCTAAAGAGGGGACTCTGTGGGACCAGAGAGCTTGGAAGTTGTTTCCCATAGTTGTAAAACACAGAGGACTGCACTGACTCTTGCATATAAATAAAAGAAGGCAGTGGCCATAAAACAGAGGTGGCTGCATTGGGATCCACCAGCACACCCAGATTCGGTAGGGATGACAAATGTGAAATGTTTTCCTGGACCCAATGTGGGCCACATAGAGGACAGTCAGCATGAAGTTGCCTTTGGTCTATTCAAAAGACTTGTCTAGAGGTGTAGAGGGACCCAGTGACCAGAAGTTAGAGATGAACGCAGGAATCCTAGAAACCAGAGAGGCTGTTGCAGACAACCACCTGTGTCTGTCTAGGCCAAAGGGACTCAAGTGAGAGGTCTCTGATGATGGGACTCTCCCAAGAACCTCTAAAAGCACCTTACAAGAGAAAGAGTAACCATGTACCAGACCCAGGTAGTACAGACCCATCCTATCAAAACAGAACTGCCCTATCCCCTTGGTTGTCCTGCCTCCTCCCACTTGTACACAGCAGATCAAACAGCAGTTAGCTAGTGGTAAGCTGAGGAGAAACCTGAAGGCAGCAGCCACCAGCCACAGGAGGCAGCCACCAGCCCTCCCTCATGGGGGAGGGGAGGAGAGGGCTTAGACTAGCACCTTAGAATGAAGCCTGAAGTATTTGGTTACCATCTTGGACTAGAAACATTCTAATTACTAAATCAAGACTCTTTTTTTTGACTTAAAATGACTGTTACTTAAAATACTGTCCATTATCAAAGAATAAAACAAAAAGTCAGAGAATCTGCCCAATTTTCCATTCAGGGGCATGAAATATCCCCTCCTAATAAATATTTTTAAAAGATGATAAAAGCCAAAAAGTAAAGTGGTATTTTGATCATATCCCATGAATCTTCCATTCAACATCCCAACACCATCTCTATATATTTCAGCTTATTTACGATCTTCATGCTTTGATTACAAGTGATTCCCTGAGTTTGGTTTTTTTTTTAATATGTTGTGTCTCTCATAAGACTTTTATTTTTTCTTCTCTCCCTTGCTAGTTCTAGTTCTGTTTTGAAGAACTGTTCATGAGATGGTGTTGATTGACAGTACAACTAGTGTTCCTATTTTCAGACCTTGGCATAAACTGGAACTAGAAATCTGATAATAATGTTTTGCTTGTAATGAATGCTGTTATCACTGTTCAACATATATTAGTATCCAGTCTCCGTGGATAGATGCCACAGAACTGTCCCAGGTTACAAATCTGGGTGTCTTTCTTCTTGAGTGCTGCAGCAACCTAACAGTGGTGGGCTTTTGTACAACTCCTTTTTGGAGTGAAAAAACTCCTTTTTTCACCAGTTGGCTCCAAACCGTTTCCTGATTTTGAGCGCAGTCCTCTAGAACGACAATTTCTGGAGGAGAGGAATTCTGCCCTGCAACCTCTCTTAAGTGGTAACACGAAACACAAGTTTTCTGGCTTCTGTCTAGAACTCATCGATTACTCTTCTGACTAAAAAGCCTCGTCCTTCTTCAGGGGCTGCTTGACTAATGTTGATGAAAAAGTTTTCCTCACACCTTTCCTAGAGAAAGGTGACTTAAGTAAGAAGAAGTGATTCCTTCCAAAGAAGCTCTTCCCCCATCACCAAAGAAAATGAAAAGAACCAAAAGGAAATTTGAGATACCCTAAGAGTGAAGGAAAGCTGTCAAAATTAACAACGTGGAGTGAAAAGATAAGATCCAAGTGTCAGACTGGTTGGGAAAAATAGCTTTCTTTCATTAGTATAATGGTGCATTTTCTCTTTCTATTTTGAGTTTCTTTAAGTTTTAGGATTATCACTTGTAGTGTATTCCTTAATTTAGAAACAATGAAATATCCATGAAAACACCATAGGGATCAAGGTTCCAGTTCTGATAGTAGCTCTAGTTACCTTACTTGTCTAAGCAAGTTACGTTATCTCAGTTTACTGATGACTTTACAACAGGATGAGAGTAGCAACACCTACCCCCAACAGTTAATTTCACAAAACTTAGATCATATTTGTGAAAAGTGGTTTTCTAAACTATATAAATGTTGGTTCTTATCTATGTCATCTATGTATTTGTTCAAGGAGGTTACCAAATGTCTGGGCCTCTCAGTTACACTGCAAGCTAAGGCAGGCAGATTTCCTCCGCTCACTGCAAGCTAAGGCAGGCAGATTTCCTCCGCTCACTTCTCCCCATAGCACAGTCCCAAACACACAGTAGGTATTGGATAAATGCGAACTGAATTGAACTATGGTGAACTGACTTCTCAAAGACAGGGATAGCAGAATGCCTCTATGTACTGGTTCCTGATATTGAGAAAAAAGTCAGTGGCACATTTACAAGGAAAGTTGAAAGAGGGCTTTGGAAATAGAGCAAAGGAAAAGAAAAAAAAAGTTCAGGGAAATATAATGTAAACCTCATGGAACTTTTTATACACTTAAACCTTGTCCTAGAGAAAGTAGTTCAGTGAAGAAAAGAACAGTATTAATGTACAGCAGGGATAGTCTCCCAAGGCATGTTATCAAGATTAAACAAGCACTTCTTTCAGAATTGCTCAGAGGCAGACATACTCTCAGTATTCAAACTCTGCTCTTTTTCCCTTTAAATTTCCCCAAGGCTTGGGGAAATTTATGAATCATTGGTTTTTTTTTTTTCAGTTAGCTTTTCATCAGTATTTTATTATTTTTTGGACCTACAGGTTACCAGTATTTTCTACTATCAGAATAATTTTGCTAATTTTGAGACTTTATAAAGAAAGACTGTCTGAGGGAGTTTGAAAAAAAGTTACAGTAAAAATACAAATAACAATGTTAATGATAATATTTAAATTACATATACATGATACTATTTTTTTCAAGATTGTGAGCAGTTATTTCCTAGCAAACCAAGACTGGAGTAGACTAACTCTAGCAGGAGAGTTCTTAAGATTGTTCAGGGGAGGGAAGTTAACAGAGGAAATGCCCACTTGCCTGGTTTCAGTGAGTGGTTCAGACTGATCTGAAGAGTCCTACTAGCAAGGAAATGATTGGATTCTTCGGATCAATTTTAGGGGCTTGAGAAGCAAGCTTTGGTTGATCTCATAATTTTGAGCTCTCCTAGGCCTGTGCTACTTCTAGTAGGAGTATGTCTCCCCCTGGAGGGGAAATAGAGCATTTGTTCTTTCAGGTTTCTTGCTCAGAGTTCAATAATTAGGTTTTTTTCCCTTCCTTCCTTCGTTCATCCATTCATTCAACAAATACTTATTTAATCCTATTATTTTGCTGTTTGTTATGATCCAGCTGAAAATAAGATCAGCATGGTCCCTGTCTCCAGGGAAATTATAGGTTAGTGTGAGAAATGAACATTAAAGAATCACCTGAATGCCTAAATAATCACAATAGTGATAAGTTACATAAAGGAAAAGAGTGGAGGATAATATGACCTTTCAAAGAAGACCTCAATCGGACTGGGAGTTCAGGGAAAACTTCCCTGAGACCTGGAAGATACATGTATATAGCCAGATCAAAGGCGTGGAGGAAGTGAAGGGAGTGGGTCTTCAAGCAAATGGAAAAGAGTATTCAAAGACTTCAAGAAGGAAAGAGCTTAGGAAGTTGGAAGAAGAGAAAGAGGTTAGAATAAGGAGGCTGGGGCACAAGTTGAGGCCAGAAAGGTAAGGATGCTCCAGATCAGGCAGTGTCTTGGGGGCCACGTGAAGGATTCGAAACTTTATCCCAAAAGAAATAGGCAGCTATCAATAGGTTTTATGCAAGTGACATGATCACAACTGTGTTTTTAAAGGATTACTTTGACTTTCTGTTGAAGAATGGATTATAGAAGGGGCAGAGTAAGGATACCATTAAAAGATTACTTCAATATAATGTAGCTATGCAAGAATGAACAATGGCCAGAAGAAGCCCAGAAAAGAGGCAGCTTAGCACAACCTGGGGGTTTCAGAGACTTTTCAGAGGAGATGATAACTGAACAAAGTCTTGAAAGATTAGAAGGAGTAAATAAGGTAAAGAAAGGGGGGAGTTTTTTCTCAGGAAAAGAAGTAATAACTTATTTAGACCAGTCATTCTTCTGAAAACAATTAAAATACTGGATAGAATTTTTTTTTTTAAATCTCCCTAAAAATACCAAAGGTGGTTTCAAATTGGATTCTTTAAAGACCTATAATCTATTTTATTTTATTTCAAATTGAAGAATAGTTGATTTACAATATTATATGAGTTTCAGGTGTACAACATAGTGATTCAGTATTTTCATAGATTATACTCCATTTAAAGTGATTATAAAATATTGGCTATATTCCCTGTGCTGTACAATATATCCTTGTAGCTTATTTATTTTATGCATAGTAGTTTATGCCTTTTGATCTCTTACTCCTATCTTGTCTCTACCTCCTTCCCTCTCCTCATTGATTTGTTTTCTGTATCTTTGAGTTAAAGACTTACAATCTCAATTCTATTCCAAAACACAGAAGAAAGACAACTTCAAAAATTCTTTAAAGAAATAAATATAACACTGAAACCGGAATTGGATAAAGATTGCACAAAAGGGAACACAATCTCATGTATGAATATCAATGCAAATATCTTAAATAAAACATTAGCAAATGGAATCAAACAGCATGAAATGTCATGACCAAGTGTCAACTGCTTCAGAAATACAAAGATGGTTCAATGTTATAATATACATTAATATACTTAATAATGTTATTATATATAAGAAGAAAAGATCTTGCAATTATCTCCATAGTGCTGGAAAAATATTTCAGAAAATTCAAGATGTATTCCTAGTAAAAATGACTTTCAAAAGAGGAATAAAAGACTATTTTCTTAATGTCACAAAGTATCTTGCTTACCAACATCTATCTTACTATTTTCATGGGAAAGCAGCTGCGGCATTCCTACTAATATCTAAAACAAAACGAGGCTATCCACTACTACTGTAACATCTAACATGTTGTTGGACGTATTTGCCACAGCATTGTTACAAAGAAAGAATTAAATGTATGAGAATTGTAGATAATCTGATGGTGAGTCTGGAAAATGAAAGTAAGTCAATGGAAAAACTACTGCATACAAAAAGATGATTCAGTAAGGCAGGAGGATATAAAAGCAATTTGCAGAAGTCAGTAGGCTTCATAGAAACAAGGAAGAACCAGTGAGAAGATAACATAGAGAACACCTACATCCCATTTAATAGCAACCATAATCACAAAACTCCTAGGAATAAAGTTAAGAAGAAATATGTAAAAATCTATGAGAAAAATTTTATAATATTACGCAAAGACACAAAAGTGGACTTGAACAAATAAAAGACATACCTTAAGTGAATTTGTAAATTTAATATAATTCCAATAAAAATTTCGACAAGATTTTTGTTTGTTTTTTAGATAGACAAATTGATTCTTATGCTCATATGGAAAAAATAAACAAGAACTTCCAGGGAAACCCTGAAAAGAAGAGCAATGAGGAGGGGCCAGTCCTACTAGACATTTAAAGTACTATAAAGCCTTCATAATTTAAATGGTGTAGAGTTGGTACATGAATAGGCAGACACTAGTGGAACATAACATAAAGTCAATCCAATACATGAAGAAATTTATTAATGATAAGGACGTTTCAAAATAATGAAAAAATAGACTCAAATAAATGCTGTTGAGACAACTAGGCATCATTTGGAAAAAGATAAACTTGTATCTATAGCTTATACTGCACACCAAGATAAACTCCAAATGGATCAGTTAATTAAACATAACAAAAATGGAAACCATACAAGTTATAGAAAAAAACATGCGTGGATTTCTGTATAGTATTACCATGGGGGTGGTGGGGAAAGCATTTGCATGATTCAAAATATAGAATCAATAAAAGACTGATAAATTCTATTACATACAAGTTTTTTAAATTACATGGTCCAAATACTGTAAGACCAAAGACAAAGAATTCACTGGACAAAATATTAACAACTCTATCACAGGAAAAATTTAATCTCCCGAATATATAAAGATCTTCTAGAAATAAAAAGATGTAAGCCCAGTAGAAAAATGAGCACAAGACATGGACAGATAGTTTTAAAAGATTCACGCAAGTGCCCCTTTTATAGTGAAACACACTCAACTCACTCAAGAAAGAAAAGCAAATTACATTACACTGAGATAGAATTTCTTGCTGTGTTGGCAAAAATCCAGTAGTCTGAGAGAACAGTCTGTTGCCAAAGCTCTAGGGAAAGAGATATTGATATGCTACTGGTGGAAGTGTAGAATGATACAGCCCTTAAGGAGGGGAATTTTGTATTTTTTGAATTAATTTTTTATTGGAGTATAGTTGAGTTACAATGTTGTGTTAGTTTCTGCTGTATAGCAAAGTGAATCCGTTCTACATATACATATGTCCACTCTTTTTTTGTTCAAATTCTTTTCCATATAGGTCATTACAGAGTATTGAGTAGAGTTCCCTGTACTATACAGTAGGTCCTTATTAGTTACCTATTTTATAGGGAATTTTGTATTATCTAGCAAAATTACACATAGATGAATTCACCCTTTAACCCAGCAATCACATTTTCTAGAAATCTATACTGAAAGTACACTGCACAAACTTGAAATAATATGTGCACAAGGTTAGTCATTGTGGCATTATTTTTTTTAACATCTTTATTGGAGTATAATTGCTTCACAATGGTGCGTCAGCTTCCGCTCTACAACAAAGTGAATCAGTTATACATATATATATGTCCCCATATCTCTTCCTTCTTGCGTCTCCCTCCCTCCCACCCTCCCTATCCCACTCCTCTAGGTAGTCACAAAGCACCCAGCTGATCTCCCTGTGCTATGCGGCTGCTTCCCACTAGCTATCTATTTTACGTTTGGTAGTGTATATATGTACATGCCACTCTCTCACGTTGTCCCAGCTTACCCTTCCCCCTCCCCGTATCCTCAAGTCCATTCTCTAGTAGGTCTGTGTCTTTATTCCCGTCTTACCCCTGGGTTCTTCATGACCTTTTTTTTTTTTCTTAGATTCCATATATATGTGTTAGCATACGGTATTTGTTTTTCTCTTTCTGACTTACTTCACTCTGTATGACAGACCCTAGGTCCATCCACCTCACTACAAATAACTCAATAAGATAAAATAGCCCTTTCAAAAAGAAGTTGTCATGTGAGTCAGCCCACAATTCTTTTAGTTGGGCTTCTTTGATCTCCAGTGGAATATGGACACACTTCAAAATTCCCCACCTGTAATCTTTGGGATCCAATTCCCTCAAGCAATTTACTTTAGGACCATGTTTAGGGTCAGGAGATGGGTCTGCCTGGTTCTGAATTTGACACCCTCTAAAAATGTATTAGGTTCAAATCATATTCACTCCTAAGCCATCAAACCCTAGAACAGTACATAGAGATCATTGGGATATGCCAATACCGAAGATAAAAAAAAGTTTGACTGTTAGGTTTTTCATAGTTTACTTGGCAGCTCTGTCTTGTAGTTCTTCCCCCCTGATCTAACAGGTAGTTCTATGAGTAAAGGAAACCACAGTTACTCTGTGAGGCGTTTCCAATGATGTAGGTTTACAGAAAAAGCCTCATTGGGATAGACCTCAACTAAAGACCATTTTAAACAAACAGAAGATGAAATGTTAAAGGAAGTTCCTCAGGCAGAAAAAAATAGCATGAAAAATTTGGACCAACACAAAGGAATAGAGAGTGCAAAAAATGAAAAATACTTGGTAAAATATTTTAAAATATTTTTCTCAAATTTTATCTCTTAAAAAATAAATAATTAAAGTAAAAATAATTAAACTGCATTTGGGATTTTAGCTTATGTAGAAGTAATATGTGTGACAACAAAACCACAAAGAACATAAGGGAGGAAATGAAAGTATGTCTTTGTAAGTTTCTTGCACTGTGACAAGATAATGGTGTACATTGTAAACTCGAACTGCACTGTCCAATACAGTAGCCGCTCACCATATGTGGCTATTAAAATTTAAATTAGAAAAAAATTAAAAACTCAGTTCCTTAGTCATACTAGCTATATTTCAAGTCTTAAATAGTCATATGTGGCTAGTGGTTACCATACTGGACAATGCAGACACAGAACTCCATCTTCACAGAAAATTCTGTTGGAAACAACGGCTCTAAAGCAATAAAGACAAAACAAAACAAAGAGAAAAGAGGAGGAAGAACTAAAATGCCAAAAGCCAAGGTAAAAAAATCATTTTAAAATTCACTTAGTCTAAACAATGGAATGGAAATAAGAAAAAAGAAACAAAGAACAGATGAGACATATAGAAACAAAACAGCAAGACGATAGATGGAAATCCAATCTTATTAATAATTATAATAAGTATAAGTGACATCCCAATTAAAGGGTAAAGATGGTCAGGTTAGATAAAAAGTAAGACTCAAGTACATTCTATCTATAGAAAACCTACTTGAAATGTAAAGGCACAGATATGACAAAAGAAAAAAATAGAAAATATGTACCATGCAAACACTTAAAAAAGCTGAAATGGGGCTTCCCTGGTGGCGCAGTGGTTGAGAGTCCGCCTGCCAATGCAGGGGACACGGGTTCGTGTCCCAGTCTGGGAAGATCCCACATGCTGCAGACTGGCTGGGCCTGTGAGCCATGGCCGCTGATCCTGCGCATCCGGAGCCTGTGCTCCGCAACGGGAGAGGCCACAACAGTGAGAGGCCCGCATACCGCGAAAAAAAAAAAAAAAGGTGAAATGGCTCCATGAATATCAGACTAAGTAAATATTAGAGCAATGGATATTACTAGGAATAAAGAAAGGCCATTTCATAATGACAAAGTAGTCAATTCAGCAAAAGGACACAACAATCCTAAATTGTTAAATATATAATAAAAGATCTTCCAAAATAGGAGGCAAAACCCAATAGAAATGAGAAATAGATAAGTCCACAAATCTGGTTTAAATCCAAATTATTAATATTAAATATAACTTCATTAAATGCACTAGATAAAAGACAAAGGCTGCTAAAATGGAAAAAAAGCAAAACAAAACAAAATGTGACTATATGCTATCTGTCAGAAACACACTTAAAGCTTAGGAAGTTGAAAGTAGAGAAATGGAAAAGGAGATATGCACCCCATTCAAAAAAAAGCTGGGGGCTTCCCTGGTGGCGCAGTGGTTGAGAGTCCGCCTGCCGATGCAGGAGACACGGGTTTGAGCCCCGGTCCGGGAAGATCCCACATGCCGCGGAGCGACTGGGCCCGTGAACCATGGCCGCTGAGCCTGCGCATCCGGAGCCTGCGATCCACAACGGGAGAGGCCACAACAGTGAGAGGCCCGCGTACCGCAAAAAAAAAAAAAAAAAAAAAAAAAAAAGAAAGCTGGTGTAGCTATATTAACATCAGTCAAAATTGACTTTAAGGCAAAAAGCATTATTAGAGAACAAAAACACTGCCCAATGAAAACCGTTCAATTCACCAGGAAAATATGACAATTCAAAAATTTAAATTATACTTACAACATAGCACTAGAATATATAAAGCAAAAATTATCAGAACTACAAAAAATGTATCAGAAGAATAAATTCATAAACATAGTGGAAGATTATAAAAACCTCTTCTTAGTAATTTGTAATATGTATAGAAAAAAGTCACTTAGGATATAAAAATTTTTAATAAACAATTTATAAATTTGTTTTAAATTTTGTACTAATGGGTGTCTCTAAACCTTGCATCCAACAAACACAAAACACATATTCTTCCATGATGCATATATATAACAATTGCAAACAACTTTTCTATTTGAAAAATTTCAACAAATTTCCAAAGGTTGATATTGAACAGGAAGGGTTCTTCAACTACAATGGATTTAAGTTTTAATAACCAAAAGATAATTAGAAAACTCCCACGTTTGGAAAATAAGAAATATTAGTTTATTCAATGAATATTTAATGCATGCATACTATAAGCCAGGCACAGTCTAGACACTTGGGATTACTATATCAGAGAGAAATTTATAATTAAAAGTCTGACTATACCAAATGTTGGAGAGAATGTGGAGTCATGAGAACTTTTACCCTGCTGGTGGAGTGTAACTCATTACAAAACCACTTTTGAAAATAATTTGATACTTTCTAATAGAGCTGAAGCTCATACCTTATGATTCAGCAAGTCCACCTGTATGTATAAACTTTAGAAAAACTCGTTATGTGCACCATAAGATATGTACTAGAACATTAGTAACAATAGTAATATCCTAAAATTTTAAACAACTGAAATGTCCATCAACAGTAGAATACAGCAGTAGAATACAGATAAATACATTGCAGTATATTCATGCAATGGAATACAGTAGAAAAATAAATATAAACAATGCACAGGTATCCCCAAAACACTGATGACTTTTACAAATATAATGTGAAAAAGAAGCAAGACACAAAATGATAAATTGTATGGTTTCATTCATATAAAGTTCAAATGAATGAATTCATTGTGATTCTATCCATATAATGTTCAAAAACAGGCAAAATCACACTACATTTTTGGCACTGTATAAATATGTGATAAACTATAAAGAAAAGCAACACAATTATCATGGCAATCAAGGCCGTGGTTACCCACAGGAGGGAGGGAGTTTTGACTTCAGCATAGCAGTGAGGGACATTGGGGAGGGGAGAAAGATGATTGCAGTACTCTGTTTCTTGACCTCGGTAGAGTGATTATTCATTAAATTGTACATGTACGTTTATTTACTTTTATATATTTGTCCTATATTTCACAGTTAATGAAGGTCCAAGAAAAGGAAAGAGAGAGAGGGCAGACAGCAGAAGCAAGAAGAACTACAATCCTGCAGCCTGTGGAACCACATTAACAGAAAGATAGACAAGATGAAAAGGCAGAGGGCTATGTACCAGATGAAGGAACAAGATAAAAACCCAGAAAAAAAACTAAATGAAGTGGAGATAGGCAACCTTCCAGAAAAAGAATTCAGAATAATGATAGTGAAGATGATCCAGGACCTCGGAAAAAGAATGGAGGCAAAGATCGAGAAGATGCAAGAAATGTTTAACAAAGAACTAGAAGAATTAAAGAACAAACAAAGAGAGATGAACAATACAATAACTGAAATGAAAACTACACAAGAAGGAATCAATAGCAGAATAACTGAGGCAGAAGAAAGGATAAGTGACCTGGAAGACAGGATGGTGGAATCCACTGCTGCAGAACAGGATAAAGAAAAAAGAATGAAAAGAAATGAAGACAGCCTAAGAGACCTCTGGGACAACATTAAATGCAACAACATTCGCATTACAGGGGTCTCAGAGGGAGAAGAGAGAGAGAAAGGACCAGAGAAAATATTTTAAGAGATTATAGTTGAAAACTTCCCTAACATGGGAAAGGAAATAGCCACCCAAGTCCAGGAAGCACAGCAAGTCCCATAGGGGATAAACCCAAGGAGAAACACGCCGAGACACATAGCAATCAAATTGGCAAAAATTAAAGACAAAGAAAAATTATTGAAAGCAGCAAGGGAAAAATGACAAATAACATACAAGGGAACTCCCATAAGGTTAACAGCTGAGTTCTCAGCAGAAACTCTACAAGCCAGAAGGCAGTGGCATGATATACTTACAGCGATGAAAGGGAAGAAACTACAACGAAGATTACTCTACCTGGCAAGGATCTCATTCAGATTAGATGGAGAAATCAAAAGCTTTACAAACAAGCAAAAGCTAAGAGAATTCAGCACCAACAAACCAGCTCTACAACAAATGCTAAAGGAAATTCTCTAAGTGGGAAACACAAGAGAAGAAAAGGACCTACAAAAACAAACCCAAAACAATTAAGAAAATGGTCATAGGAACATACATATCGATAATTACCTTAAATGTGAATGGACTAACTGCTCCAACCAAAAGACACAGGCTTGCTGAATGGATACAAAAACAAGACCCATATATATGCTGTCTACAAGAGACCCACTGCAGACCTAGGGACACACACAGACTGAAAGAGAGGGGATGGAAAAAGATATTCCATGCAAATGGAAATCAAAAGAAAGCTGGAGTAGCAATACTCATAACAGATAAAATAGACTTTAAAATAAAGAATGTTACAAGAGACAAGGAAGGACACTACATAATGATCAAGGGATCAATCCAAGAAGAAGGTATAACAATTGTAAATATATATGCACCCAACATAGGAGCACCTCAATACATAAGGCAACTGCTAACAGCTATAAAAGAGGAAATCGACAGTAACACAATAATAGTGGGGGACTTAAACAACTCACTTACACCAATGGACAGATCATCCAAAATGAAAATAAATAAGGAAACAGAAGCTTTAAATGACACAATAGACCAGATAGATTTAATTGATATTTATAGGACATTCTATCCAAAAACAGTAGATTACACTTTCTTCTCAAGTGCACATGGAACATCCTCCAGGATAGATCACATCTTGTGTAACAAATCAAGCCTCAGTAAATTTAAGAAAACTGAAATCATATCAAGCATCTTTTCTGACCACAACACTATGAGATTAGAAATGAATTACAGGGAAAAAAATGTAAAAAACAAACACACGGAGGCTAAACAATACATTACTAAATAACCAAGACATCACTGAAGAAATCAAAGAGGAAATTAAAAAATACCTAGGACAAATGACAATGAAAACACGATGATCCAAAACCTATGGGATACAGCAAAAGCAGTTCTAAGAGGGAGGTTTATAGCTATAGAAGCCTACCTCAAGAAACAAGAAAAATCTCAAATAAACAACCTAACCTTACACCTAAAGGAACTAGAGAAAGAAGAACAAACAAAACCCAAAGTTAGCAGAAGGAAAGAAATCATAAAGATCAGAGCAGAAAGAAATGAAACAGAAACAAAGAAAGCATAGCAAAGATCAATAAAACCAAAAGCTGGTTCTTTGAGAAGATAAACAAAATTGATAAACCATTAGCCAGACTCATCAGGAAAAAGAGGGAGAGGACTCAAATCAATAAAATTAGAAATGAAAAAGGAGAAGTTACAACAGACACCACAGAAATACAAAGCATCCTAAGAGACTACTACAAGCAACTCTATGCCAATAAAATGGACAACCTGGAAGAAATGGAAAAATTTTTAGAAAGGTATAACCTTCCAAGACTGAACCAGGAAGAAATAGAAAATATGAACAGACCAATCACAAGTAATAACATTGGAACTGTGATTAAAAATCTTCCAACAAAAAAAAGTCCAGGACCAGGGCTTCCCTGGTGGTGCAGTGGTTGAGAATCTGCCTGCCAATGCAGGGGACACAGGTTAGAGCCCTGGTCTGGGAGGATCCCACATGCCGCAGAGCAGCTAGGCCCATGAGCCACAACTACTGAGCCTGCGCATCTGGAGCCTGTGCTCCACAACAAGAGAGGCCGCGATAGTGAGAGGCCTGCGCACTGCGATGAAGAGTGGCACCCGCTTGACACAACTAGAGAAAGCCCTCGCACAGAAATGAAGATGCAGCACAGCAAAAATTAATTAATTAATTAATAAACTCCTACCCCCAACATCAAAAAAAAAAAAAAGTCCAGGACCAGATGGCTTCACAGGTGAATTCTATCAAACATTTAGAGAAGCGCTAACACCCATTCTTCTCAAACTCTTCCAAAATGTTGCGGGGGAAGGAACACTCCCAAACTCATTCTATAAGGCCACCATCACCCTGATACCAAAACCAGACAAAGATACTACAAAAAAAGAAAATTACAGACCAATATCACTGATGAATATAGACACAAAAATCCTCAACAAAATACTAGCAAACAGAATCCAGCAACACATTGAAAGGATTACACACCATAATCAAGTGGGATTTATCCCAGCGATGCAAGGATTCTTCAATATATGCAAATCAATGAATGTGATATACCATATTAAGAAATTGAAGAATAAAAACCATATGATCATCTCAATAGATGCAGAAAAAGCTTTTGACAAAATTCAATCCCATTTATGATAAAAACTCTCCAGAAAGTGGGCACAGAGGGAACTTACCTCAACATAATAAAGGCCATATATGACAAACCCACAGAAAACATCATTCTCAATGGTGAAAAACTGAAAGAATTTCCTCTAAGATCAGGAACAAGACAAGGAAGTCCACACTCACCACTATTATTCAATATAGTTTTGGAAGTCCTAGCCACGGTAATCAGAGAAGAAAAAGAAATAAAAGGAATACAAATTGGAAAAGAAGTAGTAAAACTGTCACTGTTTGCAGATGACATGATACTATACATAGAGAATCCTAAAGATGCCACCAGAAAACTTCTAAAGCTAATCAATGAATTTGGTAAAGTTGCAGGATACAGAATTAATGCACAGAAATCTCTTGCATTCCTATACACTAATGATGAAAAATGTTAAAGAGAAATTATGGAAACACTCCCATTTACCAGTGCAACAAAAAGAATAAAATACCTAGGAATAAACCTACCTAGGGCGACAAAAGACCTGTATGCAGAAAACTATAAGACACTGATGAAAGAAATTAAAGATGATACCAACAGATGGAGAGATATACCATGTTCTTGGATTGGAAGAATCAATATTGTGAAAATGACTATACTACGCAAAGCAATCTACAGATTCAATGCAATCCCTATCAAATTACCAATGGCATTTTTTAGACAACTAGAACAAAAAAAAATCTTAAAATTTGTATGGAGACACAAAAGACCCTGAATAGTCAAAGCAGTCTTGAGGGAAAAAAACGGAGCTGGAGGAATCAGACTCCCTGACTTCAGATTATACTACAAAGCTACAGTAACGGAGACAATATGGTACTGGCACAAAAAAACAGAAACATAGATCAATGGAACAAGATAGAAAGCCCAGAGATAAACCCACACACACCTATGGTCAACTAATCTATGAGAAAGGAGGCAAGGATATACAATGGAGAAAAGACAGTCTCTTCAATAAGTGATGCTGGGAAAACTGGACAGCTACATGTAAAAGAATGAAATTAGAACACTCCCTAACACCATACACAAAAATAAACTCAAAATGGATTTGAGACCTAAATGCAAGACCGGACACTATAAAACTCTTAGAGGAAAACATAGGAAGAACACTCTTTGACATAAATCACAGCAAGATCTTTTTTGATCCACCTCCTAGAGTAATGAAAATAAAAACAAAACAAAACAAATGGGACCTAATGAAACTTAAAAGCTTTTGCACAGCAAAGGAAACCATAAACAAGATGAAAAGACAACCCTCAGATGGGAGAAAATATCTGCAAACGAATCAACGGACAAAGGATTAATCCCCAAAATATATAAACAGCTCATGCAGCTCAATATTAAAAAAAACAAACAACCCAATCAAAAAATGGGCAGAAGGCCTAAATAGACATTTCTCCAAAGAAGATATATAGATGGCCAAGAAGCACATGAAATGCTGCTCAACATCACTAATTATTAGAGGAATGCAAATCAAAACTACAATGAGGTATCACCTCACACCAGTTAGAATGGGCATCATCAGAAAATCTACAAACAACAAATGCTGGAGAGGGTGTGGAGAAAAGGGAACCCTCTTGCATAGTTGGTGGGCATGTAAATTGATACAGCCACTATGGAGAACAGTATGGAGGTTCCTTAAAAAACTAAAAATTGAATTACCATATGACCCAGCAATCCCAGTACTGGGCATATACCCAGAGAAAACCATGATTCAAAAAGACACATGCACCCCAATGTTCATTGCAGCACTGTTTACAATAGCCAGGTCATGGAAGCAACCTAAATGCCCATTGACAGAGGAATGGATAAAGAAGATGTGGTACATATATACAATGGAATATTACTCAGCCATAAAAAGGAACGAAATTGGGTCATTTGTTGAGACGTGGATGGATCTAGAGACTGTCATACAGAGTGAAGTAAGTCAGAAAGAGAAAAACAAATATCGTATATTAATGCATGTATGTGGAACCGAGAAAAATGGTACAGATGAACCGGTTTGCAGGGCAGAAATTGAGACACATATGTAGAGAACAAACATATGGACACCAAGGGGGGGAAAGCTGCGGGGTGGTGGTGGTGGTGGTGGTGTGGTGAACTGGGCGATTGGGATTGACATGTATACACTAATGTGTATAAAATTGGTGACTAATAAGCACCTGCTGTATAAAAAAATAAATAAAATAAAATTTAAAAAAGAAAAGAAGCATTATTCATATTTATTTTGTTATGTAGTTATTGAAACTTTTATAAATAAATATATTTTTAAAAAAGAAAAGGAAAGGGAGAAAAAGGTGAGAAAACTTAGAGAACAGCATGAATAAAGGTGAGGAGGCTGGGTGTATGTGCATCTAGAAGGCAAACAGTGAGGCAGAAAGCGGTGGGAAAAAATGAAGCTGGAAGCTATGGGAAACCTTTGGAATATTGTAAGCTGGGTTGTGAGAAGGCTCAAATGTGAATTTTAAATAGATTCTTCTAAATGCTGTGAGGAGAGGGATTTACAGGGAGGAGAGAGGGGAGGGGCAGAGGAAAGGCTGAAAGTGGAAATGTCCCAATCCTCCAGGCATGAGGTAACCAGGGCCTGAAAGATGGCATTGCCTATAGAAAAGGGAGGAGGGAATGGATTAGAGAAGGGTCTATGGGACCAGAGATTACTGTAAATCTTCCTATTTTGAAAAATACACAATTGCTTCAGGACTCTTTCAGCTTTAGGTCTGTGCTTCAAATGCGGGCAGTGGGGTGCCAAAATATCACAGAGCTGGTCTCAAGGGTAAATAAATCTATTTCCTTCTGAGTTAAACTCAGACAAGTAAGACTCTCGTAGTTTTCAAGTCCTCCTGGAAAGGAAAGGCAAGCTCCTTCCTCTCAGGGATCCAGCACTCTCAAGAAGTCCTTTAAGAAATCTTACTTAAATGCTTCATACTGCCTCTTGTCCTCATGGTGGAATCAGGGTATGATGCTGCCCTCTATCCTCTGTGCTGGTTTGTTTCAGAGTTTAAAATCTATGGAGAATCTCCTTCTAGCTTTTCCTTCTCTCTCACCTCTGCTGATTATTTCCTTTCTTCCCTTAGACTTTAGACTCAAATTATAGCCCTGGTATCATCTCCATGCTCCATCTCCATCAGCATTGAACCTGTCTCCTTAATCATTCTTTATTACGAAAAGAATATCCCCGAAACACTAATAAAAATTCACAAGTATGAAGCAGAGAGGCCTTATGTCCCAGAGATCTCATTACAATTGAAACACCAGTGATTTCAATGTTCTAGTAATGTAAAATTGTGAGCAGTTTATTGTCTTTCACACCTGCAAGTGTCTTGGATGGCACTCATTGTTCTGCTGAGCAGCAAAAGCCACTAATGTCCTTGGTAAGAGGGAACTGATTTTTAATAATACATGAAGTAACTGGAAGGGTGTGTGATATGGTGACGGATGAGCTAGGATGAATAGGAGATTGGGTATGTGACTCAGGATCACCCTCTGAGGGGAACTGAGTCCCAGTTTAATGCATTTTATCTAGGCAATTACCAGTGAAATTGCCCTCTGCTTCTTGGAGAACCAGATAACACTGCTGAGAATAGCAAGTTCTTATTGAAATTGTCCTACAAAGGTTGTTTAAAACTAACCTCAATTCCTGGAATACTGTTTTTCTGATCCAGGTTTGATGTTTAGTTTTTAATTTGATTTTGCTATCCTGGAAAAACTGATCTTTATATCTCCTTTGTTATACATTTGATCAATGTGGAGAGTTTTTGTTTGTTTGTTTTGGTTTGCTCATAGAACAGAAGTAGGGAAGGCATAAGCAGAGGACAAAAAGGCCTCAATTTTATTATAGTATAAAGTACCCTGGGCTAACATTACACTAAATTACTAGCCTATCAGCTCAAGAACTCAAAGGGAAGAGAAACCCTAGCTTTACAGCACAGTAACCTTTCTCTTCATAATATCCCTTCTCAGTTAGCTACCAATTTTTTTTTTTTTGGCGGTAAGCGGGCCTCTCACTGTTGTAGCCTCTCCCATTGCAGAGCACAGGCTCCAGATGCGCAGGCTCAGCGGCCATGGCTCACGGGCCCAGCCGCTCCGCAGCATGTGGGATCCTCCCAGACTGGGGCACGAACCCGTGTCCCCTGCATCGGCAGGTGGACTCTCAACCACTGCGCCACCAGGGAAGCCCAGCTACCAATCTTATAACCAGTAGCAGGGTACTTTTTCTGAGCCTGTCTCCAGTAGAAGAAGAGTATAAATCAGGAGTTCTTCTCTGTGACATACAGGATGGGGATACAGGCTTGGCATCATCCCATTCTTAAACATTTGAGGGGAGAGGAGAGCATGCAGTCCTCTGACCTTGAAGATGGACTAAAACTTGGCCCCATTCTTTGACACTTTGATGGGGATAGTGGTGGAATATGCTGCTGGGGGTTCCAGTGGGTGGCTAGGTGATAACTCTTATTTCAAAGCTACAAGCACTTTGTTATCTTGCAGGAGGTGGGAACTTCCATGTGTCTTACAGTAAGTATTCCTTTGTACAAGGAAAGCCAGTAAAAGGGCCATTTAACTGTGTGAACATAAGCCACAGATCATCTAAGTAGATGGCTAAAACCAAAGATAACCTGCTCTCTAAGATAAGGCAGACTTGGAGCTCTGCAGGCTATGTGTCCTTAAGGGAGATGTTTCTTTTTCTAGGTATGGATTCAGGCTTCATTCATTCATCTATTCAACATGTATTTATTGAGCATCTCCCAGGTGCCAGGCATTATTCTAGTGCTGGAGATATTGCAGTGAATAAAACCAAACCTCTGTCCTAATGGATCTTACCCCTAGTTGGAGGTGAAAGACAATAAATAAATACATAACTGAATAAACAAACAAGTAAAAATACAGTATCACAGATGTTAATGGCTGTGGAGATGTATAAAGCAAAGTAGAGGGACTAGAGCATTCTAGAGCAAAGGGGATCCTAGTGCCTTAAAACAAAGAAAGCAGGCATTGTGTCTATAAACGGTGAACGTGTAGTTGACCACAGAAGATGGAGCTACTTTCATGTAAGACTTCTTAAAACAGGGGCTTCAGGGTCTTGGTGAAAAAGTTGGAGAAAGGGCCCTCCTCCTCACTTCTGCCTAAGATGCAGCACGTTTGCAGTCCTTTGAAGATGTGGATTACTTTTGGGGGACCCTGTTCATGACATAATCATGAATACTAGTGTAGTTGTGTTGAGTAGAACCATAGTGCACCCTCACAGTGGTTGCTCTACTACTGCAGCTGACAGTGCCTTGTTGGCCCTTGGAATACCACCTCATAGCAAAAGGGAAGTGGTAGGAACCACATTTGATAGTATTTTTAGGGCCTTTGAGAAGTGTGGAGAGAGCATAAGTAGAGGCATTAGTAAGAGTGAGACCTGAAAATTTTTTTATACATTGTCCACAGACTTCCTTAAGATATGACAGGTGAGAAGGGGCCTAGAAATTTGCATAAGTCAGTATTAAGGAACTAAATTTCTAAAAATTCTTTTAAATGGAAGAGAAGTCTGAGGCAGACATACCACAGTCCATACCCTGCCCAGATACTTGGACATAATTTCCTCCAAATTTGACTGATACTCTGGGAGAGGCAATTTGCCAAGCAAAATTGCCCCATGGCACCAGAAATTGTGGGTGTTCTCAGGTGGTGCAGCATTATCCATGCCTGATGAGGATCCTCACTTGCGGACAAACCAGGCCCTGAGCTATTGGCAACTTTCTGGCGGCAGAAAAATAGATGGAGAAGATGCATGGGGAGGGTGCCCCAGGCCCTGCACCAGAGGTCATGGGTGGCTCCAGAGCTTGGAATGTCTGTGTCTATGGCCAACTGCCCAGCGACACTTGGACTGGAACTAGTCCAGAGTGGTACAGGATAAATGACTAAACATGCACTGAAAGGGGAAAAACCTTTGCAAGTGTTGATACAAGAAAAGCTGTTGCAGTGGGCAATGAAGAAAGGGGAAGTAGTGTAAAAATAAGTAAAGCAGGTTTAATTGAAATGACAGGTTATTTTCAGTGGAAGTACAGACTGCATGAGAACTCGGAAGGTCCCCTGGTATTCTTGCTCTGAGTAAAGTTAATATGAGTGAAAAAGAAATGGGGAGGGGTGGCCTTTAGGATTCCTAAAATTAGGTTGAAGGCACAAAGCAAGCAACTGAAAGCCCAGCTCTGGGCTTAAGTGAGGGGGGTGTGTGTGTGTGTGTGTGTGTGTGTGTGTGTGTGTGTCTCACCTCATGACTATATCTGTGACAGTAGAGACTCCTGAGTGTGTGAACAGTTGGACCCCCTCTCCAGTCAGAGACTCATATGGATTTCGGATCTTTGCAAATGACCTCGCTCATTTCTCTGTACAAGTGTGGAGATGAGCAAAGCAGGTTGGCTGTAACACCAGGCCACCCACCCACTCATGATGAGAAAATTTAGTCTATGTGACAGACAAAATCCACAATAATGTGATTATTCTCAGCCTCTCAGCCTTTCTTACCCTCTTGGAAGGAGACCCCTGTCACTGACATCTGGGGCTCCTGGTACCTGTGCAGATCAGGGAACTGAGGGACAGCATCAAAGGAGCTGAAACAAGGACAAGGAGTTTCTTCTTGCAGAAGAGAAAAGGAATATACTCAAGAAGTAAAGAGGGGGCTTCCTTGGTGGCACAGTGGTTGAGAGTCCGCCTGCCGATGCAGGGGACACGGGTTCGTGCCCCGGTCCGGGAAGATCCCACATGCCGTGGAGCGGCTAGGCCCGTGAGCCATGGCCGCTGAGCCTGCGCGTCCGGAGCCTGTGCTCCGCAATGGGAGAGGCCACAACAGTGAGAGGCCCGCGTACCGCAAAAAAAAAAAAAGAAGTAAAGGGGGTGGGGAAGTGAAGAAGCAAGGGCCAGCCTTGAGAGAAAGTTTGGGGGTGTTGGGGGAGAGGGGAGAGAGAAGGGCAGCAACAGCTATGCTCACATGAGCGAGATGAATAGAGAAGGAGGGAAGAGAAGTTTAAGATGTTTTGCTCTGTGCTAAGAATGTAAACCCCTTTAGAGTTTTTCCAGAGACATAATAAAAATCTCAATTGCTTTTCAGTTCTTTTTTGTTATTAGATGTGTTTCTTTTGAATGTGATATCATGCTGAGATGGGCCACAAGGCAGCTCAGCTTCATAACATTTACATTTGGGGAGTACTGTCTGGGATTGCAGACCTGTGGCGCAGCAGTCAGCTGTTCCTTGATTTTGACCATCATTCTAGATCTGAGTCAAGCGAGCATCTTAACTACAATTGCTGGATTTATAGTGCAAAAAGTACACCAGCTATATAAAATAGACACTGGAGATAAACTAGACACGAGACAGAGGAAAACGGCAGAGACTATTAAGAATCACAATTTTAGTGACAATTTGAAGTTTGGAACTAGGTGTACCTGATGGAGACCTTTATCTATGCAGCATGAGTCTCTTCCCCCCATGAGCTGATGAGATTGGGATGCAGGAATAGAACAGCTAAGGTGATTCCCAGAGGAAAAGATAAAGGCAGAAAGCAGAAGAGGAGTGCATAGGGCTTATTTTTTCTTGCTGTGTCCGAATACTCTAGTGATATGGCCAGAGTACCTATCCATTCAGTTTGGGGATGGACCCAATTAACAAACCCCAGGGCCCTGGCTTCCAGAGGGCCCAGCATTGTAACCCAAACAGCTGACTGAGGCTCTACGCCACTCTCTGCATCTGTCCCCCTTACTTTTCTGAGACTAGACCTCTCCTATTTCCCCTTGTCTCAATTTCACACAGAATTCCTAAAATTATCTGGTTCTGAATCTGAGGCACCAATTGTCTCCTTGTATTTTCAAGTCTTGCTACTAGTCCACACCCCCAGATCCCACCTACCCTTGGCTCTCCAATGCCTGACTTGGAACTTGACTGGATCAGCCACACCCCTTGATCTCTGCACTGTTTCCCATGTTCTTTCGTGCTTCTCCAATAATTTCCCCTCCCTCTAGGCTCAGACACCCTGTACTCTCAGCAGACCTCATGCCAGCATCTCTGGGGAGCATAATGTAATCTATGCTGAAAGCCTTGACATAATGGTATCCGCAACAACAGTGGCAAAGGGCCTTGTATGACGGCATAGACCAGCTCCTACTGTATAGGGGCTATGTTTAATGTAAGGTTAAGGCTAAGATGGGAGGCCCTGTGCTGGGGACAGGGTCAGTTCTTGTAGGTAGAAGGCAGGGGCCTATCTGAAGAGTGAGGGAGCTGGCAAGGTGAAATCATCCTTGTGAAGTGCTGGTCAAGAGTTGTGCAGTAACAGACCCAGGCAAAAAATCTGAAAATAATGCCAGTCTTTTCTGACTAAAGCAAAAGTCTCCAGGGAAAGACGAACAGCAGGGTTGAATCCATAATCCCTGAGACTATGCTTGCTATAAACTTATACTGTGTAAGCTCAGCTGTTTTTGGTGTGTCTTCTCTGTTTCTAGTTTTCCTACAGCTCCTTTTTGGTAAAGTCTTTTCATGAATATCAGCGCACTTTGGCTGTGCTTAGGGAAACCAAGGAAAAGCATTTCTGTCTTCTCCTGAGCTTTAGGAATAACCTGTGGGACACATGGTGAAGGTGAGAGTGATAACTGAGGTGAGAGTCACAAGTCTGTGGAACGGAGGAAGGATGGAATGAGCAAGCAAATAGGATTGAATCATAGAAAATACAATAGGTTTTAAAACTTTCTCCATATATTTGTTTTGGGAAATCAAATTTCTAATGGCTGCATAATACTTTATTATATCAACACTGCCTTTGATTAAACATTTTGCTGTTTAGGATATTTCCCCACTTGTTTCTATTTTAATAGCAGTAAGACAAGGAATAAGCCAAAGAGTTTTTTAGTGCCAGAAAAGTTTCTCTGGGCCAGCCCCACTCCTCACCACTAGAGTATGCAAGCAGGGAAACCTCAAGGTAACACATTTGCTATCCCTGAACCACTAGTATACGAAACACTCACCCATACCTAGCTCTTCCCCATCTTGAAATGATACAGCTTTTCTCTTCCCCAGATTTACTTCTTCTTGTGAACTTCATTTTTGGTTTCTGAACACTTGGCTTCTCCAATTTACTAAGGTCATTATTAGTTAATATGCTGCTGCCTAGGTATTGCTTGCTTTGCACTCTTAAGTCATCTGTAAATGTATTAAATTCAACTTTTCTTCCTCCTCCTCCTTTCCCACTCCGCTCCTCAAAAAGGGAAAGGCATCGTCACAAAGGTTGAGACACCCCATGTATGTCTGTACATGGGTGATGGGCCTGCTGAGGGGGAATTACCCTTACATAATCCTTCCTCCCCATCCCTTCCACACATTTTCGACAGTTCGCCCTTTCAACTGTGAGCTGATGCAGTGTTATTCAGAGTTAGAAATAATATTACCCAATATTGCCCAGTCCAATCCCCTAACAGATCAGGAAAATGATTTATTCAGGGTCTCTGAACTAATAAATGGAAGAAACAAAACTGAATTCAGGTCTCCTAAAATCCACTACCTGTGAGCTGGAGAGTAATGGATGAGGGAATGGGACGCAGTGGTTCTTGTTAAATTATTCATTCAACAAACGTACTGAGCATTTACTTACTACGCGCCAGGTTCTATTTTGGGTGCTGGGGATTCCGTGCTGGAGGACACGGAGGAGAAAAAAATCTCTGTTCTTACGGAGCTTTCTTTCTCAAAACTGAAGCGCTTTGCCTCACCGTGCTGGAAGAACCCCCAGTGCCCTGAGTAGAAGCGGTTGGGTCTCATATGGGAGGGAATCCCATCTTTTCTCGGCTCCTGTACTATCTTATCTACAGCGAGGGCTGATTTACTGCAGAAGCAGAAGGGAGTGGCGGAAACCTCCGTAGTGCCCTCCCGCGCCTCTGCACCTCTAAGGCCGGGCGGGGCCGGCTCCAGGTCGCCGTCGCGCACCAGCTCTAGTCTGGGTAATAGGGTCGGCCTCGCTACCCGCTCTGCTTCCCTGCTGGAGGACAGAGAAGTAGGACGCGGCTCTAACGTCATCCTCAGGGAAAGGATTTCGGGCGGGTGAAAATCCTTCCAAGGCAGTCGCGCTCACTGTCTACCACCCAGGCTAGGGGAGGGACGATGTCTCCCCGACCTGGGGATTTATGCAGCAAACTGCTCTCTCATGCTTCCCTATTAAACATTGCAGCCACACGCTCTTTCAGCCTCAGCTGAGGCCACTGCAGCGTCCCCTCCCCTCCCGCTCCGCCCGCTAGCTCAGACTCCAGAGCCCCACTGCAGCTTCCCAACCATCCTCCCTTTTCTTCTCCACTTCCTGGTTGCCATGGAGACACACGTCATTTAAGTGCCGTGCGTCGCCTTGGAAACAGAGGAGCATCCGCGGCTCGGCTGGGAGACCCGCCCGTGTCACTTCCAACCACACTCGCGGACGCTGCCCGTTAATGGCCGAGGGGAGTCCCGAGCTCGACCCGCTGCTGGCCTCTGCCTCGACCTGAGCCCCTGTGCGAGCACTTCCGTGACCCAGGCAACCCGCAGGCCCTTGCCGCTCTTGGCGCCCAGAGGGCGGAGCTGACACGGGTGCAATTCAGGAGGCTAGGTAGGGCAGGGCGCTTTCGCCCCGTGGCGAGCCGGAGAGACGCCGGCCCTGGGACTGTAGCGCGATCCTCGTCCCGCAGGCTCTTCCCGGCCTCCCCGATCCCGCCCGCACCCTCCGCCCGAGACTCACCTCACGTCGGCTCCCTGCCCCTCTCGGGAGCCTCCTCTTCCCAGCCCCTCCAGGCACCTCTCCCCCTCCCCATACCTTCCCTCCACCTCGAGGCCGGGCTGGACCGGACCCGGAGCCGCCACCGCCCGCTTCTGCCATTCAATGGAGGACGGTCTGATGGAGATCATGACCAAGGACGGCGGCGACATGCCGGCACCTCTGGAGGTGTCCACAGTGCCGGCCGTGGGGGACGTGATCTCCGGGGAGTACAACGGCGGCATGAAGGAGCTGATGGAGCACCTGAAGGCCCAGCTGCAGGCCCTGTTTGAGGACGTGAGGGCCATGCGGGGGGCCCTGGATGAGCAGGCCTCGCACATCCAGGTGCTCTCGGACGACGTGTGCGCCAACCAGCGAGCCATCGTCTCCATGTGCCGGATTATGACCACCGCGCCCCGCCAGGGTGGCCTGGGCGTGGTCGGCGGCAAGGGGAGCTTCCCGGGCGCCCCTCAAGAGCCGGAGACCCCTTCGCTTGGGATCGAGGACAGCGGTTTGCTGGGTCGCGATCCTGAGGAGGAGGAGGACGACGATTCAGAAGAGAAGGAGATGCCCAGCTCCGCCACACCCACTAGTCACTGTGAGCGCCCCGAGAGCCCCTGTGCTGGCCTCCTTGGGGGGGACGGGCCACTTGTGGAGCCCCTCGACCTGCCCGACATTACCCTGCTGCAGCTGGAGGGAGAGGCCTCTCTGTGAGGGGACTCCGAGGGGGCACTACTTTCCCGGGCTGGCTTTGGGTTTCCGAGAGCATGACGCGAGAGGACTGAACCGCGCGGTGCAGCATGCTTCACTCCGACCGCTACTCTTGCGGGTCAGGCGGAAGAGACTCCCTGGAGGAAGCATTTATAGGGTGAAGGACTTTGGGAGCATCAGGAATTCTTTCTGCCTGACCAAGCGAGACGTAGCAAACTGCGGAAAGGTGAGGTTGCGGGAGAGGAAGCGCCCATCTCTGGACTCCCATCCAACCCCCTACCCTGCCCTTTCCCCCTCTCCAGCCAACAGGAGAACCCCTGAATTGTGTAAATAAAATTCTGCTTTTTCTATTCTGAAAAAGGACTTATCTAGGACTCTGGCAAATAATCTCTAACGATTTACCTAGAAATTAAGGAGTTGGGGGTATTCTGTTCTGGCAACAGAAAATTTACCCTTCTGATGAAATCCAAGCTATTCAGCATTCTGCAGAAGCCTTCCCCCTCACAGATCTCTGCGGCTGCTGATTGGTAAAAGAAGCTTGAGGAGGGAACTGCAGCCCTAGGAGTCTGGGTGAATGGGGTTCCAAGGGCCTCTGGGCTGGGAGGAGCTGACTATCAATGTGCATGAAGACATACATAATAGCTCAACCTCTAGGATTTTGCATGCAGAGTGGATCCTGCCTTGTCACTGACTTCATCTGGGATTGCTTTATCCATTCACTGAGGCTTAGAGAACAAAGAGCCCAGTTCACAGGCAGAGACTTGGGGATGCTCAGCAACAGCCCAGATTTAGGGGACATTGAGGGGCTCTTGGGGGCCGCAGCCAAAAACTGTCTCTTTCCTGGCTCTACCTGCTTAACTTCAGTTTCCTTTTCCCGTCAACACCTCCCTGCCCGCTGCCTCTTGGTGCTGCCTCCATAATGTCTTGTGTGCGTTATGTGTGTCGACCTGTGTAGTAGTGTGTGAGCCCTGAGGGGCAGGGCTTGTGGCTCTGGTGTTAGGTTCAGGGGGCTTCAGACCCGTCTGTGAGGCCCAGGCTCTCACGGCGCTTTCCCCTCTCCTCTCCTCTTTCACCCCCACAACCAGGGCATGGAGCATGTGGCTGCCCTGAGGTTCCTAACCGACGTGCTTCCTTCCCACCTCCTCAAGTGGTGACTTTGTGTGCCCTTTCTCCTCCTCCGTGTATCCCTTCTCAGTGCTTTCCTTGGTGTTAACCTTAATAAAGCGGCGTCATCTCCCCTCCTTGCTGACTGGTACTAGGGCGATGTCAGGGTGGGGCTTCTGGACCCACTGCATGGACACACGCTTAGCGGGAACTACAGGGACCATGCCTTTCCTCCTCTCTTCTTGCCTCTGGTTCCAAGGAGTTGACCGTCCCTGCCGTGATTGGGACATGCGTTGCCAACTCTACCTGCGGTCATTTCCGATCTGGACCTTCACCTCAAGCTGGAGACGGTACGTGTTGAGACTCCCAAACTAACAAGGGTTTTTGGTAGCTAGAACTCCAGATGTGCAGGAGACTTCTTTTCAGTGAAGCACCTGGCTCCTGGGAGATGATTTCCAAATCTGAGTCCTGGAACGGTAGGCATGACTTGTTCCATGGGAGGGTTAGGGAAGGGGTATTGTTCAGGAGGGACTGCCCGGAATCTCTGGCAGTAGAGTGACATATCACAAAGGAAACCACAAAAACTGCCTCAGACCTCTCGTGGAGAATGCCCGTAAGGTGTTCCCCCGGGAGCTTAGATTGCCATCAGCTCTAGTCTGCTCCCTTGGGCACTGGAGATTTTCCAAGCTGCTCCGAACAAAATTTGGAAGAAGAATGAGCTGGGGTTCTGTGTGTGTGTGTGCACTTGCACTTGCATATCTGCGTATGTATGTATGTGTGTTATGTATGTGTGTGTGTTCTTGCTGTGTGGTTGTTGCAGAGAGATGGAAAGAGCACTGGCATTGAATCTCAGTTCCAACAGTAAATGAGTGCTTGAGACTTGCTTCCTTGCTTGAGGCTTAGTTTCTGCCTGTGTAAAATGGGGGCAAAAATTGTTGAGGAGAAAAATATCTAAGATTCCTGGGAAGTCTTGTGCAAATGTTAGTTTTTTCTTACAGTTCTCTTGGGATAGGCAGTGGTGGTGGTGACTGGCTCCTCTGGGAAAATACAATTACTCAGGGAAGGTTCTAGAAGCTCTTGTTTAATATAATCCTTCCCTATCTAAAACTCTTATCATTCAAGATAGTCAAGGGGATGATGAGATTCCCAAGCTGACATGGACTCTCTTCATAAATGTCATGTAGTTATGGGTCAAAAAGGACTTAAAGTCAGCTCTGTACACATAGGATGACCAGAGGAAGCCTTGAGTTGTGCAGTGGTTGGGGAATATGTGCCAGGGCCCTAGAGAGGGCAGCTAAAGTATATTAGTGGGGAAGTGTCCCTGAGGGCTGGAAGACAGTTTCCTGTTACAGTTCCAGCATTCTGCACCAATAACAACAATGACAGCTATCATTTATTGAGCACTTACTGTGTGCCAGACACTGTGCCCAATTTTATCTCCCAACAACCCTATGAAGCAGGCACTATTATTATTTTCACTTAACAGTTCCAAAAACAGACTCCCAAGGCTTGGTCAAGGTCATACAGCTAGTACTTGGCAGAACCAGGACTTAATCCAGATCTTCTGACTTAAAGAACCCTAGATGGGAACCACTCCGTTAATTGCTCTATTATTTCATCTTCAGAGAAGGAAATCCCTTACTTCCCCAATCAAGAGTCTAAGAGTCCTGAACAGGAAGAAATGCTGGTTTTCCTCACTTTTCATCTTCTCAGTGGGAACAAGTAATCGCAGATCAGGTTTTGGTTAGTGAGCCTTCTCAGAGTCTAGTGGGTGATAATTCAATAATGGCACAGAGAAGATGGTCTTCTGGACTTGCTTCTTGAGAGGAAGAAGCTGATGTCCCCAGATATTCCCTGACACAGATCCATTCGTTTGCCTCTTTCCTGTTCCCTGTAGCTCAGATTCCGCAGAGTGACATGAATCTCAAGGCAGCTTAGCTCTTTAGCACCTGTAGAAATGTCTGGTTTAGGCTTTTAACCCTTGATGCCAATTCAGTTCCTCTTCCTATGCCTACCACCCTAAATGGGCATCAGTCCTTTAGCAGGGCTCCTAGAAGTTCTCCAGCTCTTCCAAGTCCAGATAGATAAAAATCTCCCCAGATAAAGCAATTTTTCAGCTTTCTTTAGTGACCTGCATCAGCATTTCAGAGGGATACAGCACAGGTTTCTCTCCCACCTCCTCCTTTCTCCAGATTCCCCACTCTCCTCTGGCATTTCTCCTTTGTAATGCTTCTGATGAGTGAGTTTCAGGTGAGATTTCTAACCTGGGACTCATGGATGGGGTCACTATGAATTTCAGGGGGCCATAGCCCCTTGAAATTGAAGGCAAAATCGTGTATGTATATTCTCTAGAGAGACGATCTATTGTTTTAACTTAATTCTAAAAGGTAAGAATTAAGTAAAAAGGTAAGAATCACTGAACTAAAAGATGAGACTTTTAAATTCAAAAAATAACAAAGAAGAAATGACCCTGCCTGAACTGATACACCCTTGCCTCCTGGGGCCTCCAGAGTATTTCCTACACTGAAGTGAAATCTTTGCATAAACCTGATTACTTACCACTTATTCAACAAATTCAAATTATACTGATACCCATTAGAATGCACTAAGGATCTTGTCTACCATTATTTCCAAGTCTTCCAGTACTTGGGAGTTTGTCAGAGCACTGCTGATGTGTGGCAGTGAGGTGATGGTTCCCACCCCCTCCCCCCATAGCTTTATGCTGCACTTTATGTCTGAACCCAGCGCAATGCTGCATGTAAGTCATCACAACTCTTTCTGTTTCTGGCACTCCTATCTCTCACTGGGAAATCGCTCAGGGTTAGCTCTAAATCTCAAAATGAAAACATACAACTTCATAGAAATAAGCTACAGCTTTAGCGTGGTACAACTAAAATCTGTTCTAGAGAAATAGTTATTTCTCTAAGAGATGCAAACTGGCCCACAACATAAATATGCAGTTTTTTGTGGCTTCAGTATCACCAGAGTATGGTCTTTGCTTGATATGTATAATGAAATGGCTCACCTAGAAGTATTCCCAGAACTAAGGGACAGTTCTTCCCCAGATATATTTGAGTCTAATACTCCTTGCAAGACAGAAAACTGCTTGCATCTTTGAAAAGGCAGCTTTTCCTAAGCAACTTTCTCCATTTATATGCCTAGGAATAGAAATTCAGCCAAGATTCTCAGCTACAATAAGAAATGATATATAGAAGTACAAAAGGAATATTTTTAAAAGTTGAGGGATAGTTGATGTACAATACAAAAAGAATATTCTTGAATCTTTAGCTACCATTCCCTCCACCCCCCTCCCCAACCCCACACCTCTAGATTGTCCCCAGAAGGGGAATTCCCTCAAAGAAACACAGCCTTTCTGCTTGGAAGCACTGTGCATATAGAAGGACGTCTGCTCTGTAAGTAATGCTGTAATGGTGCCACCTGGTGAGTAATAGGGACATTGCAAAGGGACCCTCAAGGTAAATTTGTGGTTTTCGATTCAGCAAGCACCACCAAATGCTTACTAAAGGCCTGGCTCTGCCAAATAATGGGTGGCGAGGACAGAAGGGGAACCGAATAAATAGACTGTATTTGAAAGATATAAAAACTAACTGCAATGAACTCCTAAATGGTCTCCCCTGGCCTCTCACTTACCTATAATCCTGAAGATTGATCTTCCTAAACCACAGCTCTGAACATTCATTCGCCTCAGAAATCTGCATCATGTCCCATTACTTCTCAAATTAAGCATAAAATACAGTGGCAGTAGCCAAGCTCCCCCCAGTAAGGCCCTGGCATACTTTTAAATCCATACATTTCATTTCCCAGGTAAATTTTTTAGCCATCATTCCATCAGTTGGAAGCCTATATCATCCAGTCAGCTAGAAACGATTCCCAAGTGTATATCAGCTCTTTTAATCTCTGGATGAGTGGACTGGCTGTGTCCCCCTGGCCCTTGCTACAATTTCTCTTAGCCATTCTTCCCAAATGCAGTCAGGTCCAAATTTCTCCTTCAGAAAAGGGACTTCTGCAGCCTTGGTCACCTGCACCAGCCTCTCATGGGGTGTCCTGCAAGGCTGCTTTTCCCTCCTGTCTCTTATGCTATCTGTAAATAGGAAATCCCCAGAAACAGTATGCAAAAAACCTTTTGATTATGAAATTTGTGCTTTTGTTTCTAGGAATTGGGTTCATAGTTTTCATAAAATTCTTAAAGCCAGAAAAGGTTAACAAACCCTTGAATCAAAATATGCTATTCATCATTCTCTAGAAATGCCCATTTTCCTGCAGCTGATTTCTTGCTCTCTATTATTCTTACTCTGTTCCATCTCTGCCAGTTGGAATCTTATCAGTTTTTCGAGGCCCTTCTCAAAGGCTACTTCCTCCATGGAACCTTTCCTAATGTGATCTCTTCCTCCCTTAAATATCTAAATCTTCTTGTTTGTAACTCTTTGGGGGACAATTAGTATATTTTCCCTCACTTCTACTATTCTTTATGCTTGTTATTCCCCCTTCCAGATTATTAATATCTTGAGCTGGAACTGCGTTCTCATTTTTATAGTCTCTGAAATATTTATCTTATTTTATTGACTTTAAGGCACTATCAATTGTGTGGCACGTCATTATTTTAGGTACCATTAAGAAAGAAAAAATACTGCCAATTCAACTATCACCATGCTTTCTTATCACGTATTTTAAAAGTTCATTCTTATTTAAAGAGCTTATTTAGACTTATTTAGAGAATGAACTTTTTTATATCACTACAATGCACACAAACATAACTGAAAGTCATTATAGTATTATTATAATTTCTTCATACTGAGTCTGACACTTCTGAATCACTTTTTGACTCAGAGTTGTTGATGCCTGTATTTTTCATGCATTTATATTCTCTGGGCCATTTTGAGTGTTAGTGAAGCAGCATTTCTTGAAAGAGAGGGTGACTATTATCTCTGGGAATTTCTTACAGACCACACCACCTATGCTGAAAGTTTTAAAACGGGGACTTTTTTTGATCTTGCCAGTGAGAGGTCAAGAAAGATGTTCAGACAACGACCAGGACTAATATTTCTTCAGAATATTGAAGAAAGCAAATTCAAGCAAATTCTTTTTCATATCAAACAGTTTATCTCACATTTAGACCCCTGGGTCAGGGAAATTTACCTTATTTCTACCTCAAGTACTTTAAAAAAAATGTATGGTCTCCTTTTAAGAGGGTTAACAGTGAATAAACATTATGTCATTGCTTATAAATAAAGTAATAGATGGAATGACATGTGCAAGCTTGCATAGTCAATGACAGCATTAGGACTAGAATCCTGTTCGTCTGAAATAAAAATCAGGGATTTTTTGGTTTGTTTTGTTTTTTTCTCATTAAATGGTTCTGCATCTTACTCTGTTATAAGTAATTACAATATACTAAGGGAAGCTTATGGTGGCTTGGATTCTGCTTTGGGAATAAAAAGGGACATTGAAAATTCCTTTTAGAGTAGGTGAATAATTCTTATAAGGATGATGGAAAAAGACATCCAAGAAGAGAACCATGACTGACTCAATCTACCAGGAAGTATTTACCAACTGCTTACCATGTCTCATGGAAGGTGGTAGGCTCTGGGGAAGACTCCAAGAAGTCAGGGTCCCTGTCCTTACGTTGCTCTCAGTCTAATGATGAGGGGATGATATGTTCTTGAACTGGAACACAGCGCTTCTCAAAAGGTTGAAGGGAGGGCTTCACTGGTGGCGCAGTGGTTGAGAGTCCGCCTGCCGATGCGGGGGACGCGGGTTCGTGCCCCGATCCGGGAGGATCACGCATGCCGCGGAGCGGCTGGGCCCGTGGGCCATGGTCGCTGGGCCTGCACGTCCGGAGCCTGTGCTCCGCAGCGGGAGAGGCCACAGCAGTGAGAGGCCTGCGTACAGCAAAAATAAATAAATAAAAAAATAAAAAAGATTGAAGGGAATGTTTTCTGTGAGCAATGTTAACTGAATTAAGAGAACTTCAATTTGAAAATGGGAATGGTGTGTGTGTGTGTGTGTGTGTGTGTCTGTGTGTGTGTGGTGTGTTGGGAGTCAGTGGGAGGGTGGGATGACAAGACAAAATGGAGAGGACAACAGTTAAAAAGAATGCTCACAAAATTTTATACCACAGAGGATATCAGATATGACATCAGAAAAAAAGCAGTAGCCAAAGCTGCATCCCATAATTCTCTGGAAAAAGTAAGTAGAAAAGGGTTGGGGGAAAAAAAAACGTAGTTATGGCCTCTACACCAGTGCACAAAGTACAGGTAATATAAAATAGAACTTGAGTTTTTACACAGTGAGGAAAATAAAATGTCACATATATAAAGAAACTTGGTAGGATGGGACTCATGCCTGGACCACGGCAGTGAAAAAAGGTGGAGTACGTTGTTCCAAAGAAACAGAACTGGGTTCTGATGTGCAATTGGAAAGGAATTGCCAGTCATGTGACACACACCACCTGTTTGTGGGGAATTTGCTTCTGGGATAGAAGCAGCTTCTTTGCTCTGATCTACAGAAAGCCTGCCCTGGCCCTCAGTATTTGTAAAAGTCAGAAAGGAAAGGAGGAAGAAAAAGGGCAGGGAGGGAAAGAAGGAAACAAGAAAAGAGACACAAGGAAGTAAGGAGGAGGAATAAAAACAGAAGAAAATGATAGAAGGAAAGTCAGAGTAGTACTTTACATCACGAAGATAGAGTCTTTTATGGGATTTTATAACCTTGAGAGTGGAAACAAGAAAGGAATTATTTAGGTGAGGATAAAGGAGAGGAAAATAATATATCATTGTAAAAATGTGCTAGAGTCTGCCAAAACAGATCAACTCTATTACAGATCCCAGGACGAGTCATGAAATGGTACAAAGCCAAGTTCCAGAAGTGAGGAGAATGTTGATTTAGTGTAGTCTCATCCTTCATAAGGAAGAGGTTGGCAGAGAATAGATTGCAACCCTGGATCTAATTTTGACCAACGAAGATGAAATTGACTAGTGGAATGGGAGTGAAGAAAATCTTGAAAGACAGTAACTATGGTGATTTGGTTCTCCCTGACAGCCAAGGAGATAAAGTGAGATGTGTGTCCAGGATTATGGGAACATTGACTTCAAATAGATAAAAGATATGATTTTCATAGCCTGAGATTCTATGGAGGAAAAGGCTCAAGGAAGATGTGATTCTGTTAAGGATGAAACTCAGTCAGTGCAAATCCTTTGGAGTCCAATGAAGAGGAGTAGATGCAAATGACTACAGGGACCTCTCCAGTGAACTCAGATTTAGAGACGCCAGGCTGAGAGTAGGTATAACTAAGAGAATAGTCCACATATTTCAACACTTTCAAAAGCATAAACCATATGGCAAAAACTGAGGAATTCGATTACAAAACAATTAAAGATTTATGTTCTATCAACAGCACCATGGACAAAGTTAATAGGCAGATGGCAGAATGAAGAAAATATTTGTCTAAAACTGACAAGGATGTAATATAATCCTAAAATATACATGGAACTCCTGCAAATGAGCAGGAAAAGGACAGCAACCCAATAGAAAAAAAGGGTACAAATAATATCAATAGGCAATGTACAGAATAGAAAAAACTAATATGGATATGGAAATTTGATCAAAACCATTATTAATCAAATGCAAATTAAACCAACGATGAGATCAGTTTATAACTATAAAAACAGCAAAAATCAGAAATCTAGACAATTACTAATGTTGTCAGGAATGTGGAAATGTAGAAACTTGCGCTGCTGCAAGACTAGTTTCACCACTTCTGGAAAGCAATCTGGCAAAACTTGGTTACATTAAATAGACTCATACCCTATAGCCCAGCAATTCCTCCCCTAAGAAATATAAAACAAATTCTTTACAAGTCCAGCAGGGGACTAATAGGAGGATGTTCTTTGCAGGGTTACTTGTAGTGGTATGGAGTTGGGGGCAATGTGGGTGTTCATCAATGGAGGAGTGGATAGATGCAACATCGTGAGTGAAGAGTGCACACAGTGGAATAGCAGGTAACAAAGTGAAGCAACAAATTAAATATTAGCATCTGGCAATGTGGATGGAAATGAAAAACAGTGCTCAGTGAAAAAAGTAAGACACGGAATGAGACATGTAACAGTAGCTTTGGAGTACATTTAAAAATAAATGCCTACAAAATGATAACTATTTTCTGAAGACACATTTAAACAGATATATACACACTAGAAAACTGCCTATTTTGGGGGGTGGAGGGAGTGAAGATACAGGGTATAAAGATAGAATAAAGCAATAAATAAAGACATAAAACAAGAGAGCCTTTCCTTGCAGGGACCAATGATGGTGTCTCGTGAACTGAGGATTATGATTAATTCCATCCATTGAGGAACAAAAACTTCAAAACAAAACATAGCAAAACACAAACACAAATATATCAGCGCTTGGACCATGAACAGAATGGCAACTGGAAGAGGAAAAGCAGGAATGAAGAAAATCTTGCAAAAATACTGACAGCGAAATGGGCTTGTCACTCCAAATAAGAAGTACAAAGAACAGGGAAGTCTGATGCTCAGAGCACATGGGTGCCATTTACAGATGGAAGGGAGAAAGTAACATTTTTGGAGGCACTGATGTAGATGTTTGAAATACTTTATCTCATTTAGTCCTTATAATCACATTGCGGTAGATACTGCCTCAGCTAAGACTTTTTTGGTTGCAAGAAACAGAAACCCATCTGTATTAGTTTTGAGGGGGAACAAAGAAGGAGCTTATTATAAGGATGCAAGGTTATCTCATAAAACCCAAGAGCAAGAATGCAGGTGGGCCTCCAAGGCTGACTAAAACCAGGGCAGTCATTATCTTGGGCTCTTTCTTAGAGACATGGTGTTTTATCTCTGCTTCCCTCTCCTCTGACTTCAACCTATTCTCCCTGCTAACTTTGTTTCTTCAGGTACATGGCAGAAGACAATTGCTCCATAGGTTGGGTGTCTGCCTGTTCCAGCCCTGAACTGATTATACCCACTGCATACCAATTCCAAACTCCTGTGAAAGAGGACTTAATCCATAAAGCTTTGCTGCACTGATTGTGCTGATGGTGGAGGGTGGTGTCCCATGGCACTTACTAACTTGATTGCCAGGTTCACCCTTATGGGAGGAGAAAAGGGTTCTTAGGGAAGGGGCTGTGTGCATAGCAGATACTCTCTAAAATCTCTACCGCGACTGATAGGACTGTGCAGTATCTGCCAAATGAATGAATGATTGAATGACAGGAGACTCAGGTTTCTCCAACTTCAAAGTGCATGCTCTTTCTAATACATCATGTAGCCTTCAAATGTTTGCATGTGAGATAACTGTTTCCATTACCTCAGTAAAAGAGAATAGTCTTGTATAAGGGCATACCCAGGAAACAGATGGCACATTCAAATCACAATAATTTGAGGAAGTTTAATAAAGATTTATTTGCAAAGGTGTGGGCATGGTGTAGGGAAATCACAAGGGCAGTGGGCAGTTCCCAGAATCTAGTATTAGAGAGGCTGAGCCTGAAGAGGTAACGGGAGATGGTGGTTCAAACTTAGAAACAGAGAGCTATGTAGAGGGGGTCACATGGCAGGAGTGAGATCTTAGCAAGGGGACTCAAGTGAGTCCACAACCCTCAAAGGGAAACAGAGGAGTAAATACCCAACCTCACACTCCTACTTCCCTCTGATATTCTGCCTATGCTACTCACTGGCTGAACCCAATAGAAAGCCAGGGAAGTAAGGGAATCTATTGATGTGGTCCATACAGGTTAGCCTCAAAGCCCAGAGCTGGGTGAAGAAGATAAGGAATTAAACAGAAGAAAGAAACAGCTATCTAGATCGTTAGACTGGAAAATAAAAATAAACACGTGTAGTCAGATTTGAAACCCAAAAATGAGATTTGTAAGGGTGTTCCTAGAGGCTCTAGATATGTTTAATTTTCATGTCCTGGGTAAGCCATATATATTAAACTGATTACTTCAGCTGAAGTCACTAATTATGGTGCCTCAGGGGCTTCCTTGGAGGTCCAGGACTCTGGACACTCCCTCTCCACTCCTATCAGAACAGCTCTGCTTTTATTTGGTTAATACAACAGGATTCTGCTTAAGATTTCATTGAGGAAACAGCGCTATAGCACCACCTATAGTCAGGCAATATGCTAAGGACTCGAACCACAGACTAGTGGGGAAGACAGAAAAGTAAGTAACAGTACAGTGTTAGGAAAACGCACAGGTGATGAAGGGTTAAAGAAAGTCCAGTGAACCCAGAAGGGGCGAGGGATCAAGGAAGGCTTCCCGGAGTCGGTAACTGGAAAGGGAGGCAAGGAAGCTCAGAGGACACTGCCGTTGTCTAAAGAGGGAAGAGGAGCCCAACATTATGCAATTCGCTGAAAGGGGGGCTATCACCTGGAAAGAACTAGGATACAGATCCGCGTACAAGGCTCGGAGCTAGGGTGACTGCACGTGACGGGCAAAGATCTTCGCTCAGTCCAGCCTCCAGCCCTGCTCCGCCCCCATCCCATCCCACCCCACCGACAGCCAAAGGGGCGCGGCATTTCAACAACTGCACTCGGCAGGGGGAACATCCCAAGCCCGAGGTCCGCATCACCAGCTGGGGCGGATGTCTGCAGAGTCTCCCAGAATAGCTGGTGTCTCCCAGACTGGTCTGGTTAGGGCTCTCTTGCCCGGGAGGGCTAGCCAAGGACAAGGCGCTCATTGGTTGCCATAGAGGCGATCCGAGAGGCTGGGGAAGGCTGATTGGCCGCAGGTTCTCAGCGCGGACCACGCCCGCCTCCTCTGCCAGCTGCAATCAGGTCAGGGCCCCGAGGCCTCTTGGGTAGTTTATTGGTGCGGTGCCAAACCGGGCTGGTTAACATGGCGCCGGATTTAGATGGGAGGAAAGCAGGGCCGGGCCACAGCTGAGGTCGGGCTGAGTCGGGACTCTCAGTAGAATTCCTGGGTTTTCTTCCCACATTTTCGGCCCTTCGGCCGGGCTGCGGTAACCCTAGAGCCTGGTCGCGCGGTCTGGTGACCAGGGACTTTGCATCGGGAGATGACGCGCATTTCAGGATGGCTTCTAGTTAATGCATTTACAGGAGTTTTCGCTGTCCCTGTGGGCTCTTGTGCCCCCAGGGACCAAGGCAGAGGCTGCAAGGGATACAGGGCCAGGGCGGTGTATCTCTAGCGCTACAGCCCCACCATGCGTCGGTTCCCTTCTGGCGCTCGTGGCTCCTGCGAGCCGGACCTTGAACCAGAAAGTGCGTGGCCTTGAGAAGACAGTTCTAGGTCACTCAGCCTGGTTTTCCAGCATTCATGGCCATACTTGCCCTTCTCCATCCACGTTGAACGCAACATTTTTATGACGAATCACGCAGTTCCTCTTGCCTGGAGTTACTAGTCCCTGCCAACGCCGCACCCCGCCCCATTTTCTACCTTTTAATTCACTATTCTTTAAGGCTTAGATCTAGTATCACCTCAGTATAAAGCCTGCCCATTCTTCAGGATAGTTATTCTATTACCTCTTAAGGAGTGCAGGCTCAGGAAGTGGTGCCCAGTTAGTATTGCGGCTATGCCATTTGAAATGCGCTGTGATTTTGAGCAAATTACTTAACCTCCTTGAGCCTCAGTTTTGCTTCTCAAAATGGAGGTAGTATTACTTCAAGGGTTTTGTGAGGTTTAGATGTAACGTTGTTAGAACCTAAGTGCTTAATAGTTGTGAATGCTGTTATTATCTGTCATCCCAGTGTACTTTGTATAGGCTTGTTATTAAGTTTGCCCATTGTATAACCATTATTTGTTCTTATCCGCCCTGTTAGAGCTTAAAAGCTGGAACTGTGTTTTGTTTATAGCATCAGCGTAAATAGTGCTGGGAAAATGTTATATTGTTTCTCAGAAAACGTTGTAAAAAGCACCCTTTCCTCTCTTTTCGCTTTTTTCCTTTTTTCTTTCCTTCACTTTTTCTTTTTACTCTTAAAGACTCCTTGAGACAGGAATTTTTAAACTTGGAGAGGGAGCTGAGATCCTGAGGCAAGAATAAGCACTTCTTTGTTCTCCATGGTGACCAGGAAAGCCTTAACATTTCCCTTTCCCTTGACTACACTTAGGGCAAGTTTCTTCTTGACTGTTGTCTCCTGATCTCTTTTTTCTCAGCGCATTTACTTTAGAAACTTGCAATTACAAATTCTTTCTCTGCCCCTTTGAAATGTACAGAAATCTCCCTAAAAGCCCCTTGCCAGTTTTAAGACCCAGGGAATGTTTTCTCAAGAGCCATCCCTTTGAAGTGTAATCCTCAAGATAGCACCCCTGTTTCCTAGTCTCTGTGGGAGGGTAGGAGCCCAACTTTACTGGGTGTCTTGCTCCAAATTGTAAAATACAGCATATAAACTTACTTTTCCTTTGGGTAAGAGCAATTACCACCCACAGGTGGCCTAAGATCTCCCTACTGCAGCTCTTAAAAACTCTCCAGCCACTTGTTTCAGCAGAGTTGAATTCAGTCTCCTACCTCTTGCAGCAGCCTTAAATAAAATCTTTCTTGCCTGCTTAACTTTGCCTTGGTGTAGTCTTTCTTTGATAATGTAAATGTTTAGGTTCTGTGCTTATTGTTTCTTCTTGATTACAGTGTTGTCTCATTTCTTACTTCTTGCTGTCTGAGAAGTGCTTATCACATGTCCTCTATTATCTAGAGATTCACCAATTTGGACTGAAAAGAGTAGAGCTTTGTGGAGTGAAGCTACTGCTTCAATTCACTGCAGGGTAGTTAGTATGTGATGTGCAGGATGTGGAAAGGGCAGTACATCTATTTGAGGGCATCCCAAGTGAGGTGTGTTCATCTTATGGAATTAGCACCAGAAAACAAAGCACAGGCCTATGCCCTTTCCTTTCCTATCTATTATGAAAGGAGCATGAGAAAGATGTAATTTTCAAAAAAAGAGAACAGCTGAGAATATAATGCCCTCTCAAGGGACACTGGCTTTTGTTAAGAAGAGAAGCTAAGCCAGAGAGGAAGGGTTGCAAATAGAAAGCATTCTGCAGTGGTGGAGGTAGTGTGGAGAGGTGTTCCTTAAAGTACGGGGAATTAAGTGGACCCATTTACGACGAGGAGGTAAAGTGGAATAGGACTGAATTGGAATGAAATGAAAGATGGTTGAGAAAAACAGGCAGTAGGGAGAGGGGAGTTAACTAGGAGTATGGGTAACAGGGAAGGAAACTGGTAGCCTAAGAAGCTTGGTAGAAGTACTTATTACTTGGATCTGAAGGGAAATATCAAACAGTCATGTATTTAAGGAAACTAGAGGACTTAGGAAGAAGGGGTTTGACACCTGGCCTCTCCCCCTTCCCCTTCCCCGACACACACAAGCATAAACACACATTGAATGCAGTGTTGATTATTTAATGCCACCACAAATTCTCCCTCATGGCCTAGTGGAGGCAAACAAGATGAAGCTCAGGCTGCTGATCCTTAGTTTTTCTTTTTCTTCTTTTCTCTAACTGACTTTTCTTAATGTCAACACTGCTCCCTAATTCCCTTTTTCTTACTTCTTCCTCTACTGTTTCTCATATAGGAGCAGGGTGGATGAGGGCAGATTCAGGAAGTGAGAGTGCAGTGTGAGAAAGAAAAACAGATTAAAATGATAAGTTGAAAGAGAAAAAAGTTTACCTAAATGTATATGCAGAACTCAGGCTAGGAAGAGCATGTATAGAAAGACAATGAAATGGACTTAAGTGTGCTTATAGATCCTGTTGTGATAACTTAGAAGAAAATCACTCAGGAAAGTCTCAAATTCTCCTGAGGAGGGTCCAAGAGAAAACAGTGCTTAAAGTTACATCAGACAGATGAGCATTAGACATCAATAGGATCTTCCAGGTCTGATGCTATTGCAAAGGAAGCTATGAATGCTCTTTCCTGGAGCCTTTCAGCACTGGAGAGTTACCCAATAGTCAGGGTTGGAGGAGGGATCTTCCCCTCCAGGAGTCTTCCCACTAGACAGACTCTGCCTGGGAAAAGCTGCTCCTCCCAAAGGCCCTCACCATGGCCCCTTTCATTTCTTTATTTCAAAAACTGTAGATGATGGGGTTGCACATGGGGGTGATAATGGCGTAGAGGAGAGAGAAAGGCTTGTCTTTGTCAGGACCATGTGTGCTGTGTGGTTCATGTAAGAGAACATGGCTGAGGTGTAGAAAAAGATGACCACAGTCAGATGGGAGGCACAAGTAGAGAAGGTCTTCCCCAGACCAGAGGAGGAGGCTCTGCCCAGAATGGAGGCCAGGATGCGGGCATAAGAGATGACAGTGAGCACCATGGGGCTGAGCAGCACCACAATGGCATCGGCCAAGATGACTCTCAGACTAAACTGGGGGTCTCCATAGAGAGAGCAATCACTACGGGCGCCTCGCAGAGGAAGTTTTCTATGTGGTTGTCTCTGCGGAAGGGATTCTGGAATAACATATACTCAAGAAAGATGCCATTGATCAGCCCAAAGAACCAGGCAGTACTCACCAGCATCACATGGACCTGCTGGCTCATGATCTGGGCACAGCTAAGTGGGTGGCAGATAGCAACATAATGGTCATAGACCATGAAAGCCAAGAGGATGCACTCAGCCACACCCACACCAAAAACCAGATACATGTGGGTCAAGCACGAGGCAAAGGAGACAACACAGGTCTTGACCACCAGGTGGATCCGCATCAGCATTCCACCAGGTGGAATGGTGGTAGGAACGTAGTAGATATTCAGGAAGGATAGGTGGCCAAAGAACTGCGTGGGGCTGTTGAGCCTGGGATCTGTCCAGGTGATGAAGATGATGAGGCCATTCATGGGCATGGCAGAGGGCTAGGAAGAGGACAAAGAGCAATGCCCGTGTGGAAGGGGAGCTCTGCTCGAAGCCCATGAGGATAAACTCTATCACTGTGCTCCTATTCCCTGTATCCACAATCTGAGGGCTGCTTGAAGAGGGAGGACAGCAAAACACAGACAGGATACCTGTGTACAGGTTTTATCCACTTGTATAAAAATAGATTAAGGGCAAAAGGGTGAAAGAGATGGGAATTTCAGTAAACTCCATGTGAGTCGGCAGTGTCATGGGCACTGAAAATACCAGTTCTACTGTAGGCAGGAATAATGGAAACATATTATGAACCAAGAGAGATTCTGTTGTACTTCGTATGAATCAAGAGAGATTCTGTTGTACTTCGTATGATTCTGTTGTACTTCGTATGAATCAAGTTGGACCTGAAATACTGTATCCAGTTCTGTGATATCTACTTCAAATGATTATATACCAATGGGATTATGTTCAGAGACAAAAAAGATTGCAAATGATGTAGGAACCACGTGACAAAGAACAGTATGGAGGTTCCTTAAAAACTACAAACCCAAACAGACACTCACCAAGACATATCATAATTAAAATGGCAAAAGTTAAAGAGAGAATACAAAAGGCAGCAAGAGAAAGACAAAGGGTCATATTACAAGGGAACCCTGAGGCTATCAGTTGACTTTTCTGTAGAAACTTTGCAGGCTAGAAGGGAGGGGCATTATATATTTAAAGTGCTGAAAGAGAAAAACCTGCAACTCAAGACACTCTACCCAGCAAGGTTATCATTAAGAATTGAAGGAAATATAAAGAACTTCTCAGAGAACCAAAAACTAAGAGTTCATCAATACTAAACCAACCTTACAAGAAATGTTAAAGGGTCTTCTCTAAATGGCAAAGTAAAGGCTGCAACAAGAAGTAAGAATCTATAGGAAAGGAAAACCCCCACTAGTAAAGGCAAATATATAGTAAAGGCTGTGGATCAACCACTTAAATAAGCTGGTATGAAGATTAAAAGACAAAAAATATAACATCAACTATAACTGCAATAAACAGTTAAGGGATAAACACGAAGATGTAAGATATGACATAATAAAACACAAAACGTTGGGGGGGGAGAAAAAATGTAGATCGTTTGGAATGTGCTTGAACTTAAATGATTACCAGTTTAAAACAAGTAGACATAGTTATAGGTCAATATATATGAACCCCATTGTAATCACAAATCAAAAATATACAACAGATATACAAAAACTAGAGAGAAAGGAACACAAACATACCATTGAAACAAATCATCAAACCACAAGGGAAGAAACTAAAAGGAGAAGAACAGAACAGAGAACTACAAAAACACCTGGAAAACAAGTGCAAAATGGCAATAAGTACACAACTATCAATAATTACTTTAAGTGTCAATTGGACTAAATCCTCCAATCAAAAGACATAGGATGGCTGATTGGATAAGCAAAAAAGGTCTTTCTACCTGCTTCTTAAAAGAGACTCACTTCAGTGCTAAACACACAGACTGAAAGTGAGGGGATGGAAAAGATATTTCATGTGAATGGAAATGACAAGAAAACTGGGGTAGGAGTACTCACTCATATCAGACAAAATAGACTTTAAAACAAAGTGCTGTTTGGGAATGACAGGTACACTTACTATGTTTAAAATAGATAACCAACAAGGACCCACTGTATAGCACAGGGAACTCTGCAAAATGTTCTGTAATAACCTAAATGGGAAAAGAATTTGAAAAAAAATAGATACATGTATAACTGAATCACTTTGCTGTACACCTGAAACTAACAGAACATTGTTAATCGACTATGCTCCAATATAAAAGTTAAAAAAAACAAAGTGTATAATAAAAGACAAATAAAGGCATTATATAATGATAAAGGGATTAATAGAAGAAGAGGATATAACATTTGTTAACATATATGCACCTAATATAGGGGCACCTAAATATATAAGGTAAATATTAACAGATGTATAGGGAGAGACTAACAATAATACAATAATAGTAGAGGACTTTAACACCCCACTTATATCAATGGACAGACCAACCCAACAGAATATCAATAAGGAATCATTGGCCTTAAATGACACATTACACCAGTTGGACTTAATAGATATCTGCAGGACATTCCATCGAAAAATAGCAGAATACACACCACAAAACAAGTATCAACAAATTTAAAAGGACAGAAATTACATCAAGTATTTTTTCCAACCACAATGATATGAAACTAGGAATCAATTACAGGAAGAAAAATGAGAAAAGAGCAAACACATGGAGACTAAATAACATGCTACTAAATAATCAATGGGTCAAAAAAGAAATCAAAGAGAAAATGAGAAAATGCCTCAAGACAAATAAAAATAAAAACACAGATTTCCAAAATCTATAGGACATGGCAAAAGCAGTTCTAAGAGAAAAGTTTATAGTGACTATACAGGTCTAACTCAAGAAAGAAAAAAAATCTCAAATAAAAATCTAAATGTAGGGGTTTCCCTGGTGGCGCAGTGGTTGAGAGTCCACCTGACAATGCAGGGGATACGTGTTCGTCCCCTGGTCCGGGAAGATCCCACATGCCACAGAGCGGCTGGGCCCGTGAGCCATGGCCGCTGAGCTGCGTGTCCAGAGCCTGTGCTTCGCAACGGGAGAGGCCACAACAGTGAGAGGCCCACGTACCGAAAAAAAAAAAATCTAAACATACATTTAAAAAAATTAGAAAAAGAAGAACAAGCAAACACCAAAATAGGTAGAAAGAGGAAGTAATAAAGGTTGAGTGGGAATAAGTGAAAAAGAGACTTAAAAAAAGTCAATGAAACTAAGAGCTGATTTTTTTTAAAGGTAAACAAAATTAGAAAAAAACGGCCTGTGGGGTCTCCAGGAGCCACACCTCTCGGGGCAGGTCACAGGCAGAGCTGGAGGCCTCCTTGGCCCTGACAGGCTGCAGCACCCGATGTCAAATGATCCAAAAGTCTCTGGAGTCCTCTGTGTGACCTTCGAGGACCCATCAACCTGAAAACAGAGCAGGATGCAGGTGTTTCGACCGTGGAGGCCATAGTGCCGTGTGGCTGACAGGGTCTTGGTGCTCCTGCCAGGTGTCAGGGCTGTGCCTCTGAGGTGGGAGAGCCGAGTTCAGGACATTGATCCACCAGGGACCTCCCAGCTCAATGTAATATCAAGTGGCAAAAGTTCTTCCAGAGATCTCCATCTCAATGCTAAGACACAGCTCCACTCAACAACCAGCAATCTACAGTGCTGGACACCCTATGCCAAACAACTAGCAAGACAGGAACACAACCCCACCCATTAGCAGAGAGGCTGCCTAAAATCATACAAAGTTCACAGACATACCAAAACATACCACCAGATGCAGTCCTGCCCACCAGAAAGACAAGATCCAGCCTCATCCACCAGAACACAGGCACTAGTCTCGCCCCTCCACCAGGAAGATGACACAACTCACTGAACCAACCTCAGCCACTGGGGGCAGACACCAAAAACAACAGGAACTATGAACCTGCAGGCTGTGAAAAGGAGACCCCAAACACATTAAGGTAAGCTAAATGAGAAGACAGAGAAACACACAGCAGATGAAAAAGAAAGGTAAAAACCCACCAGACCAAAAAATGAGGAGGAAATACATAGTCTACCTGAAAAAGAATTCAGAGTAATGATAGTAAAGGTGATACAAAATCATGGAAATAGAATGGAGAAAATACAAGAAACGTTTAACAAGGACCTAGAAGAACTAAAGAGCAAACAAACAATGATGAACAACACAATAAATGAAATTACAAATTCTCTAGAAGGAATCAATAGCAGAATAACTGAGGCAGAAGAATGGAGAAGTGACCTGGGAGATAAAATAGTGGAAATAACTACTGCAGAGCAGAAAAAAGAATGAAAAGAATTGAAGACAGTCTTAGAGATCTCTGGGACAACATTAAATGCACCAACATTCGATTTATAGGGGTCCCAGAAGAAGAAGAGAAAAAGAAAGGGACTGAGAAAATATTTGAAGAGATTATAGTTGAAAACTTCCTGAATATGGGAAAGGAAATAGTCAATCAAGTCCAGGAAGCACAGAGTGTCCCACAGACGACAAATTCAAGGAGAAACATGGCAAGACACATATTAATCAAAGTCAAAAATTAAATACAAAGAAAAAATATTAAAAGCAGCAAGGGAAAAACAACAAATAACATACAAGGGAATCCCCATAAGGTAAAGAGCTGAACTTTCAGCAGAAACTCTGCAAGCCTGAAGGGAGTGGCAAGACATATTTAAAGTCATGAAAGGGAAAAACCTACTACCAAGATTACTCTACCCAGAAAGGATCTCATTCAGATTTGACAGAGAAATTAAAACCTTTACAGAGAAGCAAAAGCTAAAAGAATTCAGCACCACCAAGCCAGCTTTACAACAAATGCTAAAGGAACTTCTCTGGGAAGGAAACACAAGAGAAGGAAAAGACCTACAATAACAAACCCAAAAGAATTAAGAAAATGGTCATAGGAACATACATATGGATAATTACCTTAAATGTAAATGGATTAAATGCTCCAACCAAAAGAAACAGACTGGCTGAATGGATACAAAAACAAGACCCATATATATGCTGTCTACAAGAGACCCACTTCACACTAGGGATACATACAGACTGAAAGTGAGGGGATGGAAAAAGATATTCCAAGCAAATGAAAATCAAAAGAAAGCTGGAGTAGCAATTCTCATATCAGACAAAATAGACTTTAAAATAAAGACTATTACAATAGACAAAGAAGGACACTACATAATGATCAAGGGCTCAATCCAAGAAGAAGACAGAACAATTGTAAATATTTATGCACCCAACATAGGAGCACCTCAATACATAAGGCAAATGCTAACAGCCATAAAAGGGGAAATTGATAGTAACACAATCATAGTAGGGGACTTTAACACCCCAGTTTCACCAACGGACAGATGATCCAAAATGAAAATAAACAAGGAAACACAAGCTTTAAATGATACATTAAACAAGGTGGATGTAATTGATATTTATAGGACATTGCATCCAAAAACAACAGAATACATTGTCTTCGCAAATGCTCATGGAACATTCTCCAGGATAGATCATATCTTGGTTCACAAATCAAGCCTTGGCAAATTTAAGAAAACTGAAATTGTATCAAGTATGTTTTCCGACCACAATGCTATGAGACTAGATATCAATTACAGGAAAAAAATCTGTAAAAAATAAAAACATGTGGAGGCTAAACAATACATTACATAATAACCAAGAGATCACTGAACAAATCAAAGAGGAAATCAAAAAATACCTAGAAACAAATGACAATGAAAACACGATGACCCAAAACCTATGCAATGCAGCAAAAGCAGTTACGTTTAAGAGGGAAGTTTATAGCAATACAATCCTACCTCAAGAAACAAGAAACATCTCAAACAAACAACCTAACCTTACATCTAAAGCAATTAGAGAAAGAAAAAAAAAAAAACCCAAACTGAGCAGAAGGAAAGACATCATAAACATCAGACAAGAAATAAAGGAAAAAGAAATGAAGAATAGCAAAGAACAATAAAACGAAAAGCTGGTTCTTTAAGAAGATAAACAAAATTGATAAACCATTAGCCAGACTCATCTAGAAAAAAAAGGGAGAAGACTCAAATCAATAGAGTTAGAAATGAAAAAGGAGAACAACTGACCCTGCAGAAATACAAAGGATCATGAGAAATTACTACAAGTAACTCTATGCCAATAAAATGGACAACCTGGAAGAAATGGACAAGTTCTTAGGAAAGCACAACCTTCCAAGGCTGAACCAGGAAGAAATAGAAAATATAAACAGACCAATCACAAGCACTGAAATCGAGACTGTGATTATAAATCTCCCAACAAACAAAAGCCCAAGACCAGATGGCTTCACAGGCGAATTCTATCAAACATTTAGAGAAGAGGTAACACCTATCCTTCTCAAACTCTTCCAAATTATAGCAGAGGGAGGAACACTCCCAAACTCATTCTACAATGCCACCATCACCCTGATACCAAAACAAGACAAAGAAGTCACAAAGAAAGAAACTACAGGCCAATATCACTGATGAACATAGATGCAAAAATCCTCAACAAAATACTAGCAAACAGAATCCAACAGCACATTAAAAGGATCATACACCATGATCAAGTGGGGTTTATCCCAGGAATGCAAGGATTGTTCGATATAGGCAAATCAATCAATGTGATACACCATATTAAAAAAATGAAGGAGAAAAACCATATGATCATCTCAATAGATGCAGAAAAAGCTATCAACAAAATTTAACACCCATTTAAGATAAAAACCCTCCAGAAAGCAGGCATAGAGGGAACTTTCCTCAACATAATAAAGGTCATATATGACAAACCCACAGCCAACATCATTCTCAATGGTGAAAAAGTGAAACCATTTCCTCTAAGATCAGGAAAAGAAAAGGCTGTTCACTCTCACCACTATTATTCAACATAGTTTTGGAAGTTTTAGCCACAGCAATCAGAGAAGAAAAAGAAATAAAAGGAATACAAACTGGAAAAGAAGAAGTAAAACTGTCACTGTTTGCAGATGACATGATACTATACATAGAGAATCCTAAAGATGCTACCAGAAAACTACTAGAGCTAATCAATGAATTTGGTAAAGTAGCAGGATACAAAATTAATGCACAGAAATCTCTTGCATTCCTATACACTAATGATGAAAAATCTGAAAGACAAATAAAGGAAACACTCCCATTTACCAGTGCAACAAAAAGAATACAATACCTACGAGAAAACCTACCTAAGGAGACAAAAGACCTGTATGCAGAAAAGTATAAGACACTGATGAAAGAAATTAAAGATGATACAAACAGATATAGAGATATACCATGTTCTTGGATTGGAAGAATCAACATTGTGAAAATGACTATACTACCCAAAGCAATCTACAGATTCAATGCAATCCCTATCAAACAACCAATGGCATTTTTTCACAGAACTAGAAGAAAAACTTTCACAATTTGTATGTAAACATAAAAGACCTTGAATAGCCAAAGCAATCTTGAGAAAGGAAAACAGAGCTGGAGGAATCAGGCTCCCTGTCTTCAGACTATACTACAAAGCTACAGTAATCAAGAAAGTATGGTACTGGCACAAAAACAGATAGATCAATTGAACAGGATAGAAAGCCCAGAGATAAACCCACGCATATATGGTCACCTTATCTTTGATAAAGGAGGCAAGAATATACAATGGAGAAAAGACAGCGTATTCAATAAGGCGCTGGTGCTGGGAGAATTGGACAGCTACATGTAAAAGAATGAAATTAGAACACTCCCTAACTCCATACACAAAAATGAACTCAAAGTGGATTAAAGAACTAAATGTAAGGCCAGACATCATAAAACTTTCATAGGAAAACATAGGCAGAACACTCTATGACATAAATCACAGCAAGATTCTTTTTGACCCACCTCCTAGAGAAATGGAAATAAAAAAATAAACAAATGGGACCTAATGAAACTTAAAAGCATTTGCACAGCAAAGGAAACCATAAAAAAGACGAAAAGAGAACCTTCAGAATAGGAGAAAATATTTGCAAATGAAGCAACTGACAAACGATTAATCTCCAAAATTTACAAGCAGCTCAGTATCAAAAAAACAAACAACACAATCCAAAAATGGGCAGAAGACATAAATAGACATTTCTCCAAAAAAAAGATATAGATTGCCAACAAACACATGAAAGGTTGCTTAACATCACTAATCATTAGAGAAATGCAAATCAAATGCATAATGAGGTTATCACCTCACACCAGTCAGAATGGCCATCATCAAAAAAATCTACAAACAATAAATGCTGGAGAGGTTGTGGAGAAATGGAACCCTCTTGCACTGTTGGTGGGAATGTAAAATGATACAGTCACTATGGAGAACAGTATGGAGGTTCCTTAAAAAACTAAAATTAGAACTACCATATGACCCAGCAATCGCACTACTGGGCATATACCCTGAGAAAACCATAATTCAAAGAGTCATGTACCAAAATGTTCATTGCAGCTCTATTTACAATAGCCGGGACATGGAAGCAACCTAAGTGTCCATCAACAGATGAATGGAGAAAGAAGATGTGGCACATATATACAATGAAATATTACTCAGCCATAAAAAGAAATGAAATTGAGTTATTTGTAGTGAGGTGGATAGACCTAGAGTCTGTCATACAGAGTGAAGTAAGTCAGAAAGAGAAAAACAAATACTGTATGCTAAGACATATATATGGAATCTAAGAAAAAAAAAAAAAGGTCATGAAGAACCTAGTGGTAAGACGGGCATTAGGACACAGACCTAGTAGAGAATGGACTTGAGGATATGGGGAGGGGGAAGGGTAAGCTGTGACAAAATGAGAGAGTGGCATGGACATATATACACTACCAAACGTAAAATAGATCACTAGTCGGAAACAGCTGCATTGCACAGGTAGATCAGCTCGGTGGTTTGTGACCACCTAGAGGGGTGGGATAGGGAGGGTGGGAGGGAGGGAGACGCAAGAGGGAAGAGATATGGGAACATATGTATATGTATAACTGATTCACTTTGTTATAAAGCAGAAACTAACACACCATTGTAAAGCAATTATACTCCAATAAAGATGTTAAAAGAAAAAGGTGTGGCACATACAAAAAATGGAATATTACTCAGCCATAAAAAGAAATGAAACTGAGTTATTTGTAGTGAGGTGGATGGACCTAGAGACTGTCATATAGAGTGAAGTAAGTCAGAAAGAGAAAAATAACTACTGTATGCTAACACATATATATGGAATATTAAAAAAAGGTTCTGAAGAACTTAGGGGCAGGACAGGAACAAAGACGCAGACATAGAGAATGGACTTGAGGACAAGGGGAGGGGGAAGTGTAAGCTGGGATGAAGTGAGAGAGTGGCATGGGCTTATATATACTACCAAATGTAAAATAGATAGCTAGTGGGAAGCAGCTGCATAGCACAGGGAAATCAGCTTGGTGCCTTGTGACCACCTAGAGGGGTGGGATAGGGAGAGTGGGAGGGAGATGCAAGAGGGAGGGGATATGGGGACATATATGTATATATAGCTGATTCACTTTGTTATACAGCAGAAACTAACACACCATTGTAAAGCAATTATACTCCAATAAAGATGTTAAAAATAAATAAATTTTAAAAAATAAAAAATCCTTTAGCCAGACTCACCAAGAAAAGAAGAGAGCCCAAATAAATAAAACCAGAAATTAAGGAGGAAAAATTACAATGGACACTACAGAAATACAAAAGATTATAAGAGTATACTATGAACAATTAAATGCCAACAAATTAGACAGGCTGGAAGAAGTGAATAAATTCCTAGAACCATATAATCTTTAAAGCCTGAATCATAAAGAATTAGAAAATCTGAACAGACTGATTACTAGTAATGAAATTAAATCAGTAATAAGAAAACTTGCATCCTAAAATTCCAGGTCCAGAACACTTCACAGGTGAATTTTTGCCAAACCTATAAAGAAGATTTAATACCTATCCTTTTCAAATTATTCCAAAAATTGAAGAAGAAACATATTCAAACTCATTTTATGAGGACAGATTATAAAACCAGACAAGGACAATGCAAAAAAAATTAACACCAAAATCCTTGATGAACATATTTGCAAAAATTCTCAACAAAATATTAGAAAACTGAAGTTAACATTAAAAAAAACCCATACACCACAATCAAATGGGATTCATTTCAGGGATGCAAGGATGATTTTACAACTGTAAATTGATCAATGTGATACATTATATTAACAAAACAAAGGATAAAAGTCATATGATCATCTCAATAGATACAGCAAAAGCATTTAACAAATTCACATTCATGTATGATAAAAACTCTCAACAAAGTGGGTGCAGAGGGAACATACATCATCACAATAAAGGCCAATATGACAAACACACAGCTAACATCATAACTCAATTCTCTAAGATTAGGAACAAGACAAGGATGCCTACTCTCACCACTTTTATTCAACATTGTATTGGAAGTTCTAGCCGGAGCAACTAGGCAAGAGAACTCAAAAATTCAACCAAACTGGAAAGGAAGGAGAAAAAACTGTCACTATTTGCTGATGACATGATACTATATATATAAAATTCTAAAGACTCCACCAGAAAACAATTAGAACTAATAAGTGAATTCAGTGGAGTTGCAGGATACAAAATTAATATACAGAAATTTGTTGCATTTTCATACACTAATAATAAACTATCAGAAAGAGCAGTGAAGAAAACAATTTCAATGACAATTGCACCAAAAAGAATAAAATACTTAGGAATAAATTTAGCCAAGGAGATGAAAGCCCTGTACTCTGAAAAGCATAAGACACTGAGTAAAGAAACTGAAGATGACACACAAATGGAAAGATATACTGTGCTCATGGATTGGAAGAATCAATATCATTAAAATGTCCATACTACTCAAAGTAATCTACAGATTCAATGCAATTCCTATCAAAATACTAATGGCATTTTTCACAGAACTAGAACAAATAATCCTAAAATTTGTATGGAACCACAAAAGCCAAAGCAATCTTGAGAAATAAGAACAAAGCTGGAGGTATCACATGCCCAGACCTGAAACTATACTACAAAGATATAATAATCAAAACAGTATGGTACTGGCACAAAAACAGACACATAGATCAATGGAACAGAACAGAGAGCCCAGAAATAAATCCACACTTATATGGTCAATTAATATTTGACAAACGAGGCAAAAATATACAATGGGGAAAGGACAGTCTCTTCAATAGATGGTGTTGGGAAACTGGACAGCTACATGCAAAAGAATGAAATTTGACCACTTTCTTACACCATATACAAAAGTGAACTCAAAATGGATTAAAGAGTGAAATGTAAGACCTGAAATCATAAAGCTCCTAGAAGAAAACATATGCAGGGCAGTCTCTGACATAGTTCTTAGCAATATTTTTTTGGATCTGTCTCTTCAGGCAAGGGAAGCAAAAGCTAAAATAAACAAATGGGACTCTACCAAACTAAAATGTTTTTGCACACTGAAGGGAACCACCAACAATATGTAGAAGATAGCAACTAGCAGATGTTTGCAAACTATGTATCTGATAAGTGGTTGATATCCAAAATACATAAAGAATTCATACAACTAAAAAAAAATTAAAAATTGGGCAGAGGACCTGAATAGACATCTTTCCAAAGAAGACATACAAATGCACATGAAAAGATGCTCAATACTACTAATCATCAGGGAAGTGCAAATCAAATCCACAAGGATGGACCTTTAGGGTATTATGCTAAGTGAAATAAGGCAGACAGAGAAAGTCAAATACTGTACTATTTCATTCACATGTGGAATCTTAAAAATCAAAAGAAATGAGCAAACAAGACAAAACAGAAAGAGACTCATAGATGGAGAGTGCAAACTGATGCTGGCCAGAAGAAAGATGGGTGCAGGTGAAGGAGATTAAAAGGTACAATCTTCTAGCTATAAAATAAATAAGTCATGGGGATATAATGTACACATAGGAAATAGAGTCAGTAATGTTGTAACAACTTTGTATGGTGCTTGATGGTAACTGGATTGATTGTGGTGATTATTTCATAATGTATAAAAATACTGAACGTATATACTTTGTTGTACATCTGAAACAAATATAATATTGTATGTCAAGTATAACTTAGTAAAAAAAACTCCAAAATACCTGAGGCAAAAGTAAATAAAACTAGGAGAAAAAGACTACAAAATTACGGTCAGAGATGTCACAGTAATCAATTCTACAAGTAGATGAAATCCCAAAATATAATAGATCTGAACAACTCTATCACTCATGTTAACCAAAGTGACATTTACAGAACACTGAACCTAGCATTAACAATATAAATACCATGTCCTTTCCAGATGCACAAGGAGAATTCACCAAGATAGACGTTAATCTGGGCAATAAATAAGGAATTTTAAAGAACTTAAATCATGCAAATTATGTTATTTGATAATAACAAAATTATAATAGAAATCAATAACATAAAGATAGACATTTAGGTTGCCTCCATATTTTGGCTACTGTAAACAATGCTGCTATGAACATTGGGGTGCATGTATCCTTTCAAATTAGTGTTTTTGTTTTTCTCTGGATGTATACTCAGGAGTAGAATTTCTGGATCATATAGTAGTTCTATTTTTAGTTTTTTTGAGAAACCTCCATACTATTTTCCATAGTGGTTGCACCAATTTACATTCTCACCAACAGTGTACAAGGGTTTCCTTTTCTCCACACCTTTGCCAGCAGTTATTTGTATACTTTTTAATGATGACCATTCTGAAAGATGTGGGGTGATATCTCATTGTGGTTTTGATTTGCATTTCTCTAGTAATTAGAGATGTTGAGCATCTTTTCATGTGCATGTTAGCCATCTGTATGTCTTCTATGGAAAAATATCTATTCAGGTCTTCTGCCCATTCTTTGATTGGGTTCTTTGTTTTTACGATATTGAGTTAATATGAGCTGTATACATATTAACACTTTATGGGTCATATCATTTGCAAATATTTTCTCCCATTCAATAGGTTATCTTTTCATTTTGTTAATGGCTGTTAATGGCTTCCTTTGCTGTGCAAAACTTTAAAATTTGGTCAGGTCCCATTTGTTTATTTTTGCTTTTAGCTATTTTGCCTTAGGAGACAGATCCAAAAAATATTGCTATGATTTATGTTGGAGGGTGTTCTGTCTATGTTCTCTTCTAAGAGTTTTATGGTTTCATGTCTTACATTTAGGTCTTTAAACCATTTTGAATTAATTTTTGTATATGGTGTGAGGAAATGTTCTAATCTCATTCTTTTACATGTTGCTGCCCAGTTTTCCCAGCACCACTTGTTGAAGAGACTGTCTTTTCTCCATTGTATATTCTTGTCTCCGGTGTCATGGATTAGTTAGCCATAGGTGTGTGAGTTTATTTCTGGGCTCTTTGTTCTGTTCCATTGATCTATGTGTCTTTTTTTTTTTTTTTTTTTTTGGTGCCAGTACAATACTGTTTTGATTACTATAGCTTTGTAGTACAGTCTGAAATCTGGGAGGACTATACCACCAGCTTTGTTCTTTTTTCCCAAGATTGCTTTGGCAATTTGGGGTCTTTTGTGTTTCCATATGGATTTTAGGATTATTTGTTCTACTTCTGTGAAAAATGTCATAGGTATTTTGATAGGGATTGCATTAAATCTGTAGATTGCTTTGGGTAGTATGGATATTTTAAAGATATTAATTCTCTTTTCTTCTTGAAACAACTGACAACAAAAGTTCTTTGTGACTATGAGATGACCTTGAGGATACTAGCATACTATCACTTCTGCCTACATTCTATTGGTCAAAGAAAGTCACTTAGTCAAGTTAGATTCAATGGGTAGAAATGTATAGTCACATGATGATGGATAGGGATTATTGTCCTATTGCAAGGAGATAGAAACTAGTCTATTAAATCAAGCTATGCAATTGCCATTCCAAAAACCTAGGAGTCTCCTTTGATTCCTCCATTTTCCTCACTCTTCACATCTACTCCATCAGGACATCCTGTTGAATCTTTTGTCAAAGTACATAGAGTCCATACATTTTCTTTCTGTCACGCTAATCTAAGATACCATCACCTCTTGCCTGGGCTCCAAGAGTCTCCTAATTGGTCTTCTCACTTTTACTCTTACACTTCGCCTGTCAATATTCCTCACTGCAGCAAGACTGATCTTAAAATGTAAATCTGTTTGCATTGTTCACTCACTTAAAAAAAGACTTTCTATTGTACTTAGAATAAAATTTAAACTCCTAACAGCATTGGAAGCCATGTATTATCCTCCCTCTGCCTATCTCTCTAATCTCATCTCATTCTGGTTTCTTCTTTTATTCACTATATTCCAGCCACAAGAGTCTTATTTCAGAAAAAAATTTCCAAGCTCTTTCCTGTATCATTCCCTTTGCATATGCTGTTCAATCTCTCTAGAATGCTCATCATCATCCTTTAAGTCTTAGTTTATGTATCATTTTCTCAGATAGGCCTTCTGTGACCCTCCTCTCTAAAGTCTGTCCCCCTGCTATTCTCTACCTAGCTCTTTGTTTGATTCTATCATAACTCTTATTTGTTCGTTTACTTATCTCCTCAACTAGAGTGTAAGCACAATGAAGGCAGGAACCATTTCTGTGTTGCTCACTGTTGTATCCCCACACCTGGCCTTGACCCTGGTACTTTGTAGGTTTAAAAAAAAAGTTGAATAAATGAGTGTATTAATGAATAAATGAAATAATGAAGTTGTTATCCAGTGCAGTGGCCATGTGGAAAGAAAAGAAAGAACACTTGAAACTTTTTAGACCCAGGTTAAATGTCCAATCCTTTCTGAGGTCTCTCCTTATCTCTCTATTAAGAAATTGAGTATAGTGTTCCATGGCTGAACGATCTCTGATTTTTGTTTGTGCCTAATTTGTGGTACTTAACATTCTCTAACTCTTGTAGTGATTGTTTTGAACAACTACTCTCTCCTGTCAGATTTTTACCTATCTTAAAGCAAAGACTATATTTTATTCATCTATCTCCCATAATATGCAGCACCTGACTTGGCAAATAGTAGACTGAATATATGTTTTGAATGAAAGGATGAGGGGATGATCTGAACATTTTCCTGTTCTAGGATGAGGGGAGGGAGGGGCTCATGCTTCTTGAAAGTTTTCCAATCTCATTACAAAAGTTCTTTGCCCAGGGCATGAGCTTGCCATGCTTCACTTTCTGAGGGAGACCAAAGAAAGATACAAATAATGGATTGACCTCTTTCCAGAATTAATAATCTTGAGTAAAAAGCCTGTTATTTCCCGAATGATTATAATACAGAGCATTTCCCAGCACAACCCAGTAAGGCCAATAGAAATTACTTTGAACTTGCAAACTTTTCTCCCTGGGGAAACCTGGTAATAGTCTTGAACACACTCTGAGGAGGCACTTGGGTCCCAGCCAGTCTCGTCCCTCCTTTGGTGTGTGTGGGAATAGGTTTAAGGGGAAGAGAAGGTAGAATCAAACTGAGACCCTCACGGCCTCATTAGCATTTGTTACTTAGAGATTTCCAGAGGTTCCAAGTGTGGACATCCCAACAGGCAGCTTTACTTCAGACCAGTTAAGGCCAGACTGAGTTTTGCTTTTACTCTAAATGAGTCTCAGGAGGTTAGTTAAGAAGATGCCTACAGGAACTCCCTGAGTGACAGCCTAAAGAGGATCAGGAGCAGCTGGGATTTATTAAAGGAGTGAGCAAAGGGCATACGTCCAGGAGATGTCCCTGCAGATCTTGTTCTGAACATCCTGAGTAGCCTGGCAACTCCAGGGCCAACTGTCCCTGCTAAGTAACTTAAAGACTGTTCCTGGAAGACTCTCTCTACTCCCACCACAAATCTTTCCTTTGCAGTCTCTTTTGGGTTAGTCAGGAAAGGCGGATCTCTGATTTTGGGACATCCCTGTTAACTGTGCATTTCTCTAATCCATCCCAATCACCCATAGACAGATTAAATTCCTCTGGAAACAAGACTTTCATCTTATTTACCCTGTATCACAGATTGTTTGCAATAACAAAAAGTAAAAGCAATCCAATTATTCAACAATAGATAAACTGTTAAATAAAATATGGACCACCTATATAATGATATTTTATGCAGTCAGAAAAATATTTATGAGTTGTTTACTCCATGAATACCTATTTACCTATAATTTTAAGTGAAAAGCCAGGATGAAGAATTCTATATGTAATATGAAAAGGCTATATAAAATCACATTTAGGGAAGGAATAAATGGAAATATACCAAAATGAGAACAATGGAAGTATTATAGATAATATTTCCTACTTGTTATTTTTCTTTAAATGTTTCTATAGTTTCAATAGCATGTATTGCTATCATAATAAGGAAAAACACATTAAAATGGTAATGGAGCCATTCAGCACAGAGTTATGATCGTCTCACATAACACCAAAGAAAAATCACTGATCAATGTATTTGTTTCCTAGAGCTGCCATAACAAATTACCACAAACTGGGTAGTTTAAAACAACAGAAATTTATTCTCTCATGGTTCTGGAAGCTAGAAGTCCAAAATCAAGGTGTTGGCAGGGTTTGTTCCTTCTGGAGGCTCTGAGGGAGAATTTGTTCCATACAGCTCTCCTTCTGCTGGTTGCTGGCAATCCCTGGCATTCTTTGGCTTGTAGAAACATTACTTCATCATCACATGGCATTTTCCCTGTGTGTTCTTGTCCAAATCTCCCTCTTCTTATAAGGACACCAGTCATTAGATAAGTGTCCACCCTCATCCAGTATGACCTCATCTTAACTTGATTACATCTGCTAAGACCCTATTTCCAAATAAGGTCACATTCACAGGTTGCTGGAGAATAAATACCCAGACTTTACTCTGTTCTATCTCCCATCTCTAGCCAAATGGTAGAACCTAAATGGAAGCCAGAGGGCAAGGAAGCCTATGATGGAGACCATACACATCATCCTCTGGGAGCACTAAGCAGAGTGAGGAATGGAGTTGTAACGGCAAAAGGAAGCTACCTAGAACACTGGATATTTATTTAGTGTCATGAATGTTTGTATGGTTGGCCTGAGGCCTCAGTTCCTCCCTAGCACTTGTTGGGAGGCTGTTCCTTGCCATGTGGGCCTTTTACATTGCTTCATCAAAGTAAAGACTCAAGAAGATCCAGAGAGAGAAAATTCCAGCCAGATGGAAGCTGGAGTCTCTTATAACCTAATCATGGAAGTGACACACCATCATTTTTCCTGTACTGTATTCATCAGGAGGAAGTCAGTAGGTCTAGTCCACACTCAAGGAGAAAGAATTAAATAAGAATGTGAACAACATGGCCCCCTTCATTCTCTCTAATAGAGGGCTAATTTTGTTCCCCTCTTCCTAACAACCAAATGCTTCAGAGGTAGCTGGGTCCCTTCCCAGCTCCAGGGGGTCAATCTTAATTAGCCTAAACCAAACATGGTTACCCTATTTCCTTTGCCAAGGGTTACTTTAAGTATAATTGTATGATACAATTCTGGCAAAAACTATGTGAGGCTAACCTCCTGGAAGGCTTCTGAGAAGATCACCCTCATTCTTAAAAGGGACACAAACACAGAGACACTTCTTGCTCCTATGAATGTAGTTTTTTTGCATCTGATGCCCGGAACCATGTCAGCCATCTTGGAAGCATGTGGGCATCCAGACTAAGAAGGCAAACCAACACTAAGTGAAGATGGCAGAGCAGAAAGATTTAGCAAACACCTGGGATTCTGATAATGTTGCTGAATTAACCAACCCCAGATCATCCATCTCTATAGTCCTTGTTATGTGATTTAACAATGTATTCATTGTTGTGTCACTTTTGGTTGAATTTATATTAAGTTCAACTAAAAGTATCCCGACAGACAATACTGTGACTTATTTGTTAAACAGCAGCTATGCCACACTGAGTATCTAACTCTTATTAAAGTCTGTGACCTTGGGCAAGTAATTTAATCTCTCTTGAGTTTTCTTATCTGCAAAATGGAAGTAATAATAATACCTATGTCACATATCTCTTGTGAAGATTAAATCCATCAATGTACATAAACAATGACTCACATATTACAAGGGTGCAATAAATGTGAGATATTATTATTATTGTTGTTGTTATTATTTATGTCAGACATTAAACTAGGCAACTTACACAGTCATTATTTTCTTTCCAGGTAGATATTACTACTTTTATTTTACTGGTGAAAAAATGAGATCAAGCAGAGAGAAGAAATGTATTCAAAGTCACACAATAATTATATTAGGTAGGGATTAGTGTATCTCTATTTTATAGATATGGAAATTGTGGTTTAGACACACGTCTAGTAAACAGTAAAGCAAAACTCTGAAGACAGACTTTCTAGCTCCAGAGCCCATGCTTTTAACCACTGTTACATGTACTGCCTCCAAAGATGAATCATAATTTATTGAACAATTCTCCTATTGTTGGATAATTAGTTTTCTAAACTTTCACTGTTACAAGTAAATGAACACATATCCTTGACACAGTTAAACAAACAACTATTTCTGTATGATAAATTCCTAACAGTGAAAGAAGGTCTGTTTTTTAATATCCAACAATGCCTTGCAAAATCAGAACAAAAATTCAGAAATTAATAAAAACCTTTTTAACATGATCTAGAGCAAGGCATCTGAATTAGAGAGGAGAGAGATCCTTGCATATTTTTTTCCACTTTTGAAAATCAATAATGGTTTTTATTAGAATACAAAAACTGCTGCACATGCCCATTAAAATTCCATTTAGCATCTGTTTTATTCGAGATTCAATGGGGCACCATTTTATTCTATTTTATTTTTTTTAAACATCTTTATTGGAGTATAATTGCTTTACAATGGTGTGTTAGTTTCTGCTTTATAACAGTGACTCAGTTATACATATACATATGTTCCCATATCTCTTCCCTCTTGTGTCTCCCTCCCTCCCACCGCCCCCCCAACCCCTCTAGGTGGTCACAAAGCACCGAGCTGATCTCCCTGTGCTATGTGGCTGCTTCCCACTAGCTATCTATTTTACATTTGGTAGTGTATATATGTCCATGCCACTCTCTCACTTTGGCCCAGCTTACCCTTCCCCCTCCCCGTATCCTCAAGTCCATTCTCTAGTAGGTCTGTGTCGTTATTCCCGTCTTGCCCCTAGGTTCTCCATGACCTTTTTTTTTTTAGATTCCATATATATGTGTTAGCATATGGTATTTGTTTTTCTCTTTATGACTTCACTCTTTTATTATTATTTTTTTTTTGGTACGCGGGCCTCTCACTGTTGCGGCCTCTCCCGTTGCGGAGCACAGGCTCCGGACGCGCAGGCTCAGCCATGGCTCACCGGCCCTGCCGCTCCGCGGCATGTGGGATATTCTCGGACAGGGGCACGAACCCGTGTCTCCTGCATCGGCAGGCAGACTCTCAACCACTGCGCCACAAGGGAAGCCCTGACTTCACTCTTTATGACAGACTCTCGGTCCATCCACCTCACTACAAAGAACTCAATTTCGTTTCTTTTTATGGCTGAGTAATATTCCATTGTATATATGTGCCACATCTTCTTTATCCATTCATCTGTTGATGGACACTTAGGTTGCTTCCATGTCCTGGCTATTGTAAATAGAGCTGCAATGAACATTTTGGTACATGACTCTTTTTGAATTATGGTTTTCTCAGGGTATATATGCCCAGGCCTGGGGTTGCTTGCTCTAGTTCCTCCTCCAGCTACTCTCACCCTAAGCAGCTTCTTCTTTCTCATAGAGGACAGGGCAGCTTCCTCCACCACCACCCCAGACAAGTGAGGAGGGAGGTCCCAAGAAAACCTCCAGTTAGTTTGGGGGGCTGCATTTAGAAAAGGGAAGCAGGTGTGTAAATCCCTGATTGGATGCTCACAGAATGGTGGAACTGATGAGCTGCCACCAAATTTTGCAGGGATCTTGTCATATTTATATGTTCCTAAAGATGTGTGCCTACATTTTGCCTTGAAATGTCTGATTGTAAGAGGCTTGCTGCGGTAACCTGAGCTAGTAGGGTAATAGGGGGCAATGGAAGTATGATGGTTAATTTTATGTGTCAATTTGACTAGGCCACAGGATGCCCAGATATTTGGTTAAATGTTATTTCTAGGTGTGTCAGTGAGGGTGTTTCCAGAAGAGATTAGCACTGGAATAAGTATGCTGAGTAAAGCAGATTGTGTTTTCCAGTGTGGGTGGGCATCATTCAATCTGTTGAGAGCCTGAAAAGAATAAAAAGGCAGAGGAAAGGAGAATTTGTGCTCTCTGACTGCTTGAGTTTTGGCATTGGTCTTCTCCTGCCCTTATACTGGGACTTACATCATTGGTGCCCCAGTTCTCAGGCCCTTGGACTTGCACTAGAACTATACCACCAGCTTTGCTGGGTCTCCAGCTTGCAGATGGCAGACGGTGGGATTTCTCAGCCTTTATAATCATACAAGCCAGTTCCTCATAATAAACCTCTTGAGATATATGAAATTTATACTGTTAATCTTTCTCCCGGCCTTCCCCAAAGGGACTTATGGCCTTTTATCAGAGTTACTGTGCACTGAAGAAAATGAAATAATCAAACCTTTCAGGGACTACTGGACACCGACTCTGAACTGACACAAATTCCAGGAAACCCAAAATGTCACTGTGGTCCACCAGGCAGAATACAGGCTTATAGAAGTTAGGTGATCAATGAAGTTTTAGGTCAGATCCATCTCAGAGAGGGCGCAGTGGGTCACCAAACCTATTGTGTGGTTATTTCTCCATTTCAAGAATACACGTTTAGGGCTTCCCTGGTGGCGCAGTGGTTGAGAATCTGCCTGCCAATGCAGGGGACATGGGTTCGAGCCCTGGTCTGGGAAGATCCCACATGCCGCGGAGCGACTAGGCCCGTGCGCCACAACTACTGAGCCTGCGCATTTGGAGCCTGTGCTCCACAACACGAGAGGCCGCGATAGTGAACAGGCCCGCGCACCGCGATGAAGAGTGGCCCCCGCTTGCAGCAACTAGAAAAAGCCCTCGCACAGAAACTAAGACCCAACACAGCCAAAAATAAATACAAAAACAAATAAATAAATAAAAGATTACTAAAAAATAAGAATACACGCTTGGCAGAATTCCCACGTTAGTTCTCTGACTTGCAGAGTGAGGGCTATTATGGTGGGAAAGGCAAAGTCGAAGCCACTAGAACTGCCTCTACCTAGGAAAATCATAAACCAAAAGCACTACCATACTGCTGGAGGGATTGCAAAGATTAGTACCACCATCAAGGACTTGAGGGATGCAGGAGTGGTGAGTCCCACTACATCCCCATTCAACTCTCCTATGTGGCCTGTGCAGAAGGCAGATGGATCTTGGAGAATGAGAGTGGATTATCATAAGCTTATCAGGTGGTGACTCCAATTGCAGCTTCTGTACCAGATGTGGTTTCAGTGCTTAACCAAATGCTTTTTTCTTGATACCTGTTAGTTAAGACCACAAGAAGCAGTTCGCTTTCAGTTGACAAGGCAAGCAATACACCTTCACTGTCCTACCTCAGAGATATACCAACTCTCCAGCTCTACTTCATAATTGAGTTTGCAGGGATCTTGATCACCTTTTCCTTCCACAATATATTCCACTGGTCCATTAAATGGTTGTTGTTATTGCAAGTATGCATCATCAGTGAAAAAACAGCCTGTTTTCACGTTTATGCATGAAGCTTTAGAAACCATGGAAATTATATAAGCTCTAAAGTCCCCAAGCACCTTCTTGCCTTCTTGCCTCCGCTGACCTTAGTCCCTAGGGCGCAGGCCAGCTACCCTTATTAACATTTCTCTTCCACATAGAGCTAAATGCATAAGTGGACTTAGGGCTCCTCTTGGGGAGCCACACTATTATTTTCTCTTTGCAAGCACACCTGGGAGTATAGGTCCCAAAATTTAGAGCTGGGGATCAGAGAAAAGAGAAAGCCTTCATTTAAGGCTTGAGCCTAAGCAATACCTGCTAACTCATAATTTACCAGAAAGTCCTATACCAGGAATTTTTAGACACTGACTCAACTAATTAACGATTCCCATTCTGTCACTTCTTATTTCTAAGTCTAGGATAAGGTCAGTCATGAATAGGCCCAATGAAATTTCAGAAGGAAGAACAATATTAGATAAAGTGCCAGTCTAGTACTATCCTGCAAGATTTACCATTCATTCCCCCACATGAAGTCTGCCCATAACCTTGGTAGTATCCCATTAAAAAATTCCTCACTTTTTCTTTCCTTAGCTGGATGTTTTCTTCAAATAGTAGAAAGGCAAAAGTCTATAGAAATTTTTTAAATGCACAAAGGGAAGTAAATTTGAGATTTACTACTTGAGGAATGTGGTAGTATTTCCTGACTCCTGCACTGTTTAACAGAAAAACCAAATCTCTCTTTATAACCCAAGAAGTTATTGTGTAAGTGATGGAAAGGGGTCTAGTTAAAAGGAAAAGAGTAGGTAACAAGCAAAAGAGGTGAAAGCCAAATAGAAGGTAAGAAGTTTTTTTAAGGAAAGACAGAAGTGAGCAGAAGGGGCAGAGACTTCCTATTGGCATAGACTTCCTCTTAATGATAAATCACTGCTCAATTATTTCCATTAAATTCTTGTAATTCCTTTTCTACTTATGGGCCATTCACTCTGCTTTATATAAAATTAAAGTCAGCTCTTGCTTAATGAAAAAAAGCCAGCACAAATCATTATCCAGTGAAACAATATCTCAGCAGGTCTCCTGCTTGAGTCCCTCTTCTGATTGAGGAATTTTGCTCCTCCATTCTTTCTGGAAGAAAGATACACTTAAGTCTTCACACACTGTTATATGTGTGTGTCATATGGGTTCCTCCTTTATCCATGTATCAGGGGGCTTCTAGACCACTGTATTCTAGAACTTTAAACATTTGAGATTCAGCCTCATATTTATCGAGCATCTACTACACTCCAGACACTCTTTTAGATGCAGGAGATGTAGCAGTGAAGAAGACAGACAAGTCCCTTGCTCTTATGGATTGTAGATTCTAGGGGAAGGGGAAGTTAACTATCAAATCAATAAGTAAACAAACAGGATATTATTCAGATAATAATAAATGCTATACTACTTTATATTGGGTGTTCAAGGAATGACCTGAGGAAAGAATGATATGAAGGGGCAAGTATGAAGATTTTGGAACAGAGGGTTACAGGCAGAAAGAACAGAAAGTGCCGAGTGTTAAGAGGGAAATAAGAAAGACTACTGTGACTAGAGCAGGGCCAGCAAAGTGGAGAGGAGTGGCACAGGTGTCCAGAGGACAGTTCATGCAGGGAGTGTAGGTCAGGGAAGGAGTCTGAATTTCGTTTTACATGTATAGGGAACAAAATTCTCTATAGTAGGATTCATAAAAACTTCATCATAGAGGAAGTCAAATGAATAAGTTTCTGGTTGAACTTTTCTTTTTGCTTTCAAGATAGCTTATTATATCTAGCATCAATCATGAAATAATCTGCTGAGAAAGAATTCTTAAACAAGAATTTAAAAATACATTAAAAAATAAGGATTTCTGCCCAAAGAAGAACTTTATTGGCATTAATTATTATATACTAATAGAACATTAATATTCTATTAATAAGAATTTTTCAACAAATACTTTTATCCTAATAAATAGAATCTACTTAAGTAATTATTAAAATATACTCATGAAAAATATATTCTTAAATAAAATCACGAGAAGTCTTCATATTCCATAATACATTCTTATTACTCTATTATTTTTATGATCTTTAATCTCTTCCTCTATCTGTCCCTCAAAATCTAGCTATAGTAGCAAGAGATGGGGTAAAGAAAACAAAACATTATTTAAAACACTGTTAGGCAATAAATAATTTTTAAAAAGCTTTAAATAGTAGTATATAGTTAAAATAAATAGGTAAATTTGTTGAAATGATGATTTGGTGAATTGACAATTTGGTAAACTGGCCATTTGCTTTTGTTGAACTGGCATTCTACATATTGTTAGTGAATTAACTGAGGGCCAACCAGAGAGGTCAAAGTTTATGGGAGCCAGAAGACTGTAATCTGAACACAAACATTTAATTTTGCTCTCTCCTAAACCTTGCATAAACTATAGGAAAGAGGGTTTTGTTTTTTTTTTTTCAAAAGATACAAACCTACAGAGTAAACAAAAGATAAAACAGCAACAATATATTTTGGAAACTGAAGGTAGATAGATGTGTGGTATCTGATTTTGCAGAGATAAGAAAGATAAATTCCAGGCCAGTAGCTAGGCAGGGGTATGGAACTGAGAATAAACTGATGTCTACTGCAGAATCCTCTGGAATTGGGAGTGAAAGGTATGAGGTAAAGGCTAAAACAGGAAGAACTGGTTGAAAGCTACCTTAAAAACTTTTCAATCCTTTCATCCCTTTCCCCATTGCACACTGTTGTGAGATCATCTCTCACTCACCCTAGCAGAAAATTGGGAGTTTATTCTTTGCAGAGAAGAAGCAGTGATTTGGTCTCAGACACACTAGGTCTACTTGAAAGCATTAATATTATGCTTAAAATAGGAGGGATTAAAGAAACATATGCTTCCTAAATGCTAAGAGGCCCAGATCTCTTTCCCATCTTAACTTCCAGATGCTGATAGCCACATCTTAAGCCTCCAGGTAGAAGACTGGAAGAGTCTTCTCTGAGGAATCAGAGCAGCCTAAGAGGAAAGGCCTAAATGTATTGACATCAGGGCTTCTTAACCAAAGACCCAACCAAATTAAACAATAAAAAAACCCTCAAAGTTGACAAGTCCCACCAAAGAACTTGGAATTTCATCCATATTTTCGTCTCCCACTGTAAATATGAACAGGCAACAAAGTATTACTAGGCAAATGGGGAAAGCTCTCAATATGAAAGATAAAGACCAAATCAAACTAATAGAAAAAAAAAGAGCAGCTAGAAGAAACAGGCAATATGCAGAGAGAAGAAAACCAAAAGTCAACACCCAGAGAGATGAAATGCATCCATGAAGCAAGTATAAAAAGGAATATTTAGAAAACAAAGAAAGGGCTCTTAGCATTAAATATGATAACAGAAATGAAAATTTCAATAGAATTGGAAAACAAAGTTAAAGATATCTCCCAGGAAGTAAGGCAAAGAGCCAAAGAGGCTACCACGTGGGAGAAAACCATCACCATGATAATTTTTTTTTCTTAGAACCTAACAGTTTCTTACACTGCATGAATTTTCAGATTGAAGGGTTCTTTATCATTGTGATAAAGAAAATAAAAAAACATTGAAGTACACCACTGTAAAATTATAGTACACTGGCACAAAGAAAATTCTATAAGCTTCCAGATAGATAGAAATATGGAAAAATAGGATGGAAATAATAAGTTAAAAAGAATCATAAACCGAAAATGGTTTTGTACTTCTCAAAAGTTACTCCAGAATCTAGAAAACAATGGATAAATACCAAAGAAAAATAGTATTTCCAAACTAAAATACTGTATCCTGTGAAACTACCAATCAAATGAGAGGGTATAATAAACACATTTTTGACATGCAAGTTCTTACATTTATCTTCTTTGCACTTTTTTCTCAGTAGATACTAGAGGACAGTTTACTTCAGAAAAAGGGAGTAAACTAAGAGGAAGATATGGGATGCAGAAGACAGGAGATCCAGCAGAAGTGAGAGGTGAAAGAAATCCCCAAGGATGAAGAGATATCCTAAAATGAGAATTATGTACCAGATTAGAGCAGTGCCACTCAAAAAAATACATATTAAGGGCTGTCATCCCCATTCCCTGTCATTATTCCATTTTTTAATCTTCACAAAGCTACTAGTAAGTGTATTCCCCCCCAAAACACAAAGGCATGAGATCCAGGAAACAGGGAATCCAAATCAGAAGAAAGCCAAAGGGAATTCCTAGGATGGCAGTAAAAGGAAGTCCCAGGATCATAGTTTCAGAGCAGGACCAAAAAGCAATCAGGGCAGAATGAATCTCTTGGAAGAGTCTTAAGTATCTGTCTGTGTGTCTGTCTCTCTCTCAATCCCCCATAGACTCACACACACACACACTCTGGAACTGATATATTAGCTGATAAAATTGCTCTTGTGGAAAATTATAGTGAGAGATTATTGGAAGATATGAGAAGAAATAGCAATTGGTAAAAGAAAAATTATGTAAAAACTGCGAAAAAAGCAAAGCAATTATTTTTTTAACATCTTTACTGGAGTATAATTTCTTTACAATGTTGTGTTAGTCTCTGCTTAACAAAGTGAATCAGCTATATGTATACATATATCCCCTCCCTCTTGCGTCTCCCTCCCACCCTCCCTATCCCACGCCTCTAGGTGGTCACAAAGCACCAACCTGATCTCCCAGCGCTATGTGGCTGCTTCCCACTAGCTATCTATTTTACATTTGGTAGTGTATATATGTCAGTGCTACTCTCTCACTTCGTCCCAGCTTACCCTTCCCCCTCCCCATGTACTTTAGGAAAAGACATAAGAATGTAATCCTAGTACCTTACAATAATATGATAGACATATCTGGACAGACAATAATCATATAAATACTGAATACTGATTAATAAAAAACTATACTATAACTCCACTGGGAGGATGGGGAAGGAAAAGCCAGAGAGGATGGAAGCACACCAGAGCTAAATCCTCTCTCTACCATTCCTATCTACCAAAATAGGATGTCAAAGGACAATGTCAAAAATAAATGAATGAACAAGATTAGAAATTTGGAGATAAGTAAATGGAGATGTATAAAAGCCAGAAGACACAGCTAGAAAAGGAGTCAGAAGTTGTTGCTTCTGAGGAGGAAGACTTGGGGAAGCAAAGAGGAGCGGGGTAGTCACTATATTTACACTAAGTCTTTCAGTACTATTTGATAACTCTTTATACTTAGTGCGTGTATTATGTTAATCAAAATCAAAAGTAATATTTAAAATTCCTGGGTTCCAAGAGAGGCCATAATACCTGATTTTGGCCTACATATAAATTGGATATTCACTCTGAATATCCAGCTTGCTCTCCCCTTGTAAATGCCCACAGCTTACACTCCCCTCTTTATGTCCCAAAATGCACAAAGAAATCTCATGGACATAGAATATGGGTGGGCAAACTATACCCCTTAGGGAAAATCAGTCTGCCACCTGTTTTAGTATGACCTATGAGGTAAGAATGGCTTTTACAATTTTAAGCAGCTGAAAAAAATCAAAAGAAGAATATTTTATGACACATAAAATTATATGAAATTCATATTACGGCGTTCACACTCACTTGTTTATTTTTTGTCCATGGCTTTTTTTTTTTTTTTTTTTGCTACTAGTAGAGCTGAGTAGTTGTGACAGTGACTGTGGCCAGAAAAGTAAAGAATATTTGCTATCTGGCCCTCTACAGAAAAGGTTTGTATACCCATAACCTGGAAGCTTAGTATCACAGGATGGGTACACATAGGACCATCCTTCCTCTTTTAGCACCTTTCTGAAATCATATTCCAGAAATACATGCACATATAAGCGAACACACACTCTAAACTATCAGAAAATCATCTCCTTTAGCTTCGCTACTGAAGCTTTTTGTCAAATTTCATCACCGGAATTTCCTTGCAGTCCCCATTTCCCAGCACTATGATTTTGGAATCATTAACTTAGTCTGTCATCTTCTCAATTAAGAACAGAGAAAAACTGAGGACCTGACTGTAAGAAAACTAGGGATGCCATATTCCAGCCTAGTATTACTGTCAGTAGGAAGAGAGGGAAACTAGGAAGGTGGATGATCCATAAAAGAAAGTAATTAGAAAAAAGCAATATTTTGATTTTTTTTCATTACAAGAGGGTCTATCTCCCCAAAGGTACTACTACTAGCGACCCTAAGAAAATGAAAACTGAAATGTAGTTTTTTTTTATCATTAATTTGAAATCTAGATCCACTCTCCATAAAATTGATTCTAGAAAGTTAGTTTGGTTGGTCCCAATCTGAATATGCTTCTCAGAAAGTGAGATTAAAAAGTTTTGGGTGGGGACAAAGGATAGAGGTCATAAACAGTTCTCTGTCCCGTGAGTCCATATCGGGCTTAAACTTCTGAAACTTCCACTCACTTACCTAGGCCTTCCCTCTTCCTCTAATCTGGGATACAGATGTTGTGACTCCTCTTCTTCTTCAGGTTATGGTACAGTTTTCGCTACTGGGGATGGTACAGTTTTCGCTAACTCCACCAAAAGAACTCTCTGATCCTATTTCTGGATTGTGACCTGAACACCATTCCTTGTTTGCTGTAGCATTCCTTGTTTGCTGTAGCATTCAGGATTGAGGCTTCTTGAAAAAAGTGGCCTGACTTTTGCATAGAATAAGAGAAGGGAAAACAGAAAATAAAGTCCTGTTTTCAGGGGTTGTTAAGGAGAATAAAGAAATTTCCAAAAACTTCTGGCCTAAAGCTTGAGCTAGGATCTACTGAGATACAGGGTAATGAGAGTTAGCAGGACCTTCCAGTCACTACTCTACTCTGTTGCCCTCTAGTTTCATTCATACCTATAATGACCTCTGCTGTGCTTCAATATTTAATAACTTCAAGCAAAGAAACAAGTCAATACTGGGGGCTAATGGGCCTCAGGAAAGAATCACTAACCTCTTCTCTCAAAAGATTAGGGGCCCAAAAGAAATATAAATCTTCGTAACATGAAGGAAGGGTACTGGCCCAAACATAAACTCCTTCCTCTCTGTTCATTGTTTTCCTTTCTGGGAGAAAATTCTCAAAAACATTTACAAGTATTCTTCATACTGTATTTGTATGTGTCCTTACAGAAAACAAAGAGGCAATGAGCTCCATTCCTTTTCTCCAACTCTGCCCTTCTAGCCCCACACCCCCCCTTAATACGAGTACCCCATTTCATCTACTGTGTGAGCTTCCAGGACTCTTTCTGCAAGTTTTCTCTTATGTCATGGTCACAAATTCTTCACCACATTTTGGATGCTGCTACTGAACCCAGGACTAGATATTCTTGGGCAGAATTGTTCCTTGGTGTGGTTCTGACCTGAACTCAAGGCATAGCTGCCAGAATGAGGTCAGAACTAATCCAAAGAAGCTATGGCAGAAAATATTGGGGCCAAAAGAGATCCCACTTAGGCTGAACTTCTGATTCCATGGGGGCAATGTTCCTGAGTTTCACTGCAGGTACCCTTCTGGCTCCAATGCCTGGTCCTAAAGGCATTACCTAGCTCAGAGAACAACTTCAGGCCAGGGGGAAGCCAGCTTCTTTTTTTTTAATTATTATTTTTTTAAATTAATTTTTTTGGAGTATAGTTTCTTTACAATGTTGTGTTAGTTTCTACTGTACAGCACAGTGAATCGGCTATATATATAAATGTATCCTCTCCTTTTTGGATTTCCTTCCCATTTAGGTGAGCACAGAGCACTGAAAAGAGCTCCCTGAGCTATACAGTGGGTTCTCATTAGTTATCTATTTTATACATAGTATCAACAGTGTATATATGTCAATCCCAATCTCCCAGTTCATCCCACCCCCCTCCCACCGTGGTGTCCATACATTTGTTCTCTACTTGTATGTCTCTATTTCTGCTTTGCAAATAAGTTCATCTGTACCATTTTCTAAATTCCACATACAAGCGATATTATATTTGTTTTTCTCTTTCTGTCTTATGTCACTCTGTATGACAGTCTCTACGTCTATCCACGTCTCTGCAAATGGCACTATTTCTTTCCTTTTTATGACTGAGTAATAGTCCATTGTATATATGTACCTCATCTTCTTTATCCATTCCTCTGTTGATGGACATTTAGGTTGCTTCCATGTCCTGGATATTGTAAATAGTGCTGCTATGAACATTGGGGTGTATGTGTCTTTTTGAATTATGGTTTTCTCTGGGTATATGCCCATTGCTGGGTCATATGGTAGTTCTATTTTTAGTTTTTAAAGGAATTTCCATACTATTCTCCATAGTGGCTGTATCAATTTACATTCCCACCAACAGTGCAAGAGGGTTCCCTTTTCTCCACACCCTCTCCAGCATTTATTGTTTGTAGATTTTTTAAATGATGGCCATTCTAACCAGTGTGAGGTGATACCTCATTGTAGTTTTGATTTGTATTTCTCTAATAATTAGTGATGTTGAGCAGCTTTTCATGTGCCTCTTGGCCATCTGTATGTCTTCTTTGGAGAAATGTCCATTTTGGTCTTCTACCCATTTTTTGATTGGGTTGTTTGCTTTTTTAATATTGAGTTGTATGGGCTATTTGTATATTTTGTAGATTAATCCTTTGTCCGTTGCTTCATTTGCAAATATTTTCTCCCATTCTGAGGGTTGTCTTTTCGTCTTGTTTATGGTTTCCTTTACTGTGCAAAAGCTTTTAAGTTTCATTAGGTCTCATTAGTTTATTTTTGGTTTTGTTTTCATTACTCTAGGAGGTGGGTCAAAAAGGATCTGCTGTGATTTATGTCAAAGAGTGTTCTGCCTATGTTTTCCTCTAAGAGTTTTATCGTGTCTGGTATTACATTTAGGTCTTTAATCCATTTTGAGTTTATTTTTGTGTATGGTGTTAGGTAGTGTTCTAATTTCATTCGTTTACATGTAGCTGTCCAGTTTTCCCAGCACCACTTATTGAAGATACTGTCTTTTCTCCATTGTATATCCTTGCCTCCTTTGTCACAGATTAGTTGACCATAGGTGCGTGTGTTTATCTCTGGGCTTTCTATCCTGTTCCATTGGTCTATATTTCTGTTTTTGTGCCAGTACCATACTGTCTTGATTACTGTCGCTTTGTAATATAGTCTGAAGTTAAGGAGACTGATTCCTCCAGGTCTGTTTTTCTTTCTCAAGATTGCTTTGGCTATCTGGGGTCTTTTGTGTTTCCATACAAATTGTAACATTTTCTGTTCTAGTTGTGTGAAAACTGCCATTGGTAATTTGATAGGAATTGCATTGAATCTGTAGATTGCTTTGGGTAGTATATTCATTTTCACAATATTTATTCTTCCAATCCAAGAACATGGTATATCTCTCCATCTGTTGGTGTCACCTTTGATTTCTTTCATCAGTATCTTATAGTTTTCTGCATACAGGTCTTTGGCCTCCTTAGGTCTCCTTTATTCCCAGGTGAAAAGAGATACAGGCTTCAGAAGTGCAGCCCTGTGAATACAGGAGCTATATGGAAATTAAACACTATCTCAGGCTATGTGATAGCATTCCAAATTTCTGTCATACACTGTTCCCTCAGGGAGAAAGATCTTCTTCCAGGATTTCCTCTAAAAGCGTTTATTTGTGTATCTTGCTTTTCTAGTTCTTCAACTATAATTCACGGACATTTGGGGACCAGAGAGAAGCCAAGTTCAAAACCCTTAAAACCAGTGTGCTTTCTACCATGTGTTAGTGCTTTACTCTGATAAAAATCTCATTTGTGAGGTTTTTTTTCAAGACTATCTACCACAGCCTTATGAAGTATTCGTATCCCCATTTAGTAGATGAGAAAACTCAGAGAAGTAACTTGATTATGTCAGATTTAATGATAGAGCTGCGATTTGAATCTAGGCTTTTCTAGGACCAAGGCCTCTGTTCTTTCCATTTTCCATGTTGGGGGTCATCACTCAATTAGAAATTCAATTTCTAAAGTTATCTAGGAAAGAAAGAATGAAACCCTCTAAACCCATCATTTCAGAGGTTAGTTTAGAATTGATAAGAATCATTAAGAGGAGGAAGAGACATGAAATGGAAAGGATAATCTAGCTTAGGCCGGACTGTGTGATAAAACTGAATATGTCCACTTTACTAATTTCATGTGTCCCAAGTTCCTTGTCACTGGGGATTCAAACAGTTAATCCTCCTGTCCTGAAGCTCAAAGGAAGGGTAAGCTCTCTTTGTAGAGCCAAGCTACACAACATATTCCCTAAGAGCAGGAGGCTTCCATTTGTCTAGGCAGAAAACCCAGATTCTAACATTACCTTTCCCTGACACTGCCTGCCTGGCCTTTATGCACCCCCGGAGGTGTGAGAAGCTGATTTCCATACTTCATTGGCTCACTTAGAGCTAAGTCATTGGAGGGAGAGCCCTGGGTACTAGTTTCAATGTTTTTGCTATACAGTGGTGGAACCCTGGGCGGGGCCTTTTATCTCTGTTTTGTCTTCTGTGAAATGAGAGAGCTGGCCAAGACCTACTGTAAGTAGTCAAGCAATGGACAAGGGCAGATCCATGGAGCCTCTGACCCACACCATATATTGCTCCCTTCCAAGTTCCTAACCCATAATGGGTAATACTTTTATTCCCAGAGCCCTTTACCATGTTAGGGTACAAACAAACACCAATATCTACTAGTTTTTTTGTGCCAAGCACTGTGCTGAGCATATTCACATATTTGGGGCTTTCCAATTGGCACGCTCGGGGAGAAACAAAAACTAAACACATCCTCACTTCCACACCTAATGCTTGGGTGAACAAAATAAAAGTCCTAGTCAGATTCTGGAACACTCCGCGGTTCCAAGGCAAGAGACTGAAGGAGAGTAGGGCCTGTTCAGGAGGGTGAAACTTAGGAGGCTGTCAAATTCTACTCCAGATTGTCTATAGCTATCTTTCTACCTATTTCTTATTCTTCTCTGTCTCATTAATAAGGAGCACAACAGCCTTTTTCCTTCAGAGGCAAATGACCACGACATCATCTTGAGGCTTAGCAGCCTCTCAGGCTCCACATCAGCCTCAGGATACAGGAGGCTCTGAGACTACATTTCCCAGAAACCACCGCTCCGCTTGTGGTCTCAGAACAGCTTTTTGAGGGGGCGCGCATGCTCTGACCATTAGCACCAGATTCTCCTCCGCTGCGTATCTCCCCCAACCCCGCGATTGGAGTATTGATAAGTTAGACCCACCCAGCCTTCAGAGTACCGGAAAGGGGTGAGCAACAAGACCGGAGCTTTTGGCTTTCACCCACTCCAGGCGCCCAGTCTTTCTCCACCTCATTTGGTAGTCCCGGGACCCCACATCGTCCCTCTTTTCGATGCCCGTCGTCCTTTGAGGACGGGAGTCCGCTGCGTGCGTCCCCTCAGCCTTAAGACAAGAAGGAGGAGCCAAAGCCCCACAAAAGGGGCTTTGGCGAATCTTCATGGAAATTATTCCTGCAGCTTGCATAATTTTAGTTTTAAGTAGTACGTGGGGAGAAAATTGTTAACAAGAATGAGATAAGCAGTCAATTTTTTATCCAATTGTAATGCACAAGAGCAGTTGCAGGCCTAAAAGGTCCGCCCCGTTACCAAGACAACATAAATAGCCCAGGGACAAAAATTTCTCTTTTCTTTCATTCTCAGATCAACAAACACTGGTAGAGGCCCATCAAATAAGATCTGGCCCTTGTTCTCTAGGAGACGAAGTAAAGATGACAGTCAATCGATAAATATTTATTAAACTCCTATGTTGGCAACACATTAGACACGGAGGTAAAACAATAAATAAAGTGCTGCCCTTGCTCTCCTGCAAACTATTCTAAGACAGAAGTGATGATTGTTGTGACGTGTGGTATGGGAACAAAAGGCAAAGATTCCTAACCACCATTAAAATGGAGGGGGAGAGAGTAAAGAAAGCCGTCCAGAGAAAGTGATGGATGTGAATTAAGTTCTGAAGTGACCTATATTTGTAAAGAACTTCAATCCTCATTATCTGTACACAAAATTAAAGTCCAAAAAAGAAATTGAAGTCCAGATGATTAAAGAGCTAAACATTAAAAAAAAATAAAGTAAAAGTATTAAAAGAAAATATAGGATACTAATACTCTTTCTATGATCTAAGGCAGGGAAACAAGTCACAAAACTAAGAAGTCATCAAGGAGAAGACTGATAAAACTGACAACATAGAACATACTGTATAGCACAAGGAACTCTACTTAATGCAATGTGGTGACCAAAATGGGAAGGAAATCCAAAAAAAAGGGGGATATATGTATATGTATAGCTGATTCATTTTGCTGTACAGTAGAAACTAACACAACATTGTAAAGCAACTATGCTCCAATAAAAGTTAATTTAAAAAACTGACAACATAAAATTAGAAACTTATCAATAACAGAAGATACCATAAACAAGGTTAAGAGACAAGAGACAGACAAGGAAAAAAATATCTGTGTCATGCACGAGAGCAATCAACATCCAGATGTTTGTGCCCACCAGCCAAAAGTACCAGGAAACACAACAGTAGGCAAGCAGAGTTGAGTCTAATACTACAGCAAGGAAGGCTGCACACCATGGGCAACAAGGGGGACATTTCCGTAAGATGGGGTTAAGAGGGGATTGTTTTGTGATTTGGGCTTGTGTTACATTTGCGGAGAGTCTTTCAGAAATCGGGGCAATTCTATGATTGGATATCTTAATTTTTATCTAGGATGTGAGAGAAACCGAATGGAGCTGAAGCTGTAATTGGTAAAGCAGCAGCAGGCCCTCCTGTTCCCTGGGAGAAGGGGATGTTTGGTCATTTTTTGTGATTTGTACAGTGTTCTTGTTTTTATCTGTGCTCAGATAATTTCAGAACGGTTGTATTGTTGTCCTGCTCCATTGGAATCACAGAATAACTTTGTCTGACATTGGTTATTTTCTATAGTTGTTTATATTAAGTAGGGAACGCCTGGGCCTAGGTACTAGGTGCAGGCTAGCTCCTTCTATCTGACACCTGCCATTTTTGTTTCTCGTAGAAGTCAATAACAAAACAATAGACAACACAATAAAACATTAGGGAAGTATAAGAACAATAATTCACAAAAGAAAAAATAAAAATGAATAATTAAACACATGAAAAGATGCTCAACTGCACCAATAGGAAAATGCAAATTAAAACAATAAAACACTGTTGGTGTTAATTTAAATTGGTCCAGGCTTTTTGGATGGCAATTTGACAATATCTACCAAAATATTATACGCAAGTACCTTTCAACCAGGAATTCCATTTCTTGAAATCTCTCCTAGAGAATTATATGCACATGTACACAAAGAGGAATATAAAAGGATATTTATTGTAGCATGTTTATAATAGTAAAAACTGGAAAACCTAAATAACTGGCAAAAAGGAATAATAATAGTTAAATAATTGATCTTATTTAACTTTCTGTTATTTAATTTAAAAAAAAACACTTGAAAGTCAATATTTATGGCTCTAAGTAGCAACATAGGAACACAATTATGACATAACATTTAATAAGGAAAGCAGCACTCATAGTTATACATCAGTATGATTCTATTTTTAAAAAAATTTCCAAAGGAAAAAAAAAAGATTTAAGAAATACTCCTAAATACAAATAGTATATTTAGATGGCGGGGCTATGGGAAATTTTTTCCCTTCTTTCTAATTTTCAGTATTTCCAAACTGTGATTAATTAGTATGCATTTCTTTTAGAAATGAATAGGAACATTTAAAAAATGTAGCAGCCTACAACACGTCAGCAAGTACTAATCCAGACTAGCTGGACTGGCTAAATGATTGTCAAAAAATAGTCCCTATGCAGAGAAGAGTTCACAAGGAAAAACAAGATTTTCCAAAAGTACCTAGACTCCATGACCCATTTTAAAATCTGGTTGCTCTTATGCACAGGTGCTGCCATGTTCCAAACCGATTTAGTGACCCTGGTGACATGTTAATACTGCTTTATAAAGCTTTTGTTATTTTTAATTACCAAGCATCAGGCCCTATTATTTTTATCACTGAGCCTTACCCAAATCCTTGGCTTTATTCCAATTCTGAGCTTTGCCAAATAGGGTCAAGGACTGGGTGAGATTTCAGGAATGAAGTTAGGGAAAAATTTGTAATATACTAATAGGATATAAATCTATTCATGATAAAATATTTAAAACTGTTTCTATATGCTTAACTTTCACTGAAGCTTAATTTTCATATTTTCACTTCCTTCTGGAATATCTCCTTTTATTAACTCAAATGCAAAATGCTCAAAACCAAATATATCATTTCCTCTCACCATGAGCCATTATTTAATAATTAACACAGAACTTGGAGAAGAATATGATCAAACTCCAGGCCTTTTAAAATTTTGACAAAAGTGTATCCCACGGTTGCAGATATCATCTGAGCTTATGGAAGTAATTCCACCATAAATAAGAAGAGAATAGAAAATGTAACCAAGAAGCAAGTCTAAGGACGTCCAACTGGTAAAGAGGCGTAAGAGCAGGGCTCACACATATTTCAGGGTTATGGTGTGGTAAGGGTCAGGCTCCAAGTGAAACTGCCACATAGACTTTGAAATGGTTTTATAGAGAGGGGTAAGAATAAGGGCTTCAGTGGGTTTGCTGAAGGAGTTCACTATATAACACTGTGATGGCAGGTTAAACTTGATGGTAGAAAGCTTATGAGCATAATCAAAAGTTTAGACCCAATTAAAAGATATAAGCAAAGTACAGCTGCTGTAATATGACTGGATCCAAACAGTATTATACCTACATTGCTGGTATAGCTCTAGAGAATGAGATGAATGGGTAATTTCATTTGGGTAAAAGGATATTCTCATATCCTTATGAGAATAATAATAGTGATAACAATAAATATAATAACCAACAGTTTTGAATGCTAAATATGTTGTAAGGCCATGATAAGTGCTTTACATTCAATCATTTAACCAATATTTATTGAGCACCTGGTATGTGCTAGTAGGCACTGTGCTAGTGAGAATAGGGTGGTTAACAACTTGGACAAGATTCTTGCTTTCACTGGGCTTATTTTCTAGTAGAGTTCATGAGTTATCTTATATAATCCTTCCAACAATGTCTCATAGGTATTATTAAACCTATTTTATAGATAAGGAAACCTGACGAACAGAGAAATTAAACAACTTTCTAAAAATCACAAAGCCAGCAAGTGTCAGAGTTGAGAAATAAACCTAGATGGCCTGACTCCAAGGTCACTTTAAAACCTTTATGTTATGATCACGGTTAATTAATCAAGGGTAATAAAATATTTCTATCTACATGTATATCAAGGAGTTCTTATACTGCTCAAAATGCAAAACTTTTGAGGGGAGAAGAAAGTTCCCAAAAGGAAAAATTTTTCTTAGTTCCAAGACCAATTAGAGAGTCCTCCAACACTTATTTGTGATAGCCTAAATTTTAGAGTTCAACAACAAGAGCAAAGCAAAACTACCTTTTATAATTTTTGAATTAGAAACATCAAATGAGGTTTTTATAAGTGAAATGTGGTGAGAAAGAAAAAAAAAACTACCCTTAATATCCAGGAACCGATTTGATACAGCTAGGCTATGTTGTCCCTGGACATAAACAATCTCACAAGAACATCCACTTCAGATAAGATTATTCAACAACCCCACAAAATACCAAATATTTCCCTGTCACCTAAATGAATGATTGCTTCTTCTTTACCATTATAGCTTTACCTTTGCTCTAGTTTCCTCTCCCTATAGATAAAATTTATCGATATATCCAATCATAGTGTTGTCCCTGCTTTTTGACACCACCAAATCTAGAATGTCCGCTTCCTTAGACTCTCCCCAAAATTATCAAAGTCAAAATCCCAGAATAAGTTTTTGCTAACATCCTCTTACTGAGACACCGCACAGCTTCCCATGGTGTGTGTTCTACCTTGCTACAATGAGTAATAGATTCAACTAATTTAACTGCAGGTGTTCCTGTAGCTTTTGGCTGAAGAGCGTAGACAGCATAAATATAAAAGTAACTGGTGATAAATTCCACTAGACATGTATTGACCCTATATTATATGCAAGGTAATGTGTTAGGTTCTAGGAAGTATTTGTGCCAAGGAGCTTATAATCTACTGAGGGACAAAAGGAGCACACTAATGAGGCACAAAATGCTTGAATTTTAAGCAGAAGCAAAGGTTATATTATATTGAGGGAAATCAGAACAACTTCATGAAGAGGTATATTTTGAAACTGGTCTCAAAGTAGAGGAGAATTTATGATTTCCACATGTTGAATGAGACGGAGGATATTAAGAGCTAAGGTAAAAGACTACTGTATTTGCTTTCTTAAATGATAACAACACTGTCTATAAAGCACTGAGCGCTCTAGAAATATTAGCCTTATTTATTCCTCAAAATATCTACATTTTGTAGATGAAATTGAGAGGGTTTAAGTCCCTTCCCCAAGGTCACACAGCAAATAAGTGACAGAGCTATGATTCAAACCCAAGTCGGCCCAACTCCAAAGTCTATGCTTTTAAGCATGACAACAGTGCAAGCCAGGCTTTGTGGCTGAAGTTTGTGCTCTGACTCTTGGAACTGGGCTCCAGATCCCAAGCAATGTGTTGATATAAACTGAATTTCATTTTTCTGAACTCCATTTTCACTTCTCATTCCTATTTCATCTCTGGGCCAAAGTAAAGAAACAGAGATATCTATGGAATTATCCTACAGACTCAAGCCTTGGTCAAGCCAATTATAATTGATGTAGTACAAGTTTCCATAACCTTATGTCAGCACTAAGCCTATAGGAAGCCAGACCTTCAGAGAATCATAGTATTAGGAAGAATAACCTTGAAAATCAAACATTTCTGGGATGTCAAGCCTGTGGTCTCCAAATCTGTAGGAATTCATAAACAATTTTCAATATTTCAAATGTTCTCATAGAAATCACATAGCTAAGTCTGTGCATGATAAATCAAACCTTGTTTTTTGGTTTTGACTGACATAGCAACTCAGGGTGGCAATCATGTTTATCTTATGCTAATCAGAAACAAAAATTTCTTTAATTAATAAGAAATAGAAAACAGTTTCTTAATAAATATGGTATGTACCTTACAAGACAGAATCTTTCAAAGCATGAGACTCAAGGAGGAAAAATAGTAACAAGTTAGGGTTCCTGATGGTCTCACTGCTGTAGTCAACCTGCTCATTTTGAGGATACCTAGGCTTGGAGAGGTGAAATAATTTGCCCAAAGCTACTCTCCTAGGGAACACAGTTCAGCAAAGGTATGTAAACAAATGTTTTTTACTGTGTTAAAATATACATAACATAAAGTTTACCATCTTAACCATTTTTAAGTGTACAGTTGAGTGGTATTATATATACATTCATTCACATTACTGTGCAGCCATCACCACCATCCAACCCCATAACTTTTTCATCTTGTAAAACTGAAACTCTATACCTATAAACAATAACTCCCCATTCTCCCCTCCCACTCACCCCTGGCAACCACCATTCTACTTTCTGTCTATGATTTTGACAACTCTAATAAGTACCTCAAATAAGCGGAATCATATGGTATTTGTCTTTTTGTTACTGGCTTATTCCATTTAGCATAATGTCCTCAAGGTTCATCCATGTTGCAGCATATGTCAGAATTGCCTTCCTGTTTATGGGTGAAAAATATTCATTAGATATATATACCACATTTTGCTTATCCATTTATTATCAATGAACATTTGGATTGCTTCCATGTTTTAGCTATTATGAATAATGCTGCTATGAACACGGGTATACAACTATCTCTTTGAGACCCTGCTTTCAATTCTTTTGGATATATACACAAAAGTGGAATTGCTGGATCATATGGTAATTCTATTTTTAATTTTTTGAAGAACAATACTGTTTTCCATAGCAGCTATACCATTTTATATTCCCACTAACAGAGCACAAGGGCTCCAATTTTTCCACATCACTTGTTTTCTGTTTGTTTGTTTTCAGCAGTAGCCACCCTAATGGGTGTGAGGCTGTATCTCATTGCAGTTTTGATTTGCATTTCCCCAATTCTTAGTGATGTTGACCATCTTTTCATGTGCTTATTGGCCATTCCTATATGTTCTATGAAGAAAAGTCTATTCAAGTCCTTTGCCCATTTTTGAATCAGGCTGTTCGCTTTTTTGTTGTTGAATTTTAGGAGTTCTCTGTATATTCTGGATATTAATCCTTTATCAGATATACGATTTGAAAATATTTTGTCCCATTCTGTAGGTTGCCTTTTTACTCTGTGGATAGTGGTTTTTGACGTACAAATTTAAAAAGTTTTTGTAAGTCCAATTTGTCTATTCTTTTGTTACATGCCTTTGGTGTCATATCCAATAAATCATTACCAAGTCCAATGTTGTGAAGCTTTGGTCCTATGTTTTCTTCTAAGAGTTTTATTATTTTAGGTCTTACATCTGGGTCCTTGATCCATTTTGAATTAGTTTTTGTATATGGTATTAGGTAAAGGTCCACCTTCATTCTTTTGCATGTAGATATACAGTTTTACCGGCACTATTTGTTTAAAGACTATCCTTCTCTAGTCAATGATCTTGGCACCCTTATCAAAAATCATTTGACTGGGGCTTCCCTGGTGGCGCAGTGGCTGAGAGTCCGCCTGCCGATGCAGGGGACATGGGTTCGTGCCCCGGTCTGGGAGGATCCCACATGCCGCGGGTCGGCTGGGCCCGTGAGCCATGGCCGCTGAGCCTGTGTGTCTGGAGCCTGCACGTCCGGAGCCTGTGCTCCGCAACGGGAGAGGCCACAACAGTGAGAGACCCATGTACAGCACACACACAAAAAAAATCATTTGACTGTGTATGGGAGGGTTTATTTCTGGGCTCTCTATTCTGTCCCAGTAGTGTATATGCCTGTCTTTATCTGCACAGGTATTTTAAACCATAGGGCAATAGTGTTCTGTGACTGTTTATTCTTTAGATCAGAAAAGAATGTGAAGCTGGTGGCTGGCCTGAAGGTGGAGAGGTGTGTTTTTTGTAAACTCCAGTAGCCTTCTCTGAGAATGAATAATATCAGTCATTATGTTCAGTCAGGTTTCTTCTGCTGTTAGAGAAATATTAACCCCTATCTGTTACAGTTTTTTTGTTTTTTTTGTTTGTTTTGTTTTTTTGCGGTACGCGGGCCTCTCACTGTTGTGGCCTCTCCCGTTGCGCAGCACAGGCTCCGGACGCGCAGGCTCAGCGGCCATGGCTCACGGGCCCAGCCGCTCCGCGGCAGGTGGGATCTTCCCGGACCGGGGCACGAACCCGTGTCCCCTGCAACGGCAGGCGGACCCTCAACCAGTGCGCCACCAGGGAAGCCCTCTGTTACAGTTTTTATAAGAATTTCATGTAAACGAAACCACTCATTTAGTAGAATGCCTGAAATTCAATAAATTTTACCAATTAGATATGCTAGACAAGTAGTTCTCAAAATGTGGTTCCCAGAACAGCAACAGCATCAGCCGGGAATTTATTAAAAATGCAAATTATTAAGACATAAAGATGGCTAACAGGTACAGAAAAAATGCCCAACATCACTAATCATCAGGGAAATACAACTCAAAACCACAATGAGCTATCACCTCACACCTGTCAGAGTGGCTATTACCAAAAACACAAGAAATAATGAGTATTGGCAAGGACATGGAGAAAAGGGAACCCTCGTGCGCTGCTGTTGGTATTGTAAATTGGTGCAGCCACTATGGAAAACAGTATGGAGGTTCCTCAAAAATTAAAACTAGAACTACCATATGTTCCAGCAATACCACTCCTAGAAATTAATCTGAAGAAAACAAAAACACTAATTAGAAAAGATATATGCACCTCTAATTTCATCACAGCTTTATTTACAATAGGCAAGATATGGAAGCAACCTAAGTGCCCATCAACAGGTGAATGGATAAAGAAGATGAGGTATGTACATGTGTACACACACACACACACACACACAATGGCATATTACTCAGCCTTTTATGGCTGAGTAATGAAATGAAATCTTGCCATTTGCGACAACAAGCATGGATGTGGAAGTATTATGCTCAGACAGAGAAAGATAAACACCATATGAGCTCACTTATCTATGGAATCTAAAAAAAAAGCACAAGCTCATAGATACAGAGAACAGACTGGTGGTTGCCAGAAGTGGGGGGTGCGGGTGGGTGAAATAAGTGAAGGGGGTCAAAATGTGCAAATTTCCAGTTATAAAATAGCTAAGGCATGGGGTTGTAATGTACAGCATGGTGACTAGAGTTAATTATACTGCATTGCATATTTGAAAGTTGCTAAGAGTAGATCTTAAAAGTTCTCATTATAAGAAAAACAATTTTGTAACTATATATATATATGGTAACTAGACAATATATACAAATATAGAATCACTATGTTGTACACCTGAAACTCATATAATGCTATATGTTAATTATATAAAAACAAACAAAATGCAAATTCTTGGGCCTAACACTAAATATACTAAACCAGAAACTTCTGGAGTAGGACCCAGCAATGTTTTTTTAACAGGCTCTTCAAGTGATTCTAATATGTATAGTTTGAGAATTAGTTCCCAGCATGACAAAAAAACCAAAATTCTCCTGAAGGTATATTTACAAGTATCTTGTTTATCATTTATACATTCTCAAAGGCATAAACTAGCAGTAATACGGGAGTTAATTTTAATAACACTGCTTGTCAAAACTTGCTGATGGGCAGGAGAATGAGGTAAAGAGAAAGCCTGCGTGCTCAAGGCCACTACAAGCACGCTACATGGAGAGCCTGTAGTGGGAAAGAACATCAAAAGGCGGAGGAAACGCAGGAAGGGGAAGGGTATTTTCGTTAATTATTCAGAAATCTCTAAGCGCTGGGGAAAGGCCGTCTCCTGGCTCTGCCCACGCCATTCATTCTGACTAAATGCCTTGTTTCCTTTTCTCTGCCCAGCCTAGTCCTTTGATAAGCAACTCTTCCTCACCTCAGGAGTCTCCTGAGCTGTCCACTTGGCCAGCGTGTTCCTCTCCCCGGCCTAGCGAAGTAACCTTTGTTCTCTGCGTTCCTTTTGCTCTTTGGCCTTACCCTAATAGAGACTTTTCACGCCTTAACTGTTCGTCTTTTTTTTTGCTCCGGGTATCCCTCTCGGCACGTGCTCTTCGCCAGCGGTTACCAATTCCCTTCACAATTCCCGTTCTAGGCTCTGAGGCGCCTCCTACCTACCGCCTCGGAGCAAAGGGTGGGAACACAGCAGGGGCGGAGCCAGGGGAAAGCTGCTCTCATTGGCCAACGTTTGCTTCCCTGCCCCCCCCCCACCTTTGGGGAGGGGGTGGATCCTGGGAGGGGAAGCACTGCCCTAATTACTGGACTTCACTGCTATTGGGCGCATGGTTTCCCGGTCCTCAAGGCACTGGGTTACCTTCCTCTGTGGGCGGGGCAGCTCCGGGAGGTTCTACCCTCTCTCTGAAGGTTTTCTGGAAACCATCGTTTTAATGTGGATTACTCTGAGCTCCTGAGGGCCCCGCAACCTCCCTGGCAAGCCTTCTGCCTACATCACTCACAGGACTTCCTGTTGTGACCCCTCGCTTCTGGAGGTGAGAAAGATTAAGAATTTTTGAAACCGGGTTTTAGAAGACCCGTTAATGGAGGTTTTCTGACGGTTTTTTGATGTTCTTTCCCACTACAGGCTCTCCATTTAGCGTGCTTGTAGTGGCCTTGAGCACTCACGCTTTCTCTTTACCTCATTCTCCTGCCCATCAGCAAGTTTTGACAAGTAGTGTTATTAAAATTAACTCCCAGTGTTACTGCTAGTTTATGCCTTTGAGAATGTATAAATGATAAACAACTGTGGAAGGAATGGAAGAGGCAGATGGAGATTCATTATGTAATCAGTGCGGGTAAAGCGAACAGGAGGAAGATTCACTTTTTTGAGAAAATTTCTCAAATTTTCTTTGAGAAAATTTCCCTGTCTTTTATGGATTGAAAACCCCTACATCTTTGTGACCACGGGAGGAGCAGTCCTCCTTGGAGTCTTAATTTATTTGGGCATTCTTTCCCTGTCCTTAATTTTCTCTTTCTAAAAAAGGCCTACCCTAACTTCTTCAGAGTAGATGCTTTCATTTTTAAGGCTCCTTTAGGAATACTCTTATTTATTTATCTATTTTTATAAATTTATTTATTTTTTATTTTTATTTTTGTCTGCATTGGGTCCTCGTTGCTGCGCACAGGCTTTCTCTGGTTGCGGCGAGCAGGGGCTACTCTTCGTTGCGGTGCGCGGGCTTCTGATTGCGGTGACTTCTTTTGTTGAGGAGCACGGGCTCTAGGCGTGCGGGCTTCAGTAGTTGTGACACGTGGGCTCAGTAGTTGTGGCATGCGAGCTGTAGAGCGCAGGCTCAGTAGTTGTGGCGCACAGGCTTAGTTGCTCTGCAGCATGTGGGATCTTCCTGGACCAGGGCTTGAACCTGTGTCACCTGCATTGGCAGGCGGATTCTTAACCACTGCGCCACCAGGGAAGCCCCTATTTATTTATTTATCTGTAGCACTTTTTGTATTTTCCACATTCTTAATAATGCACCTATATGAATCAGAAAAATAGGATATAAATATTATTTGAAAAGAAAAATAACTGTTGAAGTTCAGAGGCTGCAGACAGGGCAGAATTAGTTTATCTAACATATTGTTTCAATTTTTTAGGACTCAAGGTGCCTTCTTCAACCTTATCCAGCTACAGGCACAAAGAGACTTGGTACTGTATCTTAAGGATCTTAAGGCAACTGAATCCTGGCGAAAGGACACAGGTGAGGAACATATGAAGAATCGCTTGATAAAAGCAACTAGTAGATTAGGAAAAAGGAGCAGCTGTATCTGAAAGTTCTTAAAGTGCCGAAATAATAGTTCTCAGCAGACTAGGTATTTTATCTGTAGCCTGGTCCTTTTCTTCTGGAAAGTCATATTTTAGAATTCTGATATATGAAATGAATGTGATTTTACCCTCTTTTGGATAATTAAGGCCTTTGGATACTAATCTTGAAACCTAATTTTTTTGCTAATGTTTAAACATACTTTATTGACAGAGACCCTAGAGGCTTTTTCCCTATTGGTTTTAAAAATAGTTAAAAAATAAGTTTAAACCATAACTTTTACTCTTTTGATGGTTGAAGGAGGAAGCATGTAAGAAAGTGGGACAGGAACTATAAAGGGGAATGTTTCCCAAGCATCCAATAAGGGAAATTGGAAATGAGTGGCAAAGAAAGAGTATCTCGGTTTTCCTGAAATCTATGA